>NC_141876.1:468352844-468955969 GCF_056163025.1 Triticum urartu
ACTGGAACATTGTTTATTTCTGGAAAACCTGAACAAAAAGGCTAAATGAAATGGTCCGCAAAAGGGCCATGGCCCAGAAAATTAAAAGGCCAAATTGTTGGGCTTGGCCCATGAAGTCGACCAAAAATTCATAGGAAAAATATATATAGAAAGGCTGAATTGTTGGGCTCGGCCCATATAGACACCGAATTGGACCGAGTTGAATCTTATCCACGTCAGCTTGCCACGCTGGATCCTACGTGGCCTGGGGAGGCTGCCAATGACCAAAAATTTGGTCATGGAACCAACGACCTTTTCCTTATCACAAAGAAGGTTGTTAATTTCAGTTTACGACCACCAACTTTTGGCCTTCTGTTTTTGGTCACAAAAAGGTCGCAAATGAAAAACAATGACCTTTCAGTGACCAATAGTGATGGTCGCAAGTTGACATATTTCTTGTAGTGTACGAGCATGAAGTTGGCCAATATATATATATATATATATATATAACCAGGATCGTATGTCTACATGGAGTTCCGAGGACCATCGTATCAGATAGAGGGACACAGTTTACCTCGAAGTTTTGTAATCAGTTGCACCAGACTTTGGGTACCAGGATTGAGTTCAGTACATCCTTTCTTTCGCAGACAGATGGACAGACAGAGAGAGTCAACCAGATTCTAGAGGACATGTTGAGAGCTTATGCGCTGGATTATGGATCTAGTTGGGATGACAATTTACCTTACGCAGAGTTCTCCTACAACAACAGTTATTAGGCTAGTTTGCAGATGGCCCCATTAGAAGCCTTGTATGGAAGAGGTGCAGGGCACTGTTAATGTGGGATGAAGTTGGAGATCACCAGTTATTTTGGACCAGACCTAATCACAGAGTTTGAAGAGAAGGTTAAGTTGATTCGAGATAGACTAAAGATAGCTCAGTCCAGGAAGAAGAGTTATGCAGACTCAAAACACAAGGAGGTAGTCTATGAGACCGAAGACAGAGCATATCTTCATGTGTCACCTTTGTGAGGAGTTAAACGATTTAGAGTTAAAGGAAAGTTAGCCCCAAGATTTGTAGGACCATATAGAGTGTTGGAACGAGTGGGAGAAGTTGCCTACAAGTTGGAATTACCAGAAGGATTGTCAGGAGTTCATGATGTTTTTCACGTTTCCCAGTTGAAGAAGTGCCATGCAGAGATGGCCGATATTCCTCTGAGAGACACAGTGCCCCTGGAAGCAATTCAGTTGGACAGTGATCTGACCTACGAGGAGAAATCCGTCAAGATTCTCGAATTTGCTAGCCGAGTTACCCGTAGCAAGGTTATCAAGTTTTGCAAAGTTCAGTGGAGCCACCATACCGAGGAAGAAGCCACTTGGGAACGAGAAGAAGACCTATGGAAATACCACCCGCACCTATTTTCTAGCCAACCCAAATCTCGAGGGCGAGATTCATCTTAAGGGGGGTAGGTTTTTAACATCCCAAATTTTCAATTTGGATGTTATACATAGGTCATCATATGCATATCATATTTTATTTGCATTTCGTTTATGATCCTAGAAATCTTAAGCAACTCAAGGACCCATAGAGAGAGTTAGGGATTTCATAATTTTCATATTTGAATTTTCTCAAACTTGAAAAGAGGATCATTTTGGTTTTAATATTTTTTCTCTCTGAATATTTCAAATACCAAAATAAAAGAGAGAAGATAATATGACTTCTTCAAAAGGAAAGAAATATTGGTGGAAATTTTTTAAAATCAAATAAATATTTTAGTTGGATTTTATTCGAGATTTTATTTGAATTAGAAAAAATTTGCATTTTTCAAAACTGCATTTTTAGGCAAGAAAAATGTTCACTTTATTCTAAATATTTTTTTTAGATGGTGAAAATTGATTTTGGCATTTTTTTTATTTTTTATTAGGATTTTGTTTTTCGGCGGAATTTATTTATTAAAAAAAAGTTTCTGGATCGACTGGGCCGAAACCCAGTCGACCCAACTCGCACGCCGCCGCCTTCCCCACCGCCGTGCCGCGCATGGACGCCGAGGGGAGTCCGGAGCTGGACTCCTCCCCGGGCTGACCCCCTCCCCAAGCCAGCGCCGTCCCCGCCCCCTTAAAAGCCTCTGCCCCCGCCGCCTCTCCTCCCTCCCCGAGCCGCAGCCCTGCAGCCGCAACCTCTGAGCCCCGCCGCCACCGCCTGCCGCCGCACGCGCCGCTGCACTGCGCCGCCGCCTCGCCATTGCTGCACCGCCGCCAGATCTCGTCGCTGTCGCCGCCTATTCTTCTCATAGAACCGGTAAAAACCATCGTCGCCGCCATTTTTTTGGTTTAGATCTAGATCGGTTTTGTTTTTTTAGGTTAGGGTTTTCCCGGTTTTCGCCGATCGACTCAATTTTGCGAACGTTCGCCCGAACGCTTCTGTTCGCGAATGCGTTCGTTCACTTGTCTCTGATAACGAACGTTCATTTGTTAGTATTTTTCTTTTATTTTATTTTCGGCCAGAGACCTATCCGCAATTATTTTTATCGCAGATTAGCCCCTGATCTTCGAACACCCACAACTTTTTAACCGTTTGTCCAAATCCAGTGAAACCAACGCCAAAATCTTCGTCTCGAACCCCTCTTTCCAGTTAACCAACTTGAACATGATTTTGATAACTTAAAATTGGTTTGAAGAAGATTTGATTCGAACTTCTTTTGATCGTAGTTTGAGTTTTGTAGCTCCGTTTCGATTGATTCTTTTTGCAAATTGAAGCTCTTCCCTTGTACTTTTGATTTGGATCTTCTGTTCTGAGTTTTACCTTTGAATATATGCTTGAGTGCTTATGTATGCTATTGTTTGTTTATGATAGAGTTTCCGGAGTGCGAAGCATGCTACTACGAGTCTCTAGGGTTTGCAGATCGTCAGCAAGGCAAGTAATACTTTGATCATACCCTTTATTACCCGGTTTTTTGCATTAGTTTCAACCCTCAAACAATGCATGAGTAGGATTTGATAACATGTGGGTTTTGGGAAGTAGATGATGAGGGAGAACCTATTGCCCTTTTTATATCAAACCATGGAGTTACTTCTATGTTAAGCTTATATTGCTCTGCTATGCTCGTAGACATGGTTTGGATGAGTGTATCCATGACAGATGTGAGAGTTGTTAAATAATGGTTAACTTAATGTGGCCACATTAATACACATCTGGGTGGATTGGTTGAGGCACCCTGGAGCACCCAGTGGCTATCTGGGCACCTGGAGCAATCCAGAGCTGTCCTGGGATATCCCGAAGTACCCGTGTGATCATGAAAGTGCAACTATCCCTAGGTGGTTTTGGTAATTCATAACAACATATAGCTCATTGAGCTAATGCTATTCCAAGATGACTATTTCAGGAAAGCTCAATGATTGGCATGGCATGGATGTGAAAGTGGAACCCTCAAAATGCTAAGGACAAAGGATTGGATCAAGCTCAAAAGCTCAAGACTCTTCATTTTATATTTTAGTGATCCAAGATCACATTGAGTCTTTAGGAAAAGCCAATACTATCAAGGAGGGATGAGGTGTTGCTTAATGAGCCTCTTGCTTCATGTGCTTAATGATATGCTCCAAAATCCTCAGCTACTTTCCCACTTCCACATATGACCTAAACCCTAAGCCAAACTCGGTCCTACCGATTCTTTCTATCCGGCGCCATCGAGTTTCACTTGTCATAAGCCACTGCCAAACCATAGCAATTCGGTTCTACCGATAGGGATCTCGGTCTCACCGAGATGGGATTGCAAACTCTCTGTTTCCCTTTCGTAACTTTTCGGTCTCACCGAAAGAGCGAATCGGTCCCACCGAAATTGCAATGTAAACTCTTTGTTTCCCTTTTGTAACTTTTCGGTCCCACCGAAAGAGCAAATCGGTCCCACCGAGTTTGCCTGACCAACTCTCTGGTTAGCTTATTACCAAACTCGGTCTCACCGAGATTGTGTAATCGGTCTCACCGAGATTACGTTATGCCCAAACCCTAACCATATCGGTCCTACCGAGTTGCATGTCAATCCCACCAAAAATCTCTAACGGTCACTAGGTTTAACTTTTCGGTCCGGCCGAGTTTGTTGATTCGGTCCCACCGAGATTGGAAAACTGTGTGTAACGGTTGGATTTTGTGTGGAGGCTATATATACCCCTCCACCTCCTGTTCATTCGTGGAGAGAGCCATCAGAACACATACACAATTCCAACTCATATGTTCTGAGAGAGAACCACCTACTCATGTGTTGAGACCAAGATATTCCATTCCTACCATATGAATCTTGATCTCTAGCCTTCCCCAAGTTGCTTTCCACTTAAATCTTCTTTCCACCAAATCCAAATCCTATGAGAGAGAGTTGAGTGTTGGGGAGACTATCATTTGAAGCACAAGAGCAAGGAGTTCATTACCTACACACCATTTGTTACTTCTTGGAGAGTGGTGTCTCCTAGATTGGCTAGGTGTCACTTGGGAGCCTCCGACAAGATTGTGGAGTTGAACCAAGGAGTTTGTAAGGGCAAGGAGATCGCCTACTTCGTGAAGATCTACCGCTAGTGAGGCAAGTCCTTCGTGGGCGATGGCCATGGTGGGATAGACAAGGTTGCTTCTTCGTGGACCCTTCGTGGGTGGTTGCTTCTTCGTTGACCCTTCGTGGGTGGAGCCCTCCGTGGACTCGCGCAACCATTACCCTTCGTGGGTGGAGCCCTCCGTGGACTCGCGCGACCGTTACCCTTCATGGGTTGAAGTCTCCATCAACGTGGATGTAGGATAGCACCACCTATCCGAACCACGGGAAAAACATCCATGTCTCCAATTGCGTTTGAATTCTCCAAACCCTTCCCTTTACATTCTTGCAAGTTGCATGCTTTACTTTCCGCTGCCAATATACTCTTTGCATGCTTGCTTGAATTGTGTGATGATTGCTTTACTTGTCCTACAATAGCTAAAATCTGCCAAGAACTAAAATTGGGAAAAGGTTTAGTTTTTATTTGGTCAAGTAGTCTAATCACCCCCCCTCTAGACATACTTTCGATCCTACAAGTGGTATTAGAGCTTTGGTCTCCATTTGCTTTGATCTCCATAGCTTTTGGTGGTCATAGCCTTGGTTTCACAACCTAGGAGAGTATGGCGTCTAGCGAGGGAAATTATCACTGTAGAGGTCCTTACTTTGATGGTACTAATTTTGCTAGTTGGAAGCATAAAATGAAAATGCATATTCTTGGACATAACCCCGCCGTTTGGGCTATTGTGTGTGTTGGTTTGCAAGGTAACTTCTTTGATGGGAAAGAACCAAACCGTGAAGCTACCGCGGATGAGTTGAAGATGTTGCAATACAATGCTCAAGCTTGTGATATTCTCTTCAATGGTTTGTGCCCCGAAGAATTCAACAAAATCAGCCGTCTTGAGAATGCAAAGGAAATTTGGGACACTTTGATTGATATGCACGAAGGTACCGACTCCGTCAAGGAATCCAAGTTGGATGTGCTTCAAAGTCAACTTGACAAGTTCAAAATGAAGGATGGTGAAGGTGTCGCTGAAATGTACTCTAGGCTTGCTCTCATCACAAATGAGATTGCCGGCTTAGGAAGTGAAGAGATGACCGATAGATTCATCATCAACAAGATTGTAAGAGCCTTGGATGGAAAATATGATACCGTGTGCACACTCATCCAAATGATGCCCCATTACAAAGATCTCAAGCCAACGGAGGTGATTGGAAGAATTGTTGCTCATGAGATGTCACTTAAGGATAAAGAGGAACTTCACAACAAATCAAGTGGTGCCTACAAAGCCTCATGTGAAGCCCCTACATCATCAAGTGAGAAACAAAACTTCAATGAAGAATTGAGCTTAATGGTGAAGAACTTCAACAAGTTCTACAAGAGTAGAAGCAAAGATAGAAGCTTAAAGTCAAAGTCCTACAATGACAAAAGATCTTCTAGTCGAGAGCAAAACTGCTACAGTTGTGGAAGACCCGGACACTATTCCAATGAGTGTACGGTTCCCTACAAGAGAAGAGAAGATTCTCCAAAAAGAAGAAGCAAAGAATCACCACCAAGAGAGAGAAGGAGTAGAGATGATCGTTATGAACGAAGATACTCACGGAGAAGCAAGGATTCGGAAAGGAAGGAAAACTCATCAAGGAGCTACACAAAACGAAGACATCAAGCTCATGTTGGTGAATGGGTATCCGGCTCCGACTCCGACAGCCACTCCGAGAGAAGTTATCACTCCAACTCCGAAGATACTCAAGATGAAGGTGTTGCCGGTCTAGCACTTGTGTCAACCAACTCCTACGACATATTTGACTCACCAAATGAAGGAATTGGAAGATGCTTCATGTCCAAAGGTCCTAAGGTAACACACCCTGAGTATGTTGATTTCAATAGTGATGAAGATGACTTGTTAGGTGATGATTTGCTTGTTGACAACTCTAGTGATGAATACTATGATGAAACGTCAATTAATCATGCTAATCAAGATAAAACGAATGACAATGATAAGGAGAAGATTGAGGCTCTAACTAAAGAACTAAACACTCTTAAGTTAGCTCATGACACTATCTTCGAAGATCATCGAGAACTTTTAAGAGCTCATGAGAAATTACGCTTTGAAAAGCTCAATCTTGAGCAAGAGCATGAGTTCTTAAAAGCAATCAATGATGATCTCCGCAATAAAAGTTCTTCTTACATTACCAAGCGTTTACTCTTATCCACTTACATGCCTCAAGTCAAGTCTAGTAATAAGAACAAGAAAGATTCTTCCTCTAGCAGTAACAATGATCATGCTAAATCCAATATTGTTGCTTCTAGTAGTTCTCTTGATTCCACTAATGATTCTCTTAGCCAAGTTACACTTGAGCAAGAAAATAGCTTATTGAAGGGAATTATAGAGAAAGGAGTGTACAAAAGCCTTGCCGGGAGTAAGCAATTCGAGGAAATTGTGCGCAAGCAAGGAATGCACCGGAAGAATCAAGGTGTTGGTTTTGAACGAAAATTCAATGCCAATGGAGTTGAGTGGGAAGAAGATCAATACCCCAAGACAAAGTTTGTTCCTCAACAAGAGAAATATGATACTTCTTTCAAGGGGACACAAGCTCAAGATGATCTTCCACCACAAGACTACAAGCAAAAAGGCAAGGACAAGCTTCAAGAGGAAATTGATGCATTTGAAGAAGCTCCTAAGACCTTAGTCAAGTGGATTCCCAAGACTACTTCAAGTTCCACTTCATCAAGTACGACTACAACTCCAAGGATTCCCATCAAGATGGTGTGGATCCAAAAGAAGAAGAACTAGAGAGTTCTTGAGGGTGACTCCGCCAACATACTTCACTCTTATCATTTTGGCAAGAACAAGTGCAATCAACTTCCACATCTTGCACTAGTTCAAGGAGTCACAAACCCTCTTGTTGGTAAGACAAGGGACAAGGTAACCTAAAAGTTTTCATGGACATCATCTTGTGTGTGCATCACTCCATGTCTATGGATATCCTTGTTTGTTCCTTGTGGGACTAACCCATGTAGGTATTGAAAGTGCAATTCACTCAAATGGATAGCTCCAAGTGATGTACATCAACATTGAGCATCCACATCTTCAACATCTACATGAAGTCATCATCGACAAAACCCGAGGTTAGTTCATCCCTCTAAAGGGGGATATCACATCTAGCGGGAGCTTTACTCTAAGACTTGAGCTAAAGCAACTCTAAAGATGTGAACACAACAATGCTTTATGTAAAAGTGGTAACCCCACTTGAGCTTAAACGATGAGTATGACCTATGATCAAGTGTTCTCACTTGACTCCTAAGTCGATATACTCATATATAGATGACCTTGTCATCGCAAATTGCTTGATAGATGCTAGAATTGGTTGTGCATGCCTTGTCACATATTTCATTTGCCATCTTATTGTGTGAGCATGCTGGTTGCATATTTTACTCATTCGAGGACATCCACTTGTTGTTTTGATTGTTTGGTTTTATTTCCTTTTGCCAAGTGGATGGACAAGAATGCCTAAGAACCTCCTCTAGCTATCTATGATTTTCTCGTCTCAAACTCTATTCATGCTGCATCACAAAAATTGATCAAGTCAGATTCGAACCACTCTATGTGAGGAGCGCTCGGAGTCCCCGATTCGTCATAGACTTAAACTTCCAAAACCTCTTTATGATTCTCGGTCTGACCGATACCCTACTTTTGGTCCTACCGAGATCATTAAGTTGATCTAGGTTTTCGATCTCGGTGCAACCGATTTGAACCATTCGGTCACACCGAGTTGCAACAACTGTATACAGTTTTGCATCTCGGTGCCACCGAGTTGTTCCACTCGGTCACACCGACAGGGTCGGGCTATATATAGTCACGGGCAAAAATTTGGAAATTTCTCCGAACCCCTTCGCCCGCGCGATAGCCTGCTCTGCCAACTTGGTCTCTGGATCGTCTCCTCACCGCCAGCCGCCTCCAGTCGCTGGTCTCCGTCGCCGTCAACGGAAATTCAACCCCGCCGTTGCCGCCGTAGCGAGTCTCCGCCAAACTAGGGTATGGACTCGACTTTGTGCTATTCCCCAATCCGATTCTTAGCACATTGTGATCATCATGATTCTTGCCACGTTTGTTAAACTTCTATCCAGTAAATGAACTCGTAGATTAGGTTTAATTCCAAAATTTTATGGTTAGGTTTCCGCCGAAACCATCTTGGACCCACCAAGTTGAAAAACTCGGTCCCACCGATTTGGCTTATGCCATTGCACAAGTGAGACTCGGTCTGACCGAGAATTACTTATCGGTGTGACCAATTTTGGAACTCTGTGAAACCCTAGCAGTCTCGGTGCCACCGAACTGTGACTCGGTCTGACCGAGTTCACTAGTTTAGGTGCCAAAACTGCTTCGATATCATCGAGTTTAGAAATCGGTAGATCCGAGTTGCTTTCAGTGGGAAACTAAAACTAAGTTTTTGAATTATTATTTTGCAAAAATCTCTGCATTTTGTGATGCTCATCCTCTCTATCTCATCTATAACCTATTCACAGGGTCAGCAGTCAGAGTTCGCATCATGTCAGACCAAAGTGATAGCCAGAACTTGTCAGAGCAGCAAGTGCAGATGAGTGAGGGCACTAGTCCCTCAAGTTCCTCAGATGATGGCAGCAGGAGCACCCCTAGCAATCTGCCTAAAGCTTCCACAAGACTGAGAAAGAAGAGAACCTCAGACTCAGAAAATGAGGATTATGTGGTAGAAGAGGAAGCAACTTCCAAGAGAGTTGAGCCAGCACAGGGCATAAAACCAGGGATGAAGATCAAAAGGCCAGCAGGCAGGCAGTCTATGTCAAAGGCCAGAGCTTCAACTGAGAAGCCCACTTCCATTGAGCCAGTTGCTGCTGAAGGCAAGAAGAGAAAAGGAAGGGTGAAGAAAACTATAGCCAGAGTGCTTGGCAAGGCTTCCATCATGGAAGTTGAGGAGGAAGAAGAAGAGGTAGCTGCACCAGCACCTAAGGCACCCAAGCTGATGGGTGATGCCATAAGAACAGGGGCAGCTGCTTCCAAGGCCAAGCCAGCTCCAAAGCCAAAGCCAAAGAGGAACACAAGAAGCATCCCAGCTACTGAGAAGAACAAGGCCCCAGTGCCTGAAGCTGCAGAAGAAGAAGAAGAGAATGTTCTGAGAAAGCTCAAGCCCAAGATCCCAGACCACAATGATGCTCATCTTGTGGCTGAGGACATGAAGCTCAGAAGAGACTCAGGGCTGAGGAAGTGGAGAGAAGCAGATCCATATGCTTCAAGGAGAAGAACTGCTATTGATTATAGGTTCCACACTAAGGAACAGCAGGACTTCTATGAGACAGTTTTGTTGGACAAGAAGCCCATAGTTTGTGACATGAGATGGGTCAATTGGGAGTACATCAAGGTCAATGAAGAACACTACCCTGGAGTGTATGACAACTTCAATGCTTGTGGAGTAGCAGACTTTGTTGGGCAAGAAGCTCACAAAGTGGAACGAGGAACTCATTATGCAATTCTACTCCACAGCACATTTCTACCCAGATGGAAAGATCACATGGATGGCTGAAGGTACGAGGTACCAATCTACAGTTGCTGAATGGGCTCAGCTGATTAATGCCCCAGAAGAGCAGGAAGATGACTTGGATGTATATGCCAAGAAGAAGATGGATCATAACTCAATGTCAAACATGTACAAGGAGATTCCAAATGAAGCACTTGATGCGTTCAAGTTTGGCTCAGTACACTATCTTCTGTCAGGGCTGCCAACCATCAATTGGATACTGAGGCACACCTTGTTGCCCAAGTCAGGTGATCAAAAGATGATCAGAGGCCATGCAATCAATTTGCTTCATATATTTGATGTGCCACAGAAGTTCAAGGTGATGAGCCTCATGGTAGAGACCATTAAGAGGACAACAGCAGACTAGAAGAGGAGCTGTGGATATGCCCCACAGATTCAGGAGCTCATCAACTCTAAGATGGGCACGGGCATATACTTATTGGACAAGGAACACCTGCCCATCCGTCCAGACTTTGAAGATAATCAAGTGGTCATGACTGAGAATGAGCCATCATCTACCCAAGCACAGGCCAAGAAGGAGAAGGCGAGGAAGGAGAAAGCTGCCAAGATGCCTACTCAAGAGGAGGCATCTGAATATTTCCTGAAAACCAAAGAAGAGCAGCTTGGTTACTTGATTGCATCCACCCTGCGGATTGAGCAAGGACTAGCCACCCTAACTCAGAACTAGGCAAGCTTAGAGAGGATCATGGAACAAAAGTTCTATGACTTGGATGTCAAAGTGACAGAGATTCAGACTGCAGTGGAGCAGCTCCAGGATGACATGCAGGAGAGGAGAGGTAAGACTACAACTGATGCCTTTGCCAGAGTGCCACGAGGTCCGAGGTCGTCTGCTGTGCCAGTTGCTGACCCCAGAGCCACCACGTCTGCACCAGCTACAGCCTCAGTTCCACCAGCTCCAGCGTCTACTTCAGCCTCAACTCCAACCACGTCTACAGAAGGCTTCGTCCTTGGAGTGCTCCGGACTCCACCACCACCTGAAGATCAAGCCTGAGCGCCGATCTAGCACTATGCATTTTCTAGGAACTTTTTGATAACTTGTTGCCAAAGGGGGAGAAAAATGTATAGATCATAGGCTTCGAGAGAGAGAGTGTTGCTTTTTTCTCTCTTGTTTTATTTGGTGGTTTTTCGAACTTTGTTTGCTTTTGTGTGAGATACTATGTCATTGCTCGTGAGACATTGATGATCATGTGTTTGATCATAAGCTACACTTAATGTTTGCTTAACATTATCATCTTATCTATCTTATGTGATCATTCACTATTCTTGGTGATGAGTGCATGTATTTCATTCTTATCATTTTAAGCGCTCCACCAAGATGTATGTGACATGGAAGAGTAACCCATGACTCTAACTCTTTGTGCATTTGCAGTCCAAAGCAAATTTTAAATATGCACAAATTTAGGGGGAGCTCTTACTTGTCACATAGTTCTCAAAGCAACGATATATTTCATGCTTATTATCATTTGTCGAAGCTTTGATCTATATGTTGTCATCAATTACCAAAAAGGGGGAGATTGAAAGTGCAACTATCCCTAGGTGGTTTTGGTAATTCATGACAACATATAGCTCATTGAGCTAATGCTATTCCAAGATGACTATTTTAGGAAAGCTCAATGATTGGCATGGCATGGATGTGAAAGTGGAACCCTCAAAATGCTAAGGACAAAGGATTGGCTCAAGCTCAAAAGCTCAAGACTCTTCATTTTATATTTTAGTGATCCAAGATCACATTGAGTCTTTAGGAAAAGTCAATACTATCAAGGAGGGATGAGGTGTTGCTTAATGAGCCTCTTGCTTCATGTGCTTAATGATATGCTCCAAAATCCTCAGCTACTTTCCCACTTCCACATATGACCTAAACCCTAAGCCAAACTCGGTCCTACCGATTCTTTCTATCCGGCGCCACCGAGTTTCACTTGTCATAAGCCACTGCCAAACCCTAGCAATTCGGTTCTACCGATAGGGATCTCGGTCTCACCGAGATGGGATTGAAAACTCTCTGTTTCCCTTTCGTAACTTTTCGGTCTCACCGAAAGAGCGAATTGGTCCCACCGAAATTGCAATGTAAACTCTTTGTTTCCCTTTTGTAACTTTTCGGTCCCACCGAAAGAGCAAATCGGTCCCACCGAGTCTGCCTGACCAACTCTCTGGTTAGCTTATTACCAAACTCGGTCTCACTGAGTTTGTGTAATCGGTCTCACCGAGATTACACTATGCCCAAACCCTAACCATATCGGTCCTACCGAGTTGCATGTTAGTCCCACCGAAAATCTCTAACGGTCACTAGGTTTACCTTTTCGGTCCGACCGAGTTTGTTCATTCGGTCCCACCGAGATTGGAAAACTGTGTGTAACGGTTGGATTTTGTGTGGAGGCTATATATACCCCTCCACCTCCTCTTCATTCGTGGAGAGAGCCATCAGAACACATACACAATTCCAACTCATATGTTCTGAGAGAGAACCACCTACTCATGTGTTGAGACCAAGATATTCCATTCCTACCATATGAATCTTGATCTCTAGCGTTCCCCAAGTTGCTTTCCACTCAAATCTTCTTTCCACGAAATCCAAATCCTATGAGAGAGAGTTGAGTGTTGGGGAGACTATCAGTTGAAGCACAAGAGCAAGGAGTTCATTACCTACACACCATTTGTTACTTCTTGGAGAGTGGTGTCTCCTAGATTGGCTAGGTGTCACTTGGGAGCCTCCGACAAGATTGCGGAGTTGAACCAAGGAGTTTGTAAGGGCAAGGAGATCGCCTACTTCGTGAAGATCTACCGCTAGTGAGGCAAGTCCTTCGTGGGCGATGGCCATGGTGGGATAGACAAGGTTGCTTCTTCGTGGACCCTTCGTGGGTGGTTGCTTCTTCGTTGACCCTTCGTGGGTGGAGCCCTCCGTGGACTCGCGCAACCATTACCCTTCGTGGGTGGAGCCCTCCGTGGACTCACGCGACCGTTACCCTTCGTGGGTTGAAGTCTCCATCAACGTGGATGTAGGATAGCACCACCTATCCGAACCACGGGAAAAACATCCATGTCTCCAATTGCGTTTGAATTCTCCAAACCCTTCCCTTTACATTCTTGCAAATTGCATGCTTTACATTCCGCTGCCAATATACTCTTTGCATGCTTGCTTGAATTGTGTGATGATTGCTTGACTTGTCCTACAATAGCTAAAATCTGCCAAGAACTAAAATTGGGAAAAGGTTAAGTTTTTATTTGGTCAAGTAGTCTAATCACCCCCCTCTAGACATACTTTCGATCCTACAGATCATCCTATGGTTTACCACCCAGGCTCAAAGGGATCATAAGATTATTCATGCTGGAAACTTCCGTGTGCAGTCACAAGCCATTATGGGCTCTGACATAGTTGAATAAGTTGTGGGAATCCTTTCCATGATGGGCTAGCAAATGTAGGGGATTGTAGGTGTACCAGCCTATCTATCGGCTAAGGGGACTGTCGGTGTCAAAACCGGCGGATCTCGGGTAGGGGGTCCCGAACTATGCGTCTAGGCCGGATGGTAACAGGAGGTAAGGGACACGAAGTTTTACCCAGGTTCGGGCCCTCTTAATGGAGGTAAAACCCTACGTCCTGCTTGATTAATATTGATGATATGGGTAGTACAAGCGTAGATCTACCACGAGATCGGAGAGGCTAAACCCTAGAAGCTAGCCTATGGTATGATTGTTGTTCTGTATGTTGTTCTACGGACTAAAAACCCTCCGGTTTATATAGACACCGGAGAGGGTTAGGGTTACACAAAGTCGGTTACAATGGTAGGAGATCTACATATCCGTATCGCCAAGCTTGCCTTCCACGCCAAGGAAAGTCCCTTCCGGACACGGGATGAAGTCTTCAATCTTGTATATTCATAGTCCAGGAGTCGGCTGAAGGTATAGTCCGGCCATCGGGACACCCCCTAATCCAGGACTCCCTCAGTAGCCCCTGAACCAGGCTTCAATGACGACGAGTCCAGCACGCAGATTGTCTTCGGCATTGCAAGGCGGGTGCCTCCTCCAAGTACTTCATAGAAGATTTTGAACACAAAGATGGTGTCTGGCTCTGCAAAATAAGTTTCCACATATTGACATAGAGAGACTAATATTTACACAAATATAATCTGCTGACATATTCCGTAGTGTGACATCGCACCACGGCCAAGCCTTTATTAGAATCGTTTTATTGTCCCACCTCAGCGTGTCATGCGAGGCGGTTTCCTTGGCACGTCTCGTCGAAGCAGAGATCGTGTCCCCTTATTCCAGGATTCTCATCAATACGGGCGTGGGTAACCCAACCGCTTCTAGGACTCCTAGACTATAGGCAAGTCCAAACGGCAACGGAGAGGACGCTTGATATTCACCCTCTTTATAAAGGGACAAGGCTTTTATTTTTTCCCTCCCGTGCTCAATCGAATCCTTCCCCCACCTCAAGCTCAAACACCCAAAGTTCAGGTCAGGTGCTCCGAACCTTCAATCAAGTCCGGATCTAGCCTTCAAGGCCAATGGGTGCCTTCCTCCGTAACGGAAGAAGACATCAAAAAGTTGAGGGAGGCCAGATATCTGACCGCCGAGGTTTTGCATCGGCTGCCTGCCCGAGGGCAGGCCGTCCCCTCCCTCGAACCCAATGAGAACGTCGTGTTCGTCTCCCACCTCCTCCGAGGTCTAGGCCTTGCTCCGGATCCTTTCATCAGGGGTTTGATGTTTTATTACGGGCTAGATTTCCATGATCTAGCTCCGGACTCCTTTCTTCATATCACGACATTTATTGTCATGTGTGAGGCCTTCCTCCGGGTTACCCCTCACTTTGGCCTGTGGCTCAAGACCTTTGAAGTAAAGCCGAAGATGATCGAGGGGCAACATGCAGCGTGTGGAGGTGCCTCAATATGCAAGATGACAGGAGCTCCATGGCCCAAAGGTTCCATTCCAGAGGTGTCTGAATTGTGGCAACAGGAGTGGTTCTACATCACGGCTCCTAGAAGTGCCAAGTGGGCGGCCGCCCCTGTTTTCCGCTCGGGCCCTCCACCACAACTAATGTCATGGATCAGCAGAGGTCTGAGCTGGGGTCCAGCCAAGGACGCGCCTATACTGCAAAGCCGCATTCGAGATCTCTTCAATGTAGATTTTAGTTTGGTTGCGGTAATACAAGTTATGCTGGTTCGTCAAGTCCAGCCTTGCAAACGTCGGCCCCTTCGCTTGTGGGAGTTCAATCCCGAGGCACTGCGTGTCATTCAAAATTTCCTCGGCCTGACGCACGAGGAGATGTACAAGTCATTCTTCGGACCTCAGGTAGAGCGTCCGGAAATCACCGAGGACGTGGGCCTGAGCAGTAACCGCGCCGCCGAACAGGTAAGGAATCTTCCGGCCAAACATACTATCTCTCATTTGTTACGAAGTTATTTCTGAGAGTTCGCTTTTTGACCAGGACTGGCTAACAAAGGCAAAGTTGATTCCGTGTTCGGCCCCCCTCCCTGAGGGTTTGGACAATCCGGTATTGGAAAAGATGCTCCAGGTCGCACCTTGCCCGGAGCCCTTGAAGGAAGATACTGGGGAGGATAATATGGGTGGACACGGGCCCCCAACGCTGCCCATTCTAACCGAGGGAGCGAGCGTCTCCATGAAGGAAGACGACCGGAGGAGGAAAAGGACTGCGCCCGGGGATTCGGAAGCCGAAGCTTCCAAACGGGAGAAGAAGTCTCCCACAGAGGGTCCTACCTTGGGGGATGCTTTTGCCGCACAAAGTCCGCGGAGGGATCAATTCTCCAGCGAGTCGTAAGTGACCCGAAATACTTTAATAGTACAGGTATGCCATCTTTTTCTTCTGAGAAATAACCACCGCATATATCTTTGCAGTTCGGGCCTTAGCCCCTCTCAAATGAGCTCGTCTTCGGGGGATCTTCTTCCAGAGAGGATGGAGATCGAAACGCCTCCTCCGGACTCCTCCGCTCCGGAAGCGGGCGACCCCGAAGTGTCATCGCGGAGGGCCTCTCCGAGTCCGGTGAGGCCAGAAGATAATCCCATTGACCCCCGAAGTTCCCAGTGTCCGGCTCTTGAAGAGAGCGGACAAAAGAGTCTGACACCGTCTGGTGTGCGATCGGATGTTCTAAGGGAGTTGGTGGGGCGAGCGGCCATCTCAGATGAACACCGTGTGCTGATGGATACGGTGATGGAGAGAATCTCGTCCGCTGAAAGCGGATTACATGAAGCTTTTATGAGTCTACTGACAGGCTTTGAGGTACATAAAATAATGTATGATAGTCCTGCACATGCTAGGTGTGCCCTGTGTAGATAGTAGCCCCTGAGACTCTGGTTGTCGTCGGAAATGACGACGAACAGAGGATCATATTCCCAGGTAATAACCATACTGCTTCTATGTGCAGGTGATGGAAGCTCCGGTGGCTAGCCGGACTAGCGAGTTTGCCCATTTAAAACGGCAGTTGGATGCGGCAGACACCGACATCGAGCTTGTTAACAAAAGGCTTGACGAGGCACAGGGTAAGTGTCATTATCTGGTAAATGCCACATAGTAAGAGCAGCATGATGCCAATATCTTTAATATGTTGTGACTGCAGATGGAGCTGCCACTGTTGAAGCCTTGCGGGCAGAACTTGCCTGAGCCAAGGAACAAGCGAGGCTTGGTAATGCGGCTGCTTTGAAGGCGGCCGAAGAGTTGAAATCCGAGAAGGCCGCGCATGGCGAGAGCCGATTTAATATGGCCAAGATGGCCATAGAATTAAAAGCCGCCGCCGACCGTTGCTGGGTTCTTGAAAAGGAAAACCTAGCGAAGGCATCAGATCTTGAGAAGGCTGCTGCGACGAGAAAAGGCATCTGCTCTACTATGAGGGCGAAGAAGGCTGAGCTGCGGGAAGCCAGGGATATTGTAGCTGGGAAATCCTTTAAGTTGCGAAGGAAGTTCGGAGATCCACGGTATGCCCCTCTGGATCGGCTGTGGAGTTCAGAGGATGTGTATATGGATTTGGCGGCGAGCGCTGCCGATGCGGCCAAGTACTTCCAGGGTCAGATGGACCGTGAAGTGGACCAGCTGTTTTGGAGACAATTCCATTCTCCCGAGCGTCCGCTTTCATTGACTGACCAATTAGCCGAATGGGCTGAACTGAATAGGTTGTCCGGACTCGCCATGAGGTCTGTTGTGGATCAGCTATGGCCAGAAAGGCCAAAACCGAATAGCTATTTCAGCTTGGTGCAGCAGTTCCTTGACGTGGTGCCGCGCATTAATGCGATGAAGAGGTCGGCATGCATAGAGGGCTCACGGATGGCCTTTGCCCGTGTTAAAGCATACTGGGCGGAGATGGATGCTACCACTGTTGCAGCGCGGGATTCGTCCATAGGCCGAATGACTGCTGAGCACTACTTTGAAGAAGTTCTTGAGGGTGCTCGTTTGATAGAGACCCAGTGCTCAAAAAAATATTATGCTTGAGTGATATGTAATCTCATTGTAAGCGAAATGCTTTTATAAATTTTTATAAGGCTATTTTTATACTTTTCCTGAAAGTAATATGATGCCTCCTAGGCGGCCGTTTATGTATACATGTGTATAACCTGAAAGATTGCAGCCGTCGGCTTCAACCCCCACACATATAATGCGGAAGTGCTCGCAAAAAACACACGTTCACACTTAACCCAATGTCTTGGTCCTATTAAGGAGGTGATAGCGGAGCGAGCGAGGCAACCGGACTATAATGCTTTAGAACTTTCACTTAGCCATGGGAGTTTGACAGTGGGGCTACTAGATAGCCCCTGGTGGCTCCGCACTCTCCCGATCCCGGGGTGCGTACATGCCTGGCCGGGAAACGGCCCTTCGTTAAGGCGGGGGAATTCTAACATTCCAACAGGTCATCGAGTGGTTGACCAGTCTCACGCTATATTATGACAATTAGTTTTCGGCTTTCTCTACTGAGGTGCTCGTCCGGATGAACCAGGGCACAATCGCAGTAGTTCTCCTGGTGCTACCTTAGCCGGTAAAGTGGAACATAAGGCACCAAAACACAGGAGTCGGGAAAACCCAACATTTGACCAAAGACAATGATTCGGAGCTGATGCATATAGGGCCAAACTCGCGACGCCGAACACTCCCTAAGGTATCCGGTCTTTGTGGTATAAACCGGGCCTAAATAATGGCCTTTGTAAGAAGCCCCTTGTGTCCAGGTACGTGCATTGTTCTGGCGTGGCCACATGCCAAGACGTCAGCATCCTTCTCAATGGTAAATATGTATCAACAAGAGACAGTAAAAAAGGTTTACGCAGGGTCTTAATCTAAAAAGAATCATTGGAGCGGGTCCCTACTGCATGTCTGCGCCTGTGTCTCCGTTGTGCCGTATCCTGGACGGGTGTAGCACGATGATCGTCTGTAAAAGAGAGGAATTTAGGTGAAAAAGTTGTCGTGCAAAAAGATAGTTTTTAAAGAAACCATGTATAATTCAAGATGAGAAGAGATTGCCACTTGTCTGCGCGCGTTGAGCCCCTTGTATTGACAAATAGGGGTGTGACCATTTATTCGGTATAAATAGTGGCGCCGGACTCGATTAGTTGTGTCTGAGGTCTTGACGACCTATTGGATGCTTTCGCTGGTCCGGGCGCCTTTAGTGTGCGGCTGCCAAGGCAGCCGCACTCTCTTCGGCGCGCAGAGATCGCTTGATATTTCCGATCACTGAAATGATGCCACGTGGACCGGGCATCTTGAGTGTGAGGGAGGCGTAGTGTGGTATTGCATTAAAGCGAGCGAAAGCTTCGCGTCCGAGCAGTGCTTGATAGCCACTTTGGAACGGAGCGATGTGGAAGGTTAAATGCTCGCGACGGAAGTTATCGGGGGAGCCGAATATAACTTGTAGTAGGAGGGAGCCCGTACAACGAGCCACTGGGCCTGGTGTTACTCCTTTAAAGGTAGTATTGCTATGGCGAATTTTTTTTGGGTCTAACCCCGTCCCGCAGATTGTATCCTGATATATTAGGTTTAGATTGCTGCCACCGTCCATCAAGACTCGTGTGAAGTGATATCCGCCAATTAATAGGTCTAATACCAGGGCACCCCATCCTGCGCGTCGGATACTTGTTGAGTAATCGCGATGGTCGAAAGTGATCGGTTGAGACGACCAGTGGTAGGACTTCACAGTGACAGGCACTTGGGTATATTTTCCTCGGAGTGCCGCGTTGTTTTTTCCCTTGATCACGTGTAACACGTTTACTTTTTTGACTTCTGGTGGAAATTTCTTTTGTTCCCCAGTGTCTTGCTTGGGAGGCTCATCCTCGTCTTCACTTGGTGTATCCTCCCCCTTGTGTACGGCGTTGAGCTTGCCGGACTGCTTGAAGACCCAACATTCTCTGTGGGTATGATTAGCAGGTTTACCAGGGGTACTATGGATCTGACATACTTGGTCCAGAATTTTGTTGAGGCTGGACAGTTCATCCCTGGTGCCTTTAGAGGGCGGCTTTTGCTGACCTGGCCGAGAGCTTTTGAATCCGGCGTTTATTGCCGTGCCCTTCGTGTTGCCTTCTTTATTCTAGCATTTGTTATTGCTGTTGCGCCGTGATTTCCCGTTTCCATCTCTAACTTCAGATGTACTGGGGTCGCTGGTGCTGCATCTGGCTAGCCAGATGTCCTCACCCGCGCAAAAGCGGGTCATGAGGCTTGTTAATGCGGCCATCATTCTCGGTTTATTTTGGCCGAGGTGTCTGGCGAGCCATTCGTCACGGACGCTATGCTTAAAAGCTGCCAAGGCTTCGGCGTCCGGACAGTCGACAATCTGGTTCTTTTTAGTAAGAAACCTTTTCTAGCGCTTTCGGGATGACTCCCCGGGCTGTTGAGTTATATGACTCAAATCGTCTGCATCCGGAGGTCGGACATAAGTCCCTTGAAAATTTGCCCGAAAGGCATCTTCGAGCTCTTCCCAACTTTCAATGGTGCTTTCGGGAAGGCCTTTAAGCCAGTGACGAGCTGGCCCTTTGAGCTTGAGGGGTAAGTACTTGATGGCGTGGAGATCATCTCCTCGAGCCATATGGATATGAAGGATGTAGTCCTCAATCCAGACCCCAGGGTCTGTTGTTCCGTCGTATGTCTCTATGTTTACGGGTTTGAATCCCTCTGGAAATTCATGGTCCAGCACCTCATCGGTGAAACATAGGGGGTGTGCGGCACCCCTGTAGCTGGGTGTACCGTGTTGTTCGGATGTTTGTTGTGTTGCATTGTATGCTGGGGCGCGCTTGCGTGGTCCATAGATGGATCTTGGTGCGCCGTCCTTTGGGTGCGAGCCCTCGCATGGGTCGCGTGTTGTATTGTGAGTGGCGTTGTATGCCGCTCTATGTTGGTAGAGGGGTCGTCTATCCGGCCAGGTGGCTGCTTTGATATTTGGTTGTGGGGGGTCTGAGGCCTCCTCATCGAATTCAGGTAGCTGCTTCCGCTTTGGGTAGCTCTTGGACGGGCGATTGTCGCCGTACCTCGCTGTTGTGTTGAGTATTTTACTCCATCTGATTTGGAGTGTGTCTTGCGCAGCCTTGAGCCTTTGCTTCTGCTTTTTAAGACTCCTCGCGGTGGCAACAAGCCTTTTACGGGCATTCTGCTGCTCCGGGTGCCTGTCCGGCGTTATGTCGTCCGGACCATTATCCTTGATAGAATTTGTTTGTTCGGTTTGATTATCTGGATTGCCGTTGTCCGGCAGCGGTTCGCCCTGCTCCAGCGCTGGGTCTGTGTGATCGTTATTTCTGTCGAGGCGGGATTTGGGGCGGCGCTTGCCTCGCCGCTTTGACTGCTTCTCGAGGGAACAAGCCTTCGGTGCATCCTTCCGCTCCTTGTCGTCATCTTTTGGTGCGCCCACCATGTATACGTCATATGACGAGGTGGCTTTCCAGGGCCCAATAGGCGCTGGTTCTTCATCGTCTCCTTCATTGGCGTCCATACCGTCGATGTCTTCGGAGTCGAAGTCAAGCTTGTCGGTTAAATCGTCCACAGTGGCTACAAAGTGGGTGGTGGGTGGGCTTTGAATTTCTTCATCGTCCGTATCCCAGCCTTGCTGACAGTAGTCCGGCCAGGGCTCTTCGGATAAGGAGAGAGACTTTAGTGTATTCAGAATATCGCCGAAAGGCGAGTGCTGAAAGATGTCCGCGGCAGTAAACTCGATGATCAGCGCCCAATCGGATTCGACCGGCAGGGGCGCGGAGGGTTCGGAGTCCGGAGAGGAGTCCGACTCCTTGGAGTCACGAGTCTCATGGAGTGCGGGACTGGTGTTCGGCTCGATCACCATTTGGGATCGCAGCCCCCGAGGCGGCGTCCAACCACCCATCCTCGATCGGCGCAGTTGGCTACGAATTAAGGGTCGAAGCCGATGCGGGTGCGGCCTCCAGGGCACTATTCGGCGGCAGAGCTAGATCATGCTCGTCGTGACAATGCGGCGCGCTCGGCAGTGGCTCGAATCCGTCGAAGATCAAGTCCCCATGGACGTCAGCCGTGTAGTTTAAACTTCCAAATCTGACCTGACGGCCAGGGGCATAGCTTTCGATCTGCTCCAGATGGCCAAGTGAATTGGCCCGCAGTGCAAAGCCGCCGAAGACGAAGATCTATCCGGGGAGGAAGATCTCTCCCTGGACTTCATCGCTATTGATGATCGTAGCAGCCATCAAGCCTAATGGCGACGACACAGAGGAACCCTCAATGAAAGCACCAATGTCGGTGTCAAAACCGGCGGATCTCGGGTAGGGGGTCCCAAACTGTGCGTCTAGGCCGGATGGTAACAGGAGGTAAGGGACACAAAGTTTTTCCCAGGTTCGGGCCCTCTTGATGGAGGAAAAACCCTACGTCCCGCTTGATTAATATTGATGATATGGGTAGTACAAGAGTAGATCTACCACGAGATCGGAGAGGCTAAACCCTAGAAGCTAGCCTATGGTATGATTGTTGTTCTGTATGTTGTTCTACGGACTAAAAACCCTCCGGTTTATATAGACATCAGAGAGGGTTAGGGTTACACAAAGTTGGTTACAATGGTAGGAGATCTACATATCCGTATCACCAAGCTTTCCTTCCACGCCAAGGAAAGTCCCTTCCGGACACGGGATGAAGTCTTCAATCTTGTATCTTCATAGTCCAGGAGTCCGGCTGAAGGTATAGTCCGGCCATCCGGACACCCCCTAATCCAGGACTCCCTCAGGGACCACTTCGGAAAGACTGTGTCTCGGTCATCCGTTTCTCAAACACCATGTAGTGCGAGAAATCAACGAAGGAGATGGAGTCTTGTGGGGAAAAGTGCGCAAACCTCTGCAGAGTGTATAAACTAATCATGGTTAGCCATGTCCCCGGTTATGGACATTTTGATTATCCGGTACTTTAATTATTGATTTGATCTCATCACTCTTAATTAATTTTGCTGGGCTGTTAATTACTTTTAATTGGGATCGAGTTGGAGGAACCTTCTCAATGTTTTATCAACCAACTTGATAGTTAAATAAAATTTATTCCTTTGTAGTAGGGTAAAATTGGCTTTTCGCAAGAACATGATAACCGTAGAGCCTCCACCAGCCATATATTTATGTAGTGTTAGCAGTTATTCTTGTTCATTGCTCTACAGTGTTATTTTGCCAGCATATTCCATGTGCTGGCCCATTTCGGGCTGCAACGTATTATGTTGCAGACTTTTCAGACTAAGAGTAAGGTGCACTAGGTCGTTGTCGTGCACTCAGCTATGCCGTTGGAGTTGATGGACTCACTTTATCTTCAAAGCCTTCCGATGTTATCTTAATTAGATGGCCTTAAGCCATATTATTGTAATAAGTTCTCTTTTGAGACTATTGATGTAATAGGTGTGTGATTGAAACTATGTGATAAATCCTTCAAGTACTGTGTGTGTCAGCATTACCGATCCAGGGATGACACTTATGCATAGAGATTTTGTTGGGGAACGTAGTAATTTCAAAAAAAATCCTATGCACACACAAGATCATGGTGATGCATAGCAACGAGAGGGGAGAGTGTTGTCCACGTACCCTCGTAGACCGAAAGCGGAAGCGTTAGCACAACGCAGTTGATGTAGTCGTACGTCTTCACGATCCAACCGATCAAGTACCGAACGGACGGCACCTCCGAGTTCAGCACACGTTCAGCTCGATGACGTCCCTCGAACTCTGATCTAGCTGAGTGTTGAGGGAGAGTTTTGTCAGCACGACGGTGTGGTGACGATGGTGATGTTCTACCGACGCAGGGCTTCGCCTAAGCACCACTACAGTATTATCGAGGTGGACTATGGTGGAGGGGGGCACCGCACACGGCTAAAAGATCAAATCTATTGTTGTGTCTTTGGGGTGCCCCCTGCCCCCGTATATAATGGAGCAAGGGGGGAAGTGCGGCCGGCCAGGAGGAGGCGCGCCAGGAGGAGTCCTACTCCCACCGGGAGTAGGACTCCCTCCCTTCCCCTTGTTGGATTAGGAGAAGGGGGGAGAGAGGAGGGAGAGAGGAAGAAAAGGGGGGGCGCCGCCCCCCTCTCCTTGTCCTATTCGGACTAGAGGGGGAGGGGCGCGCGGCCCTGCCCTAGACGCCTCTCCTCTTCTCCACTAAGGCCCACCATGGCCCATTAAGCCCCCGGGGGGTTCCGGTAACCCCTCGGTACTCCGGTAAAATCCCGATTTCACCCGGAACATTTCCGGTATCCAAATATAGGCTTCCAGTATATCAATCTTCATGTCTCGACCATTTTGAGACTCCTCATCATGTCTGTGATCACATCCGGGACTCCGAACAACCTTCGATACATCAAAACTCATAAACTCATAATCTAACTGTCATCGAAACTTTAAGCGTGTAGACCCTACGGGTTCGAGAACTATGTAGACATGACCGAGACACGTCTCCGGTCAATAACCAATAGCGGAACCTGGATGCTCATATTGGCTCCCACATATTCTACGAAGATCTTTATCGGTCAGACCGCATAAGAACGTACGTTGTTCCCTTTGTCATCGGTATGTTACTTGCCCGAGATTCGATCCTCGGTATCTCAATACCTAGTTCAATCTCATTACCGGCAAATCTCTTTACTCGTTCCGTAATACATCATCCTGCAACTAACTCATTAGTTGCAATGCTTGCAAGGCTTAAGTGATGTGCATTACCGAGTGGGCCCAGAGATACCTCTCCCACAATCGGAGTGACAAATCCTAATCTCGAAATATGCCAACCCAACAAGTACCTTCGGAGACACCTGTAGAGCACCTTTATAATCACCCAGTTACGTTGTGACGTTTGGTAGCACACAAAGTGTTCCTCCGGTAAACGGGAGTTTCCTAATCTCATAGTCATAGGAACATGTATAAGTCATGAAGAAAGCAATAGCAACATACTAAACGATCGAGTGCTAAGCTAACGGAATGGGTCAAGTCAAGCACATCATTCTCCTAATGATGTGATCCTGTTAATCAAATGACAACTCATGTCTATGGCTAGGAAACATAACCATCTTTGATCAACGAGCTAGTCAAGTAGAGGCATACTAGTGACACTCTGTTTGTCTATGTATTCACACAAGTATTATGTTTCCGGTTAATACAATTCTAGCATGAATAATAAACATTTATCATGATATAAGGAAATAAATAATAACTTTATTATTGCCTCTAGGGCATATTTCCTTCAGTCTCCCACTTGCACTAGAGTCAATAATCTAGATTACACAGTAATGATTCTAACACACATGGAGTGTTGGTGCTGATCATGTTTTGCTCATGGAAGAGGCTTAGTCAATGGGTCTGCAACATTCAGATTCGTATGTATCTTGCAAATTTCTATGTCCCCCACCTGGACAAGATCCCGGATGGAATTGAAGCGTCTCTTGATGTGCTTGGTTCTCTTGTGAAATCTGGATTCCTTCGCCAAGGCAATTGCTCCAGTATTGTCACAAAAGATTTTCATTGGACCTGTTGCACTAGGTATGACACCTAGATCGGATATGAACTCCTTCATCCAGACTCCTTCATTTGCTGCTTCTGAAGCAGCTATGTACTCTGCTTCACACGTAGATCCTGCCACGATGCTTTGTTTAGAACTGCACCAACTGACAGCTCCACCATTCAATGTAAACACGTATCCGGTTTGCGATTTAGAATCATCCGGATCAGTGTCAAAGCTTGCATCAATGTAACCATTTACAATGAGCTCTTTGTCACCTCCATAAACAAGAAACATATCCTTAGTCATTTTCAGGTATTTCAGGATGTTCTTGACCGCTGTCCAGTGATCCACTCCTGGATTACTTTGGTACCTCCCTGCTAGACTTATAGCAAGGCACACATCAGGTCTGGTACACATCATTGCATACATGATAGAGCCTATGGCTGAAGCATAGGGAACATCTTTCATCTTCTCTCTATCTTCTGGAGTGGTCGGACATGGAGTCTTACGCAACTTGACACATTATAACACAGGCAAGAACCCTTTCTTTGCTTGATCCATTTTGAACTTCTTCAAAACTTTGTCAAGGTATGTGCTTTGTGAAAGTCCAATTAAGCGTCTTGATCTATCTCTATAGATCTTGATGCCCAATATATAAGCAGCTTCATCGAGGTCTTTCATCGAAAAACTCTTATTCAAGTATCCCTTTATGCTATCTAGAAATTCTATATCATTTCCAATCAGCAATATGTCATCCACATATAATATCAAAAATGCTACAGAGCTCCCACTCACTCTCTTGTAAATACAGGCTTCTCCAAAAGTCTATACAAAACCAAATGCTTTGATCACACTATCAAAGCGTTTATTCCAACTCCGAGAGGCTTGCACCAGTCCATAAATGGATCGCTGGAGCTTGCACACTTTGTTGGCTCCCTTTGGATCGACAAAACCTTCCGGTTGCATCATATACAAGTCTTCTTCCAGAAATCCATTCAGGAATGCAGTTTTTACATCCATTTGCCAAATTTCATAATCATAAAATGCGGCAATTGCTAACATGATTCGGACATACTTAAGCATCGCTACGGGTGATAATGTCTCATCGTAGTCAATCCCTTGAACTTGTCGAAAACCTTTCACAACAAGTAGAGCTTTATAGACATTAAAATTACTGTCAGCGCCAGTATTCTTCTTGAATATCCATTTATTCTCAATGGCTTGCCGATCATCGGGCAAGTCAACCAAAGTCCACATTTTGTTCTCATACATGGATCCCATCTCAGATTTCATGGCCTCAAGCCATTTTGCGGAATCTAGGCTCACCATCGCTTCTTCATAGTTCGTAGGTTCGTCATGGTCTAGTAACATAACCTCTGGAACAGTATTACCATACCACTCTGGTGTGGATCTTACTCTGGTTGACCAACGAGGTTCAGTAACAACTTGATCTGAAGTTCCATGATCATCATCATTAACTTCCTCACTAATTGGTATAGACGTCACAAGAACCAATTTCTGTGATGAACTACTTTCCAATAAGGGAGCAGGTATGGTTACCTCATCAAGTCCTACTTTCCTCCCACTCACTTCTTTCGAGATAAACTCCTTCTCTAGAAAGGATCCATTCTTAGCAACGAATGCCTTGCCTTCGGATATGTGATAGAAGGTGTACCCAATAGTCTCCTTTGGGTATCCTATGAAGACACATTTCTCCGATTTGGATTCGAGCTTACCAGGTTGAAGCTTTTTCACATAAGCATCGCAGCCCCAAACTTTAAGAAACGACAACTTTGGTTTCTTGCCAAACCACAGTTCATAAGGTGTCGTCTCAACAGATTTCTATGGTGTCCTATTTAATGTGAATGTGGCCGTCTCTAAAGCATAACCCCAAATTGATAGCGGTAAATCAGTAAGAGACATCATAGATCGCACCATATCTAGTAAAGTACGATTACGACGTTCGGACACACCATTACGATGTGGTGTTCCGGGTGGCGTGAGTTGCGAAACTATTCCGTATTGTTTCAAATGTAGACCAAACTTGTAACTCAAATATTCTCCTCCATGATCTGATCGTAGAAACTTTATTTTCTTGTTACGATGATTTTCAACTTCACTCTGAAATTCTTTGAACTTTTCAAATGTTTCAGACTTATGTTTCATTAAGTAGATATACCCATATCTGCTTAAATCATCTGTGAAGGTGAGAAAATAATGATACCCGCCGCGAGCCTCAATATTCATTGGTCCACATACATCAGCATGTATGATCTCCAATAAATCAGTTGCTCGCTCCATAGTTCTGGAGAACGGCGTTTTAGTCATCTTGCCCATGAGGCATGGTTCACAAGTACCAAGTGATTCATAATCAAGTGGTTCCAAAAGTCCATCAGTATGGAGTTTCTTCATGCGCTTTACACCGATATGACCTAAACGGCAGTGCCACAAATAAGTTGCACTATCATTATCAACTCTGCATCTTTTGGCTTCAACATTATGAATATGTGTATCACTACTATTGAGATTCATCAAAAGTAGACCACTCTTCAAGGGTGCATGACCATAAAAGATATTACTCATATAAATAGAACAACCATTATTCTCTGATTTAAACGAATAACCGTCTTGCATCAAACAAGATCCAGATATAATGTTCATGCTCAACGCTGGCACCAAATAACAATTATTTAGGTCTAATACTAATCCCAAAGGTAGATGTAGAGGTAGCGTGCTGACAGCGATCACATCGACTTTGGAAACGTTTCCCACGCGCATCGTCACCTCGTCCTTGGCCAGTGTTCACTTAATCCGTAGTCCCTATTTTGAGTGGAAAATATTAGCAACAGAACCAGTATCAAATACCCAGGTGCTACTGCAAGCTCTGGTAAGGTACACATCAATAACATGTATATCACATATACCTTTGTTCACCTTGCCATCCTTCTTATCCGCCAAATACTTGGGGCAGTTCCGCTTCCAGTGACCAGTCTGCTTGCAGTAGAAGCACTCAATCTCAGGCTTAGGTCCAGACTTGGGTTTCTTCTCTTGAGCAGCAACTTGCTTGCTGTTCTTCTTGAAGTTCCCCTTCTTCTTCCCTTTACCCTTTTTCCTTGAAGCTAGTGGTCTTATTGACCATCAACACTTGATGCTCCTTCTTGATTTCTACCTCCGCAGCCTTTAGCATTGCGAAGAGCTCGAGAATCATCTTATCCATCCCTTGCATGTTATAGTTCATCATGAAGCTGTTGTAGCTTGGTGGCAGTGATTGAAGAATTCTATCAATGACGCTATCATCCGGAAGATTAACTCCCAGTTGAATCAAGTGATTGCAGTACCCAAACATTTTGAGTATATGCTCACTGACAGAACTATTCTCCTCCATCTTGCAGCTGTAGAACTTATTGGAGACTTCATATCTCTCAATCCGGGCATTCTTTCGAAATATTAACTTCAACTCCTGGAACATCTCATATGCTCCATGACGTTCAAAACGTCGTTGAAGTCCCGGTTCTAAGCCGTAAAGCATGGCACACTGAACTATCGAGTAGTCATCAGCTTTGCTGTGCTAGACGTCCATAACATCTGGTGTTGCTCCTGCAGCAGGTTTGGCACCTAGCGGTGCTTCCAGGATGTAATTGTTCTGTGCAGCAATGAGGATAATCCTCAAGTTACGGACCCAGTCCGTGTAATTGCTACCATCATCTTTCAACTTTGCTTTCTCAAGGAACGCATTAAAATTCAACGGAACAACAGCACGGGCCATTTATCTACAATCAACATAGACAATCAAGATACTCTCAGGTACTAAGTTCATGATAAATTGAAGTTCAATTAATCATATTACTTAAGAACTCCCACTTAGATAGACATATCTCTAATCCTCTAAGTGATCACGTGATCCATATCAACTAAACCATAACTGATCATCCCGTGAAATGGAGTAGCTTTCAATGGTGAACATCACTATGTTGATCATATTTACTATATTATTCATGCTCGACCTTTCGGTCTCAGTGTTCCGAGGCCATATCTGCATATGCTAGGCTCATCAAGTTTAACCTGAGTATTCTGCGTGTGCAAAACTGGCTTGCACCCGTTGTAGATGGACGTAGAGCTTATCACACCCGATCATCACGTGGTGTCTGGGCACGACGAACTTTGGCAATGGTGCATACTCAGGGAGAACACTTTTATCTTGAAATTTAGTGAGAGATCATCTTATAATGCTACCGTCAATCAAAGCAAGATAAGATGCATAAAAGATAAACATCACATGTAATCAATATAAGTGATATGATATGGCCATCATCATCTTGTGCTTGTGATCTCCATCGCCGAAGCACCGTCATGATCACCATCATCACCGGTGCGACACCTTGATCTCCATCGTAGCATCGATGTCGTCTCGCCAATATTATGCTTCTACGACTATCGCTACCTCTTAGTAATAAAGTAAAGCTTTACAAGGTGATAGCATTGCATACAATAAAGCGACAACCATATGGCTCCTGCCAGTTGCCGCTAACTCGGTTACAAAACATGATCATCTCATACAATAAAATTTAGCATCATGCTTTGACCATATGACATCACAACATGCTCTGCAAAAACAAGTTAGACGTCCTCTACTTTGTTGTTGCAAGTTTTACGTGGCTGCAACGGGATGAGCAAGAACCGTTCTTACCTACGCATCAAAACCACAATGATAGTTTTTCAAGTTGGTGCTGTTTTAACCTTCGCAAGGACCGGGCATAGCCACACTCGGTTCAACTAAAGTTGGAGAAACTGACACCCGCCAGCCACCTGTGTGCAAAGCACGTCGGTAGAACCAGTCTCGCGTAAGCGTACGCGTAATGTCGGCCCAGGCCGCTTCATCCAACAATACTGCCAAACCAAAGTATGACTTGCTGGTAAGAAGTATGACTTATATCGCCCACAACTCACTTGTGTTCTACTCGTGCATATGACATCTACGCATAAAACCTGGCTCGGATGCCACTATTGGGGAACTTAGTAATTTCAAAAAAATTCCTATGCACACGCAAGATCATGGTGATGCATAGCAACGAGAGGGGAGAGTGTTGTCCACGTACCCTCATAGAACGAAAGCGGAAGCGTTAGCACAACGCGGTTGATGTAGTCGTATGATCCGACCGATCAAGTACCGAACGCACGGCACCTCCGAGTTCAGCACACGTTCAGCCCGATGACGTCCCTCGGACTCCGATCTGTGATAGGTGTACCCAACAGTTTCTTTTGTGTATCCTATGAAGACGCACTTCTCCGATTTGGGTTTGAGCTTATCAGGTTGAAACTTCTTCACATAAGCATCGCAACCCCAAACTTTAAGAAACGACAGCTTAGGTTTCTTGCTAAACCACAGTTCATACGGTGTCGTCTCAACTGATTTTTAGACGGTGCCCTATTTAACGTGAATGCAGCTGTCTCTAATACATAATACCAAAACGATAGTGGTAAATCGGAAGAGACATTATAGATAGCACCATATCTAATAAAGTATGGTTACGATGTTCGGACACACCAATAGTCCGTGGTGTTCCAGGTGGCATGAGTTGTGAAACTTATTCCACATTGTTTTTAAATGAAGGCCAAACTCGTAAATCAAATATTTGCCTTCGCGATCAGATTGTAGAAACTTTATTTTCGTGTTACAATGATTCTTAACTTCACTCTGAATTTCTTTGAACTTTTCAAATGTTTCAGACTTGTGTTTCATTAAGTAGATATACCCATATCTGCTTAAATCATCTCTGAAGGTCAGAAAATAATGATACCTTCCACGAACCTCAACACTCATCAGATCGCATACATCAGTATGTATTATTTCCAATAAGTCCATGGTTCGCTCCATTCTTCCGGAGAACGGAGTCTTAGTCATCTTGCCCATGAGGCATGATTCGCAAGCATCAAATGATTCATAATCAAGTGATTCCAAAAGTCCATTCACATGGAGTTTCTTCATGCGCTTTGCACCAATATGACCTAAATGGCAGTGCCACTAGTATGTTGCACTATCATTATCAACTTTGCATCTTTTGGCATCAATATTCTGAATATATGTATTACTACGATCGAGATTCAATAAACCATTCGCCTTGGGTGTATAACCACACAAGGTTTTATTCATGTAAACAGAATAACAATTATTCTTTGACTTAAATGAATACCCGTATTGCAAATGATCCAATCATATTATGCTCAACGCAAACACCTAATAACATTTAATTTAGGTTCAACACTAATCCCGAAGGTAAAGGGAGTGTGTGATGGTGATCTTATCAACCTTGGAGTTACTTCCAACACACATTGTCACCTCACCCTCAACTAGTCTTGTTCATTTTGTAACCCCTGTTTCAGGTTAATAATCATAGCAACTTAACCAGTATCAAATATCCAGGGGCTATTATGAACACTAGTAAAGTACACGTCAATAACATGTATATCATGTATATCAAATATCCTTCTTATCCACCAAGTATTTAGGGTAGTTCCGCTTCCAGTGACCATTTCCTTTGCAGTAGAAGCACTCAGTTTGAGGCTTGGGTCTAGCTTTGGGCTTCTTCATGGGAATGGCAACTTGCTTTCCGTTCTTCTTGAAGTTCCCTTTCTTTCCCTTGCCCTTTTACTTGAAACTAGTGGTCTTCTCAACCATCAACACTTGATTCTTTTCTTGATTTCTACCTTCGCCGATTACAGCATCGCGAAGAGCTCGAGAATTGTTTTACGTCATCCCTTGCATATTATAGTTCATCACTAAGTTCCAGTAACTTGGTGATAGTGACAAGAGAACTCTGTTAATCACTGTCGGAGTAATGGGCCACTGGTAGGCTAACCCGGAGCCCAGAACCTTTCAAGACATTGGGGCGGACGGCGCCCCTCAAGGCACCAAGATGGAGTGCCGCCTCCTGGTGGCCGGCTGGAGGAATAGCGGGCTGCCCGTAGACGGCCGAGTTCCAGAGACCGACTTCAAGACCAGCCGACACCTAGTTGGCGGCTTCTAGAGGAGCCGGCCCTTAGCAGTCGGCCCGTGGCGCTAACGAAGCCCACGCCCCCACTAAAGAAGACAAGACAGTGGATGGCTATAGTATAGACCATCCCCCCCCCCCCCCGATCCAAGGACAGGCGTGGCCACAGTGCGCCGTACTGGATGAGATCTCCGTCCGGCGCGGCACTGTTGCCACGCCACTCCTGACGTCACCACAAGCAGGTGGGGCCCTACTCCCACGACGGCCTGTCGGTACGGCCCGAGGACGACGGGCCCCACCAGTCAGCGAGAGCCCGGAAGACGGCCAGAGCCTCACCAGTCGGACCCAAGGGAGGTCGGCCCCCAGCAGTCGGCCCGCCCTTTCCTCGGGTCCCACGCACCATTAACCAGATGAGACATGGAGTGGCTATAGTAATCGCCCACCAGGCGGCAGGAGCTGCGGCCACGATCCCCTGTCCAAGCCTGCGCCATTAGAGTCACGGCTACAGTGATCAACAGCCGGCAAGACCCGAGAGCGGCGAGGGCGGCCTGTCGGCTCCGTACCAGACCAGCCGGCGGGACCCACCAAGCGGCGGGACCTAGCAGCCGATGGAGAAGCCAGCGGCCAGAGAGACTGACAGTCCGGCCCTGCGCCCGGCTGGATTACCATTGTATCCCTGGGGGGTAGGCCTATATAAACCCCCCAGGACACCCATGCAAAGGGTGGGCACCCAGATAGGACTAGATTCATACCTAGGGGAGGAGCACCATTGTACACACTTCTAGCATATAGCTCGAGGAGCACCATTGTACACACTTGAGCCTTAGTGATCATGTGGAGACCCCGCATAGCAGGACTAGGGGTGTTATCTCCTAGGAGAGCCCCGAACCTAGGTAAAGTTCACCGGCGTACGTATCTACGCCTCATGCCGCTTCTGGGCACCGGCGGCGTTCTACTCGCTCTCACCATGATAAGCCATCCATTGGCATATGTCCCACCCAACCCCCGACAATCACTATCTTATCTGGAAGATTAACTCCCACTTCATTCAAGAAATTGTAGTACCCAAACAATCTGAGCACATGCTCACTGGTTGAACTATTCTCCTCCATCTTGTAGGCAAAGTACTTACAGAGGTCTCATACCTCTTGACACGGGCATGAGTCTGAAATACTAATTTCAACTCTTGGAACATCTTATATGCTCCGTGGCGTTCAAAACATTTTTGAAGTCCCGGTTCTAAGCCGTAAAGCATGGCGAACTAAACTATCAAGTAGTCATCATACCGAGCTTGCCAAACGTTCATAATGTCTGCCTCTGCTCCTGCCTAGCGGCGCATCAAGGACATAATTCTTCTGTCCAGCAATGAGGATAATCCTCATATCATGGAGCTAGTCCGCATCATTGCTACTAACATCTTTCAACATAGTTTTCTCTAGGAAAATATCATAAATAAAACGAGGAAGCTATACGCGAGCAATTGATCTACAACATAGATATGCAAATACTATCGGGACTAAGTTCATGATAAATTTAAGTTCTAGTCATCTAAATGATCAAGTGATCCATATCAACTAAACCATGTCCGGTCATCACATGAGATGGAGAAGTTTTCAATGGTCAACATCACTATGTTGATCATATCTACTATATGATTCACGCTCGACCTTTCGGTCTCAGTGTTTCGAGGCCATATCTGCATATGCTAGGCTCGTCAAGTTTAACCTGAGTATTCTGCTTGTGCAAAATTGGCTTGCACCTGTTGATGTGAACATAGAGCTTATCACACCCAATCATCAACTGGTGTCTCAGCACGAGGAACTGTCGCAATGGTGCATACTCAGGGAGAACACTTATACCTTGAAATTTTAGTAAGGGATCATCTCATAATGCTACCATCGTACTAAGAAAAATAAGATGCATAAAAGATAAACATCACATGCAATCAAAATATGTGACATCATATGGCAATTATCATCTTGTGCCTTTGATCTCCATCTCGAAAGTACCGTCATGATCTCCATCGTCACCGGCATAACACCATGATCTCCATCATCTTAATCTCTATCAATGTGTCGTCACATGGTCGTCTCGCCAACTATTGCTTTTGCAACTATTGCTATCGCATAGTGATAAAGTAAAGCAATTGTGTGGCGCTTGCATCTTATGCAATAAAGAGACAACCATAAGGCTCCTGCCAGTTGCTGATAACTTTAACAAAACATGATCATCTCATATATATCGTCACGTCTTGACCATATCACATCGAACATGCCCTGCAAAAACAACTTAGACGTCATCTACTTTGTTGTTGCAAGTTTTACGTGGCTACTACAGGCTTAGCAAGAACCGTTCTTACCTACGGCATAAAAACCACAACATGGTATAGTGATTGCTTTTTGATCTTCAGAAAGAACCCTGATCATTGAATCCAATTCCACTAAAGTTGGAGAAACAAACACCCGCCAGCCACCTGTGTGCAAAGCACGTCGGTAGAACCAGTATCATGAACGCGGTCATGTAATGTCAGTCTGGGCCGCTTCATCCAACAATACCGTCGTCTCAAGAAACAACTAGTGACGGCAAGCAATATGTATATACCCACACCCACAACTCCTTTGTGTTCTACTCGTGCATATAACATCTACGCATAGACTTGGCTCTGATGCCACTGTTGGGGAACGCAGTATTTAAAAAAAATCCTACGATCATGCAAGATCTATCTAGGAGATGCATAGGAACGAGAGGGGAGAGTGTGTCTACATACCCTCGTAGACCGAAAGTGGAAGCTTCGAATAACGCGGTTGATGTAGTCGAACATCTTTGCCATCCAACCGATCAAGTATCGAACGCACGGCACCTCCGCGATCTGGACACGTTTAGCTCGGTGACATCCCTCAAAATCTAGATCCATCTGAGGCCGAGGGTGAGTTCCGTCAGCACGACGGCGTGTTGACGATGATGATGAAGATATCAACTCATGGCTGCCTAAGCACTACGACAATATGACGGAGGTGGAAAACTGTGGAAGGGGGCACCGCACACGGCTAAAGATCAACTTGTGTGTCTATGGGGTGCCCCCTCCCTCGTATATAAAGGAGTGGAGGAGTGGGTCGTTTGGCCTCATAGGGCGCGCCACAAGGGGGGGAATCCTACTCCTACTAGGTGTAGGTTCCCTCCTTTCCTAGTCCAACTAGGAGGGGAAGGAAAGGGAACAAGGGAAGAAGGAAAGGGGGGAGGCCCCCTCCGCAATTTGCATTGGGATTGGCGGGCGCGCCCCTCCTCTTGCATGCCTCCTCCTCTCTTCCACTAAAGCCCATGAAGGCACATTAACCCCCCGGGGGGTTCCGGTAATCTCCCGGTACTCCGAAAAATGCACGAACCTATCTGAAACATTTCCGGTGTCCAAAAATAACCTTCCAATATATCAATCTTCTTTTCTTGACCATTTCGAGACTCCTCATCATGTCCGCGATCACATCAGGGACTCCGAACAACCTTCGTTACATCAAATCACATAACTCACAAGACATATCGTCATCAAACTTTAAGAGTGCGGACCCTACGGGTTCGAGAAATATGTAGACATGACCGACACACCTCTCTGGTTAATAACTAATAGCGGAACCTGGATGCTCATATTGGTTCCTACATATTCTACGAAGCTCTTTATCGGTCAACCGCACAATAACATATGTTGTTCCCTTTGTCATCGGTATGTTACTTGCCCGAGATTCGATCATCGGTATCATCATACCTAGTTCAATCTCGTCATCGGCAAGTCTCTTTACTCGTTCCGTAATGCATCATCCCACAACTAAATCATTAGTCACATTGCTTGCAAGGCTTATAGTGATGTGCATTACCGAGAGGGCCCAGAGATACCTCTCCGACAATCGAAGTGACAAATCCTGATCTCGATCTATGCCAACTCAACAAACACCATCGGAGACACCTGTAGAGCATCTTTATAAACACCCAGTTACATTGTGACGTTTGATAGGACACTAAGTGTTCCTCCGGTATTCGGAAGTTGCATAATTTCATAGTCATAGGAACATGTATAAGTCATGAAGAAAGCAATAGCAATAAAACTAAATGATCATAGTGCTAAGCTAGCGGAAGGGTCTAGTCCATCACATCATTCTCTAATGATGTGATCCTGTTCATCAAATGACAACACATGTCTATGGCTAGGAAACTTAACCATCTTTGACTAATGAGCTAGTCAAGTAGAGGCATACTAGGGACACTCTGTTTGTCTATGTATTCACACAAGTACTAAGTTTCCGGTTAATACAATTCTAGCATGAATAATAGACATTTATCATGATATAAGGAAATATAAATAACAAATTTATTATTGCCTCTAGGGAATAATTCCTTCATTACCGATGCAGGGCTTCACCTAAGCACTACGACAATATGACCGAGGTGGAAATCTGTGGAGGGTGCACCGCACACGGCTAATAGATCAACTTGTGTGTCTATGGGGTGCCCCCTGCCCCGTATATAAAGGAGTGGAGGAGGGGGCCGGCCAGCCTCATAGGGCGTGCCCCAAGGGGGGGAATCCTAATCCTACTAGGAGTATCTTCCCCTTTCCTAGTCCAACTAGGAGGGGAAGGAAAGGGAAGAGGGGAAGCAGGAAAGGGGGGCCGGCCCCCCTCCCCAACTCGGATTGAGCTTGGGGGTGCGCCCCTCCTCTTGGCTGCCTCCTCCTCTCTTCCACTAAAGCCCATGAAGGCCCATTAACCCACCGGGGGGTTCCGGTAACCCCCCAGTACTCCGGAAAATGCCCGAACCTATCTGAAACCTTTCCGGTGTCCAAACATAACCTTCCAATATATCAATCTTCATGTCTCGACCATTTCAAGACTCCCCGTCATGTCCGCACATTCGGGACTCCGAACAACCTTCGGTACGTCAAATCACATAACTCACAATACATATCGTCATCTAACGTTAAGCGTGCGGACCATACGGGTTCGAGAACTATGTAGACATGACCGAGACTCATCTCCGGTCAATAACCAATAGCGGAACCTGGATGCTCATATTGGTTCCTACATATTCTACGAAGATGTTTATCAGTCAAATCGCATAACAACATACGTTTTCCCTTTGTCATCGGTATGTTACTTGCCCGAGATTCGATCGTCGATATCATCATACCTAGTTCAATGTTGTTATCAGAAAGTCCCTTTACTCGTTCCGTAATGCATCAGCCCGCAACTAACTCATTATACACATTTCTTTCAAGGCTTATAGTGATGTGCATTACCGAGAGGGCCCAGAGATACCTCGCCGACAATCGGAGTGACAAATCCTAATCTTGATCTATGCCAACTCAACAAACACCATCGAAGGCACCTGTAGAGCATCTTTATAATCACCCAGTTACATTGTGATGTTTGATAGCACACTAAGTGTTCCTTCGGTATTCGGGAGTTGCATAATCTCATAGTCATATGAACATGTATAAGTTAAGGAGAAAGTAATAGCAATAAACTAAACGATCATAGTGCTAAGCTAACGGATGGGTCTAGTCCATCACATCATTCTCTAATGATGTGATCCCATTCATCAAATGACAACACATGTTTATGGCTAGGAAACTTAACCATCTTTGACTAATGAGCTAGTCTAGTAGAGGCATACTAGGGACACTCTGTTTGTCTATATATTTACACATGTACTAAGTTTCCCGTTAATACAATTCTAGCATGAATAATAAACATTTACCATGATATAAGGAAATATAAATAAAAACTTTATTATTTCCTCTAGGGCATATTTCCTTAACATAAAAGATATTACTCATATAAATAGAATAACTATTATTCTCAGACTCAAATGAATAATCGTCTTGCAATAAAAATACCCAGATATAATGTTTTATGCTTAACGCAAGCACCAAATAACCATTATTTAGGTTTAATACTAATCCCAAAGGTATTACGAGTGTGCCAATGGTGGTCATATCAACCTTGGAGACACTTCCAACCATCATCGTCACCTCGCCCTCAGCTTGATGGAAATATGCCCTAGAGGCAATAATAAAGTTGTTATTATTATATTTACTTATTCATTATAAAGGTTTATTATTCATGATAGAATTGTGTTCATTGGAAACTTAGATTCGTGTGTGGATACATAAACAAATACCGTGTCCCTAGTGAGCCTCTACTAGGCTAGCTCGTTGATAAAGCTGGTTATGGTTTCCTAACCATAGACATGTGTTGTCACTTGATAACGGGATCACATCATTAGGAGAATGATGTGATGGGTAAGACCCATCCGTTAGCTTATGATATGATCGTTCAGTTTATCTCTATTGCTTTCTTAATGTCAAATACATATTCCTTCGACTATGAGATCGTGCAACTCCCAGATACCGAAGGAATACCTTGTGTGCAATCAAACATCACAACGTAACTGGGTGATCATAAAGATGCTCTACAGGTATCTCCGAAGGTGTCAGTTGAGTTGGCATGGATCGAGATTAGGATTTGTCACTCTGAGTATCAGAGAGGTATCTCTGGGCCCTATCAGTAATACACATCATAAGAAGCTTGCAAGCAAAGTGACTAAGGAGTTAGTTACGAGATGATGTATTATGGAACAAGTAAAGAGACTTGCCGATAACGAGATTGAACTAGGTATAAAGATACCGACGATCGAATCTCGGGCAATAACATACCAACAGACAAAGGGAATTACGTAAGTTGTCATAAGGTTCAACCGATAAAGATCTTCATAGAATATGTAGGAACCAATATGGGCATCCAGGTTCCGCTATTGGTTATTGACTAGAGAGGTGTCTCGGTCATGTCTACATAGTTCTCGAACTCGTAGGGTCCACACACTTAACGTTTGTTAACGATGTAGTATTATATGAGTTATGTGATTTGGTGACTGACCGTTGTTCGGAGTCTCGGATGAGATCACAGACATGACGAGGAGCTCCGGAATGGTCCAGAAGTAAAGACTAATGTATAGGAAAATGCTATTTGGATAACGGAAGAGTTTCGGGAGGTACCGAGTAGTCATCGGATCACGAGAAGGGGTTCCGGGAACCCCCGGGAGGTTAATGGGCCATATGGGCCAAAGGAGGAGGACACACCAGCCCGCAAGGGGCTGGCGCGCCCCTCTAAGTCCGCAACCCTTGGGGAGAGAAGGAAAGGGGGGAGTCGGCCTCCCCCTTCGGTCCCTCTCCTTCCCTTTCCTTCCCCCTTGTGCAAACAAGGTAAGGGTGGCGCCATAGGGCAGGAGCCCAAGGGGGCCGGCGGCCACCCTTGGGGCGCCTCCTGGCTACATACCCTCCACCACCTATATATATGAGGGAGGGGGCGCCACACAAAAGCAACGACAATATCTTAGCCGTGTGCGGTGCCCCTCTCCACAGTTTCGTCCCTCGGTCATATTTCCGGAGTGCTTAGGCGAAGCCCTGCGAGATAGCATCACCACCACCGTCACCACGCCGTTGTGCTGCTGGAACTCATCTACTACTTCGCGTGTCTTGCTGGATCAAGAAGGCGAGGACGTCACCGAGCTGAACGTGTGCTGATGCAGAGGTGTCGTGCGTTCGGTACTTTATCTGTTGGATCACAAATAAGTTCAACTACATCAACCGCGTTAACAAACGCTTCCACTTACGGTCTACGAGGGTACATAGACACTCTCTCCCATCTCATAGCTATGCATCTCCATGGATAGATCTTGCGTGTGTGTAGAATTTTTTTGTTTTCCGTGCAACGTTCCCCAACAGTGGCATCAGAGCCAGGTCTATGCGTAGATGATATGCACAAGTAGAAAACAAAGGAGTTGTGGGTGGTGATAGTCATACTGCTTACCACCAACGTCTTATTTTGATTCGGTGGCATTGTGGGATGAAGCGGCCCGGAGCAACCTTACATGTCCACGCACATGAAACCAGTCCCACCGACTGACATGCAACTTGTTTTCCATAAAGGTGGCTGGCGGGTGTCTGTTTCTCCTACTTTAGTTGAATCGAGTTTGACTATGGCCGATCCTTGAACAAGGTTAAAACAACAGACTTGATAATCACTGTTGTGGTTTTTGAGTAGTTAAGAATGGTTCTTGCTAGAAGCCCGTAGCAGCCAGATAAAACTCGCAACAACAAAGTAGAGGATGTGTAACTTGTTTTTTAGGGCATGTTGTGATGTGATATGGTCAAGACGTGATGTGATATACTTTATTGTATGAGATGATCATGTTTTGTAATATCGACAACTGACAGGAGCCTTAGGGTTGTCTCTTAATTATTGTATGAAATGCAAGCGACATGTAATTGCTTTACTTTATCGCTATGCATTAGCAATAGTTGCAGAAGCAATAGTTGGCAAGACGACCCCGACGTAACGATGGAGATCAAGGTGTCGAGCTGGTGATGATGGAGATCATGACGATGCTTTGGAGATAGAGATCAAAAGCACAAGATGATGATGGCCATATCATGTCACATATTTTGATTGCATGTGATGTTTATCCTTTATGCATCTTGTTTTTCTTAGAATGACGGTAGCATTATAAGATGATCCCTTCACTAAATTTCAAGATAAAAGTTTTCTCCCCGAGTATGCACCCTTGCCAAAGTTCATCGTTTCGAAGCACCTCATGATGATCGGGTGTGATAGACTCTACGTTCACATACAACGGGTGTTAGACAATTTTGCACATGCAGAATACTTGGGTTAAACTTGATGAGCCTAGCATGTACAAACATGGTCTCAGAACACTGGAAACCAAAAGGTTAAACGTGAGTCATATAGTAGATATGATCAACATAGAGATGTTCACCATTGATGACTACCCCATCTCACGTGATGATCGGACATGGGTTAGTTGATTTGGATCATGTACCACTTAGATAACTTGAGGGATGTTTATTTAATTTGGAGTTCATTAGTAATTTGATTAATGGAACTTAATTTATCATGAACTTAGTCTTAATAGTTTTGCACATCTATCCTGTAGATCAATGGCCCATGCTACCGTTCCCCTAAATTATAATGCGTTCCTAGAGAAAGCTAAGTTGACAGATGATGGTAGCAACTACACGGACTGGGTCCATAACTTGAGGATTATCCTCATTGCTGCACAGAAGAAGTATGTCCTTAATGCACTTCTAGGTGATAGACCTGCTGTAGGAGCTACTGTAGATGTTATGAACATCTGGCAAACTCGATTTGATGACTACTAGATAGTTCAGTGCGCCATGCTTTACGGCTTAGAACCGGGACTTCAAAGACGTTTTGAACTTCATGGAGCATGTGAGATGTTCGAAGAGCTGAAGTTGATATTTCAAGCTAATGCCCGGGTTGAGAGATATGAAGTCTCCAACAAGTTCTATAGCTGTAAGATGGAGGAGAATAGTTCTGTCAGTGAACACATACTCAAAATGTCTAGGTATCATAACCACTTGACTCAGCTGGGAATTGATCTTCCAGTAGAGAGTGTTATTGACAGAGTTCTTCAGCCACTGCCACCAAGCTACAAAGGCTTTGTGATGAATTATAATATGCAAGGGGTGAAAAAAATGATTCTCGAGCTCTTCGCAATGCTAAAGGCCGCGGAGGTAGATATCAAGAGGGAGCATCAAGTGTTGATGGTTAACAAGACCACTAGTTTCAAGAAAAAGTGCAAGGTAAAGAAATGGAACTTCAAGAAGAATGGCAAGCAAGTTGCCGCTCCCGTGAAGAAGCCCAAAGATGGACCCAGGCCTGAAATGAGTGCTTCTACTGCAAACGGAATGGTCACTAAAAGTGGAACTGCCCCAAATACTTGGCGGATAAGAAGGATGGAAAAGTGAACAAAGTTATATTTGACATACATGTTATGTATGTGTACCTTACTAATGCTCGTAGTAGCGTCTGGGTATTTGATACTGGTTCAATTGCTCATATTTGTAACTCAAAACAGGAGCTATGGAATAAATGAAGATTGGCTAAGGACAAGGTGACGATGCGCGTTGGGAATGGTTCAAAGGTCGGTGTGATCGTCGTCGGCACGCTACCTCTACATCTACCTTTGGGATTAGTTTTAGACCTCAATAATTGTTAGTTGGTGCCAGCGTTGAGCATGAACATTATATCTGGATCTTGTTTATTGTGAGACGGTTATCCATTTAAATAGGAGAATAATGGTTGTTCTATTTATATGAGTAATATCTTTTATGGTCATGCACCCTTTATGAATGGTCTATTCTTGTCGAATCTCGATCGCAGTGATACACATATTCATAATATTGATGCCAAAAGATGCAAAGTTGATAATGATAGTGCAACATACTTGTGGCACTGCCATTTAGGTCACATTGGTGTAAAGCACATGAAGAAACTCCATGCGGATCGACTTTTGGAATTACTTGATTGTGAATCATTTCATACTTGCGAGCCATGCCTCATGGGCAAGATGACTAAAACTTCGTTCTCTGGAACAATGGAGCGAGCTAATGACTTATTGGAAATAATATGTACCGATGTATGCGGTCCAATGAGTGTTGAGGCACGCGGTGGGTATCGTTATTTTCTGACCTTCACACATGATTTGAGTAGGTATGGATAAATCTACTTGATGAAACACAAATCTGAAACATTTGAAAAGTTCAAAGAATTTCAGAGTGAAGTGGAGAATCATCGTTATAAGAAAATAAAGTTTCTACGATCTGATCACGGAGGCGAATATTTGAGTTACGAGTTTGGCCTTCATTTAAAAAAATGTGGAATAATTTCACAAATCACACCACCTGGAACACCACGGCGTAATGGTGTGTCCGAACATCGTAATAGTACTTTATTAGATATGGTGTGATCTATGATCTCTCTTACCGATTTACCACTATCGTTTTGGGGTTATGCATTAGAGACAACTGCATTCACATTAAATAGGGAATTGTCTAAATCCGTGGAGGCGACACCGTATGAACTGTGGTTTGGCAAGAAACCTAAACTGTTGTTTCTTAAAGTTTGGGGTTGTGACACTTATGTCAAAAGGCTTCAGCCTAATAAGATCGATCCCAAACCAGGGAAGTGTGTCTTCATAGGATACCCTAAGGAAATTGTTGGGTACACCTTCTACCACAGATCTGAAGGCAAGATCTTTGTTGCCAAGAATGGAACATTTATAGAGAAGGAATTTCTCTCGAAAGAAGTGAGTAGGAGGAAAGAAGAACTTGATGAGGTAATCGTATGTTCTCTAGAATCGGAAATTTGCACATTAGAGAAATCTGTTCTCGTGATGCCTACACCAACTAGAGAGAAACCTAATGATGATGATCATGAAACTTCAGATCAAGTTACTAGTGGACCTCATAGGTCGAACAGAGCACGTTCCGCAACAGAGTGGTACAGTAATCCTGTTCTGGAAGTTATGTTACTAGACCATGGCGAACCTACAAACTATGAAGAAGCTATGATGAGCCGAGATTCCGATAAATGGCTTGAGGCCATGAAATCCAAGATAGGATCCATGTATAAGAACAAAGTATGGACTTTGGTGGACTTGCCCGATGATCGGCGAGCCATAGAGAATAAATGGATCTTCAAGAAGAAGGCTGATGCTGATGGTAATGTTACTGTCTACAAAGCTTGACTTGTCTTAAAAGGTTTTTGACAGGTTCAAGGAGTTGACTACGATGAGACTTTCTCACCCGTAGCGATGGATGTCAAAACTGCATTGGTTAATGGATTTCTTAAATAAGAATTTTATATGATGCAACCAAAAGGTTTGTTCGATCCTAAAGGTGCTAACAAAGTGTGCAAGCTCCAGCGATCCATCTATGGACTGGTGCAAGCATCTCGGAGTTGGAATATACATTTTGAAGAGGTGATCACAGCATATGGTTTTGTACAGATTTTCAGAGAAGCCTGTATTTACAAGAAAGTGACTGGGACCTCTATAACATTTCTAATATTATATGTGGATGACATATTGTTGGTTGGAAATGATGTAGAATTTTCTGGATAGCATAAAAGGATACTCGAATAAGAGTTTTCAATGAAAGACCTCGGTGAAGCTTCATATATATTGGGCATCGAGATCTATAGAGATGGATCAAGACGCTTCAGAGATAGATCAAGACCATTGCGGAAGATAGAGAGAAAATGAAAGTCATTCCCTTTGCCTTAGCCATAGGTTCTATCACATATGCTATGCTGTGTACCAGACCTGATGTGTGCCTTGCCATAAGTCTAGCCGGGAGGTAGCAAAGTAATCCAGGAGTGGATCACTGGACAGCGGTCGAGAACATCCTGAAGTACTTGAAAAGGACCAAGGATATGTTTCTCGTTTATGGAGGTGACAAAGAGCTCCTCGTAAATGGTTATGTCAATGCTAGCTTTGACACTGATCCGGATGACTCTAAGTCACAAACTGGATACATATTTATATTGAATGGTGGAGCTGTCAGTTGGTGTAGTTCCAAGCAAAGCGTCATGGCGGGGTCTACGTGTGAAGCAGAGTACATAGCTGCTTCGGAAGCAGCAAATGAAGGAATCTGGATGAATGAGTTGTTATTTTATACCTAGTGCATCGGGTCCAATGAAAATCTTTTGTGACAATACTAGAGCAATAGCCTTGGCGAAGGAATCCAGATTTCACAAAAGAACCAAACACATCAAGAGACACTTCAACTCCAGCCGTGATCAAGTCAAGGAGGGAGACATAGGGGTTTGAAAAATACATACATATTTGAATGTAGCAGACCCATTGACTAAGCCTCTTCCACGAGCAAAACATGATCAGCACCAAAACTCCATGAGTGTTAGAATCATTACAATGTAATATAGATTATTGACTCTAGTGGAAGTGGAAGACTGAAGTAAAAATGCCCTAGAGGCAATAATAGAGTTGTTATTTTATATTTCCTTGTCCATGATAAATGTTTATTATTCTTGCTAGAATTGTATTGATTGGAAACCTAAATATATGTGTGAATACATAGACAAACACTATGTCCCTAGTGAGCCTCTACATGACTAGCTCATTGATCAAAGATGGTTAAGGTTTCCTAACCATGGACATGAGTTGTCATTACATAACGGGATCACATCATTAGGAGAATGATGTGATGGACAAGACCCATCTGCTAGCTTAGCATTACGATCGTTCTGTTTTATTGCTATTGCTTTCTGCATGTCAAATACATATTCCTTCGACTATGGGATTATGCAACTCCCGGATATCGGAGGAATGCCTTGTGTGCTATCAAACGTCACAATATAACCGGGTGATTATAAAGATGCTCTATAGGTATCTCCGAAGGTGTTTGTTGAGTTAGCATAGATTGAGAATAGGATTTGTCACTCTGAGTATTGGAGAAGTATCTCTGGGCCCTCTAGGTAATACACGTTATAAGAAAGCAAGCAAACTACTAAGGAGTTAGTCACGAGGTGATGTATTATGGAACAAGTAAATAGACTTGCCGGTAATGTGATTGAACTAGGTATGAAGATACCGACAACCGAATCTCGGGCAAGTAACATATCGATAGACAAAGGGAATAATGTATGTTGTCATAACGATTTGACGATAAAGATCTTCATAGAATATGTAGGAGACAATATGGGCATCCAGGTTCCACTATTGGTTATTGAGCGGAGAGCTGTCTCGATCATGTCTACATAGTTCTCGAACCCGTAGGGTCCGCACGCTTAACGTTCGACGATGATATTGTATTATATGAGTTATGTGATTTGGTGACTAAATGTTGTTCGGAGTCTCGGATGGGGTCATGGACATGATGAGGAGTCTCGAAATGGTTGAGAGGTAAATATTGGTATATAGAACGTTGGTATTCGGACACCAGAAGTATTTCAGAGAAAACCTGGTAGTCATCGGAGTACCGGAGGGGGTACCGGTCACCCCCGGGAGTATATTGGGCCTATTGGGCCACAAGAGAGGAGCACACCATCCCACAAAGGGCTGGCGCGCCCCCCATGGCAGCCAACCAAGTTGGGAAGGAAATGGGGGAGGATTCGGCCTCCGCTTCCTTCTCTCTTCCCCCTTTTCCTTTCTTCTCCGGCAATTAAGGAAAGGGGGGTGCCACTTGGGGTTGACCCCAAGTAGGATTCGGCCTACTTGGGGCGCCCTCCGGGCTGCTACCTCCCCCTCTCACCTATATATAAATGGGGGGGGCAAGCACACACCAGACAATAGTTTTAGCTGTGTGCGGTGCTCCCCTCCTCGGTTTACACCCCCGGTCATATCTTTGTAGTGCTTAGGCGAAGCCCTGTGAAGATCACTTCACCATCACCGTCACCACGTTGTCATGCTAATGGAACTCATCTACTACCTTGACGACTTGTCGGATCAAGAAGGTGAGGGACGTCACCAAGCTGAACGTGTGCAGAACTCGGAGGTGCCATACGTTCGATACTTGATCGGTCGGATCTAGAAGAAGTTCGACTACATCAACCGCGTTGTCAAACACTTCCGCTTACGGTCTATGAGGGTACGTAGACACACTCCCCCCTTCCTTATTGCTATCCATCTCCATATCCATGAATAGATCATTGCGTGTTGATACGTCTCCAACGTATATATAATTTTTGATTGTTCCATGCTTTTATATTATCATTCTTCGATGTTTTATAATAATTTTATAGTCATTTTATATCATTTTGTGGTACTAACCTATTGACATAGTGCCAAGTGCCAGTTGATATTTTCTGCATGTTTTTTACATTGCTGGAAATCAATACCAGATGAAGTCCGAATGCAGAGAAACTTTTTGTGGATTTTTTTGGACTAGAAGACATCCAGTGGGGCGGAGAAGCGCCTGGGGGGTGCTCCGTGTTGGGGAACGCACTATTTCAATTTTTTTCCTATGATCACACAAGATCTATCTAGGAGATGCATAGCAACGAGAGGGGAGAGTGTGTCCACGTACCCTCGTAGTCCGATAGCGGAAACGTTTAGTAACGCGGTTGACGTAGTCGAACGTCTTCACGATCTAATCGATCCAAGCACCGAAAGTACAACACCTCTGAGTTCAAAACGCGTTCAGCTTGATGACGTCCCTTGATATCTTGATCCAGTTGAGGACGAGGGAGAGTTCCATCAACACTACGGCGTGGTGACAGTGATGATGAAGTTACCGGCGTAGGGCTTCGCCTAAGCACTATGACGATATGACCGAGGTGTAACTGTGGAGGGGGGGCACCGCACACGGTTAAGAGAAACATCTGTGTACTAGGGTGCCCACTGCCCCCGTATATAAAGGAGGGGAGGGGGAGGCCGGTGGCCTCTGTAGGGCGCGCCAGGAGAGGCGAGTCCTACTAGGACTCCAAGTCCTAGTAGGATTCCACCTGCAGGAAGGGGGAGAAGAAAGGAAGAGGAGGAAGGGAAGGAAAGGGGGGTGCCGCCCCGTTACCCTAGTCCAATTCAGACCCAAGGAGGGGGGCGCAGTCAACCTCTTGTGGCCCTTCTCTCTCCCCACAAAGGCCCATGAAGGCCCATTAGTTCCCCCGGGGGGGTTCCGATAACCCTCCGACACTCTGATAATTATCCGGTGTCCGAATAACATCATCCAATATATCAATCATTATGCCTCGACCATTTCGAGACTCCTCGTCATGTCCGTGATCTCATCCGGGACGCCGAAGAAACTTCGGTCATCAAATCACATAACTCATAATACAAATCGCCATCGAACGTTAAGCGTATGGACCCTACGGGTTTGAGAACTATGTAGACATGACCGAGACACATCTCCGGTCAATAACCAATAGAGGAACCTAGATGCTCGTATTGGCTCCTACATATTCTATGAAGATCTTTATCGATCAAACCGCATAACAACGTACGTTGTTCCCTTTGTCATCGGTATGTTACTTGCCCGAGATTCGATCGTCGGTATCATCATACCTAGTTCAATCTCGTTACCAGCAAGTCTCTTTACTCGTTCCATAATGCATCATCCCGTGATAACTCATTAGACAGATTGTTTGCAAGGCTCATAGTGATGTGCATTACCGAGAGGGCCCAGAGATACCTCTCCGATACACGGAGTGACAAATCCTAACATCGATTTATGCCAACTCAACAAACACCATCGGAGACACCTGTAGAACATCTTTATAATCACCCAATTATGTTGTGACGTTTGATAGCACACAAGGTGTTCCTCCGCTATTCGGAAGTTGCATAATCTCATTGTCAGAGGAACATGTATAAGTCATGAAGAAAGCAATAGTAATAAAAATGAACGATCAACATGCTAAGCTAACAGATGGGTCTTGTCCATCACATCATTCTCCTAATGATGTGATCCCATTCATCAAATGACAACACATGTCTATGGTTAGGAAACTTAACCATCTTTGATTAGCGAGCTAGTCTAGTAGAGGCTTACTAGGGACACTGTGTTTTGTCTATGTATCCACACATGTATCAAGTTTCCGGTAATACAATTCTAGCATGAATAATAAACATTTATCATGATATAAGGAAATATAAATAACAACTTTATTATTGCCTCTAGGGCATATTTCCTTCAGTCTCCCACTTGCACCAGAGTCAATAATCTAGTTCACATCGTCATGTGATTTAACACCAATAGTTCACATCTTTATGTGATTAACACATGTAGATCACATCACCATGTGACCAACACCCAAAGGGTTTACTAGAGTCGATAATCTAGTTCACATCACCATGTGATTAACACCCAAGAGTACTAACGTGTGATCATGTTTTGGTTGTGAGAGAAGTTTTGTCAACGGGTCTGCCACATTCAGATCCATATGTATTTTGCAAATTTCTATGTCTACAATGCTCTGCATGGAGCTACTCTAGCTAATTGATCCCATTTTCAATATGTATCCAGATTGAGACTCAGATTCATCCGGATCAGTGTCAAAGCTTGCATCGACGTAACTCTTTACGACGAACTCATTATCACCTCCATAACCGAGAAATATTTCCTTAGTCCTCTTAGGTAACTAAGGACAACTTTGACCACTGTCGTGTGATCCACTCCTGGATCAATATCGTACCCCCTTGCCAAACTCATGGCAAGGTACACAACAGGTTTGGTACACAACCTAGCATACTTTATAGAACCTATGGCTGAGGCATAGGGAATGACTTTCATTATCTTTATACTTTCTGCCGTGTTCATGTTTTGAGTCTTACTCAACTTTACACCTTGCAATATAGGTGAGAACTCCTTCTTTTACTGTTCTATTTTGAACTACTTCAAAATCTTGTCAAGGTATTTACTCATTGAAAAACTTATCTAGCGTCTTGATCTATCTCTACAGATCTTGATGCCCAATATGTAAGCAGCTTCACCGAGGCCTTTATTTGAAAAAATCCTTTCAAACACTCCTTTATGCTATATAGAAAATTCTACATCATTTCTGATCAACAATATGGCATTCACATATACTTATCAGAAAGGTTGTAGTGCTCCCACACACATTCTTGTAAATGCAGGCTTCTCCAAAATTCTGTATAAAACCATATGCTTTGATCAACTCATCAAAGCTTATATTCCAACTCCCAGATGCTTGCACCAGTCCATAGATGGATCGCTGGAGCTTGCACATTTTGTTAGCACCTTTAGGATTGACAAAACCTACGGGTTGCATCATATACAACTCTCTTTTAATAAATCCATTAAAGAATGCAGTTTTGACATCCATTTTTTAGATTTCATAAAATGTGGCAATTGCTAACATGATTCAGACAGACTTTAAGCATCGATACGACTGAGAAAATCTCATCATAGTCAACACCTTGAACTTGTCAAAAACCCTTTTCGACAAGTCAAGCTTTGTAGATAGTAACACTACTATCAGCGTCCATCTTCCTCTTGAAGATCCATTTATTCACAGTGGCTTGCCGATCATCGAGCAAGTCCACCAAAGCCCACACTTTCTTCTCATACATGGATTATATCTCAGATTTCATGGCCTCAAGCCATCTGTCGTAATCTGGGCTTATCATTGCTTCCTCTTAGTTCGTAGGTTCATCATGGTCTAGTGACATGATTTCCAGAACAGGATTACCGTACCACTCTGGTGCGGATCGTACTCTGGTTGACCTACGAGGTTCGGTAGTAACTTGATCTGAAGTTTCATGATCATCATCATTAACTTCCTCACTAATTGGTGTAGGCATCACTGGAACAGATTTCTGTGATGAACCATTTTCCAGTTCGAGAGAAAGTACAACTACCTCGTCAAGTTCTACTTTCCTCCCACTCACTTTTTTCGAGAGAAACTCCTTCTCTACAAAGGATCCATTCTTAGCAACAAATATCTTGCCTTCGGATCTATGATAGAAGGTGTACCCAACAGTTTCTTTTGGTTATCCTATGAAGACACACTTCTCCGATTTGGGTTCGAGCTTATCAGTTTGAAACTTTTTTCACATAAGCATCACAACCCCAAACTTTAAGAAACGACAACTTTGGTTTCTTGCCAAACCATAGTTCATACAGTGTCATCTCAACAGATTTATATGGTGCCCTATTTAACGTGAATGTAGTTGTATCTAATGCATAACCCCCAAAATGATAGTAGTAAATCGATAAGAGACATCATTGATCGCACCATATCTAATAAAGGACGGTTACGATGTTCGAACACACCATTATGCTGTGGTGTTCTAGGTGGCGTGAGTTGTGAAACTATTCCACATTGTTTTAAATGAATACCAAACTCGTAACTCAAATATTCGCCTCCGCGATCAGATCGTAGAAACTTTATTTTCTTATTATGATGATTCTCAACTTCACTCTGAAATTCTTTGAACTTTTCAAATGTTTTAGACTTGTGTGTCATTAAGTAGATATACCCATATCTGCTCAAATCATATGTGAAGATCAGAAAATAACGATACCCGCCGCGAGCCTCAACACTCATCGGACCGCATACATCAGTATGTATTATTTCCAATAAGTCAGTGGCTTGCTCCATTGTTCCAGAGAACGGAGTTTTAGTCATCTTGCCCATGAGGCATGGTTCGCAAGCATCAAATGATTCATAATCAAGTGATTCCAGAAGTCCATCCGCATGGATTTTCTTCATGCGCTTTACACCAATATGACCTAAACAGCAGTGCCACAAATAAGTTGCACTATCATTACTAACTTTCACTCGTGCACGTCGGTCCTAAACAAACGGTTTTTACCCCTTTCTGCGACGGCATTTGGAACCGTCGCCAAGTGAGTGTGTGCGATAGGGTGTCCTTCCCACACGACCCAGAAATCATCGGGGATAGGCCCTCCTGGGACCTAGGCTGGGGCCGTGTGTGATCGCACGAGGCATCGAAACCCAATCATTTCCGTAGGTATGTACATCCCACATGGTAGTCCGAGAAAATCATTTCCGTAGGTATGTACCTCCCACACGGTGAATCCCAGAAAAATATTTCCGTTCGTTTGTATATGACACATAGTCAATCCAAGGAATACGTTTCCGTTCTGATGTACATGCACACAGTCAATCCAGGGAAAATGTTTTCGTTCGGATGTACATCCCACATGGTTTTATGTATACGCTCGTGTGTGAAAGGTGTAACTATCACACACGCTCTGCCTTGGTTAACTGTTTGCTATCATTAACTACATCACACATGATTTGATGTAGAAAACTGTGTGGCATAGGGCTATCCATCGCAAGCGCTTTTACTGCTAGAACCGTTTGCAAAGGTCCATGACCGTCTATTCTATTTTTATTTTTGCCTGTAATTTATTATTCTAATTGGAAATTTTGAAATATGAAACGAATTCTTAGCACAATGGTTCAACAACGAATCCATAAATAAAATTATCAGTACAATATGTTCAGTAATTACAGGATTAGGCAGCAATTAACTATGATGAACCGCAGTATTTAAAAGCGGTAAAGGTGAAGAGACAAGTGTAAATCATTTTGACTGCCGACGGTGTTGAAGAAGCGGACTGCCCATAATGTGCCTTCCTGCATGCCATAGGCACGAACCACTTTTGTCCAACCCCTTGTGACGATCACCCGCCCATCCTTCACCGCCTTCAAGAAGACTTCTAGAGCATTATCATGGTAGCATGAATTATATACTTTAACCTTAGTTGCCTCCATGCCGGTCATGTAGTTTGCAAGGTAATCAGTAAATAGCTTCGGAAACCACTGAAAATAGAAAAATATCAGATATTGAGGTCTAATAGAGTAACTTGTTGTGGGCAGGGGAAAAGGCAACACATTACTTACCATCATAAAGTTCACTGTTGTCTTCGACAAAGTGTAAATAAAGAGATTAATTCCAATCACCTGTTTCTTTCGCCTAACAATCTTTCTTAGTTTCCTCACTTGACGCTTGTTCATGAATATCTCATTGCCCCATACGCAAAAGGGATCAAAGCATGGATCAGTACCCCTCATATATGTACCTACAAGCAACTAGTAAATGTTAGAAGCTAAACTAATATTGCACAAATGATGTAAAATACAACTACCTATGTTCCTAAGTACAATTTTTTTGAGATTTCAATATGAACGACATACGGATGTATATAGAATTATAGATCTAGTTTAGATAAGAATCTAGATTCACTCATTTTGCTCCTTATGTAGTCTATATTGGAATCTCTAAAAATACTTATATTTAGGAATAGATGGTGCATAAGACGTGGGTTGTAGCAAACCTCGACGGCAAACAACATCATCGCCCATTGTAGCCCTGTGTAAGTACATGGAAAGCTAATGTTAACTACAACAGGGTTAACATCCACCAAAAATAGCAAATGGTAATAAAACGACAACATCTGTAGTGATATCTTCATTTCGAAAGAGTAGCACGGTAGCAAAGGGACGGATTAAAAAATGGACACCACTGTTAATTGCAACAGGCGTAACAACATCCTAATTCATGTTTTGTAAGTTTGTAGCCATTGAAATACAACTCTTTAAAATGGATACAACTGTTAATTGCAACAGGCTTAATGGCCATTGAAACCAGTACTGATAAAAATCCAATTGGCAGAGTTAAACATCACAGGGCAGGTGCTGCCAAAGAAGATAATGGTCCAGTTGTGTATAAAAAGGTAGGGAAAATAGCTCAAACGTGTTAGGCATGTTTACTACAACATGCTTAATACATCAACAGTACAAAACATAGCCATTAATTGCAACTGGTATTGGTAAGATTGAACTGGTGGGTACATACTTGGTAAGTCATGAGAGGTAGTTGCTGAGGCACTTCATCTTGGCCATAGCCCGCCCAAAGTCAGCGGTGGTGGAGGCGAGCTGTTCCTTTGGGTCGAAGCATGGATCAGTGCCACTGACATGTGTACCTACAGGCAACAGTAAATGGTAGAAGTTAAACTGCAATTGCACAAATGATGTGAAATACTGTAAGACATGGGATGCAGTTAACCTTGACGGCAAACAACAGCATCAGCCGTTATGACCCTGCGTAAGTACATGTACAAGCATGTTAAGTACAACAGGGTTAGCATCCACCAAAAAAGCAAATGGGGCAGCATCTCTAGTATATCTTCATTGCGGAGAGTAGCATGGTAGCAAATGGACAGATTAAAATATGGATACAACTGTTAATTGCAACAGGCTTAACAACATCCTAAGTCATGTTTTGTAAGTTTGTAGCCATTGAAATGCAACTGTTTAAAAATGGATTCAACTGTTAATTGCAATAGGCTTAATAGACATTGAAACCGATACTGATAAAAGTGCAATTGGCATAGTTAAACATCACAAGGCAGGTGCTACCAGAGCAGAGAATGGCCCAGATGTCTATAAAAAGGTAGGGAAAGTAGCAAAAATGTGTTAGGCATGTTTACTAGAACATGCTTAATGCATCGACCGTACAGAACATAGCCATTAATTGCAACTGTTATTGGTAAGGTTGAACTGGTGAGTACATATTTGGTAAGTCCTGAGAGGTAGTTGCTGGGGCACTTCATCTTGGCCAGAGCTCGCCCAAAGTCAGCGACGGCGGAGGCGAGCTGTTCCTCCGGGTCGAAGCGTGGATCAGTGCCACTGACATGTTTAACTACATGCAACCAGTAAATGGGTAGAAGTTAAACTGCAATTGCACAAATTATGTGAAATACTGTAACACATGGGATGCAGGTCACCTCGATGACAAACAAAAGCATCGGCCGTTATGACCCTGCGTAAGTACATGGACAGGCATGTTAAGTGCAACAGGGTTAGCATCCACTAAAAATAGCAAATGGGCAGCATCTCTAGTGATATCCTGAGTCATGTATTGTAAGTTTGTTGCTAGTATTAGTGAAACTGAGCTGGACACGGTAATATTTGAACATCACACAGTGTGTAGTACTGAAATAAACAAGGCACGAACATGCTTAATACATCAACCATACAAATCATAGTCATTGCAAGTGGTATTGGTAAGATTTAGCTGGTCAGATTTTACCTGTTAAGTCCTGGGGGGTAGTCGCTGGGGGACTTCATCTGGGCCAGAGCCTGCACCATGTCAGTGGCGGCGGCGGAGGCGAGGTGTTCCTCCGGGTCAACACGCATAGTGGCCATCACGCCATGGACCGCCATCAGCTCCTGGCAGGGGGATTTGGAGGCATGAGGATGTTTCATAGGCACCATTTAAGAAATCAGGCCAGGGACGTGATAGAGATCAGTGGGTTACCTGACTGCATCCTACAAGAACGTAGATGTGGTTGAAGCTGTGGTTGCGGCGACGGCGGTTTGAGATGCTGATAGGGGGAGGCGCGAGGGAGGGGAATACTGAGGGGGCGGGGATGTGGTTGGAGGAATAAATTCTGAAATCGCGCGCCTAATGAAAATTTCGGTGCGAAATTTGAAACTTGGGTGGGGGAAACACACAACGCAGACGAAGCGCGTAAAATACTCGTGTGCCAGGAAAAAGAAAGTTGGCAGATCCCGTCTCGAAAAAAATGTACACATGTACTTGATTTTTGTTTTCCAATGGTACGTCTGGTTTATTAGGAAATATCCCACAAGTAACTGACATGGGTCATTAACGCAAAAAACGTAGACGGGTACGACATAGAAACCATTTGTTTTGTGATCTTCTAATGATTAATGCAAAAAAATGCACACATGCAGACATGCTAATCAACGCTCAAATCCCTCAAAGGATGCTCTTACCGACATTGTACGTTAATACTACAAACTTAAAGTACTACTGGTAATTTTCTCTAATACTACAAACTTAAACTACTTCTCACATGCTGCCATCAGGTCATGCTGGCTAGGCGCCAGTGTTCTCCTTCTCGGCCTTGTAGGCGGCAGCCCACCGTGCTTCGATCTCCACCAAGCTCTCCTCACCACGGCGTGCGGCCTCTTTTTTCTTGCGGCAGCAGGAGTCTCTTTTCTTGACTGCTTTATGCCTTTTCTGCTCCTTCTATGCGGCTTTGGCCGCCTCTAGATCCACCACCCATTCGGCAATGGCAGCCTCAAAGTCCGCCCATGTAACTGTCTGGCCGCCGGCGGCGATGAACTCGGCGCGGCGAGATTCCATCGCTTCCTTACCATGTGTGCGGTCGCGGGCGGCGAGGAACGCGGCGCGGCGGGATGCCATCGCTTCCTTACCAATTACTGTGCGCCGCGGTGCCATGGACGACGCCTGGAGAGAGCTCTGGGACGGAGAGGCCGGGCTGCCGTACAGTGCGGTGGAACAAGAGCTCAACCACAAACGACAACAGAAATTTGGCTTCCCTTACAATTTTTCTCGTTCATTATCGCACACGGTTCATCTCCGTCGCTTTCGGAAACAGTGTGCACTGAGCCTATTGTGTGATGCATTATGATTGGCCGGAACCCCAGCCACGCGGATCGCACGTGTGCACCGTTGGATGCGCCGCGATCGAACAGCAATCCACGTCCCTCACATCACACCCGTGCACCTGTAGCTGGATTGGATTTATATGCGCTAAATGTCTAGAAAATGCACATAATCCCCTAAATATGGTAAATGAGCCCGGAAAAATGCCAAATTTGAACATGGTGATTTGCAGGGTGTATGCTCGTCGTAGAAAAAAACTCCAGGGCAAAGAACGAAGAAAATTTGGATTCCCCTTCAATCTTGAGGATTTCCCCTTCGAAAGCATGGAACTTCCTCGGTGATGGTTCGATTTATGAAGGGTGTGCATGCCAATATAAGCCAAACCTTCACAAATTTTTACCAAGGCATGGTGAGGTCATACCATGGCACCATGCTAGGCGTCATGTTTTTTAAGCATTTATTTCATTTTTTTCTATAGTTGAAAACCCAACAAACAGACATTTGTGGTTGACTATTGCCACACATTTCATTGAAATATCTGTCAAATCCTTGTAAAAGGCATGAGAATTTACTAAATGGCACAAGCATGGTTTTCTAGGCCGTTCTTGTGGACCCTTTCATGCATCGATTGTTTGAACTTGAATTATGCGCATTAATGCCTAGGAAATGCACATGATCCCCTAAATATGGCAAATGAACCCGAAGAAGAGCCAAATTTGAACACGGTGATTTGCAGGTTGTATGCTCATCATAGAAAAAAACTCGTGGACAAAGGAAATTTGGATCCCCCTTCAATGTTGGTGATTTCCCCCTCGAAACCATGAATCTTCCTCAGTGATGGTTCTATTTATGAAAGGCGCGCATCACGACATAAGGAAAACATTCTCCAATTTTTACCAAGGCATGGTGAGGCCATACCATGGCACCACACCAGGCGTCATGTTTTCCAACCATGTGTTTCATTTTTTGTATAGTTGTTAACCAAGTGAACGATGCATTTATGGTTGACTATTGCCACACATTTCCCTGAAATATCCGCCCATTCCTTATAAAAGGCATGAGAATGTGCTAAATAACATGAGCATGGTTTTCCAGACCGTTCTTGTGCACCTTTTCATGCACCGATTGTTAGAATTTGAATTATGTCCATTAATGCCTAGAAAATGCACATAATCCCCTAAATATGGTAAATGAGCCCGGGAAAATGTCAAATTTGAACACGTTGCATTTGAGGCGGTATGTTGATCGTTGGAAAAAACTTAATGACAGCCTAGGACGGAAATTAGGATTCCCCGTCAATCTTGGGGATTTTCCCTCTCGAAAGCATGGAACTTCCTCGGTGATGGTTCGATTTATGAAGGGCGTGCATGACGACATAAGCCAAACCTTCTCAAATTTTTACCAGGGCATCGTGAGGTCATACCATGGCACCATGCCAGGTGTCATGTTTTTTAAGAATTTATTTAATTTTTTTCTATAGTTGAAAACCCAACAAACAGACATTTGTGGTTGACTATTGCCACACATTTCATCGAAATATCTGTCCATTCCTTGTAAAAGGCATGAGAATTTACTAAATGGCACGAGCATGGTTTTCTAGGCCGTTATTGTGGACCCCTTCATGCATCGATTGTTGGAACTTGAATTATGCGCATTAATGCCTAGGAAATGCACATAATCCCCTAAATATGGCAAATGAACCCGGAGAAGTGCCAAATTTGAACACGGTGATTTGCAGGTTGTATGCTCATCATAGAAAAAACTCGTGGACAAAGGACAAAGGAAATTTGGATCCCCCTTCAATCTTGGTGATTTCCCCCTTGAAACCATGAAACTTCCTCGGATGATGGTTCGTTTTATGAAAGGCGCGCATCACGACATAAGGAAAACATTCTCCAATTTTTACCAGGGCATGGTGAGGCCATACCAAGGCACCACACCAGGTGTCATGTTTTCCAACCATGTGTTTCATTTTTTGTATGGGAATTTTTTTTGCCACTATAGATTTTGCCAATTTTCCTTATGCCACTCTAGATTTTGACATTTCACTTTTGCCACTCTTAGTTTTTGACAATTATCTGAATTGCCATTCTGGTGGCAAAAGCAAAATTTTTGGAGTGGCAATTGTGATACATTTCAAAAGCTAAGAGTGGCAAAAATGAAATAAAATTATTCTGCTTTTTCCACGGAATGGCAATTTTGATAATTGTCAAAAGCTAAGAGTGGCAAAAGTGAAATGTCAAAATCTAGAATGGTATAAGGAAAATTGGCAAAATCTAGAGTGGCAAAAACAAAATTTTCCCTTTTTGTATAGCACGAGCATGGTTTTCTAGACCGTTCTTGTGCACCTTTTCATGCACCGATTGTTCGAATTTGAATTATGTGCATAATTAATACCTAGAAAATGCACAACATGTTTCATTTGAGGCGGTATGTTGATCGTTGGGAAAAAACTGAATGACAAACCAGGACGAAAATTTGGATCCCCCTTCAATCTTGGTGATTTCCCTCTCGAAAGCATTAAAATTCCTTGGTGATGGTTTGATTTATGAAGGGCGTGCATGACAACATAAGTCAAACCTTCTTAGCTTTTAACCAGGGCACGTTGAGGCCATACCATGGCACCATGCCAGCCGTCATGTTTTTCAAGCACATATTTCATTGTTCCATAGTTGATAACCCAGTAAATGACGCGTTTGTGGTTGACTATTGCAACGCATTCCATTGAAATCTCTGCCCATTCCTTGTAAAAGTCTTGAGAAATTACTAAATACCACGAGTATGGTTTTTCCAGACCGTTCTTGTGCACCCTTTCATGCACCAATTGTTTGAATTTGAATTACGTTCATTAATGCCTACAAAATGCACATAATCCCCTAAATATTGTAAATGAACCCGGAAAAGTGTCAAATTTTAACATGGTGATTAGCAGGGTTTATGTTCATTGTAGAAAAAAACTCATGGATGAAGGACAAAGTAAATTTGGATTCCCATTCAATCTCGATGATTTACTATCGCACAGGATTCATCTCCGTCGCCTCTGCGAACAGTGTGTGTTCACTCACACATGCAAAAGGAAAAGAAAACCCTCGCCCACTTCGTCCCCACTCACTCGCCGCGGACTCCTTCGCAACTCTGCGCCCTAAGCTCGATGACTGTTGGCGGCGGGCGTAGGTCGCGCTCCAAACGGCGCTAGATTTCGCCTCCACCGCTTTCCGCTGCCTATCTGCACCGACATTCTAGACTCTGGTCGACTGGGGTTTTCAGTGGGATTGGGCCGAGGATTTTTCTCATGGAGAAGGTAATCAACTTAATTAGCAAAATATTCACTCATCTCTTCTCGCAGTCCGTCCATCGCTGTTAATCAACCGGCAGAAATCACTGTGGAATCATTTTTGTTCTAGCTGATTCGTGGGTGTTTCACGTGTGCACAGTGCGACCACAAATCGGGCAACTGTGGTCATGGCCAGTCGGAAACGAAGTTCTATCTCACCATTCCGGATGACTTCAGGGAGCGCTCGGTATGTTCAATCTCAACCTACCACGGTCGGCATGGCCTAAATTTGTGAACATATACCGTCTGTTGCTACATTATCTATATATTTGCATCAAATATTTGTTACATTACCTATTTTTAATTCTTTATTTTTGTACTTTGCTTGCATCTATATATGGATATGTTCTATCAGTTACTCCCATATTTGCATCTTGCTCGGTTATTTCAATATATCTAATTTACGATCTTCATTTTCATTTCAAGCAGTACATCCCTTGCTTTGCAAGAATAGGAGTAGAAGGAAATCTTGGGCTTTACTTTGCTGATGACTCCCAGGATGTCATATTGACAACGCAACATGGATTTACAATGACGGTTAGCGTAAAACATGATAAAGATGGTCACTCCTATTTTAATGCGGCCCTTTGAAGAAAAATGTCTAAGTTGTATGAACTGAAAGCGGGCAATAAAATTCTAGTGTGTGCACCATAGCCTGGTCTAATTAACATGGATGTTTACTTCCCCAACGTCATCAACCGATCAAAGTCTGATCGAGGTTAGTGTCCTTTCAACTTTCTCCATGCTGTCATATTACTATTTAAGCCGCCAATTGATCACTATTTAAGCAACCAATTGTGATATCATATTCTGACTTCGTTCCTAGGCAGTAACAAATTATGTTTACCAATTTATGCACACTATATATTCGTCTGCCATGATCTGAATAAATAATACATTTCCACCTTTTAAGCGGGATATGTTGGATGCATAGTGAGTTATTAAGCGTACCAAATTTCACTGGAAGGACTTGAAGCATGTCATAAACTTTGTTGATAATATGACAGAGATAGCACAGTGTATGAACACTGGATTTTGGATGGGATTAATTAGACCTATGGTGCACACACTGGACAAGACCAATTGTGTGCACGAAGCGATAGTAAAAATTCTTATTTTAATGTTGATGCTCATAAACTATATATATCTTCAATGATATGTTACAATTGTTTTTTATTCTACATGTCAACAGAAATTGCCCCTGTAGCCGTTCCTGGATCGATTTCCCGGCGTGGTCGAATTACACTTGTGCCTGCTAATAACGCCAAAGTGATTGCAAGGTACTGCATTTCCCGAAAAAATGGAACCATTCAAATTAACAAGTTCTCGCTTCTCGTGGCAATGGATCCATATTGGAAAATTGGAGACACTGTTCTACTCCAGCTCTACCAAGGCACAGGAGGGCTCTTCCTTTTCATTGACGAGATGTAGAGTCGCCATGATCAAGCTGCTTCCAGTGGATAGTTGTGGTTGTTGTCCCTCAGCCTCTTAAAATGTGCTAGCTGTTACTATATATGTTAAGTATGTAGATATGGACCATATGGTTCTTGGCCCTTAGCCTCTTAAAATGTGATAGTTGTTACTATGTTAAGTATGTAGATATGGACCATATGGTTGTCAAAACCGTGTTACGAAGATCCTCCTTTTGTTGAATAGTGTAACCACTATGTATATGTTACTCAAATGTTGTTACCCAAGTTCATAAATTTTCATGGAAAGTATTAGTATCGTACATAGTTCATTGAGTTTAAGCGTGTGCCCGATGTCCAGAAGGCATTTGCATATTAACTGTCCATATTGCAATTTCACACACATGTTCACATAAGGAAACATATGTGTAACATACTAATCATCGCACACGAGTACTCGCAGACGCATCGTGTGCGATACTCCTAGCCACCGCAAGCAACTAGTTTGCATTTTCAAAGTTTTTTGTACATACAGAATCATACACGAAGTAACTGTATTGACCGTCCGTGTTGTAATTTCTCATCGCAAAAAGTTCATCCGAGTCGGTTGTTTGCCACGTATCACACACATCTTGTTTACATGACTCGTTTGTGTTCTTTTGGCTCATCGCAAACAGTTCATCCATGTGAACTGTATGCTGCATACCACACACATCTTGTTAAGTTGAACAGTTTCTGTTGTGTTCCCTAATCGAAAACAGTTCGTCCGAGTTAACCGTATGGCGTATATCGCACACACATTGATATGGCTGCCCGTTTCTGTTGTTCTACCTCATTGCAAACAGTTTGAATGAATTAACCGTGTGTCCTGCATCGCGCACACATTGTTATGGCTGCCCATTTCTATTGTTCTGCCTCATCACAGACAGTTTGAATGGATTAACCGCATGCCCTGCATCGCACATGCAACTAAAATCTTAACCGTGTTTGATACAGCCATCATCGCAAATGTTTTGCACCTTTTTTGATGGTTTTTTTACACCACCGTTTGCGATTATTGCATCGCACACAGTTTCGATAAAGGGTCTCTGATCGTAGTGTCGCGTTAGCAGTCTCCTGCAGTAGTGTTTGCATCTTTTGGCTTCAATATTATGAATATGTGTATCACTACGATCGAGATTCAATAAACCATTTATATTAAGTCTATGACCATATAAGGTTTTATTCATGTAAACAGAACAACAATTATTCTTTGACTTAAATGAATAACTGTATTGCAATAAGCACTATCCGATCATATTCATTCTCAACGCAAACACCAAATAACATTTATTTTAGGTTCAGCATTAATCCCAAAGATAAAAGGAGTGTGCGATGGTGATCTTATAAACCTTGGAATCACTTCCAACACACGTCGTAACCTCGCCCTTAACTAGCATCTGTTCATTTTGGAAGTCCTCCTTTCAAGGTACAAATCATTGCAACTGAACCGGTATCAAATACCTAGGGGCTACTATGAACACTAGTAAATTACACATCAATAACTTGTATATCAAATATACCTTTGTTCACTTTGCTATCCTTCTTATCCGCCAAGTATTTGGGGTAGCTCCGCTTCCAATGACCATTTCCTTTGCAGTAGAAGCACTTAGTTTCAGGCTTGGGTCTAGCTTTAGGCTTCTTCACGGGAGTGGCAACTTGCTTGCCATTCTTCTTGGAGTTCCCTTTCTTTCCCTTGCCATTTTTCTTGAAACTAGTGGTCTTGTTAGCCATCAGCACTTGATGATCTTTCTTGATATCTACCTTCGCCGATTTTAGCATCGCGAAGAGCTCGGGAATCATTTTGGTTATCCCTTGCATATTATAGTTCATCACGAAGTTCCAATAACTTGGTGATAGTAACTAGAGAACTCTATCAATCACTATCTTATCTGGAAGATTAACTCCCACTTGATTCAAGAGTTTGTAGTAATCAGACATTCTGAGCACATGCTCACTGGTTGAGTTATTCTCCTCCATCTTGTAGGCAAAGTATTTGTCAGAGGTCTTATACCTCTCGACTCAGACATGAGTCTGAAATACCAATTTCAGCTCTTGGAACATCTTATATGCTCCATGGCATTCAAAACGTTTTTGAAGTCCCGATTCTAAGCCATAAAGCATGGCGTACTAAACTATCAAGTAGTCATCATACCAAGCTTGCCAAACGTTCATAACGTCTGCATCTGCTCCTGCAATAGGTCCGTCACCTAGCGGTGCTTCAAGGACATAATTCTTCTGTGCAGCAATGAGTATAATCCTCCGATCACGGATCCAGTCTACATCATTGCTACTATCATCTTTCAACTTATTTTTCTCTAGGAACATATCAAAAATAAATGGGGAGCTATAACGTGAGCTATTGGTATACAACATAATTTGCAAATACTATCAGGACTAAGTTCATGATAAATTAAAGTTCAATGAATCATATTACTTAAGAACTCCCACTTAGATGGACATCCCTCGAGTCATCTAAATGATCACGTGATCCATATCAAATAAACCATCTCCGATCATCACGTAAGATGGAGTAGTCTTCAATGGTGAACATCTCTATGTTGATCATATCTACTATATGATTCACGTTCGACCTTTCGGTCTCCAGTGTTCCGAGGCCATATCTGCATATGCTAGGCTCGTCAAGTTTAACCCGAGTATTTTGCGTGTGCAAAACTGGCTTGCACCCGTTGTATGTGAACGTAGAGCTTATCACACCCGATCATCACGTGGTGTCTCGGCACGATGAACTGTCTCAACGGTGCGTACATAGGGAGACCACTTATACCTTGAAATTTAGTGAGGGGTCATCTTATAATGCTACCGCCGTACTAAGCAAAATAGGATGCATAAAGGATAAACATCACATGTAATCAAAATATGTGACATGATATGGACAACATCATCTTGTGCCTATGATCTCCATCTCCAAAGTACCGTCATGATCTCCATTGTTACCGGCATGACACCATGATCTCCATCATCTTGATCTCTATCAACGTGTTGTCACATGGTCGTCTCGCCAACTATTGCTTTTGCAACTATTGCTATGGAATAGCAATAAAGTAATGCAATTATATGGCGCTTGCATCTTATGCAATAAAGAGACAACCATAAGGCTTCTGCCAGTTGCCGATAACTTTAACAAAACATGATCATCTCATACAACAATTTATATCTCATCACGTCTTGACCATATCACATCACAACATGCCCTGCAAAAACAAGTTAGACGCCCTCTACTTTGTTGTTGCAAATTTTACGTGGCTGCTACGGGCTTCTAGCAAGAACTGTTCTTACCTACGCATCAAAACCACAATGATTTTTCGTCAAGGATGACTATTATCGCCCACAACTCATTGTGTTCTACTCGTGGATATAACATCTACGCATAGACCTGGCTCGGATGCCACTGTTGGGGAACGCAATATTTCAAAAAAAAATCCTACAATCACGCAAGATCTATCTAGGAGATGCATAGCAACGAGAGGGGAGAGTGTGTCCACGTACCCTCGTAGACCGATAGTAACATGGTTGATGTAGTTGAACGCCTTCGCGATCCAACCGAATGTACGGCACCTCCGTGTTCAGCACACGTTCAGCTCGATGACGTCCCTCGATCTATTGATCCAGCTGAGGACGAGGGAGAGTTTCGTCAGCACGACGACGTGGTGACGGTGATGAAGAACTTACCGGCGCAGGGCTTCGCCTAAGCACTACAACGATATGATCGAGGTGTATAACTATGGAGGGGGCACCTCACACGGTTAAGAGAAACTGCTATGATCTAGGGTGCCCTCCTGCCCCCGTATATAAAGGAGGGGAGGGGGAGGCTGGCCGCCCCCTGTAGGGCACGCTAGGAGAGGGCAGTCTATTGGGGAATGCAGTAATTTCAAAAAAAATCCTACGCACACGCAAGATCCATCTAGGTGATGCATAGGAATGAGAGGGGAGAGTATTGTCCATGTACCCTCGTAGACCGTAAGCGGAAGCGTTATGACAACGCGGTTGATGTAGTCGTACGTCTTCATGATCCGACCGATCCTAGCACCGAAGCTACGGCACCTCCGCGATCTGCACATGTCCATCTCGATGATGTCCCAAGAACTCTAGATCCAGCTGAGTGTCGAGGGACAGCTTCTTCAGCACAACGACGTGATGTCGGTGATGATGAAGTTACCGATGTAGGGCTTCGTCTAAGCACTACAACGATATGACCGAGGTGGAAATCTGTGGTGGGGGCACCGCACACGGCTAAAAAATCAACTTGTGTGTCTATGGGGTGCCCCCCGTATATAAAGGAGTGGAGGAGGGGGGGGCCGGCCCTCTATGGCGTGCCCAAAGGGGGAGTCCTACTCCCGGTGGGAGTAGGATTCCCCCTTTCCCTTGTTGGAGTAGGAGAGAAGGAAGAGGGAGAGAGGGAGAAGGAAAGGGGGCCGGCCCCCACCCCAATTCAGATTGGGCTTGGGGGGCGCCCCCACCTAGGTCGCCTGCTCCTCTCTCCCACTAAGGCCCATTAAGGCACATACACTCCCAGGGGGGTTCCGATAAACCCCAGGTACTCCGGTAAATGCCCGAACTCACCCGGAACCATTTCGGTGTCCAAACATAGCCTTCCAATATATTGATTTTTTTTTGTCAACCATTTCGAGACTCCTCGTCATGTCCGTGATCATATCACGGACTCCGAACTACCTTCGGTACATCAAAACACATAAACTCATAATACCGATCGTCACCGAACATTAAGCGTGCGGACCCTACGGGTTCAAGAACTATGTAAACATGACCGAGACTCATCTCTGGTCAATAACCAATAGCGGAACATGGATGCTCATATTGGTTCCTACATATTCCTCGAAGAGCTTTATCTGTCAAACCGCATAACAACATATGTTGTTCCCTTTATCATCAGTATGATACTTGCCTGAGATTCGATCGTCGGTATCTCAATACCTAGTTCAACCTCGTTACCGGCAAGTCTCTTTACTCGTTCTGTAATGCAACATCACGTAACTAACTCATTAGTCACATTGCTTGCAAGGCTTATAGTGATATGTATTACCGAGAGGGCCCAAAGATACCTTTCCGATACACGGAGTGACAAATCCTAAGCTCGATCTATGCCAACTCAACAAACACCATCGGAGACACCTGTAGAGCATCTTTATAGTCACCCAGTAACGTTGTGACGTTTGATAGCACACTAAGTGTTCCTCCGGTATTCGGGAGTTGCATAATCTTATAGTCATAGGAACATGTATAAGTTATGGAGAAAGTAATAGCAGTAAACTAAATGATCAAAGTGCTAAGCTAACGGATCGGTCAAGTCAATCACATCATTCTCTAATGATGTGATCCATTCATCAAATGACAACTCTTTGTCCATGGCTAGGAAACTTAACCATCTTTGATTAACGAGCTAGTCAAGTAGAGGCATACCAGTGACACTCTGTTTGTCTATGTATTCACACATGTACTAAGTTTCCGGTTAATACAATTCTAGCATGAATAATAAACATTTATCATGATATAAGGAATATAAATAACAACTTTATTATTGCCTCTAGGGCATATTTCCTTCAGAGTCCTACTAGGACTCCAAGTCCTAGTAGGATTCCACCTGGAGTAAGGGGGAAGAAGGAAGGGAGAGGGGGAAGGGAAGGAAAGGGGGGCTGTCGGTGTCAAAACCGGCGGATCTCGGGTAGGGGGTCCCAAACTGTGCGTCTAGATCGGATGGTAACAGGAGGCAGGGGACACGATGTTTTACCCAGGTTCGGTCCCTCTCGATGGACGTAAAACCCTACGTCATGCTTGATTAATATTGATGATATGGGTAGTACAAGAGTAGATCTACCACGAGATCAGAGAGGCTAAACCCTAAAAGCTAGCCTATGGTATGATTGTTGTTCGTCCTACGGACTAAAACTCTCCGGTTTATATAGACACGGAGAGGGCTAGGGTTACACAGGGTCGGTTACAATGGTAGGAGATCTACATATCCATATCGCCAATGCTTGCCTTCCATGCCAAGGAAAGCCCCTTCCGGACACGGGACGAAGTCTTCAATCTTGTATCTTCATAGTCCAGGAGTCCGGCCGAAGGTATAGTCCGGCTATCCGGACACCCCCTAATCTAGGACTCCCTCAGTAGCGCCTGAACCAGGCTTCAATGACGACGAGTCCGGCGCGCAGATTGTCTTCGGGATTGCAAGGCGGGTTCCTCCTCCAAGTACTTCATAGAAGATTTTGAACACAAAGGTAGTGTCCGGATCTGCAAAATAAGTTTCCACATATTGCCCTAGAGAGAATAATATTTACACAAATCTAATCTGCTGACGTATTCCGTGGCGTGACATCACACCACGGCCAAGTCTTTATTTGAATCGTTTTATTGTCCCACCTTAGCGCGTTTAGCGAGGCGGTTTCCTTGGCACGTCTTGTTAAAGCAGAGATCGTGTCCCCTTATTCCGGGATTCTCATCAACACGGGCGTGGGTAACCCAACCGTACCCGTTGGTATATTTCCTCGATCAAAGGCGAGTCCCAAACGGTCACGGGGAAGGCCCTTGATATTCAACCTCTTATAAAGAGACCAAGGCCTTACTCAATCTCAAACGAGTTAGCCCTTCGCCTCGAGTTCCAACACCCAAGGCTCCATATTTCAGGCGCTTCGGACCTTCGACAATGTCCGGTTCCAACCTTCGAGGCCGATGGATGCCTTCCTCCGTCACGGAGGAGGACGTGCTGAAGTTGAGAGAGGCCAGGTTCTTGACCGGCGAAATCTCGCATAGGCTGCCTACTCAAGGGTAGCTCATTCCCACCCCCAAGCCCGGTGAGAGTGTGGTGTTCATGTCTCACTTCCTTCGGGGGCTAGGCTTCCCGACGGATCCCTTCATGAGGGGGCTCATGTATTATTATGGGCTGGAATTTCACGACTTAGCCCCGGAGTCCATCCTCCATATTTCATCATTCATCGTCTAGTGTGAAGCCTTCCTCCGTATCACTCCTCACTTCGGACTATGGCTCAAGACCTTCAAAGTAGAGCCGAAGATGATCGAGGGACGGCATGCGGAGTGCGGAGGTGCTTTTATAAGCAAGAATGCTGGTACTCCATGGCCCGAGGGCTCTTTTCAAGAGGAGTCCAGCTTATGGCAGCGAGAGTGGTTTTATATTACCGCTCCCAGGGCCCCAAAGTGGGTGGCACCACCTGCCTTTCGCTCGGGTCCCCCGCCATGACTGGCGTCATGGGTCAATACGGGGCTGGACTGGGGGCCGGCAAAGGACGTGCCCCAATTGCAGGGCCACATCCGAGATCTCCTAGAAAGAGACATCGGTCTGGTCATGGTGACACAGGTTATGTTAATTCGCTGAGTTCTGCCCTGCAAACGTCGCCCCCTCCGCCCGTGGGAGTTCAACCCGGAGGGACCATGAGTTCTCCAACATTTTCTTGGCATGACGCCCGTGGAGATGTACAAATTGTTCTTCGGTCCACAAGTAGTGTGTCCGGATTCTACGGAGGACCCAGGTCTGAGCTACAATCATCCGGATACTCAAGTAAGTAGCCTTGTGCCCGGACTCGCTATCCGTATATTTATCATAAAATTGCCCCTAAAAGAGTTGTCCTTTAAACAGGAGTGGATAGCGAAAGCAAAGCTAATTAGGTGTCCGGCCCCCCTCCCCGAGACCACGCCGGGTCCCGTGCTAGTCAGGATGTTGGAGGTTGTGCCTTCAAAGGGAAGCGAGGGAGGGGACAAGGGAGCTACAGCCTCCTCAAAGGAGGTTGTCCGGAAGGGAAGAATCGAAAATTCCTCTCCTCAGGGGAAGAAGAGGACCGCCTCTGAAGACCCGGAGACCATGGCCTTAAAGCGGGGGAAGAAATCTTCGCCAGAGGGTCCTGTGCTGGGGGATACTTCAGCCGAATTATGCCCTCAAGGGGATCAACCCTCCACCGAGCCGTAAGTAGAGAGGAATTTTCTTTTTAAGAAACGAGAGAAATCCCCGCTTTATATCTGAGAAAAGTAATCGAAAATTTACCTTGTAGCTCGAACCTTAGCCCTTCTCAGCAGAGCTCGTCTTCGGGGGATCTTCTTTCAGAGATGATGGAGAGCGGAACGCCTCCCCCTGCCGTACCGCCTTGTGAGGCGGGTGACCCTGAGGTATCATCACGGAGGGTTTCTCCGAATCCGGCGGGGCCGGAAGGTAGTCATATGGCCCCCCAAAGCCCTCCGTGTCCGGCCTTCAAAAAGGGTCATCGGACGAGTTCGGCGCCGTCTGGTGCGCGGTCGGAGGAGCTAAAGGATCTGCTAGGGCGAGCATCTATCTCAGAGGAGCACCGTGCATTGATAGGTACGGTGATTGAGAGCATTTCATCCGCGGAGAGCGGATTGCATGAGGCCGTCAGGAGTTTACTGATAGGTTTTGAGGTACGCGAAATAATGTACCCTTTTTGTACAGTTGCGCATAAATAAGATGCGCCCTGTGTAGATAGTAGCCCTGAGACTTTGTGTGTTGTCAAAAGTGACGGCGCACAGAGGATCATAATCCCAGGTCTAATATGCTGCCTTTATACATAGGTGGCGAAGTGTCCGGTGGCCAGCCGGACTGATGGATTTGCCGAGCTAAAGCGGCAACTTGACGTGGCAGATGCCGACATCGCGCTTGTCAACAAGAGGCTTGACGAGGCACAAGGTATGTAATTCCTTCAGCGGCGCCTAGTAAGAGGAGCTTTATGCCAGTATCTTACAGTGTGTGCGCTTGATGCAGATGGTGCTGCTGCCATGGAGAATCTTCGGGCGGAACTTGCCCGAGCCAAGGAGAAAGCCAGGAAAAGTGATGCGGCTGTCGGAAAGGCAATTGAAGAGCTAAAAGCTGAACAGGCTGCTCACTGCCGAAGCAAGAAGGAAATGGACGAGATGGCCATGAAGCTGAAGAACGCTGCTGACCGATGCAAGCTTCTTGAAAAAGAAGATCGGGCTGAACAGACGGACCTGAAGAGGGCCGTTGCCGATGCCAAGTATGCTCGCTCTACGATGAGAGTTGTGAAGGAGGAGCTGCGTCAGGCCGGAGAAATCGCGGCTGGAAAGCCCTTTATGCTGCGGAGGAAGTTCTCTGATCCTAAACATGCTCCGTTAGACCAGATGTAGAGTACGGCGGACACCTATCTAGATTTAGCAGTGAGTGCCGCAGATGCGGCCGAGCACTTCCGAGATCAAGAAGATCGCGAAGTGGAAAAGCTCTTCTGGTCGCAGTTGCACAATCCAGAGCGTCCACTGTCATTAGCCGATCGTTTGGCCGAATGGGCCGAGCTAAATAGGTTGTCCGGACTCGCCATGAAGTATGTCGTGAGTCATCTGTGGCTAGAGAGACTAGAGCCAAAAAGTTATTTCAACTTGGTGCAGCAGTTCCTTGGTGCGGCGCCGCATATCAATGCGATGAAGAGGTCAGCGTACATAGAGGGTGCGCGGATGGCTCTTGCCCATGTCAAGACATACTGGGAGGAAATGGAGGCCACCGCTGTTGCATCCCCAAACTTGGATGGAAGCCGAGTACCTGCCGAGCGCTATTTTCAGGAAGTTCTGCAAGGCGCTCGTTTAATAGAGACACAGTGCTTGAAGGATACTATATTCGAATAGCATGTATTATTGTAAGACAATATTTTGATAAATTGTAGAAGCTTTTTATACTTGTGCCAGCAAGTATTATGATACCTCCTGTGCGGCCGTTTAATATATATGTATATATAATCTGAAAGATGGCAGTCGTCGGCTTCAGCCCCATGCACATAATGCAGGGGTGTTCGCAGAAGGCGCATTTTCACACTTGATCCAACGTCTTGGTCCTACAAAGGAGGTGATAGTGCAGCGAACTAGGCAATCGGACTATGATGCTTTATCACTTTCACTTAGCCATAGGAGTTTGACATTGAGGCTACTTATATAGCCCCTGGTGGGGCCTGCGCTCACCCGAACTCGGGGCGCGTATGTGCCTGGCCGAGAAACGGCCCTTCGTTAATGCGGAGGAATCCTAAAGATTCCAGTATGTCATCGAGTGGTTGACCAGTCTCATGATATATCATGACAGTCAGTTTTCGGCTTTCTCTACTGAGGTGGTCGCCTGGCCGAACTGGGGCACAATCGCAGTAGTTCTCCTGGTGCCGCCTTAGCCGATAGAGCGGAACGTAAGGCAGCAAAACACAGGAGCCGGGCAAACCCAATATTTGACCAAAGACATGATTCGGAGCTGATGCATATAAGGCCAAACTCGCGACGCCGAACACTCCCTAAGGTATTCGGTCTTTACGAGGGCGGGCGGGATAACGCCCTTAGTAATAAGCCCCTAGTGTCCAGGTACGCGCAAAAACTCTGACGTGGCCACATGCCAAAATGCCAGCCTCCTCCTTGGTTATACCAAGAAACCAGGGGATGTGTATCAACAAGAGATAGTAAAAAAGGTTTACGCAGGGTCCTAATCTGAAAAGAATCCTTGGAACGGGTCCCTTCTGCACGTCTGCACCTGTGTCTCCGTTGTGCCGTATCCTGGACGGGCGTAGCACGGTGTTCATCTGTAAAAGAGAGGAACTTAGTTAAAGAAAGATCGTGCCGAACATGAGTTATACTAAATAAACAAAGTATAAATCGAAATGGGTAAAATTGAGCTTTATTGTCTCTTGTTTTATATGCGCGGAGCCCTTAGTACAGGGGTATACGGCTATTAAGCCTTTATCAATTGTTTGTTTATCCCGGACTCGTCTAGCCGTGTCCATGGTCTTGACGACCTGTTTAGATTCTTTGGCCGGTGAAGCCGCTTTATTGTGGGGCTGTTAAGGCAGCCGCACTGTTTTCCGCGCGGGAGGAACACTCAATGTTTTCCCTTTAATGAGATGATGCCTCGTGGACTGGGCATCTTAAGCGTAAGAGATGCATAATGCGGTATTGCCTTAAAGCGGGAGAAAGCTTCGCGTCCCAGCAGTGCTTGATAGCTACTTGAGAATGGGGCGATGTGGAAAGTTAGCTGTTCGCAACGGAAGTTATCGGGGGAGCCGAACATAACTTCTAGCCGGAGAGAACCCATGCAACGGGCATCCGGGCCTGGCGTTACCCCTTGAAAGGAGGTTTTGCTATGGCGAATTTTTGTTGGGTCTATCCCCATGTTGCGGATTGTGTCCTGGTATACCAGGTTTAGACCACTGCCGCCGTCCATCAGGACATTTGTAAAATGGAGTCCGCCGATTATTGGATCTAATACCAAGGCAGTCCAGCCTGCGTTCCGGATACTTCTAGAGTAATCCTGATGGTCGAAGGTGATTGGTTTTAACAACCATTGGCAAGACTCCTTTGGGATAGGCCGTATGGCGCGTATCTCTTGTGGCGTCGTTCTGTTGGTCACGTGAAGTAAGTTTACTATTTTGACTTCTCGTGGGAAATCCTTTTGTTTCCTGGTGCTCTGCTTGTGGGGTTTGTCGTCGTCCTCACTTGGTGTGTCGAGCCCCTTGTGTTCGGTGTTGAGCTTGCCGGCTTGCTTGAAAACCCGACAATCTCTTTGGGTATGGATCGCAGGCTTCCCACGAGTACTGTGCATTTGACATACCTTGTCCAAGATTTTGTTTAAGTTGGATAGCTCGTCCCTGTTATCCTTGAGGGGCGGCTTTCTCTGATTCTGCCGCGAGCTTTTGAATCTGGCGTTGACCGCCGTGCTCTTCGGGCTGTTTCCCTTATTCCGGCGCTGGTCCTTGCTACATCGGGGTTTTCCGTTTCCATCCCTAACTTCGGATGTACTTGGGTTGCTGGTGCTGCGTCTTGCCAACCAGCTGTCCTCTCCTGCGCAAAAGCGGGTCATGAGGCTTGTCAATGTGGCCATTGTTCTTGGCTTTTCTTGGCCGACGTGTCTGGCGATCCATTCGTCCCGAACGTTGTGCTTAAAAGCTGCTAGGGCTTCGGTGTCCGGATAGTCGGCTATCTGATTCTTTTTAGTAAGAAATCTGTTCCAGAATTTCCGGGCTGACTCTCCGGTCTGTTGAGTAATGTGACTGAGATCGTCTGCATCCGGAGGGCGGACATCGGTCCCTTGAAAATTAGCCCAGAAAGCATCCTCAAGCTCTTCCCAACTTCCAATGGTGTTTTCGGGAAGGCTTTTGATCCAATGCCTGGCTGGCCCTTTAAGCTTGAGGGGTAAGTATTTTATGGTGTGGAGGTCATCTTCTCTGGTCATGTGTATGTGGAGGATATAATCCTTGATCCAGACCCCAGGGTCTGTTGTTCCATCGCATGCCTCTATGTTTACGGGCTTGAATCCCGCTGGAAATTCATGGTCCAGCACCTCGTCGGTGAAACATAGGGGGTGTGCGGCACCCCTGTATTTGGGTGTGCCGTGATGTTCGGATATTTGTTGTGTCGCATTGCTTACTAGAGCTTGCTTTCTTGGCCCGTATATAGATCTGGCTAGGCCATCTTTTTGATGCGGATCCTTTGGTGGATCGCGTGCCGGCTTGTGTGCGGCGCCGCTTGCCGCTCCATGTTGGCCATGTAGTCGTCCATCCGACCGGATGGCTTTCCTATTTTTTGACTGCGGGGGCTCTAAGGCCTCCTCGTCGAATTCAGGCAGTAGCTTTCGCTTTGGATAGCTTTTTGTGCGGCGACTGCCGGCATATTTTTCTGCGGTGTTGCGTGCTTTGCTCCATCTGATTCTGAGTGCATCTTCCGCAGTTTTGAGCTTCCGCTTCTGCTTTTTCAGACTATGCGCAGTGGCGACGAGCCTTTTGTGGAGGTTCTTCTGCTCCATGAGTTTATCCGGCGTAAGGTTGTCCGGACTGTTGTTTTCTCCAGGGACGGAGTGTTTGGTTTGTTTATCCAAGTTTCCCTGTTCGGATGCTTGCTCGAAGGCATGTTCATCGTCCGCCGGCTCGTCCTGCTCTATGGCTGGGTCTGTATGACTGCTGTCTCTATCGAGGCGGGGCTTGGAGCGGCGCTTACGTCGCCGCTTTGATTGTTTTTCCAGTGAACAATCCCTCGTTGCATCCCTGTGTTCCTCGTCGTCGCTTCCTTTGGGTGTGTCCACCATGTATACATCATGAGATGAGGTGGCTGTCCAGTGCCTTCTAGGCATTGGTTCGTGTTCATCTCCTACATTGTCGAACATACCGTCAATGCCTTCGCAGTCGAAGTCAAGCACGTTGTTTAAATTATCGACAGTGGCTACGAAGTGGGTGGTGGATGGGCTTTGAATTTCTTCATCATCCGCATCCCAACCTTGTTGACCATAGTCCGGCTAGGGCTCTCCTGATAAAGAGAGATACTTTAGTGAATTCAGAATATCGTCGAAGGGCGAGTGCTGAAAGATGTCCGCGGCGGTGAACTCCATGATCGGCGCCCAATCGGGTTCGATTGGTCGGGGCGCGGAGGGCTCGGAGTCTGGAGAGGAGTCCGGCTCCTTGGAGTCACGGGCTTTGCAGAGAATAGGGCAGGTGTTCGGCTCGATCGCCGTAGAGATTGCAGCCCCCGAGGCGGTGTCTAACCACCTATCCTCAATTGGTGTGATCGGCTCCGAGCTAGGGGTCGGAGCGGACACAGGTGCGGCCTCCAGGGCACTGTTCGGCAGCAGAGCTATATCATGACCATCGTGACAGTGCAGCGCGGTCGGCTGTGGCTCGAATCCGTCGAAGATCGAGTCTCCGCGGATGTCGGCCGTGTAGTTCAAACTTCTAAATCTGACCTAATGGCCACGGGCGTAGCTTTCGATCTGCTCCAGATGGTCAAGCGAATTGGCCCGCAGTGCAAAGCTGCCGAATACGAAGATCTGCCCAGGGACAAAAGTCTCACCCTGGATCGCATCGCTGTTGATGATTGGAGAAGCCATCGGGCCTAAAAGTGACGACACAGAGGAACTCTCAACGAAAGCACCAATGTCAGTGTCAAAACCGGCGGATCTTGGGTAGGGGGTCCCGAACTGTGCGTCTAGGTCGGATGGTAACAGGAGGCAGGGGACACGATGTTTTACCCAGGTTCGGGCCCTCTCGATGGAGGTAAAACCCTACGTCCTGCTTGATTAATATTGATGATATGGGTAGTACAAGAGTAGATCTACCATGAGATCAGAGAGGCTAAACCCTAAAACTAGCCTATGGTATGATTGTTGTTCGTCCTACGGACTAAAACTCTCTAGTTTATATAGACACCGGAGAGGGCTAGGGTTACACAGAGTCGGTTACAATGGTAGGAGATCTACATATCCGTATCGCCAATGCTTGCCTTCCACGCCAAGGAAAGCCCCTTCCGGACACGGGACGAAGTCTTCAATCTTGTATCTTCATAGTCCAGGAGTCCGGCCGAAGGTATAGTCCGGCTATCCGGACACCCCCTAATCCAGGACTTCCTCAGGGGCGCCGCCCCCTTCCCCTAGTCCCATTCGGACCCAAGGAGGGGGGTGATGGAGTCGTGGATTAGGGGGTGTTCGGGTAGCCGGACTATACCTTCAGCCGGACTCCTGGACTATGAAGATACAAGATTGAAGACTTCGTCCCGTGTCTGGATGGGACTTTCCTTGGCGTGGAAGGCAAGCTTGGCGATGCAGATATTCAAGATCTCCTACCATTGTAACTGACTCTATGTAACCCTAACCCTATCTGGTGTCTATATAAACCGGAGGGTTGTAGTCCGTAGGACATCAACTCCATATACAACAATCATACCGTAGGCTAGCTTATAGGGTTTAGCCTCCTTGATCTCGTGGTAGATCTACTCTTGTACTACCCATATCATCAATATTAATCAAGCATGACATAGGGTTTTACCTCCATCAAGAGGGCCCGAACCTGGGTAAAACATCGTGTTCCCTGCCTCCTGTTACCATCCGGCCTAGACGCACAGTTCGGGACCCCCTACCCGAGATCCGCCGGTTTTGACACTGACATTGGTGCTTTCATTGAGAGTTCCTCTGCGTCGTCGCCTTTAGGCCCGATGGCTCCTTTGATCATCAACAACGATGCGGTCCAGGGTGAGACTTTTCTGCCCGGACAGATCTTCGTCTTCGGCGGCTTCGCTCTGCGGGCCAATTCGCTCGGCCACCTGGAGCAGATCGAAAGCTACGCCCCTGGCCATCAAGTCAGGTTTGGAAGCTTAAACTACACGGCTGACATCCGCGGAGACTTGATCTTCGACGGGTTCGAGCCATGGTCAAGCGCGCCGCACTATCTCGAGGGGCATGATCTAGCTCTGCCCCCGGACAGTGTCCTGGAGGCCGCACACGCATCGGTTCCGACCCCTAACTCGGAGCCTATTGCGCCAATCGAGGATGAGCGGTTGGACCTCACCTCGGGGGCTGCGATCCCAAAAGCGATCGAGCCGAATGCTAGCCCCACACTCTGCATGACCCGTGACTCCGAGGATCCGGACTCCTCCCCGGACTCCGAACCCCCCCTGCCAATCGAATCTGATTGGGCGCCGATAATGGAGTTCACCGCCGCAGACATCTTTCAGCATTCGCCTTTTGGCGACATCCTGAATTCTCTTAAGTCTCTCTCTTTATCAGGAGAGCCCTGGCCGGACTACGGTCAGCGAGGGTGGGATACGGACGATGAGGAAATTCAAAGCCCACCCACCACCCACTTTGTAGCCACTGTCGACGATCTAACCGACATGCTTGACTTCGGCTCCGAAGACATCGACGGCATGGACGACGATGTAGGAGATGAACAGGAACCAGCACCTGTAGGGCGCTGGAAGGCCACCTCGTCATATGACATATATATGGTGGATACTCCAAAAGATGGAGATGGCGATGGAACAGTGGGGGATGAAACCCCCAAGAAACAGCCAACGCACCGGCGTCAGCGGCACCGCTCTAAATCCCGCCAAAGCCAAAACGGTGATTCCGACACGGGAGATAATACTACCCCGGATAGCGCCGAAGAACACCCACCTCAGCAAGATTCGGCACAGGAAGATGGAGAAGCCAGCCCTCATGAGAGAGCCGTAGACCGAGAGGTCGAGGATGATAACTATACGCCTCCCTCCGAAGACGAGGCAAGCCTCGATGACGACGAATTCGTCATACCATCAGACCCCGCCGAACAAGAGCGTTTTAAACGTAGGCTTTTAGCCACGGCAAGCAGCCTCAAGAAAAAGCAGCAACAGCTTAGAGCTGCCCAAGATTTGCTAGCTGACAAATGGACTGAAGTCCTTGTGGCCGAAGAGTATGAACTCGAACGCCCCTCCAAGAGTTACCCAAAGCGCAGGCCGCTACCCCAATCAGAGGAGGAAGCACCTACATCACCAGCGCATGACATGGCAGACCGGCCACCTCGCGACCGCGACAGAGAGGCCTCTCGGCCCTCCACCCAAGCCATGCCCCGACGCCGCTCAACTAAAGCACGGGAAAATGCGCCAGACTTGCGAGACATACTGGAGGATAAGGCAAGACAAACAAGATCGATCTACGGATCGCGCAGGCGCCCTACGGCATGTGACAATGATCTTCACTCCGGATACAACAAATCCGGCCGGGCTGAACACAACAGACATAGCTCTTCCGAGCTGCGTCGTGATATAGCCCAGTACAGAGGCGCCGCACACCCGCTATGCTTCACGAATGAAGTAATGGATCATAAAATCCTAGAGGGTTTCAAACCCGTAAACATCGAATCATACGATGGCACAACAGATCCGGCGGTATGGATCGAGGATTATCTCCTTCACATCCACATGGCACGCGGCAATGATCTACACGCCATCAAATACCTCCTGCTCAAACTTAAAGGACTGGCCCGGCATTGGCTTAACAGCTTGCCAGCGGACTCAATCGGTTCTTGGGAGGACCTAGAAGCCGCATTCCTCGACAACTTCCAGGGCACTTACGTGCGACCACCGGATGCCGACGACTTAAGCCACATAATTCAGCAGCCAGAGGAATCGGCCAAACAATTCTGGACACGGTTCCTAACAAAGAAAAACCAGATAGTCGACTGTCCGGACGCAGAGGCCCTAGAAGCCTTCAAGCATAACATCCGCGACGAATGGCTTGCCCGGCACCTGGGACAGGAAAAGCCGAAATCTATGGCAGCCCTCACAACACTCATGACCCGCTTTTGAGTGGGAGAAGACAGCTGGCTAGCTCGCAGTAACAACTTATCAAAGAACCCTGGTAATTCGGATACCAAGGACAAAAGTGGCAGGACACCTCGGAATAAGCAAAAACGCCGCATTAGCAGCGATAGCAATGAAGACACGGCAGTCAATGCCGGATTCAAAGGCTATAAATCCGGTCAGCGGAAAAAGCCATTCAAAAAGAATACTCAAGGCCCGTCCAGTTTGGACCGAATACTCGATCGCTTGTGCTAGATACATGGCACCCCCGAAAGGCCAGCCAATCACACTAACAGGGATTGTTGGGTGTTCAAGCAGGCAGGCAAGTTAAGGGCCGAAAACAGAGACAAGGGGCTGTACAGCGACGACGAGGAGCCCAAGCCGCCGAACAACAATGGACAGAATAGCTTTCCCCCACAAGTGCGGACGGTGAACATGATATACGCAACCCACATTCCCAAGCGGGAGCGGAAGCGTGCACTACGGGACGTATACGCGATGGAGCCAGTCGCCCCAAAGTTCAACCCATGGTCCTCCTGCCTGATCACTATTGATCGAAGGGACCATCCCACTAGCATCCATCATGGCGGCTTCGCCGCATTGGTTCTTGACCCAATTATCGACAGATTTCATCTCACAAGAGTCCTCATGGACGGCGGCAGTAGCCTGAACCTGCTTTATTAGGATACAGTGCGGAAAATGGGCATAGATCCCTCAAGGATTATGCCCACAAGAACGACCTTTAAAGGCGTTATACCAGGTGTAGAAGCCAACTGTACAGGCTCAGTAACACTTGACGTGGTCTTCGGATCCCCGGACAATTTCCGAAGCGAAGAGTTAATCTTCGATATAGTCCCGTTTCGCAGTGGCTATCACGCCCTACTCGGACGAACCGCATTTGCAAAGTTCAATGCGGTGCCGCACTACGCATATGTCAAGCTCAAGATGCCAGGCCCTCGAGGAGTAATCACGGTCAACGGAAACACCGAACGCTCCCTCTGTACGGAGGAGCACACGGTGGCTCTCGTAACGGAGGTACAAAGTAGCCTTCTCAGGCAATTCTCCAGTCCGGCCATTAAAAAGCCAGACACTGCCAAGCGCGCCCGGAGTAACCCACAGCAGGACCACCTGGCACACTCTGAGAAAGCGTAGCAATGCGGCCCCAACCCCAGCTCTCGCGACATAGCAAAACCAGTACCTCGTGTACATAACTGCGCTCTTGAAATACCATGGGCACAGGGGAAGGGGCACAATAACGGCACGCCCAAAATACGGCTTAAAACATACTAAGGGCTGCCGGATTCTTTTTTTAATTTTTCTTACTTTCAGGACTCCATACTTCGGACGACCTGTTCGGCAATTCGACTGCCGCACAAACGATGCATGATCCAGGGAGGCAGACAAGCCATGCCGCATTATGGAACTCCCAGTTGGTCTCTGTTACAAGCGGTATACCTGTTTTAAACACAATTCCGCGGCCTACCCCTGGTCAGGACATACTGAATAGTCCAATATCTTTTGCTTACCGCACTATTTGTATCGTTCGGCTTTGATAAATAGCCTCTCTATAAACAATGCTTAGCTTCTTGTCTATTTTTTTCATTATCTTCTTTTCACATTTATGTTTATTAAATGACATGATTGCACCCGTACACCATGGTACGGCAAACATGCCAGGGGCTTCAGTACCCCTCATAATGGTGTGAGAAGTCCGTACACTTTCACAAGTGCGGCACCCCAAACTTATAACACTATATGAATCGGCTCCGAATCATGATTTGGGTCAATAGCTGGGTTTGCCCGGATCCTATGTTTTGGTGCCTTACGTTCCACTCTATCGGCTAAGGTAGCACTAGGAGAACCACTGCGATTGTGCCCCGGTTCAGCTGGGTTAAGCACCTCAGTGGAGAAAGCTAAAACTGACTGTCATGATGTGGCGAGAGACCGGCCGCTGTTCGAGAGGTTTTTCGAGTCCCTAAAGGCATTCCGCTTCGAGCGAGGAGCTGGCTTTGTCCGGCCAAGGCGTGGATAGCGCCCCGAACTCGGTCTTCCGAACTAGGGGCTTCGCGGAAATTTAAAATTATAGAGTTGTATCGCTAAGTGAGAGTGTTCAAGCATTATAGTCCGATTGCCTGGTTCATTGTGCTGAGCGCCTCCCTCGAAGGACCCAACTATGGGAAAAAGAGCGCTCAGGTTTATCCCGAACACCACAGCACTAGTGGCATGGGGGCAGAAGCCGACGACTGGCCATCTCTAGATTTTTGATAAACGGCCGCACAGAAAGTAATATTTTAAATTCAATAAGCATTGCTTAGCGCATATGAACAAATTTTCAGTGCACAGGATAAACACGAGCGAGTTCATTCAAAAATCACATCCTTGGTACATTCATCCGCCACAAGGCAGGCACCTGCAAGAACATCCTTGTAGTAGTTCTCAGGCTTGCGATGCTCCTTCCCCAGCGGCGGCCCGTCCTTCACAAGCTTCTCACCATCCAGCTTACCCCAGTGCACCTTTGCACGGAGAAGGGCCCGACGGGCACCTTCGATGCAGATGAAGCACTTGATGACCTCGAGCCTCGGACAGGCCTCCACCAGCCGCCGCAACAGCCCAAAATAGCTCCTAGGCAGGGCCTCTCCGGGCCACAGCCGAACTATGAAGCCCTTCATGGCCTGCTCGGCCGCCTTGTGGAGCTCGACTAGCTGTTTCAGCTGGTCGCTCAAGGGCACAGGGTGTTCGGCCTCAGAATACTGAGACCAGAACACCTTCTCCGTCGAGCTACCCTCTTCAGCTCGGTAGAATGCGGCGGCATCGGATACGCTGCGGGGAAGATCTGCGAATGCCCCTGGAGAGCTCCGGATTCGGGTAAGTAACAGGTAGTTCACTTTTATATTTCTGCTTTGCATAAAGAATGCCTTACCCGCTGCTATCTTCCTCATCTCCTCCAACTCTTGGAGGGCCTTTTGGGCTTCGACCTTGGCAGACTTGGCAGCCTCTAGGGCCGTTGCAAGCTCGGATGCTTGCGCCTTCGACTCCAGCTCCAAACTCTCATGTTTTTTCATGAGAGCCTGAAGCTCTTGTTGCACCTCGCCGACCGGAGCCCCAAGTCTGTCTCGCTCGGTGCGCTCCGCAGCCGTTTTCTTTTCGGCCTCAGACATCGCCTGCTTAAGGGTCGCCACCTTAGTCGTGGCCCCTACAATAAGAAGTACAATCCTGTTACTCTTTTTGCAATCAAGCCTTTTTATAGGCACTTTTTCTGTAAGGTATTTCTTACCTTCTTCCTCCTCGAGCCGCCGCTTGGCAAGGCCGAGCTCTTGCTCGGTCCGCTCGAGGTCCTACGTCAGGACACCCACCTCCGCAGTCAGTGCGGCGGTGGATAGCAGCGAAGCCTGCATATGCATATTGACTCTTTTTTTAGACTCCTGCGAAATTTAATAGATCCTCTATTCGGATTTTCTTTCCGAACGCCAAACAGAGCATCAGGGGCTACTGTCTATGCGGTAATATTTTTACATATTTTTACTTACCTCGAAGCCTGTTAGAAGGCTAGCGCAAGCTTCAGTCAGTCCGCTCTTGGCGGACTGAACCTTCTGGATCACCGTACTCATAATAGTACGGTGCCCCTCGTCGATGGAGGCGTCGTCAAGCACCTCCAGCAGATTGTCCGGCACCTCCGGTTGGACGGAGGCCGCCGGCTCAGAAGGCTTGCTCCTCTTGGAAGGAGTTCGCCTACCGCAGTCCAGAACTGATTCCGGCGCGGTGTCCGGCGCAAAGCCGAACTTAGAGCCCTGGGGAGCCTTATCCCCTTCACTCCTGGAGTCCAGGAGGTTTCCTTGCGGCTCCTCCGGGACCACCTCCTCCTGCCCCGGAGATTGTCATGACGCCACTTCGGCGTCATCTGCAGTGCGGGGGGAGATAGCTGGCGGAACTGAGTTCATGTCCGATGAGTCCAAGGAGCCACCCGATGATTCGTCGAATTCGGCCCGGGGCGGACTGCATAATTACATTCAACATTAGGGAAAGCTGTGCAACAAAGGAACATCATGAGTTACTCTGATATCCGAACTTACGATTTCGCCGGACGCTTGCCCTGTTTGGCCACTCCTCTTTGCCCTCTTCGGCGTTGGGGCGTAGTCCGACGGAGGGGTCTTCCTTTTCCTAGACCCCTCGGCCTCCCCCGTTGGGGCGGCCTTCCTCTTCTCTCCTCCCTCCGCTGGGGGAGGGAGAGTTTTCTTCTCCCTCCGCTAGGGGGGGAGAGTTTTCTTCTTCCTCCTCCTCGTTTTCATGGGAGGAGGGCGTCTCAGACTCGTCAGATGACGAGTCCGACACCACCATGTTGCGGGCACTCTTTCGAGTCCCCGTGGTCTTCTTCTTCTTGGCCTTCTTCTCCGGCACCACATAAGGCGCCGGAACCAGCAGCTTCATTAGTAGAGCTGGGGCTGGGTCTTCGGGCAGCGGAGCCGGACAGTTAATCGGTCCGGATATCGCCCGCCAAGCCTGTCAAAGGTAAGGGAGTTTAGACCCCGCATATAGTTAAACTATGAAAAAAGCTTAACATCCTGTAAAAGGTGTAGATGGCTTACCTCGCTAGCGTGACGCTGCGAGCTGTATCCGCGGTCCTCGGAAGCGGATGCGGGAGCCTCAGCACCCTTGAATAGCATCTTCCAGGCGTCTTCGTACGTCGTGTCGAAGAGCCTGCTGAGGGTTTGATGCTGCGCCGGGTCGAACTCCCACAAATTAAAATCCCGTTGTTGGCATGGGAGGATCCGTGCGGACGAGCATAACCTGGATTACATTAACAAGCCGGACTGGCTTGTTCACCAGGGACTGGATGCATGTTTGTAATCCGGTCACCTCTTTTTTGTCACCCCACGACAGGCCCGTCTCTTTCCAGGACATAAGCCGCGTGGGGGGTCCGGATCGGAACTCGGGGACTGCGGTCCATTTCGGATCGCGCGGCTCGGTGATATAAAACCACCCGGATTGCCATCCCTTTAGGGTCTCCACGAAAGAGCCCTCGAACCATAGGACGTTGGCCATCTTGCTCGCCATGGCGCCTCCGCACTCTGCCTGGCTGCCGCGCACCACCTTGGCTTGACGTTGAAGGTCTTGATCCAGAGGCCGAAATGAGGGCGGACGCGGAGAAAAGCCTCGCACACGACGATAAACGCCGAGATGTTGAGGATGAAGTTCGGGGCCAGATCGTGGAAATCCAGGCCGTAGTAGAACATGAGCCCCCGGACAAATGGGTGGAGTGGAAAACCCAGTCCGCGGAGGAAGTGGGGGAGAAATACTACCCTCTCATGGGGCCTTGGGGTGGGGAGAAGCTGCCCCTTTTCGGGAAGCCGGTGCGCGATGTCCTTGGACAGGTAACCGGCCTTCCTTAGCTTCTTGACTTGGCCCTCCGTGGCGGAGGAGACCATCCACTTGCCTCCCGCTCCGGACATTGCTGGAGAAGGTAGACGTGGGAAGTGCGGGCTTGGGCGCTGGAGCTCGGGTGCACAGGAGATGGATAGGCAAAGGAGGAAGAAGGCGTAGGTAAAAGGTGGATCCTTGTCCCCTTATATGGGTGGATGCGGTTGTGCGTCCCCACCTGCCTAGTAAAACTCGCTTGCCTCCCAAGCGCCATGATAAGTGGCGTGGTTGGGTTACCCACGTCCGTATTGATGAGAATCCCGTAAAAGGGGGGTACACGATCTCTGCTTTGACAAGACATGCCAAGGAAACTGCCTCGCAAAGCACGCTGAGGTGGAAAAGTGAAAACGATTCGAGTAAAGGACTTGGTTGTAGTGTGATGACGCACTGCGGAATACGTCAGCAGATTTGATTTGTGTTAATATCATTCTCTCTATGGCAATATGTGGAAGCTTATTTTGCAGAGCCGGACACTACTCTTGGTGTTTACAATCTTCTATGAAGGACTTGGAGGAGGAACCCACCTTGCAATGCCGAAGACAATTTGCGCGCCGGACTCGTCGTCATTGAAGCCTAGTTCAGGGGCTACTGAGGGAGTCCTAGATTAGGGGGTGTTCGGGTAGCCGGACTATACCTTCAGCCGGACTCCTGGACTATGAAGATACAAGATTGAAGACTTCGTCCCGTATCCGGATGGGACTTTCCTTGGCGTGGAAGGCAAGCTTGGCGATGCAGATATTCAAGATCTCCTACCATTGTAACTGACTCTATGTAACCCTAACCCTATCCGGTGTCTATATAAACCGGAGGGTTGTAGTCCGTAGGACATCAACTCCATATACAACAATCATACCATAGGCTAGATTCTAGGGTTTAGCCTCCTTGATCTTGTGGTAGATCTACTCTTGTACTACCCATATCATCAATATTAATCAAGGAGGACGTAGGGTTTTACCTCCATCAAGAGGGCCCGAACCTGGGTAAAACATCATGTTCCCTGCCTCCTGTTACCATCCGGCCTAGACGCACAGTTCGGGACCCCCTACCCGAGATCCGCCGGTTTTGACACAGACAGGGGGCACGCGGCCAGCCCCTTGTGGCCCTTCTCTCTTCGCACTAAGGCCCATGAAGGCCAATTAGTTCCCCCAGGGGGTTCCGATAACCTTCCGGCACTACGATAATTATACGGTACCCCTCAGAACTCATCCGGTGTCCGAATAACATCGTCCAATATATCAATCTTTATGTCTCAACCATTTGGAGACTCCTTGTCATTTCTGTGATCTCATCTGGGACTACAAACAAACTTCGGTCATCAAAACACATAACTCATAATACAAATCGTCATCAAACGTTAAGCGTGCGGACCCTACGGGTTCGAGAACTATGTAGACATGACCGAGACACATCTCCGGTCAATAACCAATAGAGGAACCTGGATGCTCATATTGGCTCCTACATATTCTACAAAGATCTATATCAGTCAAACCGCGTAACAACATACGTTGTTCCCTTTGTCATCGGTATGTTACTTGCCCGAGATTCGATCGTCGGTATCATCATTCCTAGTTCAATATCGTTACTGGAAAGTCTCTTTACTCGTTCCGTAATGCATCATCCCATGACTAACTCATCAGACACATTGCTTGCAAGGCTCATAGTGATGTGCATTACCGAGAGGGCCTAGAGATACCTCTCCGGTACACGGAGTGACAAATCCTAATCTCGATCTATGCCAACTCAACAAACACCATCGGAGACACCTATAGATCATCTTTATAATCACCCAGTCACGTTGGGACATTTGATAGCATATAAGGTGTTCCTCTGGTATTCAGCAGTTGCATAATCTCATAGTTAGAGGAACATGTATAACTCATGTAGAAAGCAATAGCAATAAAAATGAACGATCAACATGCTAAGTTAACGGATGGGTCTTTTCCATCACATCATTCTCCTAATGATGTGATCTCACTCATCAAATGACAACACATGTCTATGGTTAGGAAACTTAACCATCTTTGATTAACGAGCTAGTCTAGTAGAGGCTTACTAGGGACACTGTGTTTTGTCTATGTATCCACACATGTATCAAGTTTCTAGTTAATACAATTCTAGCATGAATAATAAACATTTATCATGATATAAGGAAATATAAATATCAACTTTATTATTGCCTATAGGGCATATTTCCTTCACTCCGAGGGGAGCCCAACCCACTAGGGCGCGCCAATATTCCAGAAACCTCGGGTGCCTCCTGAACCGACTATTTGCTCTACAAATACCCCAATATTCCAGAAACCCTAGGGGAGTTGACGAAAATCAATTCCAGGAGCCGCAGAGTCCAGAACCACCAGATCCAATCTAGACACCATCACAGAGGGGTTCATCATGCCCATTGGTGCCATTCTGATGATGCGTGAGTAGTTCTTTGTAGACCTTCGGGTCCGTAGTTAGTAGCTAGATGGCTTCCTCTCTCTCATTTGATTCTCAATACAATGGTCTTTTGGAGATCCATATGATGTAACTCTTTTTGCGGTGTGTTTGTTGGGATCCGATGAACTTTGAGTATATGATCAGATCTATCTCTTTTTATCCATGAAAGTTATTTGAGTCTTCTTTGACCTTTGACATGCATGATTTCTTATAGCCTCGTATTTCTTCTCGGATATTTGGGTTTTGTTTGGCCAACTTGATCTATTCATCTTGCAATCGGAAGAGGTGCTTTGTGATGGGTTCGATCTTACGGTGCTTGATCCCAGTGACAGAAGGGGAACCGACATGTATGTATCATTGCTATTAAGGATAACAAGATGGGGTCTATTTATACATAAACAGATCGTGTCTACATCATGTCATCGTTCTTATTGCATTATTCTGTTTCTCCAAGAACTTAATGCACTAGATGCATGCTGGATAGCAGTCGATGTGTGGAGTAATAGTAGTACATGCAAGCAGGAGCCGGTCTACTAATCTTGGACGTGATGCCGATATAATGATCATTTCCTGGATATCGTCATGATTATTTGAAGTTCTATCAATTGACCAACAGTAATATGTTTACCCACTGTTTGCTATTTTTCTCGAGAGAAGCCACTAGTGAAATCTACGGCCCCCGGGTCTCTTCTTTAACATATTTGCCTTTGCGATCTATTTTCCTTTGCTTTTGTTTTCAGATCTATTAAACCAAAATTCAAAAATACCTTATTGCAATTTATTTTATCCGAGATCTATTGATCCCATCTATCATATTTTTATCACGTCCTTTTTCCAATTTTTGGCGCCGTTACCCGAAAGGGATTGACAACCCCTTTTACACGTCGGGTTGCGAGTATTTGTTATTTGTGTGCAGGTGTTGTTTACGTAGTGTTGCTTGGTTGTCCTACTGGTTCGATAACCTTGATCTCATCACTGAGGGAAATACCTACTGTTGTTGTGCTGCATCATCCCTTCCTCTTTGGGGAAATACCGACGTAGTTCTAGCAGACATCAAAAGGAAAAAGGTCTTGATAACCCACAAGTGTAGGGGATCGTTTGTAGCCTTCTTCGATAAATAAGAGTGTCGAACCCAACAAGGAGCTAAACGTAGAACAAATACTCCCTCAAGTTCTATCGACCACCGATACAACTCTACGCACACTTGATATTTGCTTTACCTAAAACAAGTATGAAACTATTTTGCAAGAATAAAACTATGAATAAATTGCAAGGTAATAAAAGTGGATAGCTTTTGTCAACAAGAAAGTCAGTTGTCCCTAGGCAATCAATAACAAGTACCGGTAATCATTCTTGCAATTCTATATGAGGGAGAGGCATGAGCTAACATACTTTCTCTACTTGGATCATATGCACTTATCATTGGACCCCTAGCAAGCATCCGCAACTACTAAGGATCATTAAGGTCATGAAACCCAACCATTGCATTAAGTACCAAGTCCTCTTTATCCCATACGCAGCAACCCACCTACTCAGGCTTAAGCTTCTATCACTCTCGCAACCCACCATAAGAAAATCATGAACGTATTGCAACACCCTACAGTGGGGACCCCTCACATTTGCGCGATACGGAGGGCACTGTAGGACAGCACCATAAATAAAATATACAATCATACCAACAAAGATCACGATTAACACACAAGACAAAACAGATCTACTCAAACATCATAGGATAACCATAGATCATTGGGAAATAATATATGGAGTTGAGCACCATGTTTAAGTAGAGATTACAGCGGGGAGAACAGAGGTTACACCGCAGCATAGAGGGGGAGAAAGTTGGTGTTGATGGTAGCAAGATTGTTGATGTAGATCGCCGTCACGATCCTAGCCCCGGCGGCACTCCGGCGTCACCGGGAGAGAGGGGGAGAGAACCCCCCCCCCCCCCTCCTTCTTCTTCTTCCTTGGCCTCCCCCTAGATGGGAGGAGAGTTCTCCCTCTGGTCCATGTCCTCCATGCAGGCGAAGGGGCGGGAGCCCCTCTGAGATTGGATCTCCCTCTCTGTTCTCTTCTGTTTTCGTGTTCTCCAGATCTGGCCCTTCACGGTTTCTTAAATTCCCGAAGATCCGTAACTATGATTGCGCTGGAATTTTTACACATTTTTTTCCATAAATTATCTTTTTTGTACCAGAAGAAGGGACCCAACCGACCTTCGAGGAGGGCACAAGACACATGGGCGCGCCTGGCACCCCCAGGCTCGCCTTGGTGGGTTGTGGGCACTGTAGGGCCCCATTTGCGTTGATTCCACCTCCCAAAAATCACATATATTCCAAAATAATTCTCCGTAAATTTTTATCACGTTAGGACTTTGTTTGATATGGATTTTCTATGAAACAGAAAACATGCAACAAACAGGAACTAGCACTGAGCACGTATCAGCATCCCAGAGCTTAATTCCTACTCGTCCTCGAGTAGGTAAATGATAAAAAGATAATTTTTAATGTGGAATGCTACCTAGCATAAACTTGATCATATATCTAATCATGGCATGCATATTAAGACATAAGTGATTCAAATCAATAGTCTATAATTTAACATAAAGACATCAATACTCTGGCATCCCAACAAACAATCGTGTCTTTCAAAATATCAATGCTAAAGATAGCTATCCCTACAAAATTATATAGTCTTGTCATGCTCTGTCTTCTTAACACAAAGTATTTATCATGCACAACCTCGATGACAAGCTGAGCAATTGGTACATACTTTTTTAACGCGCTTCAGATTTTCCAACCCTCGTGCAATACATGAGCGCAAGCCATGGATATAACACTACGGGTGGAATAGAGTATGATGATAGGGGTAAATATAGAGAAGACAAAAAAGTAAGGAAGTCTCACATCGATGCGGCTAACTAATGGGCTGCGGAGATGCCCATCAATTGATATCAATGCGAGGAGTAGGGATTGCCATGCAACGAATGCACTAACAGCTATAAGTGTATGGAAGCTCAATATGAAACTAAGTGGGTGTGCATCTAATCCTATAATGAAAAATTCCCACTAGTATATGGAAGTGACAACATAGGAGACTCTCCATATGAAAAACATGGAGCTACTTTGAAGCACAAGTGTGGAACGGGCATGCCCCTTCTCTCTTTATTTATTTTATTCTTCTTTTTCTTCCTTTCTTCTTTTTCTATTTTTTGTATTTTTATATTTTTTTCTCTCATTGTCCGGAGTCTCATCCTGAATTGTGGGGGAATCATAGTCTCCATCATCCTTTCCTCACTCGGGAAATGCTCTAATAATGAAGATTGATGATCATCACACATCTATTTACTTACAACTCAATATTACAACTCAATACCTATAACAAAATATGACTCTATATGAATGCCTCTGGCAATACCAGGATGTTCAATGATCTAGCATAACATGCATAAAAATGATGAACGGTGGTTGAGCCACAAATACTATGTCAGCTACATGATCATGCAAAGCAATATGACAATGAATGCTCAAGTCATCAAACGGAAGCGGTGGAAGTTGCATGGCAATATATCTCGGAATGGCTATGGAAAGGCCATAATAGGTAGGTATGGTGGCTGTTTTGAGGAAGAAATAATAAGGCTTATGTGTGATAGAGCGTATCATATCACGGGATTTGCATGCACCTGCAAAGTTTGCACCGACTCTCGAGGTGAGAAAGGGCAATGCACGGTACCGTAGAGGCTAGCAAGTTGCGGAAAGGTAAGAGTGCGTATATTACATGGACTCACATTAGTCATAAAGAACTCATATACTTATTGCAAAAGTTTATTAGCCCTTGAAGCAAAGTACTACTACGCATGCCCATACGGGATAGATTGGTAGGAAAAGACCATCGCTCGTCCCCGACCGCCACTCATAAGGAAGACAATCAATAATAAATCATGCTCCAACTTCATAGCATAACAAGAGACTATACGTGCATGCTTCGGGAATCACAAACCTTAAAACCAATATTCTTACTAAACACAACCTTTTACTAGTACCTCCCACATATTCCATCTCTATATCACAAAACTATTGCAAGGAATCAAACATATCATATTCAGTGATCCATAAGTTTTATGTAGGATTTCAAGACTAACCATGCAATTGACCAATTCTTGTTGACTCTCTAACTAGGTATAAGAGAAGCATGAGACTTTAATTCTTTCTACAAAATATCATGCTCTAACAAGTATAAGTGCAGCAAAAGAGCATTCTACAAATAACAGTTTTCTATGTGAAGAGAAACAGGCAATCCAAACTTCAAATGATATAAGTGAAGCACATGAAGCATTCTATAAAGCCACACTCAAAAGATATAGGTGAAGTGCAATGAGCATTCTATAAATCAACCATGGACTATCTCATACCAGCATGGTGCATAAAATAAAAATGAAAATTAAACACAAAAGACGCTCCAAGATTTACACATGTCACATGAACGAAACGAGAGCGAAAACATACCGATACTTGTTGAAGAAAGATGGGATGCCTTCCGGGGCATCCCCAAGCTTAGAAGCTTGAGTCTCCTTGAATATTTACCTGGGGTGCCTTGGGCATCCCCAAGCTTGAGATCTTGCCTCTCCTCCTTCTCCTCATATTGAGACCTCCTCGATCTTTGATCACTTCATCCACTCAAAACTCAATAGAAAGCTTGGTAAGATCCATTAGTATAATAAAGCAAATCACTACTTTAAGTACTGCTGAAAACCAATTCATACTTTGTTTTTGCATTGTAACTACTGTAATATAACTTTTCCATGGCTTATACCACCGATAAAAATCGATAGTTTCATCAAAACAAGCAAACAATGCATTAAAACAGAATATGTCTTAAACAGGACAGTATGTACCAATCTGAACATCTACCATACTTCTGGTGCTCCAAAAATTCTGAAAAGTTAGGACAAAATAAACAATTTTTATAAAAAGACTATGCAAAAAGTTTCAGAAATGTTTCATGTTCCAGTAAAAAAATGAAAATTCATGCGCTACAGCGAAAGTTTCTGTTTTTACACCGCACATACCAACAAGCGAACTAATCATCGTAAAGGCAAATCTTGGCACATTATTTTTATAATACAATGGAATTGTACAATGCGATAATTATTTTTGCGAGAACTTTCATGAAAAATTCTACATTGTTTCCATGAGCACGAACACAAGTGTTCAAGGTCGACCCTCACTTCTCCAATGCATAACTTACAATCACTTCTCTTTTGTGAAAAAGTTTTTAGGTTCCCCTCTATATTTATTTTGTTTTTAAACTTTATAAAAGCACTCAACAGAAATAAATGACTCTCTAAAACTTCCAGGTTGTCTCCCTGGTAGCGCTTTCTTTAAAGCCATTAAGCTAGGCATAAAGTGCTCAAGTAGTGGATCCACCCGGATCCCAAGGTATATCAAAGCCAATTTTAATTAACAATGATTTGGCATTAGTAGTGAGCACAAAGTAACATATATCATGCAATGACTAAGTCTAACTCTCTTCATATGCATTGGCATGTCATACAAGAACAATTCATGCACATCAAGTAAAGGCTAATACATAGCATAAGCAGTTTCTAGCAATTTTATCGTGTTGGAAACATAGAGAGGTGGAGAAGTATTTCCTCTCTCATAATAATTGCAAGTTGGAGCAGCAAGAACATGCATATTATATTAATCAAAATCATCATTTTTAGTGGTAGAACGCAACCCATCAACATAATCCTTAATAAGAGCAAACTTCTCCGAAATAGTGTAGTTGGGAGAATTCAAAAAGATAATAGGACTATCATGTGTGGGTGCAATAGCAACAATCTCATTCTTAACATAAGGAACTATAACAAGTTCATCTCCATAAGCATAATTCATATTGGCATCATGGCCACAACCATAGCAAGCATCAAGTTCGTCAAAAAGGGATATTTCAAAAGAATCAACCGGATCATAGCAATTATCATAGCATTCATCCTTCGGTAAGAATGAAGGGACATTAAATAATGTATGAGTTGGAGGGTTACTATCATTTGAAGGTGGGCATGGGTAGCTAATCCACTCTTCCTCCTTTTTTTTTATTCGCTCTCCTCATCATCTTTTTCATCCAATGAGCTCACAGTTTCATCAATTTCTTCTTCCATAGACTCCTGCAAAATATTAGTCTCTTCTCAGACAGCGGAGATTTTCTAAATAAATTCATCAATATTGGAATTATATTTATAATTATCATAGAAATATTTAAGGATGGCAAAATTTTCAGGTCTATAAACTGAATCATCAAAATCTTCAAACTTTTCAAACAAAGATTCAATTTCGTAAGCACCCTTAAAAGCAACAAATTCTTCTATTCGTTCCACATCATAGTAATCATATATGCCATTAGCATAAGAAGCCAGGGTTTCAAATTTATGAAATTTTCATGAAAATGGAAGGTGGGAGCCTTCATCGTAGAGAAACAAGTATAATCATATCTTAAGCATAGCTCTCGAGCATACCAATGCAACACATGAACTTGATCCCATAAAAATTTTCCTTTTTGAGTTAAGCGATAATCCCTAAAGTATTCACGTTGATCCAATGTTACTCCCATTATCAAGTTGAATGGGGTTTTCTCAGGAATATCAAAGTAGTGATTAATATTTTTCACATAACGAGCATCAAGGATTTTAGGAGGTTCCCCATCTCCATGAGTAGCAAGTACCACTAATTTTTTGGGTGTTTCGTGTTCCATATCCATAACTAAAGATACAGAACAACTTAGAACAGGAAATATTCACCCCACGCTATTGCTCCCTGGCAATGGCGCTAGAAAAAGGTCTTGATAACCCACAAGTGTAGGGGATCGTTTGTAGCCTTCTTTGATAAATAAGGGTGTCGAACCCAACGAGGAGCTAAAGGTAGAACAAATATTCCCTCAAGTTCTATCGACCACCGATACAATTCTACGCACACTTGAGGTTTGCTTTACCTAAAACAAGTATGAAACTATTTTGCAAGAATAAAACTACAAGTACTTTGCGACAATAAAACTACGTATAAATTGCAAGATAATAAAAGTGGATAGCTTTTGTCAACAAGAAAGTCATTTGTCCCTAGGCAATCGATAACAAGTACCGGTAATCATTCTTGCAATTCTATATGAGGGAGAGGCATGACTAACATACTTTCTCTACTTGGATCATATGCACTTATGACTGGACCCCTAGCAAGCATCCGCAACTACTAAGGATCATTAAGGTCGTGAAACCTAACCATAGCGTTAAGTATCAAGTCCTATTTATCCCATACGCAAAAACCCACGCAACCCATCATAAGCAAATCATGAACGTATTGCAACACCCTATAGAGGGGACCCCTCACGTTTGTGTGAGATAGAGGGCACCGTAGGATAACACAATAAATAAAATATACAATCATACCAACCAAGATCGCGATTAACCCACATGACAAAACGGATCTACTCAAACAACATAGGATAACCATAGATCATTGGGAAATAATATATGGAGTTGAGCACCATGTTTAAGTAGATATTACAGTAGGGAGAAGAGACCTTACACTGCTGCATAGAGGGGATAAAGTTGGTGTTGACGGTAGCAAGATTGTTGATGTAGATGGCCATCACGATCCTAGCCCCGGCGGCACTCCCGCGCCACCAGGAGAGAGGGGGAGAGAGCACCCCTCATTATTCTTCTTCCTTGGCCTCCCCTTAGATGGCGGCAGAGGGGTGGGAGCCCCTCCGAGATTGGATCTCCCTCTCTGTTCTCTTCTATTTTCACATTCTCTAGATCTGTCCCTTCACGGTTTCTTAAATTCTCGGAGATCTGTAACTCGGATTGTGCTGAATTTTTACAGAATTTGTTTCCATACATTATCTTTCTTGTGCCAGAAGAACAGCCCCAACCGACCTTTGAGGTGGGCACAAGACACCTGGACGCGCCTGGCACCCCCAGGCGCACCCTGGTGGGTTGTAGGCACTGTGGGATCCCGTTTGCGTTGATTCCACCTCCCAAAAATCACATATATTCCAAAATAATGCTCCGTAAATTTTTATCGCATTTGGACTTCGTTTGATATGGATTTTCTACGAAACAAAAAACATGCAACAAACAGGAACTGGCACTGGACACTTGATCAATATGTTAGTCCAAATAAATCATAAAAATGTTGCCAAAAGTGTATAAAAGTTGTATAATACTGGCATGGAACAATAAAAAATTATAGATACGACGGAGATGTATCAGCAGTGTGCGTAGAATTTTTGTTGTTTTCCATGCAACATTTCCCAACACCTAAGCATTGTGACTTTAGTTGTCAAAGAATTTCATGCACTTTGCACCTCATCTAATCAAATATGCAATGAAAGGATGCACTTAGAACATCATATAATTGCCCGTGCAATGAAAGAGATGGGCGCTATGTGTGGTGGGCCAAAACAATTGGGTGAAACAACCGGTTAGCCTATGCATGGTTAGTCCAACCACATTGCAACAATTAACATGGGAGAAACACGTATGCATGGGTTTTCTTGCCTCCAATAAACGTGTGCCCAAATTATGTTGTCATTTCTTAGATGCCCTACGCACCTGAATGGAGGGAGTAGGTGAAAACGGTTGCAAACATTAAATTAGATATATCGACGAAGTCCAGTTCTCACCATAGCAACGTCGTGGTTAATACAAGCCATATGAATAGCACAACTCTTCCACCATGACAGAAATAATTTGTAGTGATGCCTCCTTTTTGTTAGTCGCATTTGAGAAAATGAACTGTGACTGTAGATGAGGAGGAGGCGTCAGGCGCCCACTCCTTAAAATCGATTTCCAAGGCGGAAATGGCCCAGATCTCGAGGAGTGGTCGTCCATACAAAGCGCCTCCGCATTACTTTACACTGCAGTCATTCGGTGGACATCTTGGCCCATATCCAACTATGATTTGTACATACATGTTGCATGGGTGACAAGTATCTACTATGAATGATTGGTAAAAAGATTTACAAGTGGACATATATAATGTATGTGTGTGGACGGACTTGGTAATATTGTTGCACACGCGGGTGACCAGATAATATCGGTGTGCCTTCCTCCCTAATTTCTGGAGTATGTAGTGTCAAGGCAGTCATGCAATATAGAGTTGCATTGTTGAGTTGGTCTCAAATAAGTTAATTATTTTAAGGTATTGTAATTGTTTGGCTAGGGATACCCTTCTTAGTGTCTCGTGTATCTTTTGTTTTACATTACACAAGTTAAAATATTTTTCGGAGGAAACTACATAATTTAATTTTTTGCTCTTCTAACAATTTCTTGTAAGTTCATAAAAACAATTTATTGTACGTGAATTATATGGACTTGTAATGGGTTTATATGCACCGATACTTAACAAGCAACATTTTTATAGCCCATATATGTGTTCATGTTTTATGCGAGCATGTAATGATACTTTAGTACCTATTCTAATATGAAAAGTTAACCCAACATAAACATTCAGTGATACCGTAGGTATCACAAAAGGAGAATTTACACTACAAATCCTTTGTGATGAAGTTCGAACAAGATAAGACCACAAACACTGTCTCTAGTTAGCCTTTTTTAGGATGCTTACCACATACACCTTGTGGTGTGTCTAATTAGTCATGTGATCACCCAAAATAATATAGTCACAAAGAAGTGTGCAATTTTTTTTTGAACCGTGAACTGCACAAGAATTGTTCTACGGTATTTTCTATTAATAATAAATAACTATTAAAAATATACAATTGGAAAAAATAAAAGAAGAACAAAAAGAATAAGGCCCTCTCTTAGCCAATGCGAGTTCTAAAGATCATGTTGCCATATGTTGATGATAAACCTTTTGGCACTAATCATAAATGAGTGCCAATCTAATCTAACAAACTATTCAAATGTTTATTCTTGATTATGTGTTTTAACATTAGCAAGTCTTCTTTTAATCTGAACTTCCAAAAGTTAAGGCTAAAGAATTCCTATCTAAAGATTTTTCCCATATGTCAGATTCCTTATGTTCCAACACCCTTGGATAATGATTTCCATGGCAATCTTCTTGGGTAAGGAGGCATGGGCTATCTGAATCTCATAAAAAATGAAATACCCACCCTTTTATTTGGAATTATGTTGTTTAAGAAATCCAGAACAAAACGACAGTCCCAAAATAAATGTATTAGTTTCTCTTGTTTTATCATTGCAGAAACATAGTCATAAAAGTCAAGGTGAAGTTGTTTCCTTTTTAGTAAGCTCTTGGTATTTACTCTGTCATGTAGAAGTAGCTAGTAAAACAATTTGTGTCTCTGCCTGATAGTAGCTTTCCAGGTCCACCGAAAATCAATGTGTTCTTTCTCAGGGCCACAAATGTGTTGATACATATTGATAGAGGAATATGATTTTCCTTCTCCAAATCCTTGCCATGAGTCTGAGCTATGTGGAGCTTTGTGGCTTTCTATGAGCTGAAGCAATTCATTGTGCTAATTGAAAGCTTGCACATTGAGAGGAGTGTGCAGAGATTCAGTGGTGTATTGAGCATTCATCTAGCTTTCGACAAATTGTGTAGTGTTTTTTGACAAATGAGTACATTTCAGGGAACTTTTGTTCAAGAGAATGATCTAACCACTTATCTTGCCATAGCATAATTGTTTTGCCATTTCCTAGTTAACAAGAAGAGTGTTTGTTAGGGCATATTTCTCCCTTAGTAGTTTTGGTGATTGATGACAATGCGTTTTGCAGACTAACCGTGTGCCTTGAGCATTTGAGATATTATTACATATGGCACAAGATAGTTTATTCCCCTCGACTACAAAGAGTGAAGATGGTTGTTTTCGGCGTTTCTTTTTCGGTGGATTTGAGTCATAGGGAAACCTTACAATTAAGAGAGGGACCGATTTGGAAAGTTTATGGCAGAATCAACACGTACACATGCCCTATGCATCCACATAACCCTTCCCACAACTTTGGAGTTCCAATTGTTATCTATCTTGGGCCTTATGGAATCACCCTAGCGGTAGTACTTCCCTGGTCAGCGGTAGTACCACATGTGCGGTACTTCCGCAGTCCAGTGTTGCAGGCACTACCACTTGTCCTTGAGCTTCTGTGATCATATTTGCTTCAACTGTAGTTGGGAGGTAGTGGAGTGGTAGTACCGCTCCAGCGGTACTACGGTGCTAGTACCACCCCACCAACATTGTCTTCTCTGTAACCCAGAGGTATTAGCGGCAGTAGGGCAGTAGTACCACTTGAGTGGTACTTCTGTTTTCTACTAATGCACGCTGCCGCTTTTTTAGGTGGTTCTGTAAGCCATTTTCACTCCACGGTAGTAGGGTGTGGTAGTACCGCTTGATGTAGTACTTCTGTCCTACCCACCCCCTAGTACTACTGGTTCTCTGTGTCCTGATACACTTAGTGGTAGTACGATTGGTGAGGACAATAGTACCTCTCCGGCGGCACTATCGCTCCTTTAGTTGTGTACTCTCGGTGCTACACCTCGAACTGCCACACCAAGCGGTAGCGCTCCCTAGAGCGGTAGTACCATTTGTGTGTGATTTTTGAGCAGATAACGGTCGGGATATTCCCACCTATATAAAGGGGATCTTCTTCCCCAAGAAGACAAACCTCTTATCCCCCAAGCTCCATTGTTTCCCTAAGCTCCATTTTCGCTCGATCTCTCTCCCTTGCTAATAAAACCCGTTGTTGCTCTAGGGTTTGTAGGAGAAGGCCTCGATTTACACTTCCACCAAGAGATATTTGATCCCCCCACTAATACCTTGCGGATCTTGTTACTCTTGGGTGTTTGGGCACCCTAGACAGAAGAGGTCACCTCGGAGCCATAATCCAGTATGGTGAAGCTTTGTGGTGGTGTTGGGAGCCTCCAATTAAGTTGTGGAGAGCCCAAACCATATTTGTAAAGGTTCGGTCACCTCCTTTAAAGGCACCACTAGTGGAACCATGACATCTTGCATTGTGCGACGGTGTGAGGAGAATACAGTGGCCCTAGTGGCTTCTTGGGTAGCATTATGCCTCCACACCACTCCAAAGGAGACGTACCTCCCCTAAAGGGAGGGAACTTTGGTAACACATCCTCGTCTTCACCGACTCCACTTGTGGTAACTTCTTACCTTACTTTGTGCAAATTTATATTGTGTCGTATCCTTTGCTTACTTGTGTTGTTGTTGTTGAGCTCATCATATAGGTTGTTTACCTAGTTGCATATCGTCAGATTTCGGGTTCCGGAAAAACCATTGAGGTTAGAACACTAGGGTGTGCACGAAGATCTCTCCCCCTCTCGCTCTCGCCCTCACCACAATATCAAGTCTTAGCGTGTCGAACTCGCAGAACAAAGGGACACAAGATTTATACTGGTTCGGGCCACCGTTGCGGTGTAATACCCTACTCGAGTGAGGTGAGCTGGATTGCCTCGTGGGCTGAGGATGAACAGTTACAAGGGGAAGAAAGGCCTCCTGAGGAGAGGTGTTCTTGTGCTTGGCGAGCTTGTGTGGTGTCTGGTGGTCTGAATGATCCTCTCCCCCTCTGCTAAGGTGGTGGCTAGTCCTATTTATAGAGGCCATGGTCCTCTTCCCAAATATTGAGCGGGAAGGGATCCCGAAATGGCCAAGTTAGAAGGGGCAGCTAGTACAAGTTATCCTGACAAAAGTAGTCTTCGCCTGCCAAAGGCTCTGGTGGTGATGCCGTCTTGGGCTCCACGGTGACCTCCGTCCTGCTGTCCTGCTGGTCTTGGTCTTGTTGCACCGATATGGAAACCTTTGCTTGATGCCTAGGGACTCCGTGCATGAGCTTGCCTCTTTATCACCAAAGAGGAAACAAGGACACTGCGCGCGCTAGCGCCCGCCTGGTGCCCGCCTAGCCTTGGTCGTCATGGCTTACGTCACGAGGACCTCGCGATGTATCCCTTTCCTTGATCTCTCCACCCCTCGCGAGCCAGCCTGGTGAGGCTACCCTCGAGGAGGCCTTGTGTCGTCCGCCTCGCGAGACTTGGCCCCTCGCGAGGGTCTTGAGTGCTTGCAGGTGAAGATGGGCCACACAGAGCTGCTGGTGGAGCCACGCCGTGGGCCGCAGGCAGGCAAGTCTGGGGACCCCCGTTCCCAGAACACCGACAGTAGCCCCCAGGCCCAAGGCGCCCTCGGACTTGGCTTCGAGGCGAAGCCAAGGGGCAAGTGCGGGGCGCCGCAGGCCCTAACAGCATGCGGCCTTGGTTGACGCGTGATAGTTGATTAGACATGGGCGTCTTCGCTTCCCATGTTGCCTCGGCAACTGCCCGACTTTACGAGTCCCCGTCACCCATCACTTCCTTCACTCCTGCTGCTTCTTCTTCCTCGCTTCCTTGCTAGCAGCGACACTCATGGCACCAGCGAAGAGGTTCTCGGCCGCGGATAAGGGGAAGGCCCGCCAGGAGGGGCCCGGGTCGCCACCACCCAAGAGGGGGCGTGGTTGCCCATGCAAGCACGCCGCGACCCCTGCCGTGGCCCCTTGCGGCAGCGGCGTCGCCCGCCCGCGTGGCGGGAGTCGCCTTGGTTGTGGCAGTCCCGTTGATGAAGTGAGGCGTGTCGTGGTTGTGTGGCTTCCTCGACCGTGATTCCATTCGGCAGAGGTGACGCCGGAGTTCATCCTTTGGTCGGAGAACCCAGCTGGCACCTGGCTTCAGCTCCTGCGGTTCTTTGTCGGCGAACTACCGTCCGCAGGTCCAGGCGGTCTCTCGCTGCAGGCAGACGGTTGCTGCAGCAGGGCTTCATGGGTCGTGGTGGAAGTCTCCACCACGGGCAACGCGGCCTTGGCCCACGGCTAGTAGATGTTCGCCCACGCACGCGGACTGGGCAAGCGGTGTGCCCTCCACTTCAAGTACGACGGTGACGCGACCCTCTTCGTGAGCGTATTTGGGGAAGATGATCGCCGCGTCGGGTGCTTCCCCGAGGAAAACGACGGCGACGAGGTGCTCGACCTTGGTGATGGTCGTGAGGAGGAGGAAGGTGGCTTCATCCTCGGTGCTGGCCACGGCTCGTCCAGCTACGGCGACTCCTCCAGCGACAGCTCCAGCAGCGGCGGCTATGACCAGCCGCCGCACCCGTTTCGAGGGAGGCAGCGGTCGTCTCATCGCCGCGCTTCAGTGAAGCGCGAGGAGGGGTCTGGCTGAGCTCGAGGAAGCGCCATGGGTCCGCCCTCGCGAACTGATGTGGGGGCACGCGCCACTTTTGTTTTGCTCTTTCCTTCCCGCGTTTAAGAAGAAACAAGTATGGGCCCTGCAGGGGCATGTAATGAACCATAATTTCTGAGTTGCTATGTTATGTGTGTCGTCCCTGCGTCGTGTTGTGGTACCAACGTTTTATGTGGGCGTGTAGAGATAACTTAGCTTGATGTGCCTGAAGTAGTTTCTGTCTCGCGAGGCATGCATTCCCTAGTGCCTGGCGAGGCCTCCTTTGCTCGGAAGGCGTCTGGGAACTGCAAAAATTCGGTAGGAAACTCTTATTCTTCCGAATCCTGGTCGTAGGCGCCGCCGGCCATGACCCAGCGCTTCACATCGCGTTACCCGAGGGGCACGGATTGAGAGAGGTGTGCCATCTTGCGGGATCGGGCGAGGGTGCCTCGCGAAGAACAGGAAAACACTCACGAGGGCACCTGTCCAGCCCCCTCGCGAGGCATGCGAGGGTGAGCACGGACCAAAACAAAAATCCAAGGAAGAATAGAGGGGAAGGCACTTGAACAAAGAGGACAAGAAAGGCCAGAATGCAAACTTCCATTAAGAAAAAGGCACAAGCCAACTACGGAAAGCAAATGAAAAGCCGCATCTGGCACCTAGTCTAGTCTTCTTCTCTTCTCACCAGGGCGGAGCTAAGTGCTGCCACTAAGACGTGGGAGGGAGCCCCCGAGGCCCAAGAGCGGCACTCCTGAGACTCCGGGGCATGTATAGCCCCACTCATTTATTACGTGAGAGTGTCACGAGCGGAGATCTTCACAGGCACTAGGCCTTGCTTCATGGGTAGAACCTCCGGAGGTGCTGGATGTTCCAGGCGTTCTGTATGGGGATCTCGTCCTATGTCTCCAGGCGCGCGGCGCCAGGCCTGGAGACATGGGCGATTAAACGGGCCCTTCCACATAGGCGAGAGCTTGTGCAGCCCTACCCTCGAGAGCACCCACCTCAGGACGAGATCTCCCACCTCGAGCGTCCTGGAGCGGACGCTACGACAGTGGTACTGTTGCAGCACCTGCTGGTACCTTGCCGCTCGGAGTGAGGCTTCACGGCGGCGTTCCTCCCCCAGAACAAGGTCCATCCCCCGCATGGCGTCCTGCTGCATCTCATCGAACACCAAGACCCGCGCGGAGCGATGCTTGACCTTGTGAGGGAGAACCGCTTATGCTCCGTAGATGAGGAAGAACGGGGTCTCGCCTGGTGTCTTGGTGGCGGTGGTGCGGATGGACCACAACACAGACTAGAGATCATCGTGCCAGCCCTTGCTGTAGGACTGAAGCTTCTTCTTGAAGGTCTTGGTCTTGAGGCCCCTGAGGACCCCCGCGTTGGCGCGTTCGGCTTGACCGTTGCTACTGGGGTGTGCCACTGAAGCGTAGCAGATCTGCATTCCAAGGTTAGCACAATATGCCTTGAAAAGATTGCTAGTGAACCGCGAGCTGTTGTCAGTAATGATGTGATTAGGGACCCCAAAACGACTTATGACACCCTTGATGAACGTGACTGCAAATCCGGTCGGGATGGTGCGGACGGCTTCTACCTCCGCCCATTTGGTGAACTTGTCGATGGCGATGTAGAGGTAGCGGTAGCCCCCAGGCGGTCGATGGAATGGGCCTAAGATATCCAGCCCCCAGACTGTGAACAGCCACGAGAGCGGGATGGTCTGGAGGCCCTAAGCTGGCTGATGGATCTTCTTGGGGTGGAATTGGCAGGCCCTGCAGGACTTCACCAGCTCGGTTGCGTCGTTGAGAGCCGTAGGCCAGTAGAACCCATTGCAGAACGCCTTGCCGATGAGGGTCCGTGATGACGAGTGGTGCCCGCAGTCCCCGCCGTGTATGTCGGCCAACAGCTCATTCCCCTGTTCCCTAGAGATGCATCGTAAGGTAACATTATTGGGCCGCTACCTGTATAACTCACCGTCCTGGATGCAGTATGCCGTAGCCTATCGGGCTACGTGCTCCGTGTCCTCCTCCTTCTCCGGCAGCATCCCTTGCGTCAGGTATTCCTTGAACTCCTTGGTCCAGCACCCCTCCTGAGGCTTGAGCGCCAGGAGTAGGCACGCTTCTGAGGTCGGGCCGCAGGCCGGGGCTCCCGAGGCAGGTGGTTGGGGGAGTTCCTCCCAAGGCGGCGCTGACTCCGGGAGCGGAGGTGCTGCCTACGGGTTGAAGAGCCGGTCCTCAAAGACGACAGGCTCTTGGGGTTGACACTTGGATGCCCTCTTGGCGATGTCGTCGGCCTCCTTGTTGGTTCCACGGGGTACGTTCTGCAGCTCTAGACCCAGGAAATGCTTTTCCATTTTGCGTACCTCCACGAGGTATGCCTCCAGGTGTTTGTCCTTCGGCTCGTATACCTTGTTGGAGAAGTTGATGAGGAGCTGCGAGTCGCCCTTGATGGTGAGGCGCCTCACCCCTAGGACCACCGCGGCCTTGAGGCCAGCGATGAGGCCTTCGTACTCCGTGATGTTGTTGGAGACCTTCTCGCCCTGCTGGAAGCCGAGTTGCACGGTGTAGTAGAGCTTGTCCTGAGTAGGCGAGATGGGCACTGCTCCAGACCCCGCGCCCTGGCGTGCGAATGCGCCATCGAAATACATGACCTAGCCATCTGGTGCTTCACTTCCTGGTGAGAGATATCGGTCCTCGCCTGCTTCAAACCCCGGGGCGTCGGTCCATTCTGCCACGAAGTTGGCGAGCGCGGCCCCCTTGATGACCCTAGTTGTGCTGAACTCTAGTTGGAATGCTTGCAGCTCGATGTTCCATTCTGCGACTCTTCCAGCAGCGTTGGGGCTCCTAAGTACCCTCTCCAGCGGGTAGGCCAAGATGACCATGATTGGGTGACCTCGGAAGTAGTGTTGCAGCTTGCATGAGGCCACCGGAAGCGCGAGTAAGAGCTTCTGAGGCATGGGGTACCATGCCCTTGCATCCCGCTGTACCATGCTGACGGAATACACCAGGTGCTCGATGATGATGTGTAACGTAGTAATTTCAAAAAAAGTCATACGCACACGCAAGATCATGGTGATGCATAGAAGCGAGAGGGAAGAGTATCATCCACGTACCCTCGTAGACCGTAAGCGGAAGCGTTATGAGAACGCGGTTGATGTAGTCGTACGTCTTCATGATTCGACTGATCCAAGTACTGAACGTACGACACCACCGAGTTCGGCACATGTTCGGCTCCATGACGTCCCCCGAACTCCGATCTAGCAGAGCTTCACAGGAGAGTTATGTCTGCACGATGGCGTGATGATGGTGATGATGTTGCTACCGACGCAGGGCTTCGCCTAAGCACTGCTACGATATGATCAAGGTGGATTATGGTGGAGGGGGGCACCGCACACGGCTTGGAACAATCAACTTGTGTGTTCTGGGATGCCTCCCTGTCCTCGTATATAAAAGGAGCAAGGGGGGAGGTCGGCCAGCCCTTGCAGGGCGCGCCAGGAGGAGGAGTCCTCCTCCTAGTAGGAGTAGGACTCCCCTTTCCTACTCCTACTAGGAGGGGGAAAGGAAGGAGGAGAGGGAGAAGGAAGGAGAGGGAGGAAAGGAGGAAAGGGGGGCCGGCCCCCTAGTCCAATTCGGTTTGGGCTAGTGGGGCCGCGCGCCCTGCCTCCTCTCTTCCACCACTTGGCCCATGAGGCCCAATACTTCTTCCCCGTATTCCCGTAACTCTTCGATACTCCAAAAAATACCCAAATCACTCGGAACCTTTCCGATGTCCGAATATAGTCGTCCAATATATCGATCTTTACGTCTCGACCATTTCGAGACTCCTAGTCATATCCCCGATCTCATCCGGGACTCCGAACTACCTTCGGTACATCGAATCACATAAACTCATAATACCGGTCATCACCGAACTTTAAGCATGCGGACCCTACGGGTTTGAGAACTATGTAGACATGACCGAGACACGTCTCCGGTCAATAACCAATAGTGGAACCTGGATGCTCATATTGGTTCCTACATATTCTACGAAGATCTTTACCAGTCAAACCGCATGACAATATATGTTGTTCCCTTTGTCATCGGTATGTTACTTGCCCGAGATTTGATCGTTGGTATCTCAATACCTAGCTCAATCTCGTTACCGGCAAGTCTCTTTACTCGTTACGTAATGCATCATCCTGCAACTAACTCATTAGTTGCATTGCTTGCAAGGCTTATAGTGATGTGCATTAACGAGAGGGCCTAGAGATACCTCTCCGACAATCGGAGTGACAAATCTTAATCTCGATCAATGCCAACTCAACAAGCACCATCGGAGACACCTGTAGAGCACCTTTATAATCACTCAGTTACGTTGTGATGTTTGGTAGCACACAAAGTGTTCCTCCGGTACTCGGGAGTTGCATAATCTCATAGTCATAGGAACATGTATAAGTCATGAAGAAAGTAGTAGCAACAAACTAAACAATCATCGTGCTAAGCTAATGGAATGGGTCAAGTCAATCACATCATTCTCTAATGATGTGATCCCATTAATCAAATGACAACTCATGTCTATGGCTAAGAAACTTAACCATCTTTGATTCAACGAGCTAGTCAAGTAGACGCATACTAGTGACACTCTGTTTGTCTATGTATTCACACATGTACTAAGTTTTCGGTTAATACAATTTTAGCATGAATAATAAAAATTTATCATGATATAAGGAAATAAATAATAACTTTATTATTGCCTCTAGGGCATATTTCCTTCAAACGAGGGCCGGAACATTGACAGAGCTTGTGCCTACCGGCAGTTGGGGCGCCTCCTGAGATGACGGGACCTCAAGAGCCCGATCGCCTGCTGGGGCCCCTACCGGCCTGCGAACACCATCCTGCTGGGCCTGGTCACCCGTTGGCCTTGCTTCAACCTATATAGTGCCCTCCGGGTCCTGCATCGCCTCGGCTGGTGACGCGACGTGGCGCGGCAGCCCCCTGGCCTGACGCTCCTCCCGGACCGCCACTAGAGCTGCGCTGGCAGAGTAGGGAGTGGCGTCAAGGTAAAGCACCAGGGGCTCGTGAGGGCAAGGAGCCACCATCACCGGAGGGCTCTTTAGGTATCTCTTGAGGTCTTGAAACTCTTGGTCGGCTTCTGGGGTCCACTCGAACGGGCCCTTCTTCTTCATCAGCTTGAAGAACGGTAGGGCGCGTTCTCCTAGCTCGGAGATGAAGCGCCCCAGCGAGGTCACGCAGCCTACAAGCTTCTGCATCTCCTTAAGAGTTTGCGGTGGGTTCATATCTTCTATCGCCTTGACCTTCTCTGGGTTGGCCTCGATCCCCCTGTGGGACACGAGGAAGCCCTGCCGCTTACCGGAAGGGACACCAAACACGCACTTCTTCGGGTTGAGACGCAAGTCCACCTGGCACAGGCTCGCAAAGGTCTCCTCCAGGTCCTGAATCAAAGTTCTCGCCTCCCGAGACTTCATCACAATGTCGTCGACATAGGCCTCAGTGTTTCTCCCGAGCTGCAGTCCCAAGGCGACGTGCATCAGCCGCTGGAAGGTTGCTCCTCCGTTGCGCAGTCCGAATGGCATGCAAGTGTAGCAGTATACCCCACATGGGGTGAGGAAGGCCGTCTTATCCACATCCTCCACCGCCATATTGATCCGGTGGTAACCCGAGAATGTGTCCAGGAAGCACAGCAGGTCACATTCCGTAGTGGAGTCGATAATCTGATCGATGCGCGGGAGCGGGAACGGGTCTTGGGGACAAGCCTTGTTGAGGTTGGTGAAGTCAACACACATGCGCTCCTTCCCGCCTTTCTTCGGTATGACGACAGGGTTTGCCAGCCACTCGGGGTACCGAACCTCGCGAATGACACCCGCCACCTCCAGCTTGCGGGTTTCCTGGATGATGAAGGATTGCTTCTCCGTGGATTGTCTCTGCGCTTTCTGCTTCACGGGGCGCACATTGGGGCACACCCTTAAGTGATGCTCAATCACCCCTCTTGGGACCCCCACTAACTGCTTGGGTTCCTAGGCGAACACATCCTTGTTCGCGTGCAAGAACTTCACCAGTGCCTCCTGTTGATTTGGGTCGAGTTCGGCGCCTATGATGAAGGTGGCTCCCCAGGACCCATCTTGCTCGACCAACACCTTCTTGGTTTTTGGCTCGATCTTGAGTGAACAGCTGCTTCTTCTTTGCTGGCGCGGCCTCCTTAGCCCCTAGGGCGGCCTCGTTGGCCAGTCGTGCCGCCACGACGGCTTTAGACGGTGCACCCGAGCGCCGATAGGGCCTCCTTGGTATCCCCAACCACGGTGAGGACGTCTTTGCTCCCGGGAATCTTCATGAGGTTGCATGCCGGATGGGTCGCAGCCATGAACTGGGCCAGAGCCGGGTATCTGAGGATGGCGTTGTACGGGAGGCCGATGCGGGCGATGTCAAAGTTGATCAGCTCGGTGCGGTAGTTGTCGCGGGTGCCGAAGGTCACTGGGAGGCAGATCTACCCCAAGGGGCTAGCGGAGCCACCGTCGACCCCGAAGAAGGGCTTGCTGGGTCGGAGCCGTTGAAGCGGTACATGGAGAAGGCTAAAAGACTCCATAGAGAGCACGTTGAGACTGGCGCCGCCATCGATGAGGGTCTTGGTGACAGCTACGCTGCAGATGGTGGGCGTGCACAGCATTGGGAGCATGCCCGAGCCAATGGTGGTGGCGGGGTGATCCCCCGCGTCGAAGGTTAGGTCGGCCTTGGCCGCCGCCCAACCCGAGGAGCTCCTTGGCGCATGGAGGCGGTGCAAATCTGGCGAAAGAATGGCTTGGTGTGACGGTCCGAGGGTGGTTCTTGCGAGCCGCCGAGGAGGGCCGCGATGGCGAGGGGCGCCGGTGCCACGAAGCGCGTGACGAAGAGACCGTGCAGTTCCTCCCAGGAGGTCACCAAAGATCCCAGCAGGCTGAGTAGCCAGGCGCGTGGCGCGCCGGCCAGGGCCAGGAGGAACCAGTTGGCCATAACCTGGTCATCACCTTCGGCTTCGAGGACGGCCTCCTCATATGCCTACAAGAAGGCCGCTGGATCTGCCGCACCATCATAGCGGGGTGGCATCTCTGGCTTGAACTTGCATGGCGACCGCACCTGTCGCAAGGTGTGAGTGAAGGCCTGGACGCCCGCGGCGCATCCGCAGGCGCACGCTGGCCTAGCCGGAGGGGCATCGTCCGCAATGAAGCTGGACGAAGCAAGCGGAGAGGTGGAGCTTCGGCGCACCCCCTACCTGGCGCGCCAAATGTCATATTTCGGGTTCCGACAAAACCCTTGAGGTTCGAACACTGGGGTGCGCACGAAGATCTCTCCCCCTCTATCTCTCGCCCTCACCACAATCTCAAGTCTTAGCGCGTCGAACTCACAGAACAAAGGGACGCAAGATTTATACTGGTTCGGGCCACCGTTGCGGTGTAATACCCTACTCCAGTGTGGTGAGGTAGATTTCCTCGTGGGCTGAGGATGAAGAGTTACAAGGGGAAGAACGACCTCCTCAGGAGAGGTGTTCTTGTGCTTGGGCAGCTTGTGTGGTGTCTGGTGGTCTGAATGATCCTCTCCCCCTCTGCTAAGGTGGTAGCTAGTCCTATTTATAGAGGCCCTAGTCCTCTTCCCAAATATTGAGCGGGAAGGGATCCCACAACGGCCAAGTTTGAAGGGGGACAACTAGTACAAGTTATCCTGACAAAAGTAGTCTTCGCCTGCCAAAGGCTCTGGTGGTGACGTCGTCTTGGGCTCCACGGTGACCTCCGTCCTGCCGTCCTACTAGTCTTGGTCTTGTTACACCGATATGGAAACCTTTGCTTGATGCCTCGGGACTCCGCTGTTAGAGCTAAACATACCGTGTACGTACTAAGTCCGAGTAGTATCAGTCCGAGTAGTACTCCGATCCTGGGAGTAAACCGAGTAGGAGTAGTAGTACATGTACCGACTAGGTTTGATGGTGCTGGCTAGCTCCTATATATGTTCACGTATACCCCTGTAATCTTTGTACCACAACGAAAGCAATACAAAGAAAGAGCAAGGCTCGATACGAGCCTTTGGCGATCACACCGATCAGTTTTATCGTTCGCAAGTTTACCAGGGTCCATGAGATCGATCGATCCTGTCATCGCTAGTCAAGCCAAGTTTGCGTGTACATACGGCTAGGCGTGCATGTGCTAAAGCATTGTTCATCGATTGACCTGCTAGCTAGCTTGCTTCGGTGGATTTGATCCGGTGATCAAAAACCAACAATTGGTATCTAGAGCCTCGACGATCTATGATCAACGATCACAGACAGCGACGCAGAGTCGGTCAAGTCCGGCAACGGCGGTTCCAAGAGGAAAAAGTCTGGAAACGGCGATTCCAAGGTGAACAAGAACGGCGACAAGGTGAAAAAGGGCGGCAAGTCAGCGACCAGTGGTGGTGGAACAGGTGGCGCCAACATGCAGGCGCATCGCAACATCCCCACCCAGTACCCGATGCTCACCGACGCCAAATACGGCGTGTGGGAGATCAAGATGAATATTATTCTCCGAACCCTTCGAGTGTGGGAGGCCATCACGGACGACGACGTCGACCAGGAGTGCGATGAAGGTGCCATGGCCGATATAGCCAAGTCTGTGCCGGATTTCGTGCTGATGACATTGGCGGAGTTCGAGACGGCAAGAGAGGCGTGGAACACACTCAAAGAGATGAGGATTGGAGAAGATCGCGTCACGAAGGCTCGGGCACAAGTGCTGAAGCGCCAATTTCACAAGTTGCAGATGGAGGAAACTGAATCGGTGAACGACTATGCCATGTGTCTGACTACTTTGGTGGGAGAGATCCGCGCGCTTGGTGCAAAGCTCGACGAGACCGAGATTGTGGAGAAGTTTTTCAGTTCAGTGACTGATAAATTCACGTACATCATCGGCACGCTCGAGCAGCTTTACGACATCGATGACATGACCATAACGGAGGCGATCGGACGCTTGCGGACATGGGAAGAGAATGCTCGTGGCTTGTCGAAAAGGCAACGGAGGAGGTAGTGACCAACTCATGTACTCACGCACAGATTTGGAGTCCCCAAGTAGCAAAGGAAGGTGCAACGTTGGCGAAGGCTCAAGCAATGCAAAGCACGGCGGACAAACCGAAGAAGGCAAAGGAAAAGGCAAGCCACAAGGTCCTGGTAAGGCAGACCGATCTAAAGAGCGGAAGCCACGGAACTTGGATATGTCCGAGATCAAGCGCTATAACTGCAACGAGATGGGTCACTATGTGAAGGATTGTCCGGAGCCTGACAAGCGGGAGATCAAGGCAAATTTGGCGAAGCAGGAAGACGAACGTCCAGGTCTTCTGATGGCCGAAGTTTGTGATCTCGTGAAGCCTAACAAAGGGGAGATCAAGGAAAATTTGGCGAAGCAGGAAGACGAACGTCCAGGTCTTCTGATGGCCAAAGTTTGTGATCTCATCCAAACGGTGGTTGTGAAACCAAGCCGGAAGGTGCTACTTCATGAGAAAAAGGTAACACCAAAGTTATCCGGAAGCCAGAACGTGTCGTGGTATCTAGACACGGGTGCCAGTAATCACATGACGGGGTGCAAGGAGAAGTTCCTCGAGCTAGAATATGATGTTCAAGGCTCGGTCAAGTTCGGTGATGGTTCAAATGTGAAGATTTGCGGGCAAGGCTCTATCCTCTTCGAGGGTCTCACAGGAGAACATCGCCATACTCACTGGAGTGTACTACATCCCACGGCTTCGCAACAACATCATCTCTGTCGGGAAACTTGATGAGAATGGATGCAAGGTGGATATTGAGAACGGAGTGATGACGATCTTCGACAACCTCCGAAACGTGCTAGCGCGTGTGAATCGCACGCAGAACAGGCTCTATATCCTCAGCCTTGATTAATCTCAACCGGAGTGTTGGCTCGCCAAGAGTGATGATGATTCGTGGTTATGGCATGCTAGATTTGGACATGTTCACTTCTACGCCTTGAAGAAGATGTCGAAGATGGAGATGGTATCTGGGATGCCATTAATCGACCATGTTGATCGAGTATGTGACGGGTGCTTGGTTGGAAAATAGCACCGCAGGCCGTTCCCTGCTCAGTCTACCTATCGTGCAATTGATGCACTTGAGCTGCTTCATGGTGATCTTTGTGGTCCTATCACCCCAGCAACTCACGGAGGAAAGAAGTACTTCTTCCTTGTGGTAGATGACTACTCGAGATACATGTGGGTCATTCACCTACGATCTAAAGATGAGGCGTTTGAAGCATTCAAGAAGCTGAAGGCTGCAATGGAGATGGAACACAAGCTGAAGGTTTTCGCTCTACGGACAGATCGCAGCGGAGAGTTTATGTCAAACGAGTTCAACGACTACTGCGAGAAGATTGGCATAAAGAGGTTCCTCACGACACCTTATACGCCACAGCAGGACGGGGTTGTTGAAAGGCGCAATCGAACCGTCGTTGACATGGCGAGAAGTTTACTCAAGAGCAAGAACTTGCCAGGGATTTTTTGGGGAGAAGCTGTCTCGACGGCGGTCTATCTTCTCAACCGGGCTCAAAAGAAGGCGGTGATCAGCAAGACTCCGTATGAAGCAATTTACGGACGGAAGCCGAATGTGTCTCATCTACGGACATTTGGGTGTGTGGCACATGTGAAGACGGCGAAGCCACATCTCTCAAAGCTTGCCGATCGTAGCACCAAGCTGGTGTTCATCGGAACTTAGGTAAAAAGTTGTCATGCAAAAAGGTGGTTTTTAAAGAAACCATGTATAATTAAAGATCAGTAAAAATTGCCACTTGTCTGCGCGCATTGAGCCCCTTGTATTTGTAATAGGCGTGTGGCCATCAATCCGGTATGAATTACATATAGCTGCACCGGACTCGTCTAACCGTGTACGTGGTCTTGACGACCTATCAAATGCTTTAGTTGGTGAGGCCGTTTTTAGTGTGCGGCTGCTAAGGCAGTCGCACTCTCTTCGGCGCGCAAATATCGCTCAATATTTCCATGCACTGCAATGATGCCACGTGGACCAGGCATCTTGAGTGTGAGGGAAGCGTAATGCGGTATTGCATTAAAGCGAGCGATAGCTTCGCGTCCAAGTTGTGCTTGATAGCCACTTTGGAACGGAGCAATGTGGAAGGTTAAATGTTCGATACAGAAGTTATCGGGGAAGCCGAATATAACCTCTAGTAGCAGGGAGCCCGTGCAGTGAGCCCCTGGGCCTGGCGTTACTCCTTTAAAGGTAGTGTTGCTATGGCACATTTTCGCTGGATCTATCCCCATTTCGCGGATTGTATCCTGGTATATCAGGTTTAAACTGCTGCCACCGTCCATCAGGACTCGTGTAAAGTGGTATCCGTCAATTATTGGGTCTAATACCAGGGCAGCCCATCCTCCATGCCGGATACTTGCTGAGTAATCACGATGGTCGAAAGTGATCGGTTGAGACGACCAGTGGCAGGACTCCGTGGTGATAGGCCCTTGGGCATATTTTTCTGGGAGTGCCGCTTTGTTTCTCCCCTTGATCACGTGTAACACGTTGACTGTTTTGACTTCTGGTGGAAACTTCTTTTGTCCCCAGTGTCTTGCTTGGGAGGCTCAGCCTTGTCTTCGCTTGGTGTATCCTCCCCCTTGTGTACGGCGTTGAGCTTGCCGGACTGCTTGAAGACCCAACATTCTCTGTGGGTATGATTAGTAGGTTTACCGGGGGTGCTATGGATCTGACATACTTGGTTCAGAATTTTGTTTAGGCTGGACAGTTCGTCTCTGGCGCCTTTAGAGGGCGTTTACTGCCGTGCTCTTCGTGCTGTCTTCTTTATTCCGGCGTTTGTTATTGTTGTTGCGCCGTGATTTCCCATTTCCATCTCTAACTTCGGATGTACTTGGGTCGCTGATGCTGCATCTGTCTAGCCAGCTATCTTCACCCATGCAAAAGCGGGTCATGAGGCTTGTTAATGCTGCCATTGTTCTCGGCTTTTCTTGGCCGAGGTGTCTGGCAAGCCATTCGTCACGGACGCTATGCTTAAAATCTGCTAAGGTTTCGGTGTCCGGACAGTCGACTATTTGGTTCTTTTTAGTAAGAAACCTGTTCCAAAGCTTTCGGGCTGACTCTCCGGGCTGTTGAGTTATATGACTCAAATCGTCCGCGTCCGGAGGTTGGACGTAAGTCCCCTGAAAATTTGCCCAAAAAGCATCTTCGAGCTCTTCCCAGCTTCCAATGGAACTTTCGGGGAGGCTCTTAAGCCAGTGCCGAGCGGGCCCTTTGAGTTTGAGGTGTAAATACTTAATGGCGTGGAGGTCATCTCCTCGAGCCATATGGATATGGAGGATATAATCCTCAATCCAGACACCAGGGTCTGTGTTCCGTCGTATGCCTCTATATTTACGAGTTTGAATCCCTCTGGAAATTCATGATCCAGCACTTCATCGGTGAAACATAGGGGGTGTGCGGCACCCCTGTATCCGGGTGTACCGCATTCTTCGGATGTTTGTTGTGTTGCATTGTATGCTGGAGCGCGCTTACGTGGTCCATAGATGGATCTGGTTGTGCCGTCCTTTTGATGCGAGTCCTCGCGTGGATCGTGTATTGGCTTATGTGCGGCGTTGTTTGCCGCTCTATGTTGGCCGTGAGGTCGCCTATCCGGGCAGATGGCTGTTTTGATTTTTGGTTGTGGGGGATCTAAGGCCTCCTCATTGAATTCAGGTAGCAACTTCCGCTTCGGGTAGCCCTTGGTGGGGCGATTACTGCCGTACTTTGATGCTGTGTTGAGTACTTTGCTCCATCTGATTTGGAGTGTGTCTTGCGCAGCTTTGAGCCTTTGCTTATGCTTTTTAGACTCCTCGCGGTGGCAACGAGCCTTTGATGGGCTTTCTGTTGCTCCAGGTGTCCGTCCGGTGTGACGTCATCTGGACTATGATCTTTGACAGAGTCGGGTTGTTCGGCTTGATTCTCCGTGTTACCGTGGTCCGGCAATGGTTCCCCTGCTCTAACGCTGGGTCTGTATGATCGTTGTTTCTGCCGAGGCGGGATTTGGGGCGGCGCTTACGTCGCCGTTTTTGACTGCTTCTCGAGGTAACAACCCTTCGTTGCATCCTTCCGTTCCTCATCGTCGTTTTCCTTTGGTGTGTCCACCATGTATACGTCATGTGGTGAAGTGGGCGTCCAGTGCCCTGGGGGCAGTGGTTCCTGTTCGTCTCCTGTATCCTCATCCATACCATCGATGTATTCGGAGTCAGAGTCGAGCATGTCTGTTAAGTCTTCGGCAGTGGCTATTAAATGGGTGGTGGGTGGGCGGCGAATTTCTTCGTCATCCGCATCCCAATCCTGCCGGGCATAGTTCGGCCAGGATTCTCCTGACAAGGAGAGAGACTTTAATGACTTCAGTATATCGCCGAAGGGCGAGTGTTGAAATACATCCGCGGAGGGAAACTCCATGATTGGCGCCCAACCGGATTCGATCGGAACGGGCGCAGGCGGTTCGGAGTCCGTGGCCGGAGAAGTATCCGGCAGTTCAACAACACGGCTCTTGTGCAAGGTAAAGTTGATGTTCGGCTCGATCGCTGATGAGGGTAAGGCCTCCGTGGCGGGGTCCATCCACCCGTCCACGGAAGGCGCAACTGGCTCCGAATTGAGGGTCGGAGCGGTCGCCCATGCGATCTCCTTAACACTGTCTGATGGTAGAGCTAAGTCGTACTCATCGTGACCGCGTGACGCACAAGGCAGAGGCTCGAATCCGTCGAAGATCAAGTCTCCACGGATATTGGCCGCGTAGTTTTAGCTTCCAAACCTAACCTGGTGGCCAGGGGTGTAACTTTCAACCTGCTCCAGATGGCCAAGTCTGCCGAACACGAAGATCTGTCCGGGGAGAAAAGTCTCACCCTGGACTGCATCGCTATCGATGATAGTAGGAGCCATCAAGCCTAACGGTGTCAAAACCGGCGGATCTCAGGTAGGGGGTCCCGAACTATGCGTCTAAGGCGGATGGTAACAGGAGGCAGGGGACACAATGTTTTACCCAGGTTCGGGCCCTCTTGATGGAGGTAAAACCCTACGTCCTGCTTGATTAATATTGATGATATGGGTAGTACAAGAGTAGATCTACCACGAGATCGGAGAGGCTAAACCCTAGAAGCTAGCCTATGGTATGATTGTATGTTGTCCTACGGACTAAAACCCTCTGGTTTATATAGACACCGGAGAGGTTAGGGTTACACAAGGTCGGTTACAAAGGAGGAGATACACATATCCGTATTGCCTAGCTTGTCTTCCATGCCAAGTAGAGTCCCATCCGGACACGAGATGAAGTCTTCAATCCTGTATCTTCATAGTCTAACAGTCCGGCCAATGGATATAGTCCGGCTGTCCGGAGACCCCCTTATCCAAGACTCCCGCAGCGACCAAGAAGTGTTGCCGTCAAGCTATGGATGAACTGACGACAGTAAAGGTGATCCCTGAAATGCTACGAAGAACGGCAAAAGCAATGCCAAGGATAATGCCTATGAGTAGCAGTTATCGCATTTGGGATCCAGGTCGCAGCGAGGACGTCATGTTTAAGGGGGTGAATGTTAGAGCTAAACATGCCATGTATGTACTGCGTCCGAGTAGTACTCTGATCCTGGGAGTAAATCGAGTAGGAGTAGTAGTACATGTACTGACTAGGTTTGATGGTGCTGGCTAGCTCCTATATATGTTCACGTATACCCTTGTAATCTTTGTACCACAACGAAAGCAATACAAAGCAAGAGCAAGGCTCGATACGAGCCTTTGGCGATCACACCGATCAGTTTTATCGTTCGCAAGTTTTACCAGGGTCTATGAGATCGACCGATCCTGTCGTCGCTAGTCAAGCCAAGTTTGCGTGTACGTACGGCTAGGCGTGCATGTGCTAAAGCACTGTTCATCGATTAACCTGCTAGCTAGCTTGGTTCGGTGGATTTGATCCGGTGATTAAAAACCAACATCCGCGGGTGAGCTTGCCTCTTTAGCACCAAAGAGGAAACGAGAACACTACGCGCGCTAGCGCCTGCCTGGTGCCCGCCTGGCCTTGGTCGTCATGGCTTACGTCACGGGGACCTCGCGAGGTCTCCGTTGCCTTGATCTCTACGCCCCTCGCGAGCCAGCCTGGTGAGGCTGCCCCCGAGGAGGCCTTAGGTCGTCCGCCTCGCAAGGCTTGGCCCCTCGCGAGGGTCTTGAGTGCTTGCTGGTGAAGATGGGCCGCACAGCGCCGCTGGTGGAGCCATGCCGTGGGCCGCAGGCAGGCAATTCTGGGGACCCCCGTTCCCAGAACGCCGACACATATCTAGACAACCTATTTTATTGTTAACCCTAATTTGATTAAAAGAGCAAAAAATTGATAGTTGCCTATTCACCCCACCCCCTCTAATCGATCATATCGATCCTTTCAGTGTTGCTTGAAGAGAAGAATAAGCTTTAGATGATTCTTCCACCAACTAGAACCAACAAATCTTGAAGTGTGCAATTTCACAGGTGGCTTAGATGTATCTATTCTAGCTAGTACTTCTATTATTTAGTATAGTATAGTGTATACTAAATACTTATCTATACCAATATAAAAAGACCCAAAGCGGCAGATCCAACTGATCTTGGCCGTCAAACTAAGTCAATCCAACGACGTAGACTGCTCCAATGGCGAGCGTTCAACGTGTTTAACATGCAATTAATATCATACCAAATATTACACTAATCACAGAATTAACACATAAATAATAGCATACATAATATCCGCGTGCAATTAATGTTATACCAAATATTACACTAATCACAAAATTAACACACAAATAATAACATACTTAATATCCGCGTGCAATTAATATATTTCCTAAATATTAACGTGCATTGCATGTGCGTATTTACTAGTACTAATTAGAAAAGTGAGTTGCAGAAATCCAATACATCTTACCCGTTCAACCGCATTTATCCAATGGTCTACATCGCTTCGATGTTTAGCAGTAAACGTGTTTGTCACCCTCCCCTAATTGATATCATACCTAATATCAGCACTAACCAGTTAATTATATCCTCTCTAATGTCAACGTGTAATTAATATCTTGCCAAATTTTAATATCTTGCATGTTAATATTAGATACTCCCTCCGTTCCTAAATATAAGTCTTTTTAGACATTTCAAATGGACTACAATATACGGATGTATGTAGACATGTTTTAAAGTGTAGAATCACTGATTTTGTTCCATGTATAGTTACTTGTTGAAATCTCTAAAAAGACATATATTTAGAAATGGAGAAAGTATCTAATATTAACGTGCATTGCACTATTACTAGTTATACAAAAGCCCATAAAGAAAAGTTGCTACACTGCAGCTGTATCCCATGAAGTGCGACGTCCTGTGGGTCCAGCTCACAAACATAAAAAATAGCATGTAGGTTGTAGCTGCGAATTTGTAGTAAATTAATGGGTATATGCTAGTATTATTGATCAGACGGCAATATCTTTGATCGACAAGAATGGTGTGGAGGGTAATATTTGTCTACTCTTACAGACCTAATGGATGTCGCATACAACTTCCAAAAATGTATATTTGCTTCTTTACTTCTAATACAATTGAACCATCATTTAATTTTATGATTAGACTACCAAGTACAGTAGTTCTATCTCCCGTAAAAAAAAGTTCAGTAGTTCTATCATTGGCTTGGGGGCCTGTGATGTGAAGTATACGTGCGGTCGTGCCAAAAAGATAACGTCCGCCAAAAGAGCCAACAACAAGATCCATAACGTACTGGCTAGGGCATGAAAATATGCAAAGGCTAAACGGGAATGGGTTGCCACGCTGTGTGAGGGATCTTTCCATCTTTGGCACTGTGCATCGATTAATTTCATGCCCTACAGTGTCGCGCTCTCCATGTTGCATAATATCCTCATGAGGTGATGGCATTTTCTTTCTATCTTTGGCACTGTACTTCGAATATAAGCCAGGCTCAATCAATAATAAGGCCAATCCGGACGTACCCAGATCTGAGAAAGCGAATCACGCTGCCGGCGCAGTCTATAATAAATTAGTTTGGCGCACCGCCCTGCTCACATGAGCTTAACTGCGATTTTGTACACATATGATGCATTGACGACAATATCTGCGGATGATTGGTAAAAATAATTGCACGTGGACCGACAAGATAATACAGTACTACACTGTGATTTGGTCTTATATATAACTCATGTGTGTGGATGGACACGTTTGGTGGACCCGTTAGGGCTGTAGCGCCTTTCTAATTCTGGTGGCTATCATCAGACATGCAGCTGGATACATCGACCAATGCGGAGTTAGGTGCTTCCTTCCAAAATAAGTATAACTTGTGTTGCTGACTAAAGTTGTACTAAATCCACAACACTTATTTTGAGACCAAAGGAATATCAAAAAGATAATTTAATTATTCTTTTTCCGGATGAAAAAAAGTTAATTTAATTTAGGGTACCGTAATCTTTAGGCTGGGTTGACTTTTTTGTGGCGATTTTTGTTTTACTTTATGGAACTTGATTTTTTACTATGTTATATAATTTGTTGCACGTGCAATCATTTTTCGTCCGCAAAAATAAATACAGTACCACTTTTTTGGCAACCATAACAGTAGGGAAGGCCCTCCCCACTGTGAAGTACATGCACTATGGTGGCCATATATATATATATATATATATATATATATATATATATATATATATATATATATATATATATATATATATATATATATAGTGTATTCCGCAAAAAAATGGGTTCATATATATACACATAGGTACTTAATAAGCAAAAAAATGGGTTCATGTATATAAGCAGGTACTTAATAAGCAAAAAAAATGGTTTATATATATACGCAGGTACTCCCTCTATAAACTAATATAAAAGCGTTTAGATTACTATTTTAATGATCTAAACGCTCTTATATTAATTTACAGAGGAAGTACTTAGTAAGCAACATTTTATAGTCTATGTGTGTGTTTGTTTTGCGAACTAAGGGTTGCTTAGGTGAGAACGTATCATATGAAATGGGTCCATCTATGCACCGAGTGCACCCCTTGATTTCAGACCATTGGATACAAAGTCAATGGACAGTGTTAAGATAGAGACAATGATGTGAACATACTTTCCAAACGGAGCCTTATACTTCAACAGAATTAACAGGCAGTTCATTTTCGACCTTGGTTTCATTGCAGTGGGTTGATTTTGATGAAATACAAGGTCTTACTACAAATATTCTAGACCAGTGGGATGCAGCGGGTTTATTGTGAAGTACTTGGTCGTTTTTGCAAATGCGCCACCAACTTGTTCTCCAGGCAAATTTACCCTTTGATTATCTATCCAACAACCCAAAATCAATTGGTGCACTAGGCTAACAAATAGCCCAGTTTCACTGGATGCATTCTCTAGCATAGGTTTCTTGTGGAGAAATTAGCCCAACAGAGGTCAAGTCCTAGACTTAGTATTGATGCTCACATTTTTTAGATTTGTTTAAGGCTTTTTGACGATGTTCACATATGTGCGTGTATGCGAACATTTGTGTTTGCACTATGTTTCTCAAAAAATAAAAGTGTGTAAGTTCATTTAGGGGTAAACTTAATGATAATCTGACATACGCTCAAATATGAAAAATTAAAATCAACTTAAACATTACCGATGTTAAGGATTTATGCAGGCAGTAAAAAGATCATTGTTACATAAATTATTTAACCATAGTATTCGATGATACAGTAGGTATCATCATGTGGGTTTCACACAACAAATCATTCGTGATGAAGCTCGATCTTGTCACCTCAGACCACAAAAGTTATCGCTACTTACTCACGTAGCCCATAATCTCATGTAAGTGTGCACTTTTGCAGGAGGCTTAGAGCTAGCAGAGTCTCCATATTCATATGGAGCACGCTCTATATGTATGTGTATGGAGGCTGGAGAGGCAACACACAACGTCGGAGTCTTCATATTGCTGCTACATAATCGTGGGACTCACTAGTCATTTAGATATTCTTTCCCCTAAACCCCTTGTCATCCCACATGAGGTGGGGCTACCTAAAGTTTTCTTCGCGTCACATAAATTTTACATGCAACTGCTATATAAAGTGCGCTCCAAAAGGCAGCCTAGCAATGTCACATGTGGCGACTGGGACCATATAAGGAGGACTCACAATAAATTGTGACGAACATGAGGTATATGTCAACTCAAATAAAGTGCCTTTTTGGCTAAAATCATCATAATTAATTATGATGATTATGGTGATCAACTTGATATGGCGGCTCTGCTACAACAACTCTAAGGGGAACTCTAGCAGGGTCACCAAATCAGCCCGATCGACATAATAACCGCCAAATATGTCAGTAGTGGCTGAAAAGTCCACTCCATTAGAGCCGAATCACCATAATTTATATAGCGCAATCCATATACGTCCTACAAGACTCCATATTTGGCGTATTTGGGCATTGATATGGAGAGCGCGCCATCTTCCAACCGCTCGCGGTGGAGAGAAGTATCAGTTCCCTCCTCATCCTCTCTTGTGTCCTATCACCTCGCCTGTTAATGGCGTAGTAGGTGAAAGACGCCATGAAACCGGAAATTGTGCAAACTAATGGTGGTTGGTCACGCGGCTAGTCCTACGCCCATCAACACCACATTTCCCGACATGTTTTCCCACAGAAATGAAAAGGTTGACACCGTGGCCGCATATCTCACCAGCTCTAGCTCGAACACCATTGCTCACAGCCTCCACTTCTCTCTCCTTGTAGCCATGTCTTTTCTCGCGCAGCCGGACTGGGTGCTACTCTCAAAGAAGAAGGAGCGGAACCTGGACAAGGCGACGGCGGAGTAGGGGGTCAACCTCGTCGATGAGGAGGAGGACCACCTTTACACGCCAAAAAACGCGCGGGATCCAACCCTCGATGAGTCACCAGGTTGGAATCGGAAAGCACACTCCATCGAGTCTGAATCATATGGCTGGTACGAGCTGACCCCACATCTGCAGGAGAGTCCTCACCTAGGCATCTCATACCTGCCATCACGTGCCCCCCTCCCCTCGCCTAACTATTAAGGAGGCATGGGATGAGCGCAACCAAGCCTTCACCTTAGCCATCCGTCCAAGAGAAATATTCGAGCATACCTCCGACGAGAAGGAATTGTGGGCGGGAAAGGACCACACCGTCTGGCTCAATTACGTCCAGAAGTAGGCTGACTTGGTGCAAGAGAGGGAGCACATCAGATTGCGCAAATTCGACATGGAAATGGTGTCATGGACTGAGACATATCGTGGCATATTGGGTCTTCCCTCCTCGACGACTGCCGACAGGAATGCGACGAGGAGGAGATCGTTGGACTGTCACACCGTTGTGCGTGCACGATGACTGGACTTGTAAGCATATACCGCCGTTGTGGTTAGGAGCGAATAATGCTTCTATCAAGACGTAAAAATCATTAGTTTCGTAAATAATTCGCTAATCGACTTTTCCGCCCCTAATATAATCACTATGTAATGCAATGTTATCTCAAATTTAGCATTTAAATTTCTGAAATTGAGTGTATGTTTATTGGGTTGGTAAAATAATATGGAGGTTGAATATGGCGACTATGTTTGCGGACAGCCGCCATGACTATGTTTATTGGGTTAGTAAAAAAAATATGGAAATCAGCAACATATTCAAGTGTCGTGTCAAGATTATGGGGCCTTGGAGAAGACACCCATGAGATATTTGGTGGTGGTGCAGGTTTTCTTTAGGAAGTTTTGCTCTGCTTAGATGAACCAGACTTGGAGGTCTTGCTAGATGTATTGGGGAATTGGACATTTGAGTTAAAGATATAAAAAAATGAATTAATAAAATCGAAATTCATGTGATATTATTTTGTCATATCATTTACCTCTCATGTTACTTTGGAGCCTTATTAGTTGATTATGTAATTTCAGTATGTTACATGGTTTTTCTAAGTTTTGAATTACTATGTTATGCAATTGAATTGTAATGTTATATTGTGATTTATTTTCTGTCTTGCATGTTTGGAATGTGGAGTAGAAATGTATGTATTAATGAAGACGTGCGTTGCACGTGCACGCTTACTAATCATATGTCGAATCTGTTACATTATTAAGATGTAATTATTTAAGTGTCCAATGTTACACGCGTCCATCAAGCACAGACGTCCTCACAGACATCAACAATATACTAGCATGTAGGCTGTAGCTGCGAATTTGTCATAAATTAATGTGTGGTATATGCTAACTGTACTATGAGGGATCAAACCAATTGTTTTTTATAGCGGCCTGTTAAAAACAAAGGTAATAATAGCATGCTTACGTAAGCAACCAACAAAAAGTTGCCATTTATGAAAGAAAATTAAAAGGAACAAGAATAGAGTGGGATGAATCGGGGTAATACTGTCAGCTCATACGACCTAATGGATATCACACACAAATTGCAAGAATGTTAAATGTTTTTACTTCTAATATTAATAGAACCATCATCTAATTTTATGATTAGGCTACTAAACAGTCCTATCATTGGGAGGCCTGTGCTGCGCAGTATTACGTGCGGTCCTGCAAGAAGATACCGTTTGCCCCAAGATCCAATGACATGGTCCATGGTCTACCGGGTACGGCATGAAAATTTACAAAGGCTAAACGAGAATGGAGCAAAACGTAGGGTGCTTGATCTTGTCCACATGGAGTGATAGCATATTTTTCTATATATATGGCAGTGCATTCGTAGATTTGTCCACATCGAATATTATAGTCCACGTTCAATCAATGATAAGGACCAATTCCGGCATACCCAGTTCTGACCACGCGAAGCACGCTGCCTACGTGTTCTTGCCATACCCAGATCTGACCACGCGAAGCACGCTGCCTACGTGTTCCATTAAGTAATTTGCTACACGAGGTGTATTGCCTCCCGGGAGCATTTGCTCCGGGATGAACAGTAACTCCAAAAATTGTTAATATTTTTTTAAAAAATGATTTGTTGTTGATGTCCATGTTAGTGTCGCAAGCATGCTTGACAATTTTCATGTGAAATGGAGCTGTAGTGTTTTATCGGTTAAAAAAATAAACTCAAGATGATATTTTGGGGTAACATTTGGGGTTTAAATTTGTTTTTGTTTTTGTGCAGGCCGACATGTTTAACCTTTTTGTCTAAAACTTTGCAGATAGCATTTAGATGTGACTATGAATACATAAAAAAACTGTTGGGATTTTCTGATATTTTAAAAATTATTTTTCACGAGCAGGAGCACGTGCTCCCGGGAACCAAATTGGATTTCCTGCTACACCATCAGCTACTGTGCCTGGATAGCCAAACAGTACAATCGTTTTTCTGAATCAACAGACAACTTTGATAAATCCTGACATAAAACATGGTGCTATGGAACTCGGATAGCCACATTTGAAAAGAATTTCTAAGGCAGGCGCTGCCCCAGAAAATTTCAATACTTTAGTGCCGCCGTCGGTGTGTGCTTGATGGTGCACTAAACATGCCGGTATTTTTTCCTTCCGTAGAACCGTAAGATGACTAACATCGAATTGTTATCATTATGCACTGTATATGCAAATCTTGGTACCAATATCAGTACTAATGTGGCACTCGTAGTAAAGTAGTCTTGTTTTGCCAAATGGAAAACTGGAAATAGCTGATATCACCCGTGGGCGATGACTGAGGGCGATCGGGGAATTAACCCACGGCTGTGTGAGGCGCAGCCACCCACGTCTTCGCCGCCGGCGCTCCCTTCGTCGCCACCGCCGCATCACCCCTTGTCACCATCGACGCAGGGGGCAGGGGGGGGGGGGCGGGGGCGGCGAGGCCGGTGGATGCAGATCTCGGAGGGGGATCCACTAATGATGTCGGGATCCAGGCGAGGGCGCAAGCGGAGCAGCGGGGAGTCCATTTATCCGACATGCGTGTCTCTGGCGGCTGGATCGAGGGACGTCTTCAGCACACTCCGGCCTCTTGTTGGGCGTCACTTCGTGATATGGATAACGACATCCTTGCCGGCGATTATCTGGCGGCCGACGTCCAGATTGCGGTAGGGCTTCGTTTATGTATTAATGCGTATGACATGCTTGTTGATTGTTGTATGCAGGTTGATCATAGGGAGGCGATTGAGCTGATCGACTTGTCGGCAACACCCAAGAACGGGAGATCGGATCGGCGATTTGGAGGACACTTTTGGGTTCTAGCAGATAGCGACAATGAGGAGGAGCAACAGGACAGCCTTGGTTGGATGGAGGAGACAAAGGATGGCAATGATGAGATGAACGCACAAAAAACGGTATGTGAGATGGCGTTGCCGGCGTTGGGATCTTTACCTGCTCATCGGAAGAGGGAGGTTAAGAAGTCGGCGTTGCTAATGAAACCTTGGATTGGACCGTTCCCGAAGGTAAACCGCACACACATCACTCTGTACGACTTCATTCCAGATTCGTGGACGCTCGTAACAATGAAGAAGAATGGAAAGAGGGGCTGACCGTCGAGGCCGCTGTCGGTGGCTAGGGAGGCCAACGAGATTCGAGCGGCCAGACGGGCGTGCTTGAATTCGCTGTTGGGCCGCGAGGGGGGACCCGTTGCTGCGTTGGTCGTGGGATCTTCTCGAACTTGGTATGAGGCCCATTTGAAGTCCCAAGCCTCGCACACAGTCACGTCCGATCCACCGACATTGCATGGGACATCGATCCACGAGCCAATGCCTGATCGAACAGTTTCGCCCGCTAGGGTTTTCCGCCGGCCTGGGTTCCCATCGCTCGGGACTCGTCGGGCGGCAAGGATCCGCTGCGACGCCGGTGCACCAAGTCCTATGGCGGGGCGAGGAATTCCACCGCCTGCAAATCAGGGGCCTCCGCCCCCTGCGGTGCCGCCAGCAAGGGCCAATGTTGCCCAGTACCCTGGTTGGGCTGTCGCGCGGCAGCAGAAGGTGCCAAGGGAAGCTAGGCCAACGACGGCTGCTACGAGCCAAGCCACCGGGCAGGGCCGGGATGGCGCCCCTGGTCGGGAAGGTTACGGCGGCGGTGGTCGGGATTACGGTGGGGATGGATACCGCTACAATCGACATGGACAGTGGGGAGACGATGGATATGATGCGTACGACGAGGGCCAACACGTGGTTCTTCATCGGAAGGTGGCCATGGTTATGGGTGGTACAATGGCGGAGGAATGGGATGCGGTTTTCAAGGACCTCCCGACAACTTCGTCAAGGGGGTGGCCGGTCCTACTAATCGGTATAACCGGGAAAGTCATCGTGGTTTCCGTGGTGGGAGAGGAGGGGGTCGGCGCCCGCCTCCACCGCGACCTCCACCACCACCTGTTGATGCATCTGCTGTGGCCCAAGGCGAACCAGTTGCTACGGTGGTGACGGCCTCGCCTGCTCTTCCCACGGTGGCTGTAGACACATTCCGGGAGATTGCACTAGCGAAAGTACGGACCCTAGGCCTTGTTTTTAAGCATTGCAATACCGTTTTTGTGCCCGTTTACTATTTGCTACCTTGCTGTTTTTATTTATTCAGATTATATAAATATATTTCTACCATAAAATATTACAGTTTTATCACCATCTCTTCGCCGAACTAGTGCACCTATACAATTTGCCATTGTATTGGGTGTGTTGGGTACACAAGAGATTTCTTGTATTTGGTTGCAGGGTTTTTTGAGAGAGACCATCTTCATTTTACACCTCCCACGGATTGATAAACCTTGGGTCATCCACTTGAGGGAAAATTGCTACCTTGGAGGCCCAAAACGAGTCTACAAGAATAAAGTTGTATAGTAGACATCAAGCTCTTTTCTGGCACCATTGCCGGGGGTGAGTTCTTGAAGGTATATCTTTAGATCTTGCAACTGAATCTTTTAGTTTCTTGTTTTATCACTGGTTTGGCTTATAAAAGAAAACTACATAAAAAATGGAATTGAGGTTGCATCATATTATTGATCATCTTTATAATATCTTTCTTGAAATTGATGGATCGGAAAATTGTGCTCAATTATTAGAAGAAGAAGTCAATAAAATGTTTGGCACAAAATATTTGAATGATGAGCATGATTGCAATGTTGTTAGTGTGAATTCTTTGAATATCCATGATGCTAATGATATGCAAATCCACAAGCTTGGGGATGCTATATTTGATGAATATGATATTTTTAGTCCCCCAAGTTTTGATGAGAAAATTTATTATGATGATTGCATGCCTCCTATTTATGATGATTATATTGATGAAAGTGGATTTTGAGAGTTCGTGACTTTATTTAATGATGAATCCACTATTTCGGAGGAGGTTGCAATTGATTATGACAACGAAGTTCCTATATATGATGACTATGGTGATGACATGTATGCTATATTTGATAATGATAACCATGAAACTTGTCATCATGATTTTAATTTTCAATCTCATGATAGTTATTTTGTTGAGTTTGCTCCCACTACTATTCATGGGAATAAATTTGCTTATGTGGAGAGTAATTTTTTTATCATTTTGCATCATGAAAGTGTGCCTTGTGTGATGCTTATATTGTTGAATTTCGTCATGATGCTACTGAAAATTATTATGAGGGAGGAACTTATGCTTGTAGGAATTGTAATAATATCAAGTTTCCTCTTTATGTGTTGAAAGTTTGAAGTTATGCTTGTTTTGCCTTCCTATGCTAGTTGATTCTTGCTCCCGTGAATTGTTTGCTCACAAAATACCTATGCATAGGAAGTGGGTTAGGCTTAAATGTGCTTGCCATGTGTTTCATGATGCTCTTGTTATGTTTCAATCCTTATCTTTTATGCGAGCATCATTGAAATCATCATGCCTAGCTTAAAGGCATAAAAGAAAAGCGCTTGTTGGGAGACAACCCAAAACTTTTACCTACTGTTTTTGTGTGTTCACATGATTATTCTACTGTATTGATCATGTTTTATTGCTTTTGTTTCAATAAAGTGCCAAGTAAAGCCTTTGGGATCATGTTGGGTGATAGTTGATTTGATCTTGCTGAAAAACAGAAACTTTTGCGCTCACGAAAATAATTCTCATTTTTAATAGAAGAGTGATAAAATGCTGATTATTTTTGAAGAAGATTAATAGAAAAATTGCCCAGGTTTTCCTATTTGTTCAGGATTTTGGAGTAGCAGAAGTATGGTTGGAGTACAGATTACTACAGAATGTTCTGTTTTTGATAGATTCCGCTTTCAATGCATAGTTTGCTTGTTTTCTAGTTTCCATGGCTTATATTGCTCAATATAAATTGTGTAAATGATATGCTATAGTAGGAATTGTGTGGGAAAAATTACGAATCTTGTCTTTGATAGTACCAAAGTGAAATGGTTAGCTCTTTATCATACTAACCTATCTCACGAAGTTCTGTTTAGTTTTGTGTGATTGAAGCTTTCAAGTTTTGGGTGAGATGTCGATATGAGGAGAATAAGGAGTGACAAGATCCTAATCTTGGGGATGCCCAAGGCACCCCAAGATAATATTCAAGGAAGATCTAAGCAACTAAGCTTGGGGATGCCCCGGAAGGCATCCCCTCTTTCGTCTCCAACATTATCGGCAACCTCACTTGGAGCGATGTTTTCATTCGTCACATGATATGTATTTTTCTTGGAGCATCAATTTATTTTGTTAGGATTTGCTTTATGTTATTTATAATAATGTTTTTCATCTTTTATTTCAATAAAAATGTCAAGTATAGCCTTTTCCATGCTTATTTTGCAAGTCTATATGTTGCTGTTTCAAAATAGAAAGTTTACCGCTGTTGCAAAAATTGCCTAGAAAATTCAGAATGTGATAAAATGCTGAAACTTTTTGCATATTAAGATCTGATAAATTTTCTACAGTGTGGCAAACTTTCATAATTTTTTGGACTTAAATAAGTATTGATAGTCTTGCAATCTTTACGGACTGTACTGTTTTGGCAGATTGCTGTTATGTTTGCATTGTTTGCATATGTTTGCTTTTTTAATGATTCTATTTGAGAATAGGACTGTTAAATATGCAGATGCATTTAGTATGCAACGTTGAACAATAATTTTAGTGATTTCTATAGTAGAGAATTATAAGGTTTTTGCATTAGTTTATACTAACTTATCTCATGAGTTCTTGTTGAGTTTTGTGTGGATGAAGTTTTTGAGATTTAGGAAAACCGTGATATGAGAGGAATTAAGGAGACAAAAAAGCTCAAGCTTGGGGACGCCCAAGGCACCCCAAGAAAATATTCAAGAATTCTCAAGCATCTAAGCTTGGGGATGCCCTGGTAGGCATCCCACCTTTCTTCTTCAACAATTATCGGTTAGTATCGGTTGAGCCTAAGTTTTTGCTTCTTCACATGAGTTGTGCTATTCTTAGAATGTCATTTTATTTTCATTTTGCTTGCTATTTTAATAATATACTTAGATATGAAGGTTTTTAAATAAAATAGACTCCTCAAATATTTGCCAGGGAGGCTAGGTAAGCAGCATTCACATCCCGTCAACGAAGCTCTTTTCCATGGAATTGCTCTAGTGATTCACTTATATCTTTTTGAGCATGGTGTGCTTTAGTATTTTTTAATAAATTATCTCTTGCTTATCTTAAATTAATTTGAGAGAAATAAATATTATGCTCATGATCTTCACTTATATCTTTTTGGAGTAGCTTGTCATTTACTCTTGTGCTTCACTTATATCCTATGAGTAAATTGTTGAATGAATTGAATATCATGAAGTTGAAATCATATCATGCCTAGTGGTAGCTTCACATTTGGTTTTGAAAGTTAAATATTTTGAGGCTTGACAATCAAAATATTTGTCATACAAGCAATTCACGAATAATTAGTATAAGGAAGAGAACTTTCACATGCAAATACACTATCTTGGAAATCTTTTGTGATTGTGAGCCCCCATCAAAATATTATATGCCAAAATTGTTGATGTTGGACAAGGAAGACAACGTAATGGTTTAAGCTTGTTCATATTCACATAGAAGTTATATTTCCATAGATCCTTCAACATGTGGTGGTTGCCCCCATCTCTGCTAGCCAAAAATTCCGCGCCAAGTCGAGATACTACTTTTGCATCAAAAACCCTTAAACCCAAATCTTATTTTCAAGAGTCCATCATACCTACCTAAGGATTGAATAAGATCCTTCAAGTAAGTTGTCATTGGTGCAATAAGGCAATAAAAATTGCTTCTGAAAATGTTAGATCATTTAGTGTAAGAGAAAATTGAGCGTTGTACGAACTTGTGATGGCAAAGAATAAAAGCGACAGACTGCATAATAAAGGTTGCTATCATAAGGGGCAATATAGCGTGGCGTTCTTTTGCACTAAGGGGTTGAGCATACATACAAATAGGCGCATGGAAACCTCTGCTTCCCTCTGCGAAGGGCCTATCTTTTATTTTATGTATTTATTTTCATGCAAGAGTCAAAGTTTTTCTCTCTATTCCCTTTCATTTTTCTCTTTTGGCAAGCATCATGTGGTGAGGAAAGATCTAGGCACATATATCCAGTTGGATATGGGTAGCATGAGTTATTATTGTTGACATCACCCTTGAGGTGAATACATTGGGAGGCAAAATTATAAGCCCCTATCTTTCTATGTGTCCGGTTGAAACGTGCTCATGTGTATGCGGTGAGTGTTATCAATCATAGAAGACTATATGATGGTTGAGTATGTGGAGCTCTTACTTAAACTCTGTTGAATAAGCTGAATTACAATTGCTTGGTGATTGAGAACATAGGTTGTTGAGTTTCAAGAGAATTCATTGTTTGAACCTTAACATGTGAATTGGTTGCTACATTAACATGAGAAGTTTTATAAGAAAGAATTGTTGTCATGATGCTAGGAAAAGTGATTGAAATTATCATTGATCAAACTTATGCACTTTCCTAGCATTCACACTTCATAAATTATTTCTTTTATCATTTACCTACTCGAGGACGAGTAGGAATTAAGCTTGGGGGTGCTGATATGTCTTGAACGTATCTATAATTTATGAAGTATTCATGTTGTTATATTATCATTCTTGGGTGTTTTACAATCATTTTATAGCAACTTTATATCATTTTTTGGGACTAACCTATTGACTCAGTGTCCAGTGCTAGTTGATGTTTTTTGCTTGTTTTTTACATCGCAGAAAATCAATATCAAATGGAGTCCAAACACCACGAAACTTTTTGGAGAATTTTTATAGACCAAAACACCCAGGATGGGCCAAAGCAGCACCTGGGGGTGCCCCGAGGGGGGCACAACCCACCAGGGCATGCCTGGGGGCCCAGGCGCGCCCAAGTGGGTTGTGCCCACCTCGGTGGCCTCCTGCACCCCCTCTTTACCCTATAAATTCACAAATATTTCAAAAACCCTCGGGGTTAACCTAGATCAGAAGTTCTGCCACCGCAAGGCTCTGTAGCCACCGAAAACCAATCTAGACCCCGTTCCGGCACTCTGTCGGAGGGGGAAATCATCATCGGTGGCCATCTTCATCATCCCGGCGGCCACCACGATGAGGAGGGGTAGTCCACCCTCGGGGTTGAGGGTTTGTACCAGTAGCTATATATTTAATCTCTCTCTCTCTCTTGTGTTCTTGAGATGTGACGATCTTGATGTATCGCGGGCTTTGTTAATATAGTCGGATCATATGGTGTTTTCCCCTCTCTATCTTGTTGTGATGAATTGATTTTTTCCCTTTGAGATTTCGTTGTTATCGGATTGAATACTTTTATGGATTTGAGAACACTTGATATATGTCTTGCAATTGAATACTCGTGGTGACAATGGGGTATCATATTGATTCACTTGATATATGTTTTGGCACTCAACTCACGGATTCCCGAGGTGACATTGGGGTAATCTATGCATAGGGCTTGATGCACGTTCTTGTCTTTGTTTCACCGGTAGAAATCTTGGGACACTTTTGAAGTTCTTTGTGGTGGATTGAGTATTATGAATATGAATTTGCTTTGGTGTTATTTTAGTATGAACTCTTGGTTAGATCGATCGGAAAGAATAGCTTTGTGTTGTTTTAGTACGAACTCTAGGATAGATTGATCGGAAAGAATAGCTTTGAGGTCGTTTCGTACCCTACAAACAATTCCGTCTTATGTTCTCCGGTAGATAGGAACTTTGAAGTGATTCTTCATTGCACGTTGAGGGACGGTTATATGATCCAATTATATTAGCACTGTTGGGAGATTGCACTAGCGAAAGTACGGACCCTAGGCCTTGTTTTTAAGCATTGCAATACCATTTTTGTGCCCGTTTACTATTTGCTACCTTGCTGTTTTTATTTATTCAGATTATAAAAATATATTTCTACCATCAAATATTACACTTTTATCACCATCTCTTCGCCGAACTAGTGCACCTATACAATTTGCCATTGTATTGGGTGTGTTGGGGACACAAGAGATTTCTTGTACTTGGTTGCAGGGTTGTTTGAGAGAGACCATCTTCATCCTACACCTCCCACAGATTGATAAACCTTAGGTCATCCACTTGAGGGAAAATTACTACTGTCCTACAAATCTCTGCGCTTGGAGGCCCAACACGAGTCTACAAGAATAAAGTTGCATCGTAAACATCAACGGCATCAACATGTGGAAGGCCACCTTTATGTAATCGGCCAACCAGTGACAGGTCATCCGCAACAGTGACCTTTTGTTGTTCTGGCTCAGGGGTGAAGTTGGATCCACTATCGCTGTCTACTTCAATGTTCTGGGTGAAGTAGAGCATTTCTTGAAGTGTTTTTTTGGCAAGATGTGTTTCTTCGAAGAATTCACCTTCATATGTGTCTGGGTTAATGTGAGGTTCATAATCCTCTTCATTGGGGGAGGTGGTCTAACACGTGGCGGCACTTCATAAACGACATCCCAACCATTCAGATTTGGATCAGTTTGGCAGGCCCATGATAGATAGAAAACTTGGGTCGCATGTTGAGCCATAATATAGACATAGGGAACATCTAAATGGGTGCTTTGTTTGATTTCGACTAGCCCTATATGTTCATGAGTCCCTCTAGTCTCCTCTCCTAGAACCAATAACATTGGAAGACTACGACGTTCGGTGGGTTTTCACCATAGAATAAAACTTCATAAATTGCTTCAACTCTCCCATAATACTCGGTACCTCCTTCGCCGATAGCAGAGACTCAACAATTTGTAGACTTTTGGTCGGCCATAGATAGATCTTTGCCGAAGGTATGAAAGTGATACCCGTTGATGTCGTATTTGTCAAATGAACGAACCTTATAGTCAAAATGATTAGATACTTGTCTCAACTCGGCGTCCATAGACTCTGAATTAGCCTACAAGTTTAATATGAAAGGATTGTTCCATTAATTAGCCGCAAATTAGAAGAAAAAATGAGAATGGTCTAATGGAAATTACCGTTTGTTTTAACCAAGAGATGAAATTGGGAAAGCCGCCTCCATGCTTTGCCAGAAGCTCATAATCTTTGGTGGATTCTTTTTCGATCTCCGCTCCATCAGAGAATTTAGTGACATATCAAATGTATCAAAAAATATCCTAGAATAAGAGCAGTTCAAAGGAATTAGATTGCGAAACAATGTACCGCAAGAACTTACTCGATGTACGGCCACACTTCTGATAGGTTGTTGAAGATATATAACGAAATGGTCCGCCATTCTTCGACATCCAATGATATTGGTTTCTAAGCACCGGCTGGTGCGAGATTCCCTTTGAATAGGCTGAGGTTGGATCCACCTTTTTTATAGTCGCCAACATTGTACCGAGGCTTCGAATTATGCAAATGACAATTTTTGGCTTCGTAGTGTGCTGTCATGAAGTTTGCCGCCTCCTCAGTAATGAATGCCTCGGCCATCGATGCTTCAATTCTACGTTTATTTTTACATTTTGCTCAGAGCGTCTTCTGCATCATCTCAGTTGCATAGCACAAACGATTTTGCACGCCCCCAATCTTCCCTCGGTCCGGAGATGCAAAATCAAGTGTTGCATTGGATTAAAGAAGCTCGGCGGAAAGATCTTCTCTAACTTGCAGATCAACTCCGGCGCCAACTCTTCCACTTCTTCTAGCATGCCAGGTGATAGTTCTTTCGCACAAAGAACTCAGAAGAAATAGCTCAGCTCTGCCAATACTAGCCATTCATCCTCAGGGATAAAGCCACGCAACATCACTGGCATTACCCGCTCAATCCATATGTGCCAATCATGACTCTTGAGACCAAATATTTTCAATTTTTCAAGACTCGCTCCCCTCTTTAGATTCACTTCATACCCATCGGGGAACATCAACTGCATTTTCACCCAGAAGATAATTTCCCTCATAGCTGGCCTTCCAAGATTGAACCATGCCTTTGGCTTCATCCAGTTCTGATTTCCTTTCGGTTCACGCATGTTTTGTAATGGTCTATCACATAGCGCCTCTTGATCGACTCTAGCCTTAGTATTATCCTTTGACTTGCCCTCTACGCCGAACAATGTACCAAAAAGGGCCTCGACGATCTTCTTTTCAGTGTGCATCATGTTGATGTTGTGTGGGCAAAGGAGGTCTTTGAAGTAAGGCAAATCCACAAGCATGTATTGTGAGTCCAGGCGTGTTCCGAATTATACCCCTTGAAATACTTTGGACGCTCTGGATCTGGCTCGAGAGCGTTTAACTAATCCAGGGTCTTTTGGCCTGTCAATGTAGGTGGTGCAGAGTTTTTGACAACTCTACCTTTGATGAAGTTCTTCTTGTCTTTCCTGAACATATGGCGAGGATCCATGAACTATCTATGCAAGTCGAAGCAAGAATACTTGCGACCCGCCTGCAGCCAACAAAACTCAAGAGCTTCCTTGCATGTGGGGCACCGGAACCTTCCATGCACACACATCAGCTAACGAATAGCGCATACGCCGACAAGTCATGCATCAAGTACATGTACCAGACATGCATTATGAAGTTCATTTTGCTAGCGGCGTCATACGTCTTGACCCATTATCCCAAGTTTCTTGCAATTCATCTTTGAGCGGCTGCATGTCCACATTCATATCTTCCCCAGATAGTTGGGCCCTGGAATTATCAACGTCAGGAAAATGTTCTTTCTTTGCATAATCTGTCTGGGGGGAGATTGAGTGGAGTGACAAATACGGGGCAACAACTGTATTTGGTTTCCATCAAACCAAACACATTGAACCCATCCGTGCTGATGCGACTCGAGAATGCCTTGGATCTGCCTTTTTTGCTCATGTAATTCATCGAAGCACTTCCACACAGAACCATCTGATGTGTGTACCATCATCAGATTCCCGTGTGCATCTAGTTCGGTTCTTTTGCGCATTTTGTGCTATGTCATCTGTCTTGCTGTCTCTTCGACCATGAAAAGACGGTGAAGTCTTGGTGTGATTGGCAAATACTGAAGAACATTAACTAGGATTTTTGTCTATGTATTCTCACCCATACCGTTGTCTACCACAACATACTTGGAAGACTTGCAAATGGGACAATAGTTCAAGTCTCCATACTCAAGCCTAAATAAGGCACACCCTTTCTCATAGGCATGTATCTCCACATAGGGCATCTTAAGTGCGTGGAGAATTTTGTCCGACTGGTACAGATTTGCAGGCATTACATGGCCTTTGGGTAGAAAGCGTCCAAATACTGTCATCATCGCGTCGTAGAATTCTCTGCCCAAGTTGAATTGAGCCTTCAGAGCCATTACTTATGAGATGGCATCTAGCTGCCAAAGCTCAGTGTGCTCGTGGAGAGGACGTTTTGAGGACTCCAACATTGCATTGAAGGCCTTTGCAGATTCCTCCATCTCATCGTCCGAATCCTGAGCATCATCAAAGTCTTGCACCATGTCTTCCATCCCGGTACCATGCTTGTCGGTGCGACGACGAACCACCTCAGCTCTGACACGTTGGGCAGATTCACCATGAAATGTCCACACCGTATATCCGGGCATAAAACCACTCTTCTGCAGGTGTTTGCCCATTTCTTCCTCTGTCCTCTTGTGCCAATTGTCGCACTAGACATAGGGGCACCAGGTTTTCTTGTGGCCATTTGAAAATGCGGCTCTCATAAACCCCTTGGTTTTTGTTAACTATTCATTGGTCATCTCTTTCTGACTAGTGTGACCGGTGTACGTCCACGCATGATCACTCGTCTTGCCTACCTACACTATAATAGGTAAAGATAGGTCCATCAGCATGTATATTCATCAGTTAATCTAGTTTTTCAATTTTATTACGTCCATGCAACCTACACTCTAATAGGTAAAGATAGGCCTGATCCCACCCGAGTATGTGTAGATTGAGTACGTTCTCCATGCTCTACCCCATTATGAGACAAAATTTTGGCAACACCTCCCCGCTGTTCTTCAAATACACATCTCGGCAAAAAGCCGAGAGAATGTGCATCCGAAGAACAACAGAGAGGTGCTGCCAAAATTTTGTCTCGGAATGGGGTAGAGCATGGAGAATGTACCTAATCTACACATACTCGAGCTTTCCATGGAAATCACTGGACAATCCGAATGAGCTATGGTGATAAATATGCAACTGAATGCATATTTATCGATGCAACCCTTTCGGACAGGAGACACATACTGGTTACGCGACTGTAGTTATCTAGCTAGTGTCATCGACACGAAGGCCGGAACAAAGCAAATAACAAAGGGGGAGGAGGAGATGTCATTTGTGCTCATCCACGAATGCAGGGGCGGAGCTTGTCGAACACCAGACCCTCGCAGCGACGAAACAACTGCACATTTAAATCGAAATATGAGTAACACAACACTATTGTTTTTGCCATCAACCTAACTAAATATTTACAATAGCATGCCACCGAATTATATGTCATTAAGGGTTCCATCGACATCGAGGCACCCCTCTTCGTCTTCTTCTTCCTCTTCTTCCTCCTCTTTTTCTAATTATTCTTATTTTTTCTTATTTTTTCAGAACTAGACCTAAAACTAAATCTAAACTAAACATAAACCTAAAACTAAAAAAATAGAAAAAAAAAGAGGAGGAGGAGGGCGGCCCGGTGGAGGAGGTCCGCCGCAGGGGAGGGGGCGGCGACGCGGCCTTCCTCACGGCGGGGCTCGGGCGGCCGCCCAGGGGAGGGGCGTCGTGGCCGGGGCGACGGGTCGGGGCGGCGGGGGCGCGGTGGGGGCCGGGCGATGGGGGCGCGATGGGGGCGGGGGTGGGGCGGTGGGCGGTCAATGGCGGCGGGGGCGCGGTGGCGGTCCGGGACGGGGCAGTAGGGGGTCAGCGGCGGCGGGGGAGTGGTGGGGGCCGGGGGCGGGGCGGTGGGGGTCGGGGGTGGGGCGGCAAGGGAACGACGCGGTTGGGTTGGGGGACGAGAGAGAGAGAGAGGGAGAGAGAGAAGAGAGAGAGAGAGAGAGGCATGGGGGTGTGCCGAACTGGCTGATGGCAAATTCCTTTATTCCAGTAGTGCTTCTGGCTGAATCACTATGTGATAAAATATGAAATATCCATCAACATAACAGAAATGTGAATTCTTAGCCAAACTTTGAAGCATCTCATCTCATTTTATATGTGACAAAATGTGAAATATCCAAAGGGGGAACGGATAATGGTCCTTGCGAGCCTCTTTATTCAGCTTCATGTAATCCACACACATTCGGTACCCAGTAATAGTTCTAGTAGGGACTTGTTTTGTTATCTTCATTATCCACAATTGATAATCCTCCCTTTTTAGGTACACAATGAATAGGACTAATCCACTTACCATCGATAGGAAAAATAATCCCAACTTTTAGTTGATTTTGATCCTTCTTCGATAGGTATCTTATGGGTAAAAATAGAGGGGATTATGCCTATAATGTCATTCAACGAATATCCCAAAGATTTACAGAGTTTTCAATATTGTCATCAGTTTTCCTTCTACTTTTTTTTCATGAAAGATAACATTTATAATAATAGGAAATTTTTCTGTGTCATCAAGAAATTCATACCTTAGGCCCTCTTAGTAGTGGTTTTAGATCTGGAGGTGGAAGCTCTTTGTCCCCACTTCTGTTAAAGTACTTCGTAAGCTTCATTTATGAGGGGAACTACACGTGGAGTTGCATCCATTATTTGATCAAGTTCTTCCTTTTCTTGATCTACAACCCCTTGTTCTTGTTATGTCAACCTCCTCGCCAAGTCATCTTTGGGGGTGCTGATACAAATTGCAGCTAGCTGGCTATAGTTGTTTCTTCTTCTTCTTCTTCCTTATATTCTTCTGGATAAGGTTTGCTTTTAAATGTTGAAAAGGGAAATCCTAGCTTCCCCTGCCAAAGCTTGAGATTAATAGTGTCCTTTTGCGGTCTATGTTTGCTCCTGCAACATTAAAAAAAGATCTGTCGGATATGATATGACGGAAATCATCTTGTAGCATTCCCAAGACTACAAAAGATCAATAGGATAGCTAAAAGAACCGAAGATAACATTGCCATTTATATGGATACCATGAGGCTTCCTATCGGTTCTATTAGCTAGTATAGTGATCATTTCAGTGGTTTCCAGTACTGAGAGAGAAATATCATTATAAATATTAGAATAAAGGCTATCTAGTATAATACTAATCTGGGAAGTAAGGTTGCACAAGCCAAAGTATGACGTGCTTCCAAAGAAACATGAAAAAATGGTTTCCTGCATTCTTACCTTCCATACATCCCTTAATGAAAGTGGTTGTGTCCTTATGCAAGCAGATGCCATTATCAACCACTACTTTAAGTGTGGTGAGTTTATTAATCATACTTATGTGAAGTTTAATATTGCACTGACTTAATTCCACCTTCTTATGATTTTGCATGGGACTATGATTTTCCCATGGCACCTTCTTCTAAGGATTTTTCATTTGGGGTGCTCCTGGATTCTTGCAGTTTTTATCCCCTGTGAATGGTTTGCTATGTAGCATGTTGAGTAAACTTGGGTTAATTTTGTAAGTTTCACCATAATGTCTCGGGCCAATACATATGAAGGTATCTGTGATAGGTGGTCCTGAGATATTGATTGTGGCGAGTTGATACAAATGCTAAAACTCCACCATGGTTGCTTAAAACCTGCAAAATAACTTAGCACGCAGAAATAAAGCAAAACCTAAAACAAATACCAAAAGCACCTGACTCCCCATTGACAGTGCCAGAAAAAGCTTGATGTTACACAAGTGCATAGGGTTTAATTTTAGCTTATCTGAAGTAAGAGTATCGGTCCCATAGTGAGCAAAGGAAGTGGTCTTTGGCTCTTGTAGAGGGTTATTGCAATGTGCCTGCAAGTTAATTGAGGTACAAAGCAAAAGCACATGCGATGTTGAAATGTTGGAAGTGTTTGGTGACTAGAATTAAAAGTGCGAGAATAAAATAAAAGAACAAGAGAGCAAATGAAAGCAGTTGGAACCAATAGTAGGGCTAAGGCATTCTCAAAAGATATGTATTGACCATAAGCGTGTATCTAACATAATTAGGCAAATGCATAAATCCTGGTTCAGATCAAAGTCACCTCACATTATTTCTATAAGTGGGCATAGCCTGGTACAACATACATGCATACATGTGTTGCTATGTGCTATTTGTGAGCTGCATTGGGATTTCATCAAAGAGGAGAGGATAAAGCAGTACATTAGAGATAAGTATTTCCCTTAGTTAAGAACCAATATTATCAATCCAGTAGGAGAACCACAAAGAACCTCATTAGCAGCACCTGCACGCACGAAAGCAAATACTTGCACCCAACGCAAATAAGGGGGTTGTCGATCCCCTCAAAGGTTATTTCCAAGGATCAAATCTCATAGTGCTAGGTCAATAGATAAATTAAAAAAATAAAATAAATAAAACTGCAACAAGGTATTTTTGTGTTTTTATATATGATAAACGTAGACTCGGGGGACATGTTTTCACTAGAGGATTCTCTCTCAAGCACATACCATACGGTGGGTGAACAAATTACTGTTGGGCAATTGATGGAAAAGAGCATAGTTATGAAGATATTCAAGGCAATGATCATGTACATAGGCATCACATCCGAGACAAGTAGACCGACTCCTGCATGTATCTACTACTATTACTCCACCCATCGACCGCTATCTAGCATGCATGTAGGGTATTAAGTTAATAAAAACAGAGTAACACCTTAAGCAAGATGACATGATGTAGATAGAGCAAACCCAAGCAATATGAATAAACCCCATCTTTTTATCCTTAATGGCAACAATACAATGCCATGTCCCTTACTGTCACTAGGATTGAACACCACAAGATTTAACCCATCACAAAGAACCTCTCCCATTGCAAGATAAATCAATCTAGTTGGCCAAACCAAACAGACAGATCGAAGAAAAATACAATGCTATAATACTCATGCATAAAATAATTAAGAAAAGACTCAATTAATATTCATGAATAATTTGATCATAAACCCACAATTCATCAGATCCCAACAAACACACCGCAAAAGAAGATGACATCGAATACAACTCCAAGAACATCGAGGAGAACATTGTATTGAAGATCAAAGAGAGAGAAGAAGCCATCTAGATACTAGCTATGGACCCGTAGGTATGTGGTGAACTACTCACGCATCATCGCAAGGAATCAAGGATGATGTGTAAGCCCTCCACGATTCATTCCCCTCCGACAGAGTACTGGAAAAGGCCTCCAGATGGGATCATGAAAGAATAAAAACTTGTAGTGGTGGAAAAAGTGTTTGGGGTGGTCTCTGTTGGTTTCTTGATTTTAGAGAATTTATAGAGGTGGAATTAGGTCAGATGAAGCCATGACGGGCCCAAAAGGCATCAGGGCATGCCTACCCCCTAGGCGCGCCCTGTTGCCTTGTCGTCTCCTCGCTTCTCGTCTGGTCTCCTCTCGAAGCTTCTAGGGTCTGTCTTGTCCAAAAAAATCATCAAAAAGTTTTGTAGCGTTTGGACTCCGTTTGGTACAGATTTCCTAGAAACCAAAAACAAGCAGAAAACAGCAACTGACACTTGGCACTGGGCTAATAGGTTAGTCCCCAAGAATGATATAAAATAGCACAAAAAGTTATATAAAATATCCAAGATTGATAATATAATAGCATGAAACAATAAAAAATTATAGATACGTTGGAGACGTATCAAGCATCCCCAAGATTCATTCCTACTCATCCTCGGGTAGTTAAATGATAAAAACAGAATTGTTGATGTGGAATGCTACCTAACATGTTCAACATGTAATCTTTTTTATGGTATGAATATTGAAGATCCGAATGATTCATAGCAATAGTCTATAATTTGACATAAAGACATCAATACTCAGGCATACCAACAAACAATCATGCCTTTCAAAATATAAATGCTAATGGAAGCTATCCCTACAATCCTATAGCCTTGTCATGCCCCATCTTCTTAATACAAAATATAATCATGTACTACCCCGGTGTCAACCAAGTAATTGGTTCATACTTTTTAACGTGCTTCAACTTCTTCAAGACGCACACAATACATGAGCGCAAGCCATGGATATAGCACTATCACTACTAGAGAAAAGCCTAGCAGCAGCGCAGGTTTTAGGCCTATCAGTAGCGCTGGGCGATGCGCTACTGATAAGGCGCTACAGCTAACGTATAGCAGTAGCGTGCCTCCGACCACACTACTGCTAAATCGACTTAGTAGTAGCGACTTCCCGAAGGAGAGCTACTGGTAATTAGTAGTAGCGCTTCTCCCTGCCCGCGCTGCTACTATTATTTCGTATTTTATTTCTTTTTTATTTCATGTTATATTCGTACACCTTTACACAAGTTTTCATACAACAGGAATTTAGAAATTGTTTTCACATCATAATGAGTTATTACATCATGGGGTGAAAGAACCGTGGACTAGTTTCAAGTGGATGGACATCCACTTGAAACTAATCCGCGGTTCTTTCACCCAATGATATAATAAATATCATCATCATCATATCATTAACAACTTATCATCCTAATACATCATTGTCATATAACACCTCCTCAAGATCATCGTTTTCATCAATGAGACATCACATAGCAAATTGGTCACTAGTCGTAATCACAAGTTTTCCTCATCATCAACTCTAACACTTTGTATCACATAATAAACATATTGTACCTCATAGGACCTACTACATTCTCTTAGGACCTACTATATTCTCTAAGGTAAAATAGCAAAAAACAAGATAGCCCCTGACTCTCCATTATGGAGAATGGAGATTATCCTGTCTCCAATTCTTGCCTTTCGCTTAATGTTACTTCCAAGAACCTCCTTGCGAATGTCCAAATATTTTTTCCATTCTTTGATTAGCATGTGTTCACCGGTTTTAGAAATCTGATATGCATAGGTGAGCTCCTTAGATTGACCTGGCTGTATGTTCAGAACTGCAAGGCGACCATTCTGATACATCAGATGAGGCACACAATCCATCGGGATTTTCTGTTGAAAAACATAGTAATAACTTCGTAGTTAGCAAAGATGTACTAGTTTTAGAAGTATGCAAAAGATGCACGGATGTCGTAATAGTAAAAAATCTTACCAGGGTATCTCCATAGAAGTTATCGTGGTTCAACACGTGCACTAGTGGCACGTATTCACCATAATTTGGAGGAGTTCGATAATAGGTATTGTAATTCTCAAGATAAGTACAATAAGCAATCAGATGAATTTTCTCCTTATAAGTTAATTCAGAGCCATCAGTGTAGTGGGTTTGTCTACCATCTTCTGCACATTCTTTGAAGATTCAAAATCAGCTGTCAATGGAAATAAGCTGTCAACTATTTTGAAATAAACAATATAAATTAGTTAATAACTATGTTTAAGAAACTCACATTGCGGTAGAATCGGAAGCGTATCAACAAGGACTCAAATGTCCATATTGTCTTGCTCGATGTCAGGATCACCAAGATCGATGGTGACAATCATACCCTCATAAAAACCATACATTTTGCAAAGTGCTTCCCAATTTTGGCAACCAAAATGGTTTACGCTCTGAGAATTGTACAGATTTACTTCAAAATCGATATCATGATGGGTCCTTAGGTGTATTTTCTTTGTTTGAAAATTTTCATGGTCTTCAAAAGCCATCCTCTTCAAGACATAGCGTCTTGCATGGCATGGGATAAGTTAGTCGAATTGTAAAAGATGAAAATTAGACGTTGAAATAGTTGAAGTCATGCTTAATTATGAAAAAACACTTGTCTTTGTTGCGTACCATTTCAACATCGAAGGTCTCCTCGAGCTTAATGCTGAAGCGCCGATCTTCGTCCAGCTCAATGAACATGTCGCACATACCTCGATCGTCGTGGCACCAGCTGCACTCCCCTGGGAGACTGTCGTCGTCCGAGTACGACATTTCCTACGTTCATAATTCAAAGATTAAACTTGTACAATTAAATATATGTACTAAAAAACCTAAATTAGATCATTATTTTTGAGAAAATCCAGGCCACTCGATATTTCCTACATATTCTAGCACAAGTCATGCCAAAATTCACGGAAAAATCCGGCATGACCTTTGCTAAAAAAGGACATATCGAGCGCCTGAAATTTACCGGAACGGAAATTAATCAACACTCCGGCAAAACATAGGCCACTCGGTGGTGTAAACTGAACATGAACGGCCACTTGGGCAACCACATATCCTATTTGAGCAAATATGACATGTTCAACTAGTTTTATTAATTCAACTAGTTCTTACTAAATATAAGCTTACTATAAATAGAAAAAAACTAGTTCTTTCTAAAAATAAAGTAGTTCAACTAGTTATATTAATTATCTTACTAAAAATACATTAGTTCTATTAATTCAACTAGTTTATTAATTTACTTACTAAACTAGTTCAACTACAACTAAAGTAGTTCAACTAGTTTATTAATTTACTTACTAAAAATAAACTAGTTTTTACTAAAAATAAACTAGTTCAACTAGTTATATTAATTTTCTTACTAATTCTATTAAACACTAAAACTAATTCGATGAACTCTAAAACTAATTCTACTTAACAACTACTGCCATAATTAGCATCTAATTTGATGAACCCTAACTAATTAGATGAACTCTGAAATTTAACCCTAAGAACCCTAGATAGGCAGAGGTAGGGGAGGAGGAGGAGGGCGTTCTCACCTCTGGCGCCGGCGGAGTTAGGGAGAGGGGCACGCGGCGTCGAGGTTGGGGACGGGGTCCGGGCGGCGGGCGGCGATGTAGGGGGAGGGGTTGTCGAGGTCGGGGTCGGGGGCGGCGTCGAGGTCGCGGTCGGGGGCGGGGGCGGCGTCGAAGGTGTGCGGAGAGCGACGGGTCACGCGCGGCGGCCGACGACGATGCAGGGTGGCGACAGCGGAGGAGTAGGGATTTGGGGGAAGTGGCCGTGGGGGAAGAACGAACCGCGCGGTTAAGTTAAAAGTAGAAGTAGCGCATTCCAGGAAGTGCGCTGCTGTTACAGTAGCTATAGCGCGTTTCCTAACAAGCGCTACTGCTATTCCTTCTATTTTTTAATTTGCTTTCCATTTAATTTTATTTTCATTAGCAGTAGCGCCTTTTGTCCGTAAACGCGCTGCTACAAAACAAGTAGCGGTAGCGCGGTTCCACGTAGATCGCTACTACTATGTGTAGCCTATCGGCTAAGCCATGGGAATTTTAGTAGTAGCACTTTTGTACTCGGGCGCGCTACTGCTATAACTGTATCTATAGCGCGGTTTTAAATACCGCGTTGCTGATAATTAGCACCAGCGTACGTTTTTATCCCGCGCTACTGCTAATGTTCTGTGTATAAGGTTTTCCCTAGTAGTGTATGGATGGAATATAATGCGGTGGTAGTGATTAATACGGAGTAGTCAAAAAAGGAAGAAAGTCTCACATCGACGCACCTAATCCACGAGCTATGGAGATGCCCATCAATTGATGTCAATGCGAGTAGTAGCGATTGCCATGCAACAGATGCACTAAGAGCTATAAGTGTAGGAAAGCTCAAACTAAAAACTAAGTGGGTGCGCATCCAACTTGCTTGCTCATCGAAACCTCGGGCATTTGAGGAAGCCCATCGTCAGAATATACAAGTCAAGTTATATAATGAAAAATTCTGACTAGTATATGAAAGTGACAACATAGGAGACTCTCTATATGAAAAAACATGGTGCTACTTTGAAGCACAAGGTGGAAAAGGATAGTAACTTTGCCCCTTCTCTCTTTTCCTCTCATTGTTTTGTTGGGCTCTTTTTGGCCTCCTTTTATTTATTTCTTTATTTATTTCCTCACTAGGACAATTCTCTAATAATGATGATCATCACACTTTTATTTACTTACAACTCAATATTACAACTCGACAAAACTAAAACATATGACTCTATATGAATTTCTCTGGCAGTGCACCGGGATGTACAATGATGCTAGCATAACATGTATGATAATGATGAATGGTGGCTGGGCAACAAATACTATGTCATCTACATAATCATGCAAAGCAATATGACAATGATGATGTGTGCCATAATAACAGAACGGTGGAAGTTGCATGGCAATATATCTTGGAATGGCTATGGAAATGCCATGATAGGTAGGTATGGTGGCTGTTTTGAGGAAGATATAAGGAGGCTTATGTGTGATCGAGTGTATCATATCACGGGGTTTGGATGCACTGGTGAAGTTTGCACCAACTCTCGAGGTGACATAGGGCAATGCACGGTACCGAAGTGGCTAGCAAATTGCGGAAAGGTGAGAGTGCGTATAATCCATGGACACACATTAGTCATAAATAACCCACATACTTATTGCGAAAGTCTATTATCCCTTGAAGCAAAGTACTACTATGCATGCCCCTACGGGGGTGGTTGGTAGGAGTTAACCATCGCGCACCCCCGACCTTCACGCAAAGGAAGACACTCAATAATAAATCATGCTCCAACTTCTTGGCATAATGGGAGACTATACCTGCATGCTCCGGGAATCACAAACCTTAACACCAATATTCTTTCTAAACCACAATTATTTAGTAGTACAACCCCCCATATCACCATCTCTATATCACAAAACTATTGCAAGGAATCAAACTTGTCATACTCAGTGATCTATATGAAAGTTTTTATTTTACGCCTCTAGAATACCTATCATATTAGGACCAAATTCATATCCCGTGCATATTGCCATTACTATTTATTATACTCTCAAAACTATATAAGTGAAGCATGAGAGTTCAACTAATTATTTAAAATATAACCACCGTCGTGCTCTAAAAGATATAAGTGAAGCACTAGAGCAACTTCCTAGCTCAAAAGATATAAGTGAAGCACATAGAGTATTCTAACAAATCATGAATAAATGTGTGCCCCTCACAAAACTAAAAATCAAACAAATCAAAGACTCATATAATACACAACTCTCCAAGCAAAACTCATATCATGTGATGAATAAAAATATAGCTCCAAGTAAAATACCGATGGATTGTAGACGAAAGAGGGGATGCCTTCTGGGACATCCCCAAGCTTAGATGCTTGTTTGTCCCTGAATATTACCTTGGGGTGCCTTGGTCATCCCCAAGATTGGGGTCTTGTCGCTCCTTATTCCTTCATCCATCGTGATCTCACCCAAAACTTGAAAACTTCGACACACAAAACTCAACAGAAACCTCGTGAGATCCATTAGTACAACATGACAATCATAAACTTTACATACTATTGGAAACCCATTCATATTTTATTATTGCATAATACCTACTTTATTCTAACTTCTCCATGACTTATACCCCAGATACAATCCATAGATTCATTAAAACAACCAAACTATGCAACAAAATTAGAATCTGTCAAAAACAGAATAGTCTATAATGATATGAACAGACGCAATACCTTTGTAACTCCAAAAATATTTAAAAAATAGTACAACATGGGCAATTTTTATATGAATCATGTGTAAACACTTCAGAATTTTGTTACATTCCAGTGAATTTTAAAAATTCTTCTACTCGGTGCAAAAGTTACTATTTTTTCACAGAATCAAGTCATCTATCAACCAAATCATCCGAAAGGTTTTACTTGGCACAAACATTAATTAAGACATAAATACACAATCATAATAGTAGAATAATTGTGCATACACAAAAAACATAAAAGAAAAAGGGAAAATAAAGATAACTATTGGTTTGGCTCCCAACAAGCACTATTATTCTACGCCCCTAGCTAGGCGTAATGCATAGTTTCAAGTATTACCATCCTTAGTTTCTGAATCCTTTTTGATCAAGTCATCCATAACTTTCCTTGTTAGTTTTCTACTCACTGGTACAATGACGTGCTAAACAAACGGTTTTTAACCCCTTTCCACGATGGCACTTGGAACCGTCGCCAAGTGAGTGTAGGCGATAGGGGGATCCTTCCCACACGACCCAAAAATTGTCGGGGATAGGCCCTCCTGGGACCCAGGCTGGGGCCGTGTGCGATCGGGAGAGCCATCGAAACCCAATCATTTCCGTAGGTATGTACATCCCACATGGTGAATCCCAGAAATCATTTCCGTAGATATGTACATCCCACGCGGTGAATCCCAGAAATCATTTCCGTAGGTATGTACATCCCACATGGTGAATCCCAGAAATCATTTCCATAGGTATGTACATCCCACACGGTGAATCCCAGAAAATCATTTCCGTAGTTATGTACATCCCACACAGTTCTTTGTGTGGAAATGTTTGTGCAAGGTGGCCTAACGCAAACAGTTCACTGCCGGAAGCCGTGTGTGATTGTTAGTTGATCGAACACGCCTACTTTTTAGAAACCGTGCGAGTTGTTTGAGTTCATAACCCATGGTGTTGTCCGAGTAACCGTTTGCAATAGAAAACCCCAATAAGCAGGGTAATTAGCCTATTATTGATAATCCACGTACTAATCAAAATGATATTTCTTATAAAACACGCCAGGTATTTCATATCCGTATGAAAGCAAACATAATTTCATAATTGAATTACATCAGATAGCTTCGGCACTCAGTTACGCCATTACACAACAGCACCAAGTTCCACATGCAGCATCAAAAACCTTTGGAAAGTAGCAACATACACGGTAAACAGACAGATGAATCTCATCTAGGAAACTACAGAAGTGGAAGGCAAATATTGAGCCTTCGGTGATGTTGAATGTCCTTGCAACTTTAGGCCAGTGGCTATGGATAATTGCCCGCCCAACCTTCGTCCTCTTCAGCAAGACTTCAATATTGTACTATAGGTGTTGAATGAATACCTTCCTCGCCTCTTGACCATGCAAGTGGTTTGAGAGGTAATCATCGGTGAACTGCTTTGAAATGTACTGAAAAGAAAGCTATGCATAAATCGTTGTTGTAAATTTTGAAATGGTGCAAGGGGTAAAAAAAGGTAAAAGAGTTGGTACCATCCTATAGTCGACTGATGTATTCTTCATTGTGAAAACAAAGATCTTGCTGTTATTACCTGACCATATCGACGAGGCCGCACAACAAGAAGAAGGGTCGGCGGCGAGGAGGCCGCACAACAAGATGTCGGTGGGAAACGACACCTATGGGGTCACTTGGATCCCTTCTACAGTTTGCGGGCGCGGGGTTGTGCAAAGAGCGGGTCTGGCCGTCAGCACACAAATTGTTTACCCAGGTTCAAGCCGCGGAGACGTGTAAAACCCTAGCCCTGCTTGTATGTGTACTGAGGTGTTCTTGTGTTCTTGAACTAGCTGCAGTGGCTCTCTAGTCCAAAAGATCTGGATCCCCCTCCAGTACGCCTCGGGCCTCCTTTTATAGAGAAAAAGGGGTTGCCACAGTGCCACACATGAGGTGGAAAGGTGTATAGGGGCTGAGTCTATCCCCTGACACCATCGGACAAACACATTTAATGCGCTGCCGACATGCCCTCTCGCTTTATTGGGGATGGCAAGGAAGCTCGTCCCAGCTGTCATCGCCTCGCCTCGCTCCGACGCGCATCCAAGCTGACGAGGAGTTGTGGCGCCATGTTGACCGATCGCTGGGCTGGCGCGGTGGTGGAGCCTTCATGAAGATCTGCATGCCACCATGCAGGTGCTTGCTGAGTTGTTGTAGAGGCCACGCGCTGCCACACAGATGTCTACTCAGTTGGTCGAGCTGGCAGCTGTATGGGAGCGGCGGCGGAGTCTTTGTCAGACGCGGGCCTGGCTGCGGCCCCGTAGGCGTCCTTGACAAGGGTATTGCCGAGGGCCCAACAAGGGTCTTGCTGCAGCAACGCGGTCGTCCCTAGCAAGGACGTTGTTGGGGGTCTCGTGGATTTCCATGGCAAGGATCTCGCTAAGGATCGTCGTCTTCTGGTTTCCATCTGATCTTGTGTGTCTATGATCTCTACAAAGATCTGCATGCCACCACGGAGGCGCCTCCTGAGCCTTGGTTCCAATATGGGGTAGGAACCCCTTAGGCTCAAGGGTGGCGTGCTCTGCTGGCGTCAGGCAAGTTGCCTCGGCAAGGATCTTGCCGAGGTTGCGGAAGCCACCCCCGCAAGAGTCTTGCCGGGGGAGTCCACCTCGCCCTCTTGCTCTCTTTGCATCTCTGGTCTTGGCGTTGCTCTGACATCCCTCCCCTACCCTGCTTAGTGTGGCCGTGGGCGTGGCTCTTACTACTCGTGCATAAGTTAAGGGGTGCAAAAGGAGAGCCCCTACTTTTGTACACCGACAGGAGCCCCCGGGCCTGTGCCACACATAACTATGACGCATTGTTGGGCTAGGCCCAGAACATTGCGCGGGCAGGTGGGGCGGATTTTTATCACAATAATTTCCCGTCCGCTGCACTTCCCCACGACTCGCGTTGAACGCGCGGCGTGGAGGGTCATGCGTGACGTGGGGGTCGTGCGTGGGGCGGTTTCCGCACACATGCGTCACATCGTGGTAAAGAGGCGGCTTGTGCCTTCCCCGTAAAAAGAGGAAAACGCAGAGGCGCGGCTCATTTACTGAATGGGCTCGGGTCATGGTCTTCAAGGCGCCTGCGCCCCACGACCAGGAGGTGGAGAATAGCCGCCTCATCTGTCCCTTCGGGTTCTGCTCGCCCGTCACGTGTCCCCCTTGCTTTGAAGGTGGTGGGCAGTGGGTGTGGGCCTTGAATGGCGAGGCGGGGAAATAGGACGCTGCTGATTGGGGCAGTGGGTCGGCCTTGATTCCCTGCGCCCCTGATGGTTGGATTGGCTGAGTGGGGAGGCCGAGTCCCGATCCTACCCCTTTATAAGAAGGGGGAGGGGGATGGCCTCCCACAATCTTTCGTCATCCCTCTCCTTCCACCTTGGCTCCACTCTTTCATCTGTCATGGTGAGAGGGGGCGCCGGTCCTTCGACGGTGGCGGCGAGGGTCTCTGCTCGATAGCGCGTCCCTCCTTCCCAAGAGCCCGTGGTGGAGGAGCCGGCCATGAGAGGAAGGGGGTGGGGGCGAGGCCGAGGCCGGCATGGCGCTCAGGGAAGAGGGGGACGGGGCGGCGCACCGGGCCTGCCTCCTCCAGCGATGCCTCCTCCGATGGAAGGCCACGTCGGGGACCAGCCTCACGAGTTCTTCATCAGGCTGCGTCGGTCACCGTGCCATCGCCTTTGCCTTCCCACGCCATTCGCTCGGGAGATGGAGCTCGATCCGCCCCAAACCCTGAGGCTGCACATGAGGGGCTACGAGAACGGCAGCACGCGGGTCGACGTCGACTTCCCCGCCCCTCAGGTCATGTATCTTCGCCACAGATGGAAGACCTTTGCTCACATACGTAGCCTGACGGCGAGGCTTGTTCTCTATTTCAAATTAATGGAGAACAACCTACTCTCCATCAAGGTCTTTGGATACTCTGGGACTCGCCTGAAGTGCTACGTGGAGAGCTCCTCCGACGATGAAGACTCCTCCTCAAGCGGGAGTGATGAGGAGGACAGCGACAGCGACGACGAGAGTGTCGAGCGGGGGCACGTCGACCTCATCTCCGACTGACCGTGTCGCCCCTCCCTTCGCCGTGCGCTCCACCGAGGGCCTTCCTCATCAAGCTCTCCATCGGCGGTTCCCGGTCCCTTCCTTTTTGCCTTTACCTGCCGCACCTGGGAGGATAGGGGCAAGAACGGGGATCACGAGGCACTTATCTTTTCTAGTTTGTAAGCCTGCGGGCACTTGTTAGATTTCGAAATTTGTAATCCCCTTTCCCGTGTACCCATTATGTATGAATTGTACTTGTTTGCAACGTATGAATGAAAGGAAGGGTGTTGCCGGGTTTTATTTGCGTGTGGGCGAGGGCCACACCGAGGAACACATCGTCGTTATCTTAAGATAAACATGGTCTCCCAGCAACAGGTCCTTGCCGTCCTCCTGCTCTACGACCCGACTACTCTCATGCTCTTGGTGGAGGTAGCAGCCGAGTAGGATTAGGCCTTTCGCTCGCCCTTTTCCCACCGCACTACAACCAAGTTCTGGCCCAAAGTAAAGTTTTCGGGCACGGAACGGAGGGGGCAAGATGGTATGAGAGCGAGCGAAGCCTTATACGTTCAAGGTCCACACGGGCGCACGGAGATGGGGGAGAAAAACTTATCTGACGTTGCAGCCCCGACAACCTTGACCTGCCACGGTTGGATCCTCGTGTCCGCAGCCCCCGGCAACCTTGGTTTGCCGGGGCCGGAGTGCCGGCCCATTCTTTCTCCTCCCAATAGCTCAGCAGAAACGTCCATGTACCCTATGAACCAAAAAGGACGGAAAGAAATAGAATGACGCACACTCGACCACTATGCTAGGGGTTAGCCGCCGCTAAGCACTATCAACCCTAACCGAGGGAGAGACTCAACCTAGCATGCATGCTATAACTTAGGGCACCAGCGCTTCATTTATTTATGCTCAGGGTCTGCGCCTGGCTTTATACAAAGGGTCACATGCCTTGCTGGCAAGGCTTGTACAAAAGGTGGTTTGCCGGGAGGGCCCGGCAACCACGCCTTATGGGTAGAACTTGCGAAGATGTTCGATGTTCCAGGAGTTGCTCACTAGAACGCCATCTTCGGTCTCCAGGTGGACTGCACCAGGCCTGGTGACTCGTATTACCCGATAAGGGCCTTCCCACTTCGGTGTCATCTTGTTGGAACTCTTGGCCGACTGAACATGCCGAAGAACAAGGTCGCCTTTTGTCTGGTGGTAGGTGCGACATATGCCAACAGGTGGCTTATCATTGTGGGATCCAATAAAACATCGCCGGTGCCTGGAAACGGGATAAGGCAAAGACATGCACGCCGGCTGATCTTACCCAGCTTCGGGGCTCTCCGTGGAGATAACACCCCTACTGCTGCTCTGCGGGGTCTCCGCATGGTCACTAGATCGACAAGTAGCTACAAGAGGCTCCTTGAGCTGTTCGGTGAAAGGATGAAGAAGGGCAAGGCTAGCCCGCTTCTCCTCTCGATGTGGTGTCTAAAACTACTGTTGGGGATATTACTACTGGAGGTAAACCGGCCTTATGTAGCCGGATTGACTCTTTGAAGATTAGAAGCCCATGAAGATGTGAGGATAATGGCGCTTTAAGGAAGGCCCAAGGCCCAAAGGCGGGTTATAGCCTGTAAATGTAAACCGACCTAGTCAAATAACTTGTATGATAAGATAGGGAGAGTAGAGACCGAACCGGACATGTTTATGATCCGGCTTCGGGGCTCTGTAGTCCGGCGGGCGTCAACCTATGTATATAAAGGGACGACCCGGCCGCGGTTTAGAGATAGACAACAACAACTCGAGAGCCAGACAAAGCGGATTCGCTCCCTGGCCTTTGAAACCCTAGCAATACCAATCACAACTAGATGTAGGCTTTTACCTTCCTCGAAGGGGCCAAACTAGTATAAAATTCCCCATGTCCCTTGTCCGGTTTAACCCCCCAAGCTAACCCGTAGCGATGGCTCCACGACTAAGTCCTTTCATGAGGACATCTGCCATGACAAACCCACAACAATTGGCGCCCACCATGGGGCTATCGCATGATGGTTTTGAGTTCTTGAAGGGCAGCTTCGATGGACTTAAGGGATACGCTGTGGGCCGGATGACGAAGAGTCGTCACGGCAAGCTCTACATTGACAACGCAGGATGGGGTCCCGAGGCCGATTTAACCGAATACGGGTACGGGGTCCCCTTTGGTGGGGTACACGTCTTCATTGGCAAGATCGGCGAACTGGCCCCCGAGCCAGACATCTACACCGACATCATCGAAACGGCTCGGCGTGCAAGTTCTTCGCCGGTTCAGCCCGAGGCAAGGCATGTTTTCGTAGGTGTCATCCATGGATCGAGGTACGAGGATGAACCGGTGTCCGATGGAGAAACCGTAGTCTGTTTTGATAATGAGTCTTCTGGAGAGACCGAATCACTTTACCAGTTGCAGGATGGCCGGATTGAGGGAGGATCCGAGGGCAACAGTATTCTGGATTCCCCCGGTCTACCAAACCGGGCCACCATCTTCATGGCCGGCACACAATCAGTGCCTCATTCATCTACCGCCACAGCAATGCTCTCCGGTTCAACGACGGCCACACCAGCAGGGACAGGAAGCTCGGCACCGCCTCCGGCCCAAGTCTTGTCTGATTTGTTCGACGCTTTGGCAGCGTTGATGTCCGCGAAGGTGGATGCAGCAGCCAGGGATCAGCACAATGCGGAGATTGCAAAGGTGAAAGATCAGATAGCCCAGGCTAAAGCGAACCTGGCAACAGAGAATGCTAGGATGGCTACAGAGCGGGCTGAATTGGAAGCACAGGCCTACCGGATTAGACCGGATCAGAATGCTTCAGAGGAAGTCCTGAGAAGAAGGTATCGATCACGTCTCCCGTCGGTTTATGAGCTGCAAAATCTTTTCAACACACCAGGTGCAGGAGCTACTAAGAAACCAATGCTAACCCGGGCGGGGGTGCCGGGAACAGGAGCACCGGTTCAGCCATGCACGACGGACCCGCCTCGCCAGAACAACGTTGTGCCATCGACGCTGCACGGGCATTATTCCAACCCGTTGGACAACATTGTGGCCACCGCTCCATGCCTGGCGGCCCTCCCAACCGACGGCGAGTCACCAGTTGCAGTGGAAGCACGTCGGGCCAGGGATCTCCTTCAAACAGCACTAATCAACAGCAGGCATATTCACACAGTCGTGAGAGGATCCATTCCACTCCCCGTCAAAGCCGGAGTTATAGCAGACACATGGAGGACGAACCGGCCGTGTCCAGTAGCGCACGTTGCTGAAATTCACCATGAGGGAACAACCCGGCCGGGGGAGGCGCTAATGCGCAAGATGTTGTGGACCATGGCCGCGCACGTCGGGAGGCCGAGTTGACGGGTCGACACGGAGCACGACAGCATACTCCGGTTCACCCCATGGCCTCCGTGGAGCCAGGGGTGATGTTCAGTTCCTTAGGGGTGCCGTGTTTAACTCCCGCTTTGCATAATGTGAGGCTGCCCAAGGATTTCAAGGGACCTCGTAAGGTACCAAATTACACCGCCGATTTGCAACCAGAGGCGTGGGTGGAGAGCTATGAGATGGCAATGGAGATGTTAGATGTGGATGGGGCAGTGTGTGCTAAATATTTCACCATGATGTTGGAAGGAACAGCTCGCACTTGGTTGAAGAGCTTGCCGACCAACTCTATTGGATCATGGGCCGAATTGAAGCACCGGTTTATCCAGAACTTCAAGGATACATGTAAGCAGCTAATGTCAATCGTAGATCTGGCCGCTTGTGTCCAGGAGGAAGGGGAGTCCACGACCCATTGGGTCAAACGGGTCTCGGCGATTTTGCATTCATCAGATCATATCAATGCAGACACTGCAGTGTTAACATTAGAGGGCAATTGCCGTTTCAAACTGTTAAAACAGAAGTTGGGAAGGCTCAAACGTCACTGCAATGACATGTCAACACTCATGGCCGCTTTGGTTAAATATGCCTATTCAGATATTACCAAGGATCCGGATTCAGAGGTGGACAAACTGGAGAAAGGTAAGAAGAACGGCAATGCCAAAGGTCAACAACATAATCCGACAGGTCATGGAAACGGTGGTAAGCACAAGGCCGACAATAGCTTGGACTTTGTTGCAAATACCAATGCGCAGGAGAATGGCCAGCGCCGTAAAGGCAAGCAGCCCTAGAGGGGTGGAGGTTCAAGCAACAATTTGGAGCGCTTGTTAAATCAGCCGTGTCCAAAGCATGGATCGAAGGAGAAGCCGGCATCACATCTTTGGAAAGACTGTTATATCATGCGGGATTTCAAGAATTCCAATATGCTCCAATATGACAACGGCCTGCCCGACGGTTCAGGAGGAGGTTTCCACGGACCGGGTTATGGAGGTGGTGGTTCCGGTTCAGGGTTTCCAGGCAACCAAACCGGACACATCAATCAATGGCACCAAGGCAACCAGGGAGGTTACAACCATCAGGGGAGTCAGCAGCAGCAACAGTCGGGTTATCAGAGCAATCCCAAGCAGCTGAACAGCGGGCAATATCATGTCTTCACTACTAGTTTGTGCAAACGTGATCAGAAGCTTCACAAAAGGGCAGTAAATTCTGTTGAGCCGGCAGTACCTCAGTATTTACGCTGGTCTGAGCAACCTATCTTGTGGAGTAGAGATGATCACCCCCCGGGTTGATAATCCAGGTCACTTGGCCCTGGTGGTAGCCCCTCAAGTTGGGGGATACAAGTTCACTAAAGTGCTCATGGATGGGGGAAGTAGTATTAATATTTTGTATTTATGATACATTCCGCCGTATGGGGTTGACAGATAAGGATCTTAAACCGTCAAATACGGTCTTTCATGGTGTGGTGCCTAGTAAGTTTGCATATCCTGTTGGCAAGATAGCTTTGGAGGTAGCTTTTGGAGATGACTACGATTCAAGGTCAGAAACATTGACGTTTGAGGTGGTGAAGATCAAAAGTCCGTACCACGCCTTGTTTGGGCAGCCGGTTTATGCTAAGTTTATGGCAAGGCCATGTTATGTTTATCTACAACTTAAAATGCCAGGTCATAAAGGGACTATCATAGTACATGGAAGTAGAAAGATTGCTTTGGAGTGTGAAGAAGGTGATGCGGCTTATGCTGAGTCGGTTTGTGCCAACGAGGAGTTAAAATTCTATAAGGAGCAAGTTGATCCGGCAGACATGACCTCTTTTAAAAAAGCCAACTACGGAGCATGATCAAGCGTTGAAGTTCAAATCGGCTACAGACACTAAGATGGTTGACTTTGTTCCTGGCGATTCATCCAAATAGTTCAACATCAGCGCTAACCTGGATCCCAAATAGGAAAGCGCGCTCATCGAGTTCATCCGTGAGAATCGGGACATCTTCGCATGGAAACCTTCTGACATGCCAGGTGTACCGAGGGAACTCGCTGAACACACACTCAACATTGATCCTAAGTTCAAACTGGTCCGGCAGTTCCTCCGCCGTTTCAACGAGAAGAGACACAAGGCTATAGGTGAAGAGGTAGCCCGTCTGTTGGCTGCTGGGTTTATTGTCAAAGTTTTTCATCCAGAGTGGTTAGCCAATCCGGTGCCGGTTCTTAAGAAAAATGGCACTTGGCGCATGTGTGTGGACTACACAGATTTAAACAAGGCTTGCCCTGCAGACCCCTTTGCTCTCCCTCGCATTGATCAGATAATTGATGCTACGGCGGGTTGTGACCGTTTGTGTTTTCTGGATGCTTACTCTGGTTATCATCAGATCAAAATGGCGGTTAAGGACCAGGAGAAGACAGCCTTCATAACTTCCTTTGGAGCCTTCTGCTATGTTTCCATGCCCTTTGGACTCAAGAGTGCCCAGGCGAATTACCAGCGATGTGTTCAGAATTGCCTTCATAAACAAATTGGGCGCAATGTTCATGTGTATGTGGATGATATTATGGTCAAATCCAGAAAGGAGGGGACATTGATAGATGATCTACGGGAAACTTTTGACAATCTCCGGGTTTACAAGATGATGCTCAATCTGGAGAAGTGTGTTTTCGGTGTCCCGACAGGCAAGCTCTTAGGCTTTCTGGTTTCAAATAGAGGCATTGAGGCTAATCCGGAAAAGATTGCAGCAGTTACATCCCTGGCTAAACCAGCGTGTATTAACGATGTTCAACATCTGGCCGGCCGGATTATAGCCTTGAGCCAGTTTATCAGCCGCCTTGGAGAGAAGGCCATCCCCTTATATCAGATGCTCAAGAAAACAGATAACTTTGTCTGGAGTGAGGCAGGTGATAAGGCGTTCGAGGATCTGAAGAGGCAGCTAGCTGAACCACCCGTGCTTGCAGCGCCGATTGATAAAGAGCCATTATTATTATATGTGGCTGCTAATGCCCGGGCTGTTAGCGTAGCCATTGTGGTAGAGTGCAAGGAGCCTGGCAAGGAGTATCCGGTTCAACGGCCGGTTTATTATATCAGTGAGGTGCTCATTGAGTCAAAACAGAGGTATCCACATTGGCAGAAACTGGTGTATGGGGTGTTTATGGCAAGCCGGAAGCTTAAACACTATTTTCAGGGCCATCCCATCACAGTGGTCAGTTCAGCTCCTCTGGGCGACATCATTCAAAACAGAGAGGCAACTGGCCGGGTTGCCAAGTGGGCCATTGAGCTTGGACCTCATGGGTTCAAATATATACCCCGCACGACGATCAAGTCCCAGGCACTCGTGGATTTCATCAATGATTGGACAGAGTTATAGGCACCTCAAGAGAAACCAGATAATACATATTGGACTATTCATTTTGATGGGTCTAGACAGTTGGAGGGCTCGGGGGCTGGAGTCATATTAACTTCCCCACGAGGTGACAAGTTTTGTTACGTCCTCCGTTTAATGTTCCCTTGTACTAACAATGCAGCTGAATATGAGGCTTTACTCCACGGTCTTCGGATGGCTAAAGAGATGAATTTTAGCCGGGTTAAGTGCTTCGGCGATTCAGATCTAGTGGCTCAGCAGGTGTGTGGCACTTGGGATTCTAAGGACCCACTCATGGCTGCATATCAGCGAGAGGTGGACGCAGTGGCTGGTCACTTTAAAGGTTATCAGGTGGACCATATAGACCGGCGGAAGAATGAAGCAGCGGACGCTTTAAGTCGCATTGGTTCCCAATGTAAACTGGTTCTGCCCAATGTCTTTCTTGATGTGTTGCACAATCCGTCAGTCAAAATACCAACCGAAGAAGATTTGGCTATTCCCGATCCGGAGGCTCAGTTGGTGGCAGCTCTGCATGCCATACCGGATTGGACGATCCCATATCTAGATTACATGAACCGGGGCGAGTTACCAGATGAGGAACCGTTGGCTCGACAGATAATCCGGCGTTCCAAGTCCATGACCATACTCAACGGGGAGTTACATCGTTACAGTGTTTCAGGAGCAATTCAGCGCTGCGTTTCTCCTCAAGAAGGTCGTGAGATTTTGCGAGAAATCCATGAAGGGGATTGCGGTCACCACGCCGGTTCAAAGTCGTTGGTTGCCAAAGCTTTTCGCCATGGTTTTTACTGGTTGACGGCACATGCTGATGCAGAGGATTTAGTCAAGAGATGTGATGGATGTCAAAAATTTGCCCGACGTGCGCACGTTCCGGCTCAAGAGTTGTGGATGATTCCAATTACGTTGTCGTTTGCAACTTGGGGGCTTGATATGGTTGGACCCTTCAAGCGCTCTAAGGACAAGAAGACCCACCTGTTAGTAGCAGTTGATAAATTCACTAAATGGGTGGAGGCAGAGCCAGTCAGCAAGTGTGATGCAGCCACGGCGGTTCAATTCATCAAAAATGTGATATTCCGGTTTGGCTTTCCACACAACATTATAACAGATAATGGTACTAATCTATCAAAAGGGGAGATGCAAGAATTCTGTCAACGTGAGCACATCCGGCTTGATCTAGCATCAGTGGCTCACCCCCAATCTAATTGTCAAGCGGAAAGGGCAAATCAATAAATTCTATGGGGTATCAAACCAAGGCTTATGGTTCCCTTAAAGCGGACGCCGGGTTGTTGGGTTGAGGAGCTACCTTCTGTGTTATGGAGCATCAACACCACACCCAATAGATCTACGGGTTACACACCTTTCTTCATGGTTTATGGAGCGGAGGCAGTTCTTCCTAGTGACATCCATCACGATTCGCCCCGTGTGGCAGCTTATGTTGAAGCTGATAATGAGAAGGCACATCAGGATTCTCTCGACCTGTTGGATGAAGAGCGTGATCTTGCAGCAGCACGTTCGGCGATTTATCAACAAGATCTTCGACGTTATCACAGCCGCCGGGTTAAAACTAGAACCTTTCAAGAAGGTGATTTGGTGCTTCGGCTCATCCAGGATCAGACTGATATGCACAGCTTATCCCCCCCTTGGGAAGGACCCTTTGTGGTTAGCAAAAATCTGCACAACGGATCTTACTACCTCATTGATGTTCGAGAGCATGAAGACTCACGTCAATCGGAGGAGGAGACAAAGCGGCCATGGAACATAGCTCTCCTTCGGCCTTACTATACTTGAAGCCATAGGCTCTTCATCTGTACATATTTATGACAGTGTATATATCATATAATAAACCAGAGCCTCCGTTATAAGCGGGGTATCTGTTCTTTCTTATATCATGTGTGTGCTTTTACAAGTTAACTGACAAAGCGGAGTCTTTGTTAAACCGGCTTTAGTAGTTGCATAGAGATAAAGAAAATCACTAGGGGGCTTGGTCATGTTTGAACCACAGCTACACCTCTTGATAGGCATTTCAGCCACAAAAGGAAAAACTTGTGGAGCCAAAGAGAGTGTTGTACACAGTACAGACTCAAACATAGGTGCACACTGAGCATCGCTCACAAAGTTACTTGGGGGCTCTTTTTTGCAAAGCAACAAAGAGTTTGAAAGGACCCTCTTAATTGGCTATCAAGCCACAGCTTGGAAGCCTGGTGTATTCACCTAAAAACCCAGGTTAGCCTGCCTTCATCAAGTAAGCCACTCCTATCCAGGTAATCCTGGTATGACCCATCGAACGTTTGGCAAGTCAATCTTTTACAGACCCTGAACTTGTCACAGTTAAAACGATGATTGGTTAATTGGAGGCCCATCTTAAAAGGCTTTGTTAAATGGTTTAACTTAGAGGCCTGGCAGCCCATGAAAAGCCTCGATTTGGAGCCTGGCAGCTCGTAAAAAGCCTCGCATATTTTCGTATTTGAATTTTGTTTATTGAAAATCATAAGTATTTTTTGATGAACCGGCGTCCTTGACCCGGCTTGCTTTTCAACTACCAGTTGTTGGCACATGAGCAATTATAAATCGGTGTTCATTGACCCGGTCTGGTTTGACTAAATCACCAGTGTTATAAAGAAAATCCGGTAGTTATATCGGTCTGGTTTAATATATAGACCAGCATTATGAAGATGAAATTATCAAACGTCCCGGATTGGTGTTAACACCTTTGCTGTATACACGTTTGGTCAATCAATGAGGTATGTTCTGTACATTATTTTTTGTACAAACATTTGATTATTCATCTAAAGTACTACATACTTCTTGGATATTATGACATGTCTAGCAGTAAACCGCTAGACACTTTTAATTTTTTTGTACCCAGGAAGGCAATTCATCATGGGTTATGCATAAAATATATCTCGAAGGGCGGCACAGATTGTCACAAAGCATTACGAAACATGCTCGATGGCATGGCAGATAAACATAGTTTCAGCTATCCTATTACATGAAGCTTCAAAGCGGCTCAAACAGTGCCATTGCTTTTCACTGTAGCCATATAAACTGTCAACCGGATCAGGACTCTTCATCATGACGGTTTAATGGTTGCGGATCAGTTGATGTAGGCACTTCTTCATCCCTCCCCAGACGCTGGAAATCAGCCGTTCACCAATCGATTCCGGTTAAAGCTTGGAACACTGCTTCCTCATGGATAAGATCAGAAGGGTTAATATCAGGGGTGTAAGTGTGCTTACGAATCGGAGGCACAAGTTCTTCGACTTCATGGATGTCGGCCGGCTGTCTTTTCCCTTCTGCATCATAAAACGGTTGAAAATGGGACAAATCGGTATCCTCAGCCAACTTGCTGGCCGCTGGCCGCATCTGTTTGGTCAGCCGCCGAAGATCATCATTGTCGAAGTTTGAACCGTCTTCTTTAACGCCTGGATATCCTTTAATGATATCCTCCGCTTCAAGGTCTGGAATCCAGGCCTTGGCTCGAATAAGGGCAGTTAAAGCTCCTGCTCTGGCAGCGGCTCTCTTCAACTCGGCAATACGGGCTGGGAACATGCCCAGCTTCTCAAGGGTCTCCTTAATCAAAGTTGGAGCCAGTTTGTTATAAGCCGCCGTACTAATGGCCCGCTGAGACCCAGAGTATAGCTGCTCAACCAATGTATATGCCGCTTTGAGCTTCATCCGCATATCCGCACCAAGATGGGTGATCCGAGTGCCTGCCAAAGATTTTATCAACATTTTGATCAGTTTTAAGATTCATTGACTGGCGCAACATACATAAGCAGACACTTACCAAAGATAGCAGAGGTCATAGCATTGATTTGGCGCTTCAAACCGGTTAGTTGTTCAACCACTGGTTTCAGGGCTGCTTCGGCGTCTAGATCACTTTTGGTTAAACCGGCTTTTTCGGTTTCCCATTCAGCACGATCTTGGTTGAAGGATTCTTTCAACTTTTCCATTCCGGCCAGGGCCTGGGTCAGCTCCTCTTTGGCTTTTGCAGCTTCGGCTTGTTGAGACTTCACATTTTCTTGCAAGTCAAAATTTCGGGCATCTTTGCTTCTCAGTTCAGCCTGCAACATTGAAGGTATATTCAACAAACAACATATTTATGCACTAAGTATAAAGCATATAACAAGTTATACACTTCATACTCGGGGGCTAATGCCTATTTGCTCTCAAATACTACATTTTATACAAGTCTCCAGAACAATGCAAGCATTATCCTTGACACTTGGGGGCTAATGTGCGTCTGTTCTAAAACGGCTGTGTGGATTAAAAACCGGATTAACTTGCCAAGTTAAACCGGCCTTTGGGGGCTATGCTGCAGAAAGTTATCTAATTTTTTCAAGATGAGTCTTATCTATTATTAGCGACACGCCATTGCAAGGATCAATGATGGGATGCTTGAAGTGTTACAAAGACCTGGTTTGTGATTAACAATCATAAAATGGCCCTTGGGGGCTACTTGGGATAGTGTTTCAGCTATAAATCAATATACAAAGGGAGAAGAATTTACCTCATATCGCTCTTTCATCAAGTTCACCAAACCGGCTTCATAATCCCGGTTTGAGTGCAGACGGTTCAAGAAGCCGAAATGAAGCTCATCAGCGTTAAGATGAGCATAGTTTGATAAGTCGCTGCTCCATTTACCTTTATCCCTGGCAATTTGCTCTTCTTTGGCACTATGCTGAGCTAAAATGACGGGATGGCCAGGAGCGCTGTGGCCTATTCCAGTAATAATAACGTCATCACCTTGGCCTTCAGGATTTTTGGTGGATGATGATGGAATTTCAGTGTCTTTCATCGGACTAGCCCGGTTTGGTTCTGCCGGTTCAGTATCGGGTGCGGCAGGCTCATTATCTGTTGGTTCGTCGGTATGTTGGCCTTCAAGGGGCAGATCATCAAAAGTAGTTTTAGGATGGGGGCCTTCTGGTTCACCAGTCTGTTCCGGTTCACCTCTTGGTTCTTCTTCTTCGGCGACAGGGTCTTCTGGCAGATTGGTGACCCGAGCTTTCTTGCTGGGTCTAGCTTTGGCCCTACAAACAGAATAAAAAAGGACTAACATCCTATTTAAAGGATGTAGGGCGCATTGAAAGGAAAGGTTTTTACAACTCACCCGGCAACAGTTTTCAAAGGGGGGAGTTGAGTTGCTGTCGATTCACCAGAAGAGGAAGGAGGTGTCACCTGATAATTTGAATCAGACAGATTAAGAGGCCGTCTGAAATAACCTGCCTTGGGTTAAGAATGGTCAGAAGTAGGAGAGACCTCAGACCGGCGCTTCCGAACCGGAGTGTCAGGTAAACCGGTGGAAGTGACCTGTTGGCCACTGTGCCGGGTTGTTCGGCGAGCTTCATGCTGTTGAGTCTTCAAAATAATGTTGGATCCAAGTGAGCAAGAGGATGAGAAAAGCTTACTTTCCAGATTGCTTGGCGAGTTTTTTGTGTTAGCATAGAGTCTGAACCGGAGGAAAGGGTAATTACCTCTACGTCATCAGCTTGACTAGCTTCTGCATCCTCATGAGGAAGATCATTGTTAGAAAGATGCATAAAAAGAGAGCCAAGTGAGTCAAGTTCTAACTCAACTTCTAGATCATCAGTATCATCATCAAGCTCCATATTAATTCGGTCAGCCGTTTTCCGCTTTGACGTCCGTTTTACGGCTTTGGTCTTTGGGCGGGATGGCTTGACCGCTTTGTCTCCAGTTGGCTTTGCCGCTTTCTCTATGGATTTCTGTTTCCAGAAGGGGTCATCACCCTATATATTTAAAGAAGAAGGGTTACAGATTGTATAAGTTAAAGATATTAGAGATGAAGAGGAAGTGTAATGCTTACAACAGGCGGTTTGTTCTTGGCATAGAAGGGACTCAGACCGGTTTGACTATAGACCAGTTCCGATTCATTCAGAATCTTCTTTACACCTTTAGTAACTTCTTCTTCAGATAATTGGATGTTGCAATGGCGTTGGGGGTCGTCAACCTCACCGGTATATTCGCACATTAAACCGGGACACCGGCTTAGCGGAAAGATACTCCAGGATATCCAACAGCGCACAAAATCCACGCCTGTTAAACTGTTTGCCATAAAGGCCCGGAGCTTGGCGAGTTGAGGAGCATATTTCGCCCTTTCTGAAGAGCTCAGGCATTGTGGCATTGGGTGAGTATTGGATAGTCTGTGATCACGAAAGCCGGGGAGGGGATTTTCATCCTCAGGCGAAGTGTCTCTGCAATAAAACCATGTTTGGTTCCATTCCTTTGGGTGACTATGATGTTTGGCATGAGGAAATTCCACTTCTTTCCGCTTCTGAATCGAGACACCACCAAGTTCTGTGTTCGGGCCATTTACAAACTCTGTGCGCCGGTTTAATTGAAAGAAATCCCGGAACAGTTCTGCAGTTGGTTCTTCTTGTAAATATACTTCACAGAAGACCTGGAAGTTGCATAAGTTGGAAACTGAGTTGGGACCAATATCTTGTGGATGCAGTTGGAAGCTGGCAAGCACATCTCGATAAAACTTTGACCCTGGCGGTTTGAAACCACGGCCTATATGGTCAACAAAGACCACCACCTCGCCCTGCCTTGGGGTTGGAGGATTTTCTGTTCCTGGTACTCGCCATTTGATCTCAATTTTGTTAGGCAGAGAGCCGATGCTAACCATCTCATTCAACTGAGCCTCAGTGACCCGGGAACGAGCCCAGTTGCAGGCAGTGAATTATTTGGCCATTGCAAAGTGAACAAACTGAAAATGAAAGGCCGGTTTATAAATTATGCATGATTATATACAAGAGACAAGGGAGTAAGAAACATACTGATATGTGAAATGGTACAACCTTGAGACCAATGCAATAAGAAAAAAGGGTATACTAGCACATGATTGCTCAGACACTGTTAAACTGGAGCATAATTGTGAAGGTAAAATGCTCCTCTGGTTTATCAGAGGGCTAATCGCATAGACTGTTTATACAAGGTCAAACCGCCTGTATTGGTGCGAGGAGAAACGGATTTCACAGGAACATAGAAACAGATCTCATAGTGACATATAAAACTTTCAGATCTAAGATAAGACAGAAAAGCAAAAATAATTGGATCTTGAAGGGGTGAAGAACTGAAGCAATTTATGACCGACTAGATCAGTTCTTTGCGCATAAGGATTTGTGATGACGATGGTAGGTTGGCTACGGCAAGAGATATGTCAAGCATGAAGTGTTCATCTACATACTAAAGGAAGAACAGGGAAGAACATCACTGATGAACTTTGGAAGAACTGCGAAGAATGTCGAAACCCTAGAACATATATGTGGCGAAAAAAGCAAATAGGCATGGGTGTCCTGGGGGGTTTATATAGGCCTACCCCCAGGGGTACAATAGTAATCCGGCTGGGCGTGGGCCCTAGCCGTTTGTGTATACGCTCACCAGCTTCTCCGCTGACCGATGGGGCCCGCCGACTGGTGGACCCCGCCGGCTGTCGGCCTTCTGGTTGACAGGCCGGTCCCACCGCTCGGGGGTCTTGTCGGAGGCTGGTTACTGTTTCCTCGCCTTTGGTGACGAGGGCTTGGTCGTGGTAAGCATGGCTACAGTGTTGCTGCCGGGCGGCTTATCGCTGTAGCCTTACCTCGTCTTATCTCCTTAATGAGGCGCCTCCTTCGAGGGAGTGAACTAGAAGGCAATTGGGAGTCGGCCATACCCCAGGCCGACTGGGGGAGCCCTGGCCGCCTTTAGGCGTCTCCCTGATTGAGGGGGCCCGCCACCCATGGGTCGTACTGACAGCTCGCCGTGGGTGACGTCATGGCCAGCATGGCAACAGTGCCGCGCCGGACGGGTGATGGACGCCCCGTACGGTGTACTGTGGTCATGCGCGTCCCGGGATTCGGGGGTGACAGGCTTCACTATAGGCACGCCCCGTCTCATCGCTGTTATGTGGGTGCAGACTCTGAGGGCACGATCTTGGCCGCCTGCTGGGGGGCCGGCTTCTTGGAGTCGGCCTTCTCGTGGCCGGCTTCTTGGAGCCGGCCCTCTCATGGTTTTCTTCATGAGGATTTTAGGGCTGGGCCGCCTTCGTGCAGCCGGCCTGAGAGGTAGCCAGCTGGGGGAAGGCGGCCCCCACGTCTTGGATGCTTGAAGGCTCGATCGACCTATAATTTTTCTGAAGAGCAAGGGGGAGCCGGCTAGGCTACCCATGGTCATTTACTCCGACAGTAGTCCCCGAAGCTGGTTGGGCTCCGAGGCAGAAAAAAGACGAGAAGCTCAATCAGCTTCCTATCTTGAGGAGCCGGAAACCAGGAGCCGGCTTTGATTAGGTGCGCCGGCTTTTGGAGGTTTCGAAGCTTGAAGGCGGGAACCAGGCGGCTCGCGAGTCAAGCTGCGAACTGACCGCTCGTCGCCTGTGCGCCATTACTGGGCCTCCGGGGCCTGCCACTACCGGGCCTCGACCCACGCACGGATCTTCTGCGGCCCGGATGGACCGCGCGCCTCCCTGCGGCGGTTACCGCATGCCGTGAAGGCACAATAATCATGGGGCGTGGGGGAGTGGGCACACTTAATCCCACGTCCCCCACGCTCTGCCTCCTCGGCTTCGCCGCATGAGGCTATAAGTAGGGGGAGAGGAGGGGAGCGGCAGACGCTCGCATGCTCGCCCTCGCTCCGCCCCTTCCTTCTTCTTCTTCCTCCTCTCCGTCGCCACAGCTACCCACCGCCACTCGGCTTTCCCTCCTCTCCGTCGCCACAGCTACCCGCCGCCGCGTGGGGGAGTGGGCGCAGTTAATCCCACGTCCCCCCACGCCCTGCCTCCTCGGTTTCGCCGCACGAGGCTATAAGTAGGGGGAGAGGAGGGGAGCGGTAGACGCTCGCACGCTCGCCCTCACTCCGCCCCTTTCTTCTTCTTCTTCCTCCTCTCCGTCGGAGGAGGCTAGCCGCGGCCAGCCGGTGATGGAGAGGGAGGCGGTACCGTCACCGCCGACTAGAACGGGCCAAGGAGGCCGGCCCGATGCGCCACTCGTGCAGCCGGCTGGAGGCGAGCCGACTGTGGGGGCGGATCTTGTGGTCTCATTGCCGTCGCGTCGGCACACGGGGAAGGCGACTTCGGCGCCGGAGCCGCAAAAAACTGTGGGCGCCAGCTCGTCGGCCCAGGACCTGGAAGCGGCTAGCGATAGCTCGTCCGGGTGGACGCCGGGCGGTGGGACAGCCGTGCTGAACATGGCGGCGCAGGACGTCCGGAACCGGCTTCAGACCCAAGCTGCCGCGCTGAAGCAGTACACTCAAGAGTTTCTCTCGACGCGAACGGTTATTCGGGTGAGTCCTCCTGCTCTTCGTCGATTGCTCCTGTTTTCTTCCGTGGGGACGCGTCAGCGCACCCACTGGGTGTAGTCCCCGAGTTCCGAGTCGGCTACTGAGCAGGCGGCTTGGAACTTCTTGGTAGACTTTGATTGCCGTCTTGTTCTTACTCGCATCTCTTATTTTATCAGCAGGAGTATCATAACCTCCGCGCAGCTGCTTTCAACTCACAGGCCCAGGAGTTGAATCAGAAAGCCACTGATCTGATCGAGAGCCGGAGTAAGTGCTTCATCTTTTATCTCAAGTGGGGGCGCATCAGTGCACCCACTGGGTGCAGTCCCCGAGATTCGGGCCGACTGCTGAGCAGTCAGGTCGGATCTTTTCCTGATGACTTCTTTCTTCATATTTGCAGGGGCCAATGCAGACTTGAGGGACCAGCTAAGCGGATCCCAGTGCGCCCTTTGCGCCAAGGAGGCCGAGTGCGCCGCCCAGGCTCAAGAGCGCGATCGCCTGGCCAAGAAACTGGCCGACCAGGAGGAGAGCCACAAGGCGGCCCTGACAGCGGCACAGGACAGCGAGGCTGCCCTCAAAGCCGGATATGAAACCGAGGCGGCGAACTGGGCCGAGGCAAGGCTACAGCCGGGTGGAAGATTTAATCGACAGTAGGCCGCCTTCTTCTTCGTTTCGTTGCCTGCCTCCTGCCATCTGGTTCGTCTTTTGATTTTGTGCTACTGCTTTCTCCTTTGTGCAGATTACTTTCCCGCTTACTCTGTTGCCTCTACCCAAGCAATCGAGGCCTACCGCGACGCGCGACGGCAGGCAGGGGCCGAGATCGCACCGGGTGCTGGCCGGTCACTTGAGGAGCAGCTTCTGGCGCTTCAAGCCCGCATGCAGCCGGCCCACCGCATGCTCCGCCATCTTCAGCGCCCCAGGACGCAAGTGCTGGCCGCCCTCTGGCCCGGTGAGGTGGTTCCCCGCACCCCAAGTCGGACTGCCGACTGGCTGGAGGTCGCAGTCGGCCGCTTCGAGGCTTGGAAGGCGTCAGCGGCCCGGTCCAGCACTGGGCGGGCGCTGGAATTCGTCCGAGCTTGGTATCGTGGGCTAAACTTGGACCAGCTGAGCACCTGGCGGCAGGAGGCCGACGAGGAGCTGGAGGCAGTGCGGCCGTCTATCGTCCAGCGCGCCTCGGCGATCGCCTAGTACACCGACACCAGCGCCTTTGCCCCTGAGGTGGATAATGCTGGCATCGCTCAGCTGGAGGAGTGGTTCGGGCTGAACCCGGTAGAAGGTGAGGACTCGGCGGAGGAGATTGCTTCCAGCGATGGGGGCGAAGAGGAGGAGGGAGAGGATGGTTAAGAGGTTGTTCCAGACAGTGAAGCAACCAACCCGCCTCAGCCTGATCGTGCCTCTAGCAATGAGGCGCGTGCAAGCGCGCCGCCTGCAAGAGGTGATGATCATGCCGAGATTCGCCAGCCGGTCACTCCTCCAGCCGGCACTGCCATATCCACCAGCCTACCCAACTCGCGCGTCGTTCCCTTGGCCTGATCCACCGTCCTTGCTTTCCTGCTTGTTACTCTTTTGAACAACTTTTATTAAATTTTCGCAGTTCCACCCACTGGGGGTGTATTCAAACCATGCTGAATGCTGGCCTTTTGAAGGTCTTTTGTGTAAATATAATTATGCATGTGTTTGGCTTCCGTTCATGTTTGCTTTTCATCCTTTTGGCTTTTTCCTTTGCCAGCTTCCCTTGGCCACCGCCTTCCCAGCTGAACAGCTGCTCTGCAGTATGGGGCTGGAGAAGGACTTGGTCGTTTTGGGAAGACAAGTACTCGAGCTTTCTTAGATTGTAACAAGGTGAACGGGAAGCCGGCCAGCCGGATGCTCTGGTAGCCGGTTGGAGGGGCGGGAGGTCGGCTCGCGTTATATAAGTTCGTTAGTCCTTAGCCGTTTTTTGTGTGGGCATCCTTTCCCGCCCTCGGCTCTTGCCAGTCGGACAGTCGATTCTTCGAGCTGCAACTTTTGACAAGAGGGGGCTTGGGTGCCGGCACACTACTTGTCTGACTGCAGGAAGAACTTTAGATATAACTCGAGGCGGCGAGTCCCCGGGCCGACTGGTCGAACCCGGTGCTGGACGAAAAAGCAAATGTAGTAACATAATCATAAGTATGATACTCATCATTCATAGATAAAAGAGGGTAGTCCCCGAGTGCTCCTCGGGGGACCCTTTGTCTCGTACTTAGTACAAAAGGTAGCGTGGTACATACTGCTTTTTAACTATAAAATCTTCGGAGGAGATTGGCATTCCATGGTCGTTCCGACTCCTTGCTGGAATCATCTCTCTTGCGTGCCTTCGGCTTCTGCGCATCGATTAGGTAGTAGGAGTCGTTGCCTAAAGCTCTGCCGATGACGAAGGGGCCCTCCCAAGGGGCCGAGAGCTTGTGCTTGCCGGTTGTTCGCTGGATCAGCCGAAGCACAAGATCGCCCTCTTGGAACGATCTTGGGTTGACCTTCCGGCTGTGGTAGCGGCGCAGACCCTGCTGATAGATGGCGGACCGGCTGAGGGCTAACAGCCGGCCTTCTTCCAGCAGGTCGACGCCGTCTTCTCGTGCTTCCCTGGCCTCCGCCTCCGTGTACATGGTGACCCGAGGTGAGTCGAACTCGATGTCAGTTGGGATGAAAGCCTCGGCACCATATACAAGGAAGAAAGGGGTGAAGCCGGTTGACTTGTTTGGGGTAGTGCGCAAACTCCATAGGACGGCCGACAGCTCGTCGAGCCAACAGCCGGCCGAACGCTCCAGTGGCACGACCAGTCGGGGCTTGATGCCGGAGAGGACGAGGCCGTTTGCTTGCTCGACCTGGCCCTTTGACTGCCGGTGGGCAATGGACGCTAGGTCCAGCCGGATGCCTTGTGTTGCGCAGAAACGTGCCAGTGCTCCCTTTGCAAAATTTGTGCCATTGTCGGTGATGATGCTGTGCGATATGCCGTACCAGGTTGTGATATCTGCGATGAACGTCACGGTAGTCGGCCCATTGAGCTTCTTGATCGGCTTTGCTTCAATCCACTTGGTAAATTTGTCCACAGCGACAAGCAGATGTGTCATGCCGCCGCGTGCCGTCTTGAATGGGCCCACCGTGTCCAGCCCCCAGATGAAAAAAGGCCAGGTGAGGGGGATGGTCTTGAGTGCAGAAGCCGGCAGGTGTTGCTTGGAACTGAAAACTTGGCACCCTTTGCAGTGTTTGACTTGTTCCTTGGCGTCATCCAAAGCAGTTGGCCAGAAGAATCCATGGCGGAAAGCTTTGGCGACGAGTGATCTTGAGGCCGCGTGGTGGCCGCCTTCACCTTGGTGGATGTCCGTGAGGATTGCTATGCCCTTCTCTGGCTCGACGCAGCGCTGGAAGACTCCAGTGACGCCGCGCCTAACAAGCTCTCGGTTTACTATTGTGTATGCTCTGGCTCGGCGTTGGACTTGTCTTGCCGAGATCTCGTCAGTTGGCTACTCTCTGTTTACTAAGAAGTTGAGGATGGGATGGGCCCATGATGGAGCTGTGACTTCTTCTACTATCAAAACTGCTACTGTGACCAGGGCGGGTGGGCTGGGTGGTGAAGAGTTGGAGTCGGCCACCGCCTGTTGTGTCGATGCAGTCCCCGGGCCAGCTGCAGTAGCCCCCGGGCCGAGTTCCAAAGTTCTCGGGCCGGGTGAGACTATGGCAGTCCCCGGGCCGCCTGTCAAAGTCCCCGAGCCGCCTGCTTGGTTCCCCAAGTCGGATCCGACTGCGTCGGGGTCAGGCGGCACGAAGATGGAATCAGATTCTGGAGACGGCTTTTTAGACGGCTTGAGGAGGCGGTGGAGAGAAATGTCGGCTGGTATAGCTTGCCGGGTGGAGCCTATTCGTGCCAGGGCATCTGTTCACACGTTGTCGGCCCGTGGTACATGAAGGAACTCGCATCCTTCAAAATATCCACTGATTTGCTGAACGAGGAAGCGGTAGCTCGCCATGTTCGCGTCCTTGGCATCCCAGTCGCCAGATGACTGCTGGACCACCAAATCCGAGTCGCCATAGCACAGGATCCGGCGGATGCCGAGCCCTTTGGCTAGCCGGAGTCCGTGTATGAGCGCCTCGTACTCGGCCACATTGTTGGAGGCGGCAAAATGAATTTGCAATGTGTACTTGAGCTTGTCGCCCTTGGGAGAGGTGAGGATGATGCCGGCTCCCAAGCCGGTGTGCATCTTGGACCCATCGAAGTGCATCCGCCAATGAGTGGAGTCGGGGGCCGGTGGCAGGTATTGGGTTTCGGCCCAGTCGATGAGGAATTCGGCTAGTGCTTGGGACTTGATGGCGGTGCGATGTTGGTAGAAGATCGTGTAGGGAGCTAGCTCAATGGCCCATTTTGCCACCCGTCCGGATGCATCCCGGCTAAGACAGGCAATGTAAAGGAGCAATGTAAAGGAGCATGGGCTTCCTCGTCAATGTAAAGGAGCATGGGCTCTTTCTCAGTCGGTGCCGCCAAGACAGGCGGCGTGGTCAGCATCTTCTTTAGCACGTGGAAAGCTTGGTCTGCTTGGTCATTCCACTCGAAGCGAGTGGACTTCTTCATGAGTCGGTAGAGGGGGAGAGCTTTCTCTCCGAGCCGTCTGATGAAGCGGTTTAGGGAAGTCAGGCATCCGGTGAACTTCTGGACGTCTCGTAGCTTGGTGGGAATCTTCATTCTCTCTATGGCCTTGATCTTCATCGGGTTGCATTCGATGCCGCGTTCGGAGACCAGGAAGCCTAGAAGCTGGCCGGGTGGTATTCCGAACACGCATTTCTTGGGGTTGAGCTTGATCTAAAACCGACGCAAGTTTTCAAATGTCTCTCTGAGGTCTTCCAGCAAGGTGCCGCGCTTCTCCGTCTTCACCACAATATCCTCTACATAGACGTGGGTATTTCTGCCGAGCTACTTGAGGAGGCATTTCTGCATGCAACGCTGAAAAGTGGCACCGGCATTTCTCAAGCCGAATGTCATAGTCAGGTAGCAGAAAGCTCCGAATGGTGTGATGAAGGCGGTCTTCAGGCGGTCAACTGGATCCAACTTTATCTGGTGGTAGCCTGAGTAAGCATCCAAGAAGCTCAACAGCTTGCATCCGGCTGTGGAGTCTATTACTTGATCAATCCTTGGCAAGGCGAAGAGATCTTTGGGGTAGGCCTTGTTGAGGCTAGTGTAGTCTATACACATGCGCCCCTTGTTATTTTTCTTCAGCACGAGGACCGGGTTGGCGAGCCACTCTGGAAAGAAAACTTCCATAATGAAGCCGGCTACCAGAAGCCGGGCTATCTCTTCTCCTACAATCCTTCTCTTCTCTTCCGATAGTCGGCGGAGGGGCTGTTTGACTGGTTTTGCACCTTCTCGGACCTGTAGCTTGTGCTCGGCGAATTCCTTCGGAACACCCGGCATGTCCTTGGGGGACCATGCGAAGATGTCCTGATTCTCACGAAGGAAATCGACGAGCTCGCCTTCCTATTTGCTGTCCAGGTTTGCCTCGATGGTGGCAAACCTTTCTGGGTGCTCCGGGTCCAGAGGTATCTTATTTGTTTCTTTGGCCGGCTGGAAAGAACCTTGGGCATCACACTCCTTGGGGTCGGGGGACAGGGCCAGCTGCTTGCCGGCCATGGCCATGACTCGATCCAGTATCTTCTTCTCTTCGACAATCACGAGGGACTCGGCCAGCCGACTACTAGCTGTCGCACACTCGGAGGATAACTTGTAGTCTTCGGCTATGGTGATGATGCCCTTGGAACTCGGCATCTTCATCTTGAGGTAGGCATAGTGAGGTACAACCATGAACTTGGCCAGAGCAGGTCGGCCAAGCAACGCGTGGTAAGGGCTCTCCAGTTCCACTACCTCAAACCACACTGCCTCTCGGCGGAAATGATCCTTGTCCCCGAAGATGACATCTATCTTGATCTTGCCGATTGGGGAGCAGGACAGGCCGGGTACGATGCCGTGGAACACAGTCCGACTAGGCATGAGCTGCCTCGTCTTGATGCTCAGCTTCTCCATGGTGTCACGGTATGGTATGTTGATGCTGCTCCCGCCATCTATCAGCATGCAGGAGAAATGGGAAGCTCGCCTTTCTATTGCGAGGGTGGCGTCCAAAACCAATGCGTAAGAGCCGGGAGATGGCATCACCTCTAGGTGATCAGTCCGGCTCCAACTGATAGGCCTTTTCTGACCAGTGCATGAACTCGGGATTATTGGAGGCAACTGCGTTGACTTCTTGATGCTATCAGCATATGCTATGCCGGTCTTCTGGTTGGCTTGTAAAGACGACATAGACGGCCTGCTCGTCGGGGAACTCGTCTTGAACAGCCCCGACTTCTGGTCGAGTGGCCGGCTACGGAGGGGCCGGAGGCGGCGCTACCCCCTCGCCCTTGGATATCCGCATGAGCGAGTGGTATTTCCGGGTCATGTGGTTTGAAGGCTTCGCGCCTGTAACGCCCTCGATGCGGCTATATCTCCTACGTGTCGAAGCACGACTTAGAGGTATAACCGCATTGAAAGCAATGTCGCAAGTGAGGTAATCTTCACACAACCCATGTAATACATAAGGGAAAGAGATACATAGTTGGCTTACAATCGCCACATCACACAAATACATGAATAAAGGCATTACATCAACCAGATACAAACAAGGTCTGACTACGAAACCCAAAATAAAAGAAGACTACCCCAAATGCTACAAAGATCCCCGATCGACCCCAACTAGGCTCCACTACTGATCAACTAGAACGAAACAACACAAAGGACAAGATCTTCATCGAGCTCCTCCTTGAGCTTGGTTGCATCATCTGCACGATATCATCGGCACCTACAAGCTGGTTTTGGAAGTATCTGTGAGTCACGAGGACTCAGCAATCTCACACCCTCGCGATCAAGACTATTTAAGCTTATAGGAAGGGTAAAAGGTATGAGGTGGAGTTGCACCAAGCGACTAGCATATATGGTGGCTAACCTATTCGCAAAAGAGAGCGAGAAGAGAAGGCAAAGCATGATCGAGAAATTATGATCAAGAAGTGATCCTAGAACAACCTACGTCAAGCATAACTCCAACACCGTGTTCACTTCCCGGACTCCGCCGGAAAGAGACCATCGCGGTTACACACGCGGTTGATGTATTTTAATTAAGGTCAACTTCAGGTTTTCTACAACCGGACATTAACAAATTCCCATCTGCCCAACACCGCGGGCACGGCTTTCGAAAGTTCAAATCCCTGTAGGGGTGTCCCAACTTAGCCCATCACAAGCTCTCACGGTCAACGAAGGATATTCCTTCTCCCAAGACATTTCGATCAGAATCGGCATCCAGGTTACAAGACATCTCGACAATGGTAAAATAAGTCCAGCAACACCGCCCGAATGTGCCGACAAATCCCGATAGGAGCTGCACATATCTCGTTCTCAGGGCACACTCAGATTGTCCAAACTTCCGGTAGGCCAGCCCAGAGTTGCCCCGGGTGGCCACCGGCGGCTAACAGTTTGGACCAACACTCAGAGGAGCAATGGCCCGGGGGGGGTTAAAATAATGACGACCCTTGAGTCTGCAGAACCCAAGGGAAAGGAAAGGCTAGGTGGCGAATGGTAAAACCAAGGTTGGGCATTGCTGGAGGAGTTTTATTCAAGGCGAACTGTCAAGGGGTTCCCATTATTACCCAACCGCGTAAGGAACGCAAAATCCGAGAACATAACACCGATATGACGCAAGTATATAGATGCATTAATTAAATAAGAGATATTGTGATATCCCAACTAGTAAACATGTTCCAACAAGGAACAACATCTCCATGTTCCAACAAGGAACAAACTTCATCTTCACCTGCAACTAATAACGCTATAAGAGGGGTTGAGCAAAGCGTTAACATAGCCAAACAACGGTTTGCTAGGACAAGGTGGGTTAGAGCCTTGGTTCAAAAATATGGGAGGCATGATAAGCAAGTGGTAGGTATCGCAGCATAGGCATAGCAAAAGAGCGAGCATCTAGCAAGAAAAGATCGAAGTGATTTCGAGGGTATGGTCATCTTGCCTGAAATCCCGCAAGGAAGAAGAACGATCCCATGAAGAAGACAAACGAAAGTAGACGAACAAATTCTCACAAACGCAACGTTATCGGAACCAACCCGAAGAAGCAACACCGGAAAGGAGCAAACAACATAGTAAACAACCATCACATAAGCATGGCATGATGCACAAACAAGTATGATGCATGTCCGGTTTAATGAAGCATGGCATGGCAAAGTGCACAAGCAAAACTACAAGTTAAGTGGAGCTCAATATGCAACAAGTTGCATATTGACAAAACACCACGAGACTTATTTAGTTCTCTCTCGTTTAGGTACCCAACAATATTAAATGTTGTTAAACATGGCAAGAGGTGAGGCATAACAAAACTATACCATCTAAACAATTTAAATGGGGCCAGATATAACAAACAACAGACCCGGTAAATCCCCATATGCATTAGTAATTTATTGCAACAACAATTTAAAAATTTTAATTGTTGTTATCATGATGCGGATGACATGAACAAGTTTATGCAATTTTTATTAAAAGTTGACAAGAGCATTATGAAGCATTTGCCACCGTGGTGGAAAGGAAAGGGGTGCAACGGCAACGGTAATGAAAACGGTGCCATGGCAATGTTCCGGTTCCGGTAACTCGATTGAGATACCGATGCAAAGGAGAAGTGTGCGGATGCGTGCAAATGATGGTGGGGCGCTCCCGGATTCCGGGTGTCCCACGAGTTGGCGGCAAAGAAACGAGTGAAAAAGGACACGGTGCAGACACGAGCATCTCAAACATCGCAAGCATTCATTCACGGACGTCGTCTCGAGGTTATACCTTCGAAGCGTACAAGCGGGACAGTTCAAGTTCATAGCGGAATTAGGCGTTCTCGCGACGGTAGAGGAAGTAGTGGTACACGTCTCGGAGAAGGACTTGACGCATTCGATGTTTCCGAGGGGACGGTAGGGGAACTTGGCATTAGTGCTAGACGGGTCTTCGGTGACGGTCGATGTACATGGCAAATGTAGAGGTACTATGCTTCGGTCGTCGTGGTACTTGGCGATAGTAGTGGTACAAGGGTTGTAGCCGGCCTTGGCGGTTCATCGTGTAGTCATAAACGTTCCGTAGATGTTCATGTCATCGTAGCCGTTCGAATCTTGGAGCAATGGTAGTCGTTCACTTGACGGTCTTGAAGGATTCGAAGGAGTACTTGGTGGTCTGTCGTGGTACTTGGCGTTGTTCCCTATTCAGTGGTCGTTGGACTTGGTGTCAAGAGCAACGACAATTGGAGGTGCAAGATGACAGCGGTGCGTCGTGGTCCGGCACGAGTGCAGGAGGCTGGGGCGGATGATGCAGATGGGCCTCGCTAGGGAGGTCCATGGCAGAGGCGAGCGCTGGTGGTGGATCGACCCTCTGCCTGTTTGAAGCAGGAACACGGCGGCGCAGCAGTAGCTAGCGAGGCGTGAGCGAGGTCTAGCGCGGCGCCGGAGACGGGGAACGGGTGCAGGAAGATGGACCCGGCCAGTCTTGAAGGAGATCGAGGCGCAGGAGGCAGCTCGAAGCAAAGGAGGCGGCATCCGGCGACCCACGGCCCTGGCGGATCGATGTAGGGGCGCGGGGGCGCTCCGGGCAGGGCCGGAACTTGCGGGTGGCGACATGAGAGGAACCGGGCAGAGGAGACCCGAGGCGGCGGGACGCTCCAGTGGGGTAGGCAGGACGGCGGCGGCAGCCATGGGAGGTGGAGCTCGCGGCAGGAGGGAGCAAGATGGGGCTGCAACGGCGCGAGAACGGGGTTGCCGAGGACGGGGTCCGGTGTTGATCGGAGCAGGGGAAGAAGACGGAGGAGCGGCGCTGCTATCTCTTCCTCTCTAGGGGCGCATCGAGGCATGAGGGATTGAGCACGGGGCGTGTGCTGGAGGGAGATCGAGAGGGAGGTCGAGGAGAGGGCTGCGAGCGCGTGCGTGGTTGGTGGCGGCGGAAAGGGAACGAGGAGGAGCCGATGGGATTGAGCAGAGGCCTTACCTGCGGCTAGGGTTAGCAAAGAGTGGGCCTTGGAGGCCCAGTGTGGAGGGCGCCGGCTGGGCCTTAGAAGGTCACGGATGGCTGCTGAGAGGCCCAGCTGGGCACTCTCCCTCTCTCTCATCTTATTTTCTTTATCAGAAAACAAGAGAAGAAAAACAAAGAAAGAGGGGGGGGGTTAGGTAATGAAGTTGGACTCGCGGATAAATTTCCCGGACTCACAAAAATGAGTTTGACCCAATAAAAATATAAACGACAAGATTGAAAGATATAAATTCAAACTCATTTGAATTTAATTCAAATGGGTTTGAACTGGGACTTGGTAAAAGGAAGGTCCAAAAATGTTCGGATTTTTGGAGGAGCCTCGGTAAAAGGGAAAAGAAATATTGGGCAAGGTTTGGAGATCAACTCGAAGCAGAGAAGGCATGGGGTTATATTTGTAAGTGTGTTCCGGTGAATTCCAACAAATGGAATATTTAATATAGCTCCCTATTATCGGGAGGGTATGTTATAAAGAGAAGTCACCAGGTGAATTCCCTCGGTTTAAATGGATCAAAGGTCCATGCCATTTATTTAGTTGAGTTAAGAAAAGAAATGACATGATGGCATGATGACAAGATGCAATGCACATGATGCAATGATTAATGCAAAGAACCAAACAAAACACACGACGAAACCCGGAAACCCTGGAAGGCATCTGAAGCTCCGGTCTTGGGGCGTCACAACACTCCACCACTACGAGAGGATCTCGTCCTGAGATCTAGGATGGCACCGGAGGGAAAACAGAAGAGAAAAGAGAAGAGGTAAAACTAAGTTGCATCTTTGACAAACGAGCAAAACCAAAGAACCTTGAGAGGTTACGCCATTTTGAGAAAAGAATACAACGAAGATGAGCGGAGTTGAAAACACCCCGGTAGAAAAGAGGAACAAGGAAGAACAACTTCGGGTAGCACTCCGATTGAAAAGAAAAAGGAGTTGAATAAGAACTTGGTAAGATGAGGAGATACTTGACGAAATCACAACATACTGCCTCCGGAACTATTGAATGAATGGAACAAGGTGTAAGAAAGATCTTAGAAAGCACTCCGGTTGAAAAGAGATGCAAGGCTTGATAAGGCGAAAAGAACTTGAGCAGAGGACACAACGCTCCGGTTAAATGGATAAGCAAAGGAAAGAAAATGATCTTGACAAAACAAGAAGATGGGTTGAAGAGAGCAACATCACGAAGCCTCCGGAAGAAATGAGAGGATGGAATGGAATGAACGGAGGAGAAAACAAGATCTTGGTAGAACGCGCTTACAACAAATGCTAGAACGGAGTTGTTGGAAAACCAACAACGGAAAGAATAATCTTGATATGGTCTTATGGAATACATCTCAAATTATGAGGTGACAACCTGCCACTCATGGGAAAAAGAATTGGATTGATATGAACAAGGAGACGAGAAAATATTTCACCGGGAGGGTAAAAGAAGAACTTGGGTCATTTATAAGCACCATAGATAGCAACAATCCTTAGGGAAAGCTTTAGGTGAAACATGACACAAGATAGCTCCAACTAGTTGGTTGGTGGATTTAAAATACCTCATTCTTAATAACATGTGAATCATGAAACATGAACTCAAATTATCAAGAATGACATAATACCACCTCCAATGATAAGGTAGAAAGAATTGTACTCCAGATTGCAAGATGAAGAATGCTTGAGATCCTCTTAAAAGAATGTTGATGAACCCTTCGAGAAGGAATTAAATCTTTGATGAACCATCATGTTGAGCCTCCATGAAGACCTCCGAAAAACAAAAGGAAGATCAAACGGAAGGAAAGAGAAGTTGAAAACACAAGGTGAAACCTTGCGATGATTTAGATGAATCTTCGTGGTGGCATACTTGAAAGAGCTTGGAACTCTGGGAAAAGAAAGGAATAAAGCATCTCAAGCCGAGAATGTGATATGATGAACCACTCCGAAAAGAAGAAATTAGAATGCTTGGATGAAACAAGAATAAGAATTATGTTATGCGTATCCTTCACCAATTTAGATTGATGACAAGCAATGGATTTGTCATACTACTTATTCTCGTAGAAAGGATTAAGATAGATATGGAGCAAACTTGAGAAGGTATTGAACGAACCACGGGAAGGGTTGAAACAACGAATAAATTGATATGGTGACCAAGGAAGAAAACTCTTGAACGGACCACCGTAAGAATTGAAAATGATCAAAGTAGGGGTGAATCACCGGTAAGCATTAGCAAATGAACGAAGGTGCTTGAGACAAACTAGATACGTGAGAATGAAGGGATCACGAACTGAATAGAGAATATTTGAATGATGCACCGGTAAAATTGGAGAATGACAACTGAAAGCTGAGAATGAATACACCTGAATTGATGGACTCTGGATAATCAAACTGAGAAGACTCTTGAATTGCTCCGGATAGGTGAAAAGAATTCTCACAATCAAACAATTATGAGAGGATGGCCTCGAACTAGAACCACGAATCTCTGAGAGAACGGATAAGATTTTGAGGAAAACTCTTCTTCGGTCTTCAAAATTTGAGAATAACGATGAGAAACAACACCATGAATCGTTTAGACACCCCAGAAGAATCAAAACGAATAGGTTGAGCCAACGATGAAAAGAATTTGAGAGATCTTAGAGAAAGGCAATTGACTGATGATAACTCATTCTTACGTCAAACTTGAAAAAAAAGAATTTGAGAGTAACTCTGGGAAAATAAGAAGAGCCAGTTAAGATTCTGGAAAAGACCTATGGGTTAGGGCCCACTGAAAAGATACACCGTTGAACTATTTAAAAGAGAAAACACCGGTTGAATTAAATGGTTAGAATGAGATAACATCCTCGAAATATGTTTGAACGGAACTTGAATGGAAAGACGAGCCTTCCGAATGAATAGCGAGAAGTGAATTCTTATGAGGTGCACCGGCAAGAGAAGGTGTTTGAAATAAGGAAAAGAATATGATCAAACACTGAAGGCTTGAGTTGAATCCACCGGAGAAGGTAAAAGAACAAGGAATGATAAACTTGAAGCTCCATAAGAATCTTCATGAAAACCACCGGATAAGAACATTGATGGAAAAGGAATGGAGAGGCTGCATAACAATAAAATGATACTTGAATAAGAAATCTGAGTCCTTCGAGAAAAGGGTGGGTGGGCGGGAAAACAAAGGCAAACTTGGGGTGGATGAGATGACCACCGTTGAAAAGAACTGATAATTGATCTTGCGGATGTTGAAAACGCTCGGATTCACATGAAGAGAAACACGCCGGTTGAAAGGAGTGATATGACGCACTCGATTATCATGAAGGATTAGTATTCGCATAGAGATGTGAGAGCACCACTTAGGAAAGGTATGGAATCAACATTTGACTTCGAAGCAACTCGAATACCTCAAATCAAAACAAAAACAAAGGGTTGACTTGCAGAATAAGCCGGAACAAACATATGATAGAGATTTCGTCCGAAGTTTTTGTGGTGGGGCCTACACGGGCTCGATCATACAGCACCATCATGTACAAGGCAGTGCACATGACATACGAAGCGTCCCCGAGTCGGCATAGCCAAGGACTCTTTAAGACACAACGAGACCACTGTAAAACCAACCGTGGATAGGTGGACCACTAGACGTCGAACCCCAATTTCATATCATACATCTGTCGGAAAAAATATCCTAAGAGCTACTTGAATTCCCACTTATAAACTCCCAAAACTTTCCCAGTTATGCAATCAGGTGTTGGCGATACAGGGGAAGCATAATATCTCACCCAAAACTAGCAAATCCTACATCCAGCTGTATCCATCCTTCAGCACATAACCAAGAAACCTTCGAAAATCATCTACCTCAACCTTCGAAAAGCACCCGTTATACGAGTTATGTCAATACTCCCGAACTCCCACCCCAGTACTGGGTGGCGTCGAGGTTATCTCACCAACAACTGCATAAAAGAGATTTTCGATGTCGGCGAAACTAAACTCAGGTATTCCAGAACTGCAACGATAAAATTGTGACGACAACACCTCGGAGCTCAACTCCCCGGGACACTGCCACAACCCCTAAATGACAAGAGGCACCAAGAACAATGTTCTCGTCACAAATCGATCGGAATGATACCAAGATACCCGCGTGATCCTAAATTTTTTTTAGTGAAATTTGAGAAGAGGAGAGTCAAAACTCTACGTCAGGATGCCTTACGAGGGTGATGAAGGGACTGGGGAGTAAACAGAATTCCTAAACTCTCCGATATATATAATTCCTAAATGACTCAAAACATTTTTCTAGACTCAAATACGCCAGCGATTCTATCAAGCAGGGGGCTCCTAAGGTCGGGGAAGACTCTGATTACCAACTTGTAACGACCTCGATGCGGCTATATCTCCTACGTGTCGAAGCACGACTTAGAGGTATAACCGCATTGAAAGCAATGTCGCAAGTGAGGTAATCTTCACACAACCCATGTAATACATAAGGGAAAGAGATACATAGTTGGCTTACAATCGCCACTTCACACAAATACATGAATAAAGCATTACATCAACCACATACAAACAAGGTCCGACTATGAAACCCAAAATAAAAGAAGACTACCCCAAATGCTACACAGATATCCGATCGACCACAACTGGGCTCCACTACTGATCAACTAGAACGAAACAACACAAAGGACAAGATCTTCATTGAGCTCCTCCTTGAGCTTGCTTGCATCATCTGCACGATATCATCGGCACCTGCAAGCTGGTTTTGGAAGTATCTGTGAGTCACGGGGACTCAGCAATCTCACACCCTCGCGATCAAGACTATTTAAGCTTATATGAAGGGTAAAAGGTATGAGGTGGAGTTGCAGCAAGCGACTAGCATATATGGTGGCTAACATATTCGCAAAAGAGAGCGAGAAGAGAAGGCAAAGCACGATCGAGAAACTATGATCAAGAAGTGATCCTAGAACAACCTACGTCAAGCATAACTCCAACACCGTGTTCACTTCCCGGACTCCGCTGGAAAGAGACCATCACGGTTACACACGCGGTTGATGTATTATAATTAAGGTCAACTTCAGGATTTCTACAACCAGACATTAACAAATTCCCATCTGCCCATAACCGCGGGCACGACTTTCGAAAGCTCAAATCGCTGCAGGGGTGTCCCAACTTAGCCCATCACAAGCTCCCACGGTCAATGAAGGATATTCCTTCTCCCAAGACATTCCGATCAGACTCGACATCCAGGTTACAAGACATCTCGACAATGGTAAAACAAGTCCAGCAACACTGCTCGAATGTGCCGACAAATCCCGATAGGAGCTGCACATATCTCGTTCTCAGGGCACACTCAGATTGTCCAAACTTCCGGTAGGCCAGCCCAGAGTTGCCCCAGGTGGCCACCGGCGGCTGATAGTTTGGACCAACACTCAGATGAGCACTGGCTCGGGGGGGGGGGGGTTAAAATAATGATGACCCTTGAGTCTGCAGAACCCAAGGGAAAGAAAAGGCTAGGTGGCGAATGGTAAAACCAAGGTTGGGCATTGCTGGAGGAGTTTTATTCAAGGGGTACTGTCAAGGGGTTCCCATTATTACCCAACCGCGTAAGGAACGCAAAATCCAGGAACATAACACCGATATGATGGAAACTAGGGCGGCAAGAGTGGAACAAAACACCTGGCATAAGGCCGAGCCTTCCACCCTTTACCAAGTATATAGATGCATTAATTAAATAAGAGATATTGTGATATCCCAACAAGTAAACATGTTCCAACAAGGAACAACATCTCCATGTTCCAACAAGGAACAAACTTCATCTTCACCTGCAACTAATAACGCTATAAGAGGGGCTGAGCAAAGCGGTAACATAGCCAAACAACGGTTTGCTAGGACAAGGTGGGTTAGAGGCTTGGTTCAACAATATGGGAGGCATGATAAGCAAGTGGTAGGTATCGCAGCATAGGCATAGCAAAAGAGCGAGCATCTAGCAACCAAAGATAGAAGTGATTTTGAGGGTATGGTCATCTTGCATGAAATCCCGCAAGGAAGAAGAACGATTCCATGAAGAAGACAAACGGACATAGACGAACGAATCCTCACAAACGCAACATTATCGGAACCAACCCGAAGAAGCAACACCGGAAAGGAGCAAACAACATAGTAAACAACCATCACATAAGCATGGCATGATGCACAAACAAGTATGATACATGTCCGGTTTAATGAAGCATGGCATGGCAAAGTGCACAAGCAAAACTACAAGTTAAGTGGAGATCAATATGCAACAAGTTGCATATTAACGAAACACCACGAGACTTATTTAGTTCTCTCTCGTTTAGGTACCCAACAATATTAAATGTTGTTAAACATGGCAAGAGGTGAGGCATAACAAAACTATACCATCTAAACAATTTAAATGGGGCCGGATATAACAAACAACAAACCCGGTAAATCCCCATATGCATTAGTAATTTATTGCAACAACAATTTAAACATTTTAATTGTTGTTATCATGGTGTGGATGACATGAACAAGTTTATGCAATTTTTATTAAAAGTTGACAAGAGCATTATGAAGCATTTTTCACCGTGGTGGAAAGGAAAGGGGTGCAACGGCAACGGTAACGAAAACGGTGCCACGACAATGTTCTGGTTCCAGTAACTTGATTGAGATACCGATGCAAAGGAGAAGTGTGCAGATGCGTGCAAAAGATGGTGGGGTGCTCCCGGATTCCGGGTGTCCCACGAGTTGGCGGCAAGGAAACGAGTGACAAAGGACACGGTGCAGACACGAGCATCTGAAACATCGCAAGCATTCATTCACAGCCGTCGTCTCGAGGTTATACCTTCGAAGCGTACAAGCGGGATAGTTCAAGTTCGTAACGGAAGTAGACCTTCTCGCGACGGTAGAGGATGTAGTGGTACACGTCTCGGAGAAGGACTTGACGCATTCGATGTTTCCGAGGGGATGATAGGGGAACTTGGCGTTAGTGCTACACGGGTCTTCGGTGACGGTCGATGTACATGGCAAATGTAGAGGTACTATGCTTCGGTCGTCGTGGTACTTGGCGATAGTAGTGTTACAAGGGTTGTAGCCGGCCTTGGCGGTTCATCGTGTAGTCGTAAACGTTCCGTAGATGTTCATGTCGTCGTAGCCCTTCGGATCTTGGAGCGATGGTAGTCGTTCACTTGACGGTCTTGAAGGATTCAAAGGGGTACTTGGCGGTCTGTCGTGGTACTTGGCGTTGTTCCCTATTCAGTGGTCGTTGGACTTGGGGTCAAAAGCAACGACAATTGGAGGTGCATGATGACAGCGGTGCGTCATGCTCCGGCACGAGTGCAGGAGGCCGGGGCGGATGACGAAGATGGGCCTCGCTGGGGAGGTCCATGGCAGAGGCGAGCGCTGGTGGTGGATCGACCCTCTGCCTGCTTGAAGCAGGAACACGGCGGTGCAGCAGTAGCTAACGAGGCGTGAGGGAGGTCTAGCGCGACGCCGGAGATGGGGAACGGGTGCAGGAAGACGGACCCGGCCAGTCTTGAAGGAGATTGAGGCACAGGAGGCAGCTCGAAGCAAAGGAGGCGGCATCCGGCGACCCACAGCCCTGGCGGCTCGATGTAGGGGCGCAAGGGCGCTCGAGGCAGGGTCAGAACCTGCGGGTGGCGACGTTAGAGGAACCGGGCGGAGGAGACCCGAGGCGGCGGGGCGCTCCAGTGGGGTAGGCAGGACGGCGGCGGCAGCCATGGGAGGTGGAGCTCGCGGCAAGAGGGAGCAAGATGGGGCTGCAGCGGCGCGAGAACGGGGTTGCCGAGGACGGGGTCCGGTGTTGACCGGAGCAGGGGAATAAGAGGGAGGAGCGGCGCTTCTATCTCTTCCTCTCTAGTGGCGCATCGAGGCATGAGGGATTGAGCATGGGGCGTGCGCTGAATAGAGATCGAGAGGGAGGTCGAGGAGAGGGTTGTGAGCGCGTGCGTGGTTGGTGGCGGCGGAAAGGAAACGAGGAGGAGCCAATGGGATCGAGCAGAGGCCTTACGTGCGGCTAGGGTTAGCAAAGAGTGGGCCTTGGAGACCCAGTGTGGAGGGCGCCGGCTGGGCCTTAGAAGGTCACGGATGGCTGCTGAGAGGCCCAGCTGGGATCTCTCCCTCTCTCTCATCTTATTTTCTTTATCAAAAAACAAGAGAAGAAAAAGAAAGAAAGAGGGGGGGGGGTTAGGTAACGAAGTTGGACTCGCAGATAAATTTCCCGGACTCACAAAAATGAGTTTGACCCAATAAAAATAGAAACGACAAGATTGAAAGATATAAATTCAAACTCATTTGAATTTAATTCAAATGGGTTTGAACTGGGACTTGGGAAAAGGAAGGTCCAAAAATGTTCAGATTTTTGGAGGAGCCCCGGTAAAAGGGAAAAGAAATATTGGGCAAGGTTTGGAGATCAACTCGAAGCAGAGAAGGCATGGGGTTATTGTCGGATTTCGGGTTCCGGCAGACCCTTGAGGTTCGAACACTGGGGTGCGCACGGAGATTTCGCCTTCTACCTACCTGCACCCCTCCGCCCTGCTAAGATCTAAGCTATGGAAAGAACAGTATAAGAGACACAGGGTTTATACTGGTTCGGGCCACCGTTGTGGTGTAATACCCTACTCCAGTGTGTGGTGTGGTGGATTGCCTCTTGAGCTGATGATGATGAGCAATACAAGGAAGAACAGCCTCGCGAGGGTCTATTCTTGGTTGGGAGGATGAACTGCTAGGGGGAGTTCAGTCACCCTTCTCTCTCTCTCTTCTGGATTGCGACCCTAGCTAGTTTCTGGGTTGGCCGATTCTGGATCCTGCCTACCCTGGGGGTGGCTAGTCCTATTTATAGGCAAAGGCCCTAGGCCTCTTCCCAAATATTGAGTGGGAAGGGCGCCAACAATTGGCCATTTTGAAGGGGAACATCTGGTACACTTATCCTGACTAAAGTTAGTCCTCGCCTGCCAAAGACTCTGGTGGTGACGCTGGCTTGGGCTCCACAATGACTTCCTCCCTGCCGTTGGACTGGTCTTGGTCTCGTTGCACCGAAATGGGTGCCTTTGCTTGATGCTCTCGCCTGCGCTTGCTCCCTTTGCACCAAAGAGGAAAGGAGGACACTGCGCGGGCTGGCGCCTACCTGGCGCCCTTGGTCGTCATGGCTTGCGTCACGGGCACCTCGTGAGGTACCCCGCCTTGATCTATCCGCCTCCTTGCGAGCTAGCCTGATGTGGCCGTGCCTGAGGAAGCTCCGTGTCATCCGCCCCGCGAGGCTTGGCCCCTCGCGAGGGTCTTGGGTTTGCGTCGATGAAGGCGGGCCGTGCTGGGCCCCCTTTGAGCCACGCCGCAGGCCGCAGGCAGGCAAGTCTGGGGACCCCCGTTCCCAGAACACCGACAGTAGCCCCCGGGCCCAAGGCGCGCCCGGACTTGGCCGCGCAGGGAGGCGAAAGGGCAAGGGTGAAGCGCCACGGGCCCTCACAGCCTGCGGCCTTGGGCGCTGCGTGGCGGTTGATCGGACGTGGCGCCTCAGCAACCGCGCGAGTTGATAAAGGAGCGACATCTACCCAAGCTTTTCTTTTTGCTTTCTCCGGTTGCTGCTCAGATCCCCTTTCTTGCGCCTCTCCTTCCTTCGTCCAAAATTTCCATATCTACTCCGACCACATGACCTAGGAAGCCATGGCGCCTCGTCAGTCCCCGGCCGGAGCTTGGTACTCGTCTGCCCTGGAGTCGCCGAATGTGTCGGAGGCGAGCCTCACACGGTTGCGCCGGATGGCGGCGGCGCAGGGCATCGACGGGGCGAAGGTGTTCAAGGCCGGCTCCGCCACCCCTGAGGGCCAAGGGAGCACCTTCTATCCGTTCTTTGTAAGAGCCATTGCTGCTGGCCTGGTGCCTCCCTTCTCCGAGTTCTTGTTCTCTGTCCTCCGCCATTATAAGCTACAGGCTCTGCATCTCCACCCCAACTCCGTCCTTCTCCTGGCAATCTTCGCCTATTACTGCGAGGCTCACGTAGAGGTGCAGCCCTCGGTGGCCTTGCTGCGCCACTATTTCTACCTCCGGACCTCTCGCGGTCCTGCTTCCGCGTGCGCGAGCTTCATCGCGTACGGCGGCGCCATTGCAATTTCGAACCTCGGGAAAAGGATTGAGGGCTTCAGGAGCAAGTGGGTCTTTGCAGATGCTGGGCGCATCCACCCTCGGCTGATCTTGCCCACAGAGCAACCCACGAGCTCCAGCGATTGGGGTCGAGCGGAGCTCGTGGACCCCCACGCGAAGCTGGTGTTGGAGAAGATGGACGCGGATCTGAGGCCGGCCAATATGGCGGCGGCGAAGCTGACCGACGCGTCGCTGCTGAGGGAATTCCTGGAGCACCAGCTGGCTGCACTTCGGTAGTACTCACTTCCAATGTGGAGGCTCCATCCGAGCCCCGCGGCCTTGGCCGACGGAGATCTGGCTGCGGTCCTCCAATCTCTGGTCGGGGGCGATGTGGCAAGGTTGGAGGGCGCCCCTACGCCCTTGTTCATCCGCGACGACTAGGAGCAGGTAGTGGAGTCCATGCCCGTCTTCAACGGGGATGGGCCCATGCCCATAGAAACTCCTGGGGAATCGGTGGACGTGTCCTCCGATGACTCCAGCAAAGAGGAGGAAGGAGTGGAGCAGGAAAAAGGGCCTGACTCCGAGGCGACTGACGGAGAGTCGAGGGCTCCCCTCCCCCGACGCAGGTCCCATGTTCTCCGCCTCTCTCCGAGCGATGACGACGAGGATGATGACGAGCAGGATGGCGGAAGCTTGCCCTCGATCCCGAAGAAGGACAGGACCGGGCCGATCTCCCGCGGGTGTGCCCCGGCCCCGAGGCGGACCGCAGACACGCCTTCCGCTTCCAAGCTTCCCGAGGTTGACCCTTCCAGCCGGCTTTCGGGCTTCAAATTTGGCCGGAGGCCGCTTGAGCTCACTGGCGACGACCCGTAAGCGCTTGATTCTTGTCTTTATTTCTTGTTCTGCTTCTGAGGCTTGACGCCCGCATCTCTTGGATAGGCTGGCGCCCGCCGCAAAGAAGCCGAAGGGAGCTCCTGAGGTTCCATATGTGGCAGCGCCTCTGCCCGCGAAGGAAGGTGACCGCGACGCACGGGCTTCTCCTGCTCGGTCGTCCTCGCGAGGCCTGGCTGAGCCGGCTGGGGCGGGCTCAGCTCCCATGGCCCAAGTTACTCCCGAGGTGCCTTTGCCTGCTGCCGCCACTTCAGCCGTTGGGGCGTAGCAAGCTTCGCATCAGGATGCTGTGGTCGTGCTGCCGCCTTCTCCTCCTACTCCACCGGCTGCTGTCTCTCCGACTCCTCCTGCCGTTCTGGATCGTGCTGCCGCTGAGCTGGACCGGCTGTGGCAGGATCTACTTGGCGCCGACCCTCGCTTGGTGGCCGGGCGCTTGGAGCTGGCTTCAGGATGGATTCGCTCCGATGCTTCGATTCGGGCGGCGCTGGTCTAGGCCTCGACGGCTTGCGATGAGGAGAGGCAGGCCGTCCTTGAGGTGAAGGCTGCAGGTGACGCAGCCCTGGCGGAGGTGGTCGACGTCCGTGGTCGCTGCAAGGCGCTGGAGGACGAGCTGCAAGGCCTGCGGGACCAGCTCGCGAAAGAGGTCCGCCTTCGCCAAGAGCAGGAAGAAGGCGTGAAGGCTCGCGAGGCGGCCGTCGAGGGCCGGGAGGCCAAGCTCAGGAAGCGCCGCGACCTCCTAGGTGCGCTGGAGCAGGAGTTGGGGGTGAGGAAGGTCGAGCTGGACGACAAGGCCCAGGTTCTTGCCGAGGACCGCGTGCCCTTCGCGGAGATGGAGGCGAAGGCTCGCTCCTCGCTGAGGATGCTTTACGACAGCGGCCTGGAGAGCCTGCTGCCTGGAGCCGAGGAAGGCCCCGCCAAGCTGCTTCCCTTCCTGGTTCGCGCTCTTGAAGATGTCGCCTTTGGCCTTGGCCCCACGTGTAACACCCCGGATGTAACTTTCCCAATATGTATTCCAACTCTTGCCATTTCCGGCCTTAAGTTATTTTATTTTCTCGGGTTCGGGTTTTTGTCTCCGTGTGTTGTTGTCGTTGTCATGCATCTCATATCATGTCATCATGTGCATTGCATTTGCATACATGTTCATCTCATGCATTCGAGCATTTTCCCCGTTGTCCGTTTTGCATTCCGGCGCTTCGTTCTCCTCCGGTGGTCATTTCTACCTTTCTTTCGTGTGTGGGGATTAAACATTTCCGGATTGGACCGAGACTTGGCAAGCGGCCTTGGTTTACTACCGGTAGACCGCCTGTCAAGTTTCGTACCATTTGGACTTCGTTTGATGCTCCAACAGTTAACCGAGGAACCTAAAAGGCCTCGTGTGTGTTGCAGCCAAACACCCCTCCAAGTTGGCCCAAAACCCACCTAAACCCTCTCCATCATCTAGAGCGTTCGATCACGATCGCGTGGCCGAAAACCGCACCTCATTTGGACTCTCCTAGCTCCCTCTATGCCTATAAATAGACCCCTCATTCCAAATTCCGGATCCCCTCTTTGAAACCCTAAAATCCTAGATCCGCCGCACCGGACAATGTTCGTCCCGAGCCAAACACACCGCGCCGCCGTGTCCAGCCAGTAAGGGGCCGCCACCTGTCCCGCGCGGGGCCTCCCTCCGCCGCCGGCCCGCGAGGCCCAAGTCGGGTCCTCCTCCGCCGCCGCCCGGGCCGAGCAGCCTACCGCGCCCCGCTGCCTTCTTCCCACCGTCCGGCGACCCCGCGCCACTGCACGGAGCCGACGCCGGCCGCCGCACCCTCGCCAGCGACTGCGCCGCCCCACCGGAGCATCGCCCGCCGCCGCCAATCCGCGCTGGGGCCGCGCCCGACGGCCGCCGCCGCCGTCCTGTCCTTCCTCTCGCCGGCTCCGGCTTCCCCCGCGCCGGAGCGGCGCCTCCTCTTTGCCGGAGTAGGGATCCTCACCGGCGACCTCGGATTCCGTCGCGGGTGAACAGTGCATCTCGCGGGTGAACAGTAAACCCTAATCGTGCTATAACTCCGCATCCGTAGCTCCGTTTTGGGCATATAGCACATCAAAATTTTCGTCGCAGAGAGTACATCATTTCATTCCATTGCATCATTTTCATTTGAGTTCATCTTGATGCCCGAAATGCTGTTAGAAGAGTGCTACTTGAGATAATTGTCAGATCTGCTACTCCATTTAGTTATTTGTCATTTTTGCCATGATTATTGTGTGCATGATATGCCCATGAGCTGTACATATGTTTTTTAGGGTTTTGCCATCTTTCCAGAGGTGCAACCCATGTATTTTTGTGATGTGTGTGGTGACGAGCACACGCTTGCAAAGTGAGGCACTTGGTAATGCTGATTTCAGGGACTTAGCATTTTCACTAAGTCCTTGAGCTGTTTATCTCATATGGCCATATGTTCATGTTGTTTCCTAGTGATCCGTGCCTCTTTTGAGGATGATCAGTAAGGATGTTTTGTTAATCTTGTAGTGCTCTGTCCATCCATGTCTTTGTTTGCATTTATGGAGCAACCTAGCTTGAGTAAATCGAGCTCTACTTTTGCTACTTCGTGAATCTGGGCAGATTGTCTACTCGTTAGCGATTTTGCCGATGATGTTGTAGTTGATCCGTGCATGCTATGCTATTGTTCTTGCCATGTCTAGCTTGAATTTTGTGTATTATTGATGGGTGTATGCTTAGTTTGTCATGACTTGCTCTGTAGTGAGTGCATCGAGCTCGTAAACATGCCTACTTGATATATGTTTCAGCATGCTCCAGTTTTCACTAAGTCTGTGATCTGGTTATGTTTTTGCCATGTTCACATGCTTGCAATTGTATTTTCTGATCCCTTTTGGCTCAAGGTCACTAAGGGACTTTTGTTAAGCTCGTTGAGTAGCTCCATGCCATGCTTTATTTTGCCATGTTCAGGTCCTGTAGCATATAGTTTTGTTGCTCCAAAGAGTGCTATCTGATCTGAAATTCCGGACAAGTGTTAATTTCACAAAGTCTGAGATGTGTCTGCCATATGCATTTTTGCCATGCTTGTTTGAGCCTGTTAATGGATGAATTGGCCATAGCTCAGTGCTAGACTTTTGTTAAGCATCATTAATGAATCCCTGCCATGTATTTTTGTGCCATGTTTGAGTGTTGTAGCATGTTCATCTCGTTGTATTTAGATGGCTACTTGCTGTAAAACGCAGAACGTGGTCATATTTGAATTGCTTGCCATTTCCAAACCGTAACTCCGATTCCGGCGTTCTTTATATCGTTTTCAAGCGATTTCATCTCATCTTCCCAGTGGAACACTTGGATTAACAAGTTGAGGCAAGGTTCATGCATCCCTTGTCAAATCTTGCATATGCATCCCGCATCGCATCCCGCATAGCATACCATCTTTGCATCATATTGTTCGAGCTTTGCACGTGGTTGATTGTGTTCCGTTTGCTTGTCTGTCTTGTTTGGGTAGAGCCGGGAGACGAGTTTGCTAACGAGGAGCCCGTTGAGTTTGCTTTCGAGGATCCAGTCAACTCTGACAACTTTGCAGGCAAGATGATCATACCCTCGAAATCACTACTATCTTTGCTATGCTAGATGCTCGCTCTTTTGCTATGCCAATGCTACGATGCCTACCACTTGCTTTCAAGCCTCCCAAATTGCCATGTCAAACCTATAACCCACCATGTCCTAGCAAACCGTTGATTGGCTATGTTACCGCTTTGCTCTGCCCCTCTTATAGCGTTGCTAGTTGCAGGTGAAGATTGGAGGCCGTTCCATGTTGGAACATTTATTTACTTGTTGGGATATCATTATATTGCCATGTTATCTTAATGCATCTATATACTTGGTAAAGGGTGGAAGGCTCGGCCTCTCGCCTAGTGTTTTGTTCCACTCTTGCCGCCCTAGTTTCTGTCATATCGGTGTTATGTTCCCGGATTTTTTGCGTTCCTTACGCGGTTGGGTTATAATGGGAACCCCTTGATAGCTCGCCTTGATTAAAGCTTTTCCAGCAATGCCCAACCTTGGTTTTACCATTTGCCACCTAGCCTCTTTTTCCCTTGGGTTTCCGGAGCCCGAGGGTCATCTTATTTAAACCCCCACCCGGGCCAGTGCTCCTCTGAGTGTTGGTCCGACTGAGCTGCCTGCGAGGCCACCTCGGGGCAACTTGAGGGTTGGTTTTACTCGTAGCTAGTCTCATCTAAGTGTGCCCTGAGAGCGAGATATGTGCAGCTCCTATCGGGATTTGTTGGCACATTCGGGCGGTGTTGCTGGTCTTGTTTTAACCTGTCGAAGTGTCTTGAAGAACCGAGATACCGAGTCTGATCGGAACGTTTCGGGAGGAGGTCTATTCCTTCGTTGACCGTGAGAGCTTGTCATGGGCTAAATTGGGACTCCCCTGCAGGGATTTGAACTTTCAAAAGCCGTGCCCGCGGTTATGGGTAGATGGGAATTTGTTAATGTCCGGTTGTAGATAACTTGAACCTTAACTTAATTAAAATGAATCAACTGAGTGTGTTACCGTGATGGCCTCTTCTCGGCGGAGTCCGGGAAGTGGACACGGTGTTGGAGTAATTCTTGTGCAGGTTGCTCTCTAGTTTTCTCGCTCGCGCTTTGCCTTCTCTTCTCGCTCTCTTTTGCGAACAGGATAGCCACCATATATGCTAGTCGCTTGCTGCTGCTCCACATATTTACCTTGCCTTTCCTATTAAGCTTAAATAGTCTTGATCGCGAGGGTGCGAGATTGCTGAGTCCCTGTGGCTCACAGATTACCTATTACACCAGATGCAGGGCCTGATGATTCCGCTCCAGGTGACGCGCTCGAGCTCAAGTGGGAGTTCGACGAGGACTCTCAACGATACTATGTTTCCTTTCCTGATGATCTGTAGTGGTGCCCAGTTGGGGTGATCGGGACCGTGTCGCATGTTGGGTTATCTTTTATTTTGGCGCCGTAGTCGGGCCATGAGTGTTTGGATGTTGTAATGCTATTTATGTACTTGATTGACGTGGCAACTGTAAGCCAACTATGTTATCTCCCCTTTATCATTTATATTACATGGGATGTTGTGAAGATTGCCTAACTTGCGACATATGCCTTCAATGTGATTATGTCTCTAAGTCGTGCCTCGACACGTGGGAGCTATAGTCGCATCAAGGGTGTTACAAGTTGGTATCAGTGCCTTCCCCGACCTTAGGAGCCCCATTGCTTGATCGTTTTTAGCGGCCGAGTTGTGTCTAGAAAAATGTTTTGAGTCAATTAGGAATTATATATCGGAGAGTTTAGGAATTCTTTTACTTCCCAGTCTCCTCATCGCTCTGGTAAGGCATCCTGATGTAGAGTTTTGACTCTTCTCTTCTCAAATTTCACTAAATTTTTTTTTGGATCACGCATGTATCTTGGAATCGTTCCGATGGTTTTATGATGAGAACATTGTCTTGGTGCCTCCTATCAGGGGTTTTGTGGAAGTGTCCCGGGGAGTTGAGCTCTGAGGTGTTGTCGTCATAATTTTATCGTTGCAGTTCTGGAATACCTGAGTTTAGTACACCGACATCGAAAATCTCTTTTATGTAGTTCGTTGGTGAGATAACCTCGACGCCACCCAGTACTGGGGCGGGAGTTCGGGAGTATCGCCATAACTTGTATAACGGATGCTTTTCGAAGGTTGAGGTAGATGGTTTCCGAAGTTTTTCTCGGTTATGTGTTGAAGGATGGATACAGCTAGATGTAGGATTTGCTAGTTTGGGTGAGATATTATGCTTCCCCTGTATCCCCAACACCTGATTGCATAACCGGAAAGGTTCGGGAGTTTCATAGGTGGGAATTCTAGTAGCTCTAGTTCTTCTTCCACGGATATTTGGTTTGAGATTGAGATTTCTTACCGAGTATTCGTTCTTGATCCGTACCTTGTTGATTTATTTCTCTACCTAAATTCTACGTGGCTTCTCAATTTATGGATATGTAACAATTTCAAGAGGAATGCATTCGTTCATTTTGTTCGGATGTGAAGACTTTATGTTACAATTTTCATTCCGTTGGATTCAGCTTCATTTTATCTGTCTATGTGCTAACGGTGGTCAACCTCTTCAGGATGGCTCCCGCTAAGAGCACCAATCAGAATCAGAATCAAGATCCGCCACCACCTCCACCTCCTCCGGAGGCATGGCAAGCTGTGATGGCCGCAACCAATGCAAACACACAGTTGATCATGCTAATTCTTCAAGAGCGCAATCAAGGGAACCAAGGCAACAATCAAAATCACTTTGCTACACTCAACCAGTTCCTTGCTAACGGGCCAAAGACTTTCAGCAATTGTGTTGAGGAAACCGATGCTGGCGATTGGCTCATGGATCTGTGCAAGCATTTCGAGTGCAAACGTCAGGCCTGAGGACTTTGTCAAGTTCGCTTCCTTCCAACTCAAAGATCAAGCTACAGAATGGTTCCAGCAGTACAAGGTTTCCAGAGGTGGACGTGTCATTACCTGGGATGAATTCCGTCAAGATTTCAGAGCTCACCATATCCCTCAGAGCGTGGTTGAAAGCAAGCGTGAGGAATTCCGCAACCTGAAGCAAGGCTCTTTTTTTGTCTATGACTACAACAAGTTGTTTCAGAAGCTCGCCCGCTTTGCCAAGCAGGACGTCCCTGACGAGAAGAGCATGATATACCAGTTCAGGGGTGGTCTCAGAGAAGAAATCCAGCTCGCTCTTGTTCTCTTTGAGCCCTTGAGGTACGATGAGTTCTACAACATGGCATTGAAGCAAGAGGCCGCTCAACTGAGGTGTGATGCTTCCAAGAAGCGAGTCAGAGATGATACTCCTTCTTCCTCTACTCAAGTGGCCAAGCAGCAGAAGTTTTGGCTTCCTCCTCCGTTTCGTCAGCCGTATCAGCAGAAGAGCAAAGGTGGCAGTGGTTCTTCCCACCCACCCAACCCTGGCTTTCAGAACAAGACTTCGTCTCAAGCTCCAAGATCAAGTGCTCCGTATCACCGTCCGCTTTCAGAGGTCACGTGCAACAAGTGCCAACAGAAGGGTCACTATGCCAACAAGTGTCTCAACCAGAGGCGTCTTCCTCCTCCTCCTCCTGTGAGATCGGCAAGTACAACAGTGGTCAAGCATAATCCCAAGCACGCCAAGGTCAATATGATGAATGCAGCCCAGGCAGAGGACTCATCAGATGTCATCATGGGTAACCTTCCTGTTAATGATATTCCTGCAAAAGTACTTTTTGACTCTGGTGCATCGCATTCCTTCATGTCATTCCCATTTGCATCGGAGAACAATTTTAGTACTAAGGCATTACCTAGAGTTATGTAAGTCGTCTCTCCGGCTAAGCGTCTGAGTTCTAGTATGATGGTTCCGGATATTTCTATCATCATGGGTGATTTCAAGTTTCTGGCTTCTCCGATGGTTCTTGGTAACTCGGATATTGATCTTATTCTCGGGATGGATTGGCTCTCTAAGCACAAGGCTCAGCTTGACTGTGCAGCCAGGAAGATTCAATTGACTCATTCGTCTAAGGATGTAATTGTCTTTGCCGCTCAGGATAATACCATCCGTCTGTTTTCTCTCAATGAGAAGGGTGAACTGGATGCCATCTCGCAAATTCCATTCGTTTGCGAATATCAAGACGTCTTTCCAGAAGAGCTTCCAGGAATGCCTCCGCACCGGCCAGTTGAATTCGTCATCGATCTTGAGCCCGGTACGGAACCAGTGTGCAAGCGTCCTTACAAGCTCGGACCTGAAGAGTTGAAGGAGCTGAAGAAGCAACTCGATATTCAAGAGAGAATGGGTCTCATCCGGCCTAGTTCTTCTCCGTGGGGTTGTGGTGTTCTTTTTGTGAAGAAGAAGGATGGAACGGACCGACTTTGTGTTGATTACCGTCCATTGAACAAGAAGACCATCAAGAACAAATACCCACTTCCCAACATAAACGAGCTGTTCGAACAACTCAAAGGTTCCCAAGTATTCTCCAAGCTTGATCTCCATATGGGTTATCATCAGATTCGAATCCGTGAGCAAGATATTCCCAAGACGGCTTTCAAGACAAGCTATGGTTCATATGAATACACTGTCATGTCTTTTGGCCTCGTCAACGCTCCTCCGACGTTCTCTCGCATGATGAAATTCATCTTCAACGCCTACACCAATGACTTCGTTTTGGTCTATCTCGACGACATTCTGGTTTTCTCGAAGAACAAGGAAGATCATGCCAAGCACTTGCGTTTGGTACTTGATAAGCTGAGGGAACACAAGTTCTACGCCAAGTTCTCCAAGTGCGAATTTTGGCTCGATGAGGTTCTTTATCTTGGTCATATCATCTCTGCCAAGGGCATTGCGGTGAATCGTGAGAAGGTATCTGCAATTGTGAATTGGGAACCTCCTCAGAACGTGAAGCAACTCCGTAGCTTCCTCGGTCTCGCAAGCTACCGTCGAAGATTCGTTGAAAACTTTTCTAAGATCGCGAAGCCTCTCTCAAATCTTCTTCAGAAGCACGTCAAATACGTTTGGTCTCCGGAGTGTGACATTACTTTCAACACTTTGAAAGAGAAATTGATCACTGCTCCAGTTCTCACTCCGCGTGATGAATCCAAGCCGTACGAGGTCTTTTGTGATGCCTCTCTCCAAGGTCTTGGCGCAGTGTTGGTGCAAGAGAAGAAAGTTGTTGATTATACCTCTCGCCAGTTGAAGCCCAATGAGAAGAACTACCCCACTCATGATCTCGAGTTGGCGGCAGTTGTGCATGCTCTTTTGACTTGGAGACATCTCCTATTGGGAAGAAAAGTGGACACATCTTCACTGACCACAAGAGTCTCAAGTACATCTTCACTCAGCCTAATCTCAACCTTAGGCAAACTCGATGGGTCGAAATGATTCAAGAGTATAATCCGAGTATCGAGTATACTCCAGGCAAGGCCAATGTGATTGCAGACGCATTGAGCAGGAAAGCTTATTGCAACAGTCTGATTCTCAAGCCTTATCAACCCGAGCTTTGTGAAGCTTTCCGCAAACTTAATCTGCAAGTTGTTTCTCAAGGTTTCCTCGCCAACCTTCAAGTCTCTCTTACCTTGGAAGACCAGATTCGCCAAGCCCAGCTTCTTGATGCTATGGTGAAAAAGGTGAAGATTGGGATTGCCAAGAGTCAACCCAAGTACAAGTGCTACCGCCTTGATGACAAGGACACTCTCTTCTTCGAGGATCGTATTGTTGTACCCAAAGGTGACCTCCGTAAAGTGATCATGAACGAGGCTCACAATTCTCTCCTCTCCATCCACCCTGGGAGCACGAAGATGTATCAGGACCTCAAGCATGCTTATTGGTGGACTCGAATGAAGCGCGAGATCGCTCAATTCGTGAATGAATGTGATGTCTGCAGAAGAGTGAAGGCAGAACATCAAAGGCCAGCGGGTCTCCTCCAACCTCTTGCCATTCCAGAATGGAAGTTTGACCACATTGAAATGGACTTCGTAACTGGGTTTCCAAAGTCCAAATGTGGCAATGATGCTATCTTCGTTGTCCTCGACAAACTCACTAAAGTGGCTCACTTTCTGCCTATCAAAGAGTCAATAACTGCAGCTCAATTGGCGGAACTTTATACCTCTCGAATTGTCTCTCTGCACGGTATTCCACAAGTGATCTCTTCAGACCGTGGCAGCATCTTTACTTCCAAGTTTTGGGATTCCTTTAAGAAGGCCATGGGCACCAACATCCATTTCAGTATAGCTTTCCATCCTCAAACTAGCGGCCAAGTCGAGCGTGTCAACCAGATTCTTGAAGATATGCTCAGGGCTTGTGTGATCTCCTTTGGCATGAAGTGGGAAGATTGCCTTCCTTATGCTGAATTCTCCTACAACAACCGTTTTCAAGCAAGTTCGGGCAAGGCCCCATTTGAAATTCTGTATGGCAGGAAGTGCCGTACCCCTCTCAACTGGTCTGAAACTGGTGAACGTCAGCTGCTGGGTAATGACTTAATCACAGAGGCATAGGAAATGTGCAAAGTCATTCGAGATAATCTCAAAGCAGCCCAATCCCGCCAGAAGAGCTACTATGATAGTAAGCACCGTGATTTGGCTTTCGAGATCGAAGATCATGTTTACCTCCGCGTCTCTCCTATGAAAGGTACTCGTCGCTTCAGTATCAAAGGGAAGCTTGCCCCTAGATACGTGGGACCTTTCAAGATTGTCAGCAAGAGAGGCGATCTCGCCTATCAACTCGAGCTTCCTTCAAACTTTGCAAATGTTCATGATGTGTTCCATGTCTCTCAGCTCCGAAAGTGCTTCAAGACTCCTGATCGCACTGTCAACTTCGAGGACATTGAGCTCCAAGAAGATCTCTCATATCGTGAGCACCAAGTTGCTATTCTTGAGGAGACTGAACGCAAGACTCGCAACAAGTCAATCAAATTCCTCAAAGTCAAGTGGTCACACCATTCCGACCGTGAAGCTACCTGAGAACGCGAGGATCACCTACGTTCTGAATACCCGGCGTTCTTTCAGTCCTAGATCTCGGGACGAGATCCTTTCGTAGTGGTGGAGTGTTGTAACACCCCGGATGTAACTTTCCCAATATGTATTCCAACTCTTGCCGTTTCCGGCCTTAAGTTATTTTATTTTCTCGAGTTCGGGTTTTTGTCTCCATGTGTTGTTGTCGTTGTCATGCATCTCATATCATGTCATCATGTGCATTGCATTTGCATACGTGTTCATCTCATGCATTTGAGCATTTTCCCCGTTGTCCATTTTGCATTCCGGCGCTTCGTTCTCCTTCGGTGGTAATTTCTACCTTTCTTTCGTGTGTGGGGATTAAACATTTCCGGATTGGACCGAGACTTGGCAAGCGGCCTTGGTTTACTACCGGTAGACCGCCTGTCAAGTTTCGTACCATTTGGACTTCGTTTGATGCTCCAACGGTTAACCGAGGGACCGAAAAGGCCTCGTGTGTGTTGCAGCCCAACACCCTCCAAGTTGGCCCAAAACCCACCTAAACCCTCTCCATCATCTAGAGCGTTCGATCACGATCGCGTGGCCGAAAACCGCACCTCATTTGGACTCTCCTAGCTCCCTCTATGCCTATAAATAGATCCCTCATTCCAAATTCCGGATCCCCTCTTCGAAACCCTAAAATCCTAGATCCGCCGCGCCGGACAATGTCCGTCCCGGGCCGGACACACCGCGCCGCCGCGTCCAGCCAGTGAGGGGCCGCCACCTGTCCCGCGCGGGGCCTCCCTCCGCCGTTGGCCCGAGAGGCCCAAGGCAGGCCCTCCTCCGCCGCCGCCCGGGCCGAGGCGCCTACCGCGCCCCGCCGCCTTCTTCCCACCGTCCGGCGACCCCGCGCCACCGCATGGAGCCGACACCGGCCGCCGCACCCTCGCCGGCAACCGCGCCACCCCACCGGAGCATCGCCCGCCGCCGCCAATCCGCGCCGGGGCCGCGCCCGACGGCCGCCGCCGCCGTCCTGTCCTTCCTCTCGCCGGCTCCGGCTTCCCCCCCGCCGGAGCGGCGCCTCCTCTTCGCCGAAGTAGGGATCCTCATTGGCGACCTCGGATTCCATCATGGGTGAACAGTGGATCTCGCGGGTGAACAGTAAACCCTAATCCGCGAGGTGGTTTTTTTCTTCTAAGTCCTCAAAATCTCAGATCCATATGCTCCTGTTCATCGTGCTATAACTCCGCATCCGTAACTCCGTTTTGGGCATATAGCATATCAAAATGTTCGTCGCAGAGAGTACATCATTTCATTCCATTGCATCATTTTCATATGAGTTCATCTTGATTCCTGAAATGCTGTTAGAAGAGTGCTACTTGAGATAATTGTCAGATTTGCTACTCCATTTAGATATTTGTCATTTTTGCCATGATTATTGTGTGCATGATATGCCCACGAGCTCTACATATGTTTTGTTAAGGGTTTTGCCATCTTTCCAGGGGTGCAACCCATGTATTTTTGTGATGTGTGTGGTGACGAGCACAAGCTTGCAAAGTGAGGCACTTGGTAATGCTGATTTCAGGGACTTAGCATTTCCACTAAGTCCTTGAGCTGTTTATCTCATATGGCCATATGTTCATGTTGTTTCCTAGTGATCCGTGCCTCTTTTGAGGATGGTCAGTAAGGATGTTTTGTTAATCTTGTAGTGCTCTATCCATCAATGTCTTTGTTTGCATTTATGGAGCAACCTAACTTGATTCAATCGAGCTATACTTTTGCTACTTCGTGAATCTGGGCAGATTGTCTACTCGTTAGCGATTTTGCCGATGATGTTATAGTTGATCCGTGCATGCTATGCTATTGTTATTGCCATGTCTAGCTTGCATTTTGTGTATTCTTGATGGGTGTATGCTTAGTTTGTCATGACTTGCTCTGTAGTGAGTGCATCGAGCTCGTAAACATGCCTACTTGATATATGTTTCAGCATGCTCCAGTTTTCACCAAGTCTGTGATCTGGTTATGTTTTTGCCATGTTCACATGCTTGCAATTGTATTTTCTGATCCCTTTTGGCTCAAGGTCACTAAGGGACTTTTGTTAAGCTCGTTGAGTAGCTCCATGCCATGCTTTATTTTGCCATGTTCAGGTCCTGTAGCATATAGTTTTGTTGCTCCAAAGAGTGCTATCTGATCTGAAATTCCAGACATGTGTTAATTTCACTTAAGTCTGAGATCTGTCTGCCATATGCATTTTTGCCATGCTTGTTTGAGCCTGTTAATGGATGAATTGGCCGTAGCTCAGTGCTAGGCTTTTGTTAAGCATCATGAATGCATCCCTGCCATGTATTTTTGTGCCATGTTTGAGTGCTGTAGCTTGTTCATCTCGTTGCATTTAGATGGCTACTTGCTGTAAAACGCAAAACGTGGTGATATTTGAATTGCTTGCCATTTCCAAACCGTAACTCCAATTCCGGCGTTCTTTATATTGTTTTCAAGAGATTTCATCTCATCTTTCCAGTGGCACACTTGGATTTCCATGTTGAGGCCAGGTTCATGCATCCCTTGTCAAATCTTGCATATGCATCCCGCATCGCATCCCGCATAGCATACCATCTTTGCATCATATTGTTCGAGCTTTGCACGTGGTTGATTGTGTTCCGTTTGCTTGTTTGTCTTGTTTGGGTATAGCCGGGAGACGAGTTTGCTAACGAGGAGCCCGTTGAGTTTGCTTTCGAGGATCCAGTCAACTCTGACAACTTTGCAGGCAAGATGATCATACCCTCAAAATCACTACTATCTTTGCTATGCTAGATGCTCGCTATTTTGCTATGCCAATGCTACGATGCCTACCACTTGCTTTCAAGCCTCCCAAATTGCCATGTCAAACCTATAACCCACCATGTCCTAGCAAACCGTTGATAGTCTATGTTACCGCTTTGCTCAGCCCCTCTTATAGCGTTGCTAATTGCAGGTGAAGATTGGAGGCCGTTCCTTGTTGGAACGTTTATTTATTTGTTGGGATATCATTATATTGCCATGTTATCTTAATGCATCTATATACTTGGTAAAGGGTGTAAGGCTCGGCCTCTCGCCTAGTGTTTTGTTCCACTCTTGCCGCCCTAGTTTCCGTCATATCGGTGTTATGTTCCCGGATTTTTTGCGTTCCTTACGCGGTTGGGTTATAATGGGAACCCCTTGATAGTTCGCATTGATTAAAGCTTTTCCAGCAATGCCCAACCTTGGTTTTACCATTTGCCACCTAGCCTCTTTTTCCCTTGGGTTTCCGGAGCCCGAGGGTCATCTTATTTAAACCCCCACCCACGCCAGTGCTCCTCTGAGTGTTGGTCCGACTGAGCTGCCTGCGGGGCCACCTCAGGGCAACTTGAGGGTTGTTTTTACTCGTAGCTAGTCTCATCTAAGTGTGCCCTGAGAGAGAGATATGTGCAGCTCCTATCGGGATTTGTTGGCACATTCGGGCGGTGTTGCTGCTCTTGTTTTAACCTGTCGAAGTGTCTTGAAGAACCGAGATACCGAGTCTGATCGGAACGTTTCGGGAGGAGGTCTATTCCTTCGTTGACCGTGAGAGCTTGTCATGGGCTAAATTGGGACTCCCCTGCAGGGATTTGAACTTTTGAAAGCCGTGCCCGCGGTTATGGGCAGATGGGAATTTGTTAATGTCCGGTTGTAGATAACTTGAACCTTAACTTAATTAAAATGAATCAACTGAGTGTGTTACCGTGATGGCCTCTTCTCGGTGGAGTCCGGGAAGTGGACACGGTGTTGGAGTAATTCTTGCGCAGGTTTCTCTCTAGTTTTCTCGCTCGCGCTTTGCCTTCTCTTTTCGCTCTCTTTTGCGAACAGGATGGCCACCATATATGCTAGTCGCTTGCTGCTGCTCCACATATTTACCTTGCCTTTCCTATTAAGCTTAAATAGTCTTGATCATGAGGGTGCGAGATTGCTGAGTCCCTATGGCTCACAGATTACCTATTACACCAGATGCAGGGCCTGATGATTCCGCTCCAGGTGACGAGCTCGAGCTCAAGTGGGAGTTCGACGAGGACTCTCAACAATACTATGTTTCCTTTCCTGATGATCTGTAGTGGTGCCCAGTTGGGGGTGATCGGGACCGTGTCGCATGTTGGGTTATCTTTTATTTTGGCGCCGTAGTCGGGCCATGAGTGTTTGGATGTTGTAATGCTATTTATGTACTTGGTTGACGTGGCGAGTGTAAGCCAACTATGTTATCTCCCCTTTATCATTTATATTACATGGGATGTTGTGAAGATTGCCTAACTTGCGACATATGCCTTCAATGCGATTATGTCTCTAAGTCCTGCCTCGACACGTGGGAGCTATAGTCGCATCGAGGGTGTTACACCACGGCCGAGGGCGAGGCGCGTGTCGTGTCTTCTGCAGCGCTGACGCGGGTCCTCACCCACATCTACCTTCGCGATCCCGGCGTCGACCTCGACAGCCTGCTGGAGCCAGTAAGCGGCGAGCGTGCCGCTGCCGCTACCGAGGCCGTGAAGGGTCGCGCGGAGGCTCTGCTGGGGAAGTTTCGGGCCTTTAGCACCAAGCCGAAGCAAGGCGCTGCCGACCCCGCTGCTCCATGAGGCGAACCTACTCCGCGCTGCTCCACCGCCAACAAGTGACTCCGTTGTGGCTCCTATCCTGCCTTTAATTCCTGCACATTTATCATGCCTCGGGGAGGCGTTTAAACTTGCGTTTGGCATTGAGATAGCAGTGTGGACTGTAATATTTGCTTTTGAATTCCTTGACGTTTGCGCTTTTCCTTCCTACTTGCTTATGTTCTACGCTGGCAGAGCCCGGCCCCGCGCATACCTCACCCAGGGTTAGTCCCGACCGGAAACCAGGACGGGGCCAAGGAGTGAGGGGCTACATGACAAGTTAGGCTCCTGAGTCGCGATGCTCAGGAGTCCCCCTTGGTGCACGAACAGCAAGTAGGGAGGTATGCTGTGGGTGGATCTACCGTTCTACGTCTGCAGAGCCCGGCCGCGCGCATACCTCAACCGCCGTTAGCCTTTCGGAGCTAAGGAGTGAGGGGCTACGTGACCAGTTAGGCTCCTGAGTCGCGATGCTCAGGAGTCCCCCTTGACGCTCAAACGGCCTTCGTACCTTAGCTCCGCTCGGGAAGAGACGTGCGACGAACCAGGCCCGGGGGGCCTGGCTGGGTGGCGTGTGACTGGGCGTGACCCAGGCACAGCCCCCGTGCCCAGCCCCCTCACGTGGCACTCCCGAGGGGAGGCGTTACGATGAGGCTAGACACTGAGATTTGGGCTCCCTGAGGTTGATGCGGCCCGGGGGCTGCCCTCGGTTGTTTATCACCAGCGCGGAGCATAGCGCTTCCGTATGTGTACGGGCATAGCCGCTCCTCGACAGTGTCGTCAGCCAGCACGGAGCATGGTGCTTCCACTGGTATGTGGGAGGGGGCTCCCCTCCGGGAGGAGCCCCCGGGGCGTGTACAGCCCCGCCCTGACATGTGGCTGGCACGGTAGGGCCTGGCGAGGTGTATCTGGGCACCCGTGAGCCAGCGCGGGACTCATGGGGCCCTACCTCTAGGCGGGTTGCGCCTGGCACTGGGCCTTATCTTGTGATGTGTCCCTACAAATTTGGTTAGATGCCGGCACTCTACGTCCTCGGGTCCCGGCCCTCGAGCTGGTCTCAGCCGTCGCTGGCATGCCAGGTCGCGATGCCGTGGACAAGGCCAGAGGGTGAGGGCTAGAGAGCCAGTAAGAGCCCTGAGTCGCGATGCTCAGGTACCCCCCTTTAACGTGCAAGTGGTCGGCATGGAGAAGAAGAGGTGCCGTGGACAGGCATCAAATAATCAAGCATGGTGGGTCGAACGCATAGCCAGAAATAAATGCAAAAGGGGTACATGCCGCTCGGTCTGGCCCGAGCGACTTGGGGGATGATGCAGCCCGAGGGGCGCCCCCAATAAGGTAAGCTAACAACATGGAATAAAAGGGATACATGCCACAGGGACGGACCCACGCGGCCTGGGAATAATGCAGCCCTGGGGGGGCGCTCCCAGCTGGAAGTGAAACTTGAAAGATGTCACCTGATGATGTTGAGGACGAAGGAGTGTTGGTGTAGCAGACTCGGTGGGTTGCGGAAGCCGATTCTCACGAGCCCCCAGGCCCAGGGGCCTCGGGAGGCTCCGGAGGCGCTTGTGGTTCCTTGCGGACCATCTCCATCTCCGCCAGGGCTGTGGAATGCCTGGCCTCTTGAGCCTCCATGATGCTCCTCGTGAGGAGATGGTACGTGGCAGCCGCGTTCGGCAAGCCGTAAGGCATGCGAACGTAGCTGTGGGCTGGACCTTCGCAGCGCCCCACTCGCGAGGGCCAGAGGCACTCCAGAGAGGCGACTCGATTGAGCCCTGGTATGTCGATGCAGATGCACATCCCACCATCCTCGCTTGGGTGGGGAGCCACAGCTGGTAGGCGGCGGCCGCCTCTCATGACTCTTGACTCCTGTGGCTCCTGAATGGCCTTGCTGTCTAACTCCTGAGGGTCTAGCTCTCCTTGCTTTACTCCTTCCTGAGGGAAACATGCATCGAAACACGCCTCCATGTGGTGCCCAAGCGCCTCCCTCGTGACCTTAGCCAGGTCGGTGGCCCCCCAGGGGAGAGCCCCCGAGCCCTGCCTGAGGAGGGCGCCGGGAGCGCTTTCCTATGCGATGGAAGGAGGTTCCCCCTAGGCAGGCGCGGGCCCTGAGGAGCCTGCCTCCTGAGGGGCCGGGCTGGACGATGTCTTCTTCTTCTTGGGGGCAGTCTCGGGAAGCCTCCTGCTTCCACGATCTAGGTCTTCCAGTGACGCAGCCTGAAAGGCTCGTTGCAGGGAACACACCGCGTCCTTCTCTTCACAGGGCACCGTGATGACTCCGCCACTTCCTGGCATCTTGAGGACGTTGTAGCCATGGTTAGTTACGACCATGAACTTGGCCAGCGCTGGGTACCCAAGGATGGCGTTGTACGGCAGGCGAATGTGAGCGACATCGAAGTTGATGAGCTCGGTGTGGTAGTTGTCGCGTGTCCCGAAGGTGAATGGGAGGCGGACCTGACCAATCGGGACTGTGGAGCCGTCGGTGACTCCGGAGAAAGGCTTGGTCGGCTGAAGCTCGTTGTAGGGCACTTGGAGATTGTTGAATGTTTCCACGGACAGGACGTTGAGCCCTGCCCCGCCATTGATGAGGGTCCTGGTGCCCACCACATTGCTGATGATTGGGGAACAAAGCATCGGGAGGACTCTGGCTGTAGGTGCACACTTGAGCTGATCTGCTGAGCTGAACGTGATGGCGCACGCCGACCACCTGAGAGGGCGCGTGGCTTCCAGCTTGGGGAGGACTGCATTCACTTCGCGGGTGAACTGCTTGAAGATGCGTTGAGAGGCTGGGGCTTGAGCCCCGCCCAGGATGCAGGCGACTGTGCGCGGCTCCTGGAAGCCCCCAGCCCCCTTGTCCTGATGGCGGTCCTCGTTTCTCCTTGGCTACGGCGGCAGCGGAGGGAGGCCTGCGTTGCCTTGCGGGCGATCCTCGTGAGGCTGATCCCTCCAGTCTCCCCCGCGAGGCGGGTCTTGCCAGTGATCCTCGCGAGGTTGATCGCGCCACCCTTGGCGCGGGCCGCGGTCTTCCCAGCGCCCTGTATTCCTTCCTCCTCCTCGACCGTAGCCCCGGTCACCGCGGTCGGGGCGACGGCCGATCCTTCCTTCTCGCACGGCTCGGAGCTCATGACATTAGTTGGTGTTGTGGGTGTGGAGGTCGTGGTACACACAGTACCGACTGCCCTTGGGAGGTTCGGGCAGATCTCTGCCCCACTTGGTGTCTGTTTCTGCCATGAGCACGGTAGCCCCCTTGCGCTTCACATCCTTGGCCTTGGGCTTCTTCTCTTCTGGGTCTGCGGCAGGCAGCTCGATGAGGGAGAGACGCCCTTCCTTAGCCCTGGCATACTTGGTTGCCAAGTTGAACAACTCCAAGGAAGTGCACAGGTCTTCATGCATCGCCAGCTCCTCCTTCATCTTGACATCGCGCACGCCGTTGGAGAAGGCTGAGATGATGGCCTCCTCGGTCACCTTGGGAATCTTGAGGCGTGCATTGTTGAAGCGCTAGATGTACTTCTGCAGGGTCTCTCCGGGTTGTTGCTTGATCCGGCGCATGTCGCTCACGGCAGGTGGCCGATCGCGAGTACCTTGGAAGTTGGCGATGAAGCGGGTGCGCATCTCATCCCAGGAGGAGATCGTGCCTGGGCCAGGTTCAGGAGCCAGGTGCGGGCCCCGTCCTTGAGCGCCATGGGAAACCAGTTCGCCATGACCTTCTCGTCTCCGTTGGCAGCTTCGATGCCCAGCCCATAGAGCTGGAGGAACTCCGCAGGGTTGGCCGTGCCGTCGTAACAAGGAGGCAGGTCTGGCTTGAACTTGTCAGGCAACGCGACGCTGCGTAGCTCGGCGGTGAATGCACGACAGCCTGCTGTGGCCACGGGAGGCCTTGGGTGACGAAGAGCTTGGTCTTGCATGCCCCCACGCGCTGTAGCTGGGAGCAGCGCGGGGTCTTGACGCGCGGGAGCAGGAGCATGGTCGCGACATGGTGGAGCAGGGAGCGCCCGGGCAGCTCCTTGCGGGCGAGGGACTTCTTGGCAGCTCTGCTCTTGCCGCACTGGCACCTGAGGGAGTGGGTTCCGCCCAGGGGCCACGCGCCTTCGTGCCATGGCGCCTTCTTGAGGAGGAGGCGGCTGGGGCGCCGCCGGAGCTTCGTCGCCCGCGCGGGGCGGGGTGCGGTGCAGCGGAACGGACGGCACAGGAGAGCCCCCTGCGGCGCGGACGAGCTCGTTTGCCGTGATGAGCGCAGCTCGAGCCTCCATGGGTGCGTGGAGCGCGCGGGACGAAGAACCAGCTGGGGTGAGCGAGGGAGTAGCGGTGCGGCCGTCTTGCCGCACGGACGGATGCTGAGACGACGCTTGCTGCTAGTCCCCCGCCGGCCCGGTGGCGGCATTGACGGCAGGTGACGGGGAACAGCGAGGACGCCCGCTGACAGGAGCCGTCTGGGCGACCCGGGAAGCGAGAGCGGCCCGGCGCTCGGCGCGGGCCCGACGAGCGTCAGACATGGACGCGGTGGTTGGAGGAGAACGGGGTGGTGGAAGACGAATTTCGGCGCACCCCTACCTGGCGCGCCAAATGTCGGATTTCGGGTTCCGGCAGACCCTTGAGGTTCGAACACTGGGGTGCGCACGGAGATTTCGCCTTCTACCTACCTGCACCCTTCCGCCCTGCTAAGATCTAAGCTATGGAAACAACAATATAAGAGACACAGGGTTTATACTGGTTCGGGCCACCGTTGTGGTGTAATACCCTACTCCAGTGTGTGGTGTGGTGGATTGCCTCTTGGGCTAATGATGATGAGCAATACAAGGAAGAACAGCCTCGTGAGGGTCTGTTCTTGGTTGGGAGGATGAACTGCTAGGGGGAGTTCAGTCACCCTTCTCTCTCTCTCTTCTGGATTGCGACCCTAGCTAGTTTCTGGGTTGGCCGATTCTGGATCCTGCCTACCCTGGGGGTGGCTAGTCCTATTTATAGGTAAAGGCCCTGGGCCTCTTCCCAAATATTGAGCAGGAAGGGCGCCAACAATTGGCCATTTTGAAGGGGAACACCTGGTACACTTATCCTGACTAAAGTTAGTCCTTGCCTGCCAAAGACTCTGGTGGTGACACTGGCTTGGGCTCCACCATGACTTCCTCCCTGCCGTTGGACTGGTCTTGGTCTCGTTGCACTGAAACGGGTGCCTTTGCTTGATGCTCTCGCCTGCGCTTGCTCCCTTTGCACCAAAGAGGAAAGGAGGACACTGCGCGGGCTGGCACCCGCCTGGCGCCCTTGGTCGTCATGGCTTGCGTCACGGGCACCTCGTGAGTTACCCCGCCTCCTCGCGAGCCAGCCTGATGTGGCCGCGCCTGAGGAAGCTCCGTGTCGTCCGCCCCGCGAGGCTTGGCCCCTCGCGAGGGTCTTGGGTTTGCGTCGATGAAGGCAGGCTGTGCTGGGCCCCCTTTGAGCCACGCCGCAGGCCGCAGGCAGGCAAGTGTGGGGACCCCCGTTCCCAGAACGCCGACAGTTATATTTGCAAGTGTGTTCCGGTGAATTCCAACAAATGGAATATTTAATATAGCTCCCTACTATTGGGAGGGTATGTTATAAAGAGAAGTCACCAGGTGAATTCCCTCGGTTTAAATGGATCAAAGGTCCATGCCATTTATTTAGTTGAGTTAAGAAAAGAAATGACATGATGGCATGATGACATGATGCAATGCACATGTTGCAATGATGAATGCAAAGAACCAAACAAAACACACGCCGAAAGCCGGAAACCCTGGAAGGCATCTGAAGCTCCGGTCTTAGGGCGTCACAGCGCCGCTGTGGAACTTGCAGGGGGCATCAAGTGCTTGCTCGTAGGAGAATGCCGGCTGCCAGGCCGGCCTGCTGCCTTTCTGCTTCTTGGGCGTGGGCTGCCCTTCGGGTTGTTCGTCTTCGACTGTGGCCACCTGCCGACTGGCGGAAGGCGGCATGGGAGCCTTGCGCTTGTGGTCGTTATGGTACGGGCGTCGGCTGGAGTCTCCTGCCGGCGTCTTGGGACTCGGAGCGAGCACCTTCCCGGAGGCGTCTACTCGGAGCTCGGTCTTCATGGAGGAATCGGCCGTGGCGTATTTATCAGCTATGACCAGCAACTCGTCGAGGGTAGTCGGCTCGTCGCAGAGGAGTCGGTGCTTGAGGAGGGTGCCTTCTCAGCACCTGGCGGTGAAGTACTCTATAGCCTGAACCTCGTGCACCCCCTCGCAGGAATTGTGGAGCTCGGCCCAACGCGTGAGGTAGTCGCGGGTCGATTCACTGGGCCCTTGTACACACAAGGAGAGGTGTCGGGGCTTGGGAGCCCGTTTGTAGGTGCTGGTAAAGTTGCGGATGAAGGCTTCTGTGAAGTCTAGCCATCTGTTGACGCTGTAAGGCTTCAGGCTGTTGAGCCAGGTGCGCGCCGTGCCTTGGAGCATGAGGGGGACATACTTCACGGCAACACGCCTGTTGCCGTTCGTGATGCTAACCGAACTGGAGTAGTCGATCAACCAGTCTTCCGGCTTCACAGAGCTGTTGTACTTGGGCGTGTCTCTTGGGAGTGAGAACCCTTTGGGGAAGGGCTCGTCATGGATGCGGGGGCCAAAGCAGGGCGGGCCGACATCATCTTCTTCTTCTAGGGCCAGGGATCGCGCGAGGCGGTCGATCCGGTGGCGGGCGTCATTCTCGCCGACTCCTTCACGGAGGCCCATTCGGACACTGAGAGTCGGATGCGTGACAGGCGGCGGAGTAGGATATCTCTCCCCACGAGGCGGAGGAGGAGGCGGGTCGCCCCGCCACCCCACAGCTCGAGGGCGGCCTTCTGCGTCACGCTTGATGGAGATTCGAGTACGGCTGCGGCTGGCAGCCGGCTCCTTTTCTTTCCTTGCACGGGTGTTGCCCGTAGTCGGCGTTTGGGACGTCGCACCATGCTCTCAGCGCGGGGGAGGACTTTCGGCGCGGACACCGGCTTCATGCCGCTCTGTGGCCGCGTCGATAAGCTGCTAGATGCGTCTGGTCATGTAGGGGAGCTTGTCGGGCCCCAGTCCATTCAGCTCGTCTGCGGCCGCCTGGGCGGCGTGTAGGTTCTTGAGAGACGTGGCATAGACTGGGCGGTCTGCTCCCAGCATGTCGGCAATACCCGCGCCGCGTTTCTTGATGACGCTGACGCGGCTCGGCCCGTCGGGAGGCGGCGTGCCGAAGGCGGCGTGGTCGACTTTGCGCTGGTGAGCCTCAGTGAGGCGTCTCATGGAAGCTAGCTTCTGGCCCTCCGCAACGAGGGCGAGGCGGCGCGCCTCCAGTGTCTTGGTGTCGGCATCGGCCGGGATGGGGGCGGACAAGTCGTGCAACGCCGTCTGCAGGGCGTCATGGGCGTTTTCGCCAGAGGCGGCGTCGTGGCTGATGACCAGTACCTCGGTGATGGCGCTGCCGCTGCTGTCGGCTCGAGGAAGAGGGTCGTTGATGATTACCACGTTGGTGGGGAAGGCATCAAGCGATGCTGTGTCAGAGTCGACAAGCATCGGGTCGGTGGAACCAACCGACTCCAAGTCCACTTCAAGCTCGCCGAAGACGTGGAGTTGGTCGAGGAGGCTGACGAGGTGGCTCTCGGGGCAGCCTGTGCCCGTGTCGGATGCGGGCTTGTCGGAGATGCGAGCCTCGTGAAGAAGATCGGCGAAGCAGCTTGCTGCGCAGGCGTTGGCGACGCCTTGCAGCGCGTCGGGGCAAGCGCCATCGGGCGAGCCGGGCTGGCTACGCACGATGGGAAGGAAGAGGGTTCCCGTCCAGAACAGGTCTCCGGACGACGGTGCACCTGGCCCCACGGTGGGCGCCAAATGTCGGGTGGTAGGTGCGACATATGCCAACGGGTGGCTTATCATTGTGGGAGCCAATAAAACATCGCCGGTGCCTGGAAACAGGATAAGGCGAAGACATGCACGCCGGTGGATCTTACCTAGCTTCGGGGCTCTCCGTGGAGATAACACCCCTACTGCTGCTCTACGGGGTCTCCGCATGGTCAATAGATCAACAAGTAGCTACAAGAGGCTCCTTGAGCTGTTCGGTGAAAGGACGAAGAAGGGCAAGCCTAGCCCGCTTCTCCTCTTGATGTGGTGTCTAAAACTACTAAAAGGGGATCCCTCTGCATGGGTGTCCTGGGGGGTTTATATAGGCCTAACCACCAGCGGTACAATGGTAATCCGGTTGGGCGTGGGCCCTAGCCGTCTGTGTCTACGCTCGCCGACTTCTCTGCCGACCGATGGGGCCCGCCGACTGGTGGACCCCGCCGGCTGCCGGCCTTCTGGTCGACAGGCCGGTCCCACCGCTCGGGGGTCTTGTCGGAGGCTGGTTACTGTTGCCTCGCCTTTGGTGACGAGGGCTTGGTCGTGGTAAGCATGGCTACAGTGCTACCGCCGGGCGGCTTATTGCTGTAGCCTTACCTCGTCTTATCTCCTTAATGAGGCGCCTCCTTCGAGGGAGTGAACTAGCCGGCTATTGGGATTCGGCCATACCCTAGGCCGATTGGAGGAGGCCTGGCCGCCTTTAGGAGTCTCCCTGACTGTTGCGACCAGACCTCAAACGGTCCAATCTCTGTGCTCAGGTGTCATCCCTGGATCAGTAATGCTGACACCACACAATACTTGAAGGATTTATAACAGAGTAGCAATCACACACTTATTACATTGAGTGTCTCAAAACAGAACTTATTACAATAAATATGGCTTAACGCCATCTAATGACGATAACAGCGAAAGGCTTGGAAGATAAGTGAGTCCATCAACTCCAACGGCATCACTGAGTATAGAACCACGACCTAAAACTCCTTAATCGTCGTCTGAAAAGTCTGCAACATTAACGTTGCAGCCCGAAACGGGTCAGCACATGGAATATAATGGCAAAGTAACACATAGAGAGTAATGGAATGAAACAGGCTATTCTATATGCATATTTGGCTGGTGGAAAGCTCTATGGTTACAGTTTTGCGTAAAGCAAATTTTTCCCTACTGCAAAGGAATAAATTTTATTTAACTATCATGGTGGTTTTAAACATTGAGAATGGTTGACAGCATTCTCAATCCCAATTAAGCATCATCAATAAACAAAACCCAACAAAATTAATTTTAGAGTAACATGTTGAGATTCACATGATAATCCAGGTACTAGATACTCAAGATGTCCATAACCGGGGACACGGCTAACCATGATTAGTTTATACACTCTTCAGAGGTTTGCGCACTTTCCCCCACAAGACTCGATCTCCTCCGTTGGATTTCTCGCACTACATGGTGTTTGAGAAACGGATGACCGAGACATAGTCTTTCAGAAGAGCTAGCACCTTACGAACGGATAGACCATACCAACCTACATCCCCTACATCTGCTAGTCTACCACTGTAAGAGTTCGCACAACTTAGTCAACTATGCTAGAGCCCATAATAGCTTGTGGCTGCACACGGAAGTTTCTAGCATGAATAATCTCATGATCCCTTTGAGCCTGGGTGGCGGTCCAAAAGAAAACAGGCAATCGCTGGAATACCCAGGTGCCTCAATCCACCCAGATGTTTATTTAAGTTGCCACCTTAAGTAAACCATTAATTAACATCTCACATCTGTCATGGATACACTCACCAAATCCACGTCTACTAGCATAACATGGCATAATAAGCAAACGTAGAAGTAACTCCCAAAGGTTTGATAATAACAGGTAATAGGTACTACCTCATCTACTTCCCAAATCCACAATTTAATTAGATCCTAATCATGCAATGTGTGAGGATTGATCTAATGCAATAAAACTGGGTAGAGGAAAAAACAAGATCAAAGTGTTACTTGCCTTGCTAATGATCCGGGAAACCTAGCGATTCGAAGTAGAAAGCGGTGCACTCCGGGTACTCTATCGCAAACAAACAAGCATACAATAAGTACTCAAGTAATGCACAGGTAAAACTCACATAAGAGATCTAACCAGAAAGTTCAACTTAAGAACTCCGGTTGGCAAAAAGAATCAAAATGAACGAAGCAACGAAAGACAAACGGCAAAAGAAACAGGATTCATTTACTATTCTAGATCTAGGGCAATTTTTATAGTGGCAAAAATTGTTTGAGTTGGTTAAACGGAAAGAGGGTTTCAAGACGAAACTCCAAGCGCTTGAATCGCCTGATTCCGATAAACGAGCGAAAAGTTAGACTAAAACGAAAATCGGATCAGAAATCACGATCAGAAAAATCGAGGATTTAATCCGAGAAAAATAAAAACAATGAACGTTCGTTAAAACGAATGAACGGGCGAATGCTCGCTATTTATATAAACCGGAAAAACCGATCTATTAAAAAAAACCGAATCTAAAAGAAACGAGCAAAACCGTCAGAAAAACCAAACGATTTTTTTCGAGAAAAACTACCTTCGGCGAACGGCGGTGGCGGCGGCGCGGCGAGGGGCGGCGGCGGCAAGGGGCGGTGGCGGCAGCAGCGGCGGCAAAGGCGGCGGCGCGGGGCTAGGGCGGCTAGGGTTTGGGGGGGTCCGGCTGGGCCTCCCCGGCTTATAAAGCCGGACGGGCCTAGTGTCCGGGTCGGACACGACCCGTTAGGTCGGTTGCGTTTTTTTAAATATTTACGCTCAGAGAAAAAAAAACGAATTTCCCAGGCTTCTAAAATCAAGCTGCACAGGATGAACATTTATTTGGGGCCTAAATGCAATTTTGAAAAACACGCATTTTTCCTAAATTCAAATAAAATAGAAAATAAAACCAAAATAAATCTTAATTGATTTTTTATTAAATCCTCAATATTTCTTTATTTTTGGGAAGTCATTTTATTCCCTCTCTCATATTTTTGTAATATAAATAATTGAAGATAAAATAAATAAAATCAAATGATCCTATTTTCAAAATTTGAGACAACTCAAATATGAAAATAACGAAATCCACAACTCTCTCCGAGGGTCCTTGAGTTGCGTAAAATTTCTAGGATCAACCAAAATGCAATTAAATATGATATGCAATGATGATCTAGTGTATAACATTCCAAATTGAAATTTGGGATGTTACAAACCTACCCCCCTCAAGATGAATCTCGCCCTCGAGATTCGGGTTGGCTAGAAAATAGGTGAGGGTGGTCCTTCAGCAAATCTTCCTCTCGCTCCTAGGTGGCTTCATCCTCCGTGTGTTGGCTCCACTGAACCTTGCAAAACTTGATAACCTTACTGCGGGTGACTTGACTGGCATACTCTAGAATCTTAACTGGTTTCTCCTCATAAGTCAAATCACTGTCCAATTGAATTGCTTCCAGTGGTACTGTATCTCTCAGCGGTATATCAGCCATCTCTGCGTGGCACTTCCTCAACTAGGAAATGTGGAACACGTCGTGAACTCCTGACAATCCTTCGGGCAATTCCAATTTGTAGGCCACTTCTCCCATACGCTCCAAAACCTTGTATGGTCCTACAAAACGTGGCTCTAACTTTTACTTAACTCCAAAGCGCTTAACTCCTCGAAGTGGTGATACTCGAAGATAAACTCAGTCTCCGACTTCGTAAACTATCTCCTTGCATTTAGAATCTGCATAACTCTTCTGCCTGGACTGAGCTACATTGACCCTATCGCGAATCAATTTCACTTTCTGTTCAGACTCCTTTATCAGATCCGGTCCAAACAACTGGCGGTCTCCAACTTCATCCCAAGACAATGGGGTCCTGCACCTCCTTCCATACAAGGCTTCGAAAGGGGCCATCTTCAAACTGGATTGATAGCTGTTGTTGTAAGAGAACTCTGCGTATGGCAAATTCTCATCCCAACTAGATCCATAATCTAGCGCACAAGCTCTTAGCATATCCTCCAAAATCTGATTGACTCTCTCGGTCTGTCCATCTGTCTGCGGATGGAAAGCTGTACTAAATTCTAGCCTGGTACCCAAAGTTTCATGCAACTGATTCCAGAACTTTGAGGTAAATTGGGTTCCTCTATCTGATACAATGCTCCTTGGAACTCCATGCAGACATACAATCCTGGTCATGTATATCTTTGCCAACTTTGCACTGGTATAGGTAGTCTTCACTGGAATAAAATGAGCTACCTTTGTCAAACGATCGACTACAACCCATATTGAGTTGTAGCCTGAACGAGTTCTGGGTAAACCTGTAATAAAATCCATGCCTAACTTATCCCACTTCCATTCGGGTATCGGCAATGGCTGTAGCAACCCTGCTAGCTTCTGATGCTCTGCCTTTACCCTCTGACATACATCACAAAGTGCTACATATTCTGCAATATCCCTCTTCATTCCGATCCACTAGAAAATATCCTTCAAATCCAAATACATCTTGGTATTTCCTAGCTGAATCAAATATGGTGAATCATGGGCCTCTTGTAAAATTAACTTCCTGATCTCCGAATCATTTGGTACATAAACACTGTCTTCAAACAATAAGGTATCGTGATCATCCTCATGAAATCCCTTAGCTTTTCCTTTGCTCATTTTCTCCTTAATAGAGGCAATCTCCTTGTCTGTCTTTTGGGCTTCTCTGATCTTATCCATCAACGTAGACTGAATCTCCAATGCTGCTACGTAGCCTCTTGTAACTATTTCCAAACATAGCTCTTGAAGATTTTCGGCTAACTCACTTGGTAAATCTCCCGTCATTAGGGTGTTGACGTGGCTCTTACGGCTCAACGCGTCAGCTACTACGTTAGCCTTTCCGGGGTGATAATGCAATTTCATATCATAATCCTTGATGAGCTCCAACCATCTCCTTTGTCTGAGGTTCAACTCCTTATGTGTGAAAATATACTTCAAACTCTTGTGATCCGTGTACACCTCACAATGGTTTCCAATCAGAAAATGTCTCCAAGTCTTCAATGCATGCACTACGGCTGCTAACTCCAAATCATGCATAGCATAATTGAACTCATGGGGCTTAAGCTGTCGTGAGGCATATGAAACAACTCTTCCTTCCTGCATAAGCACTGCTCCAAGTCCTCGACGTGAAGCATCACAATACACCTCATAATCCTTGGTCTGATCCGGCAAAATCAACACTGGTGATGTAACCAAACGTTTCTTCAACTCCAGGAAACTGGCCTCACATTCCTCGGTCCATATGAACTTGGTATCCTTCTTCAACAACTCCGTCATAGGCTTCGCAATCTTTGAGAAATTCTCAATAAACCTCCGGTAGTATCCTGCGAGTCCAAGAAAACTCCGGATCTCTCCAACTATGGTTGGCGCTTCCCACTTGGTCACGGTATCAACTTTAGTGGGATCTACTGCTATACCTTCTCCGGATATAACGTGTCCGAGAAATCCAACTTCCTTCAACCAAAACTCACATTTGCTGAACTTGGCATATAGTTGATGTTCTCTGAGTTTACCAACCACCAAACGCAAATGCTCCTTATGCTCCTCTTCATTCTTTGAGTAAACCAGGATATCATCAATGAACACTACGACGAACTTATCCAAGAACTCCATAAACACTTTGTTCATCATATTCATAAAATATGCAGGTGCGTTAGTCAGACCAAATGACATAACAGTATACCCGTACAGCCCATACCTGGTGGTAAAAGCTATCTTGGGTATATCCTGTTCTCGAATCTTCAACTGGTGGTATCCTGATCACAGATCGATCTTGGAGAATACCTTAGCTCCTTGCAATCGATCAAACAGATCATTGATCATCGGTAGTGGGTATTTGTTCTTGATGGTTACTTCATTCAAACCTCGATAATCACAACCATTCTTAACGATCCATCCTTCTTTTCCAATAGAAGTACTGGCGATCCCCAAGGTGAAGAACTTGGGCGAATATATCCTTTGTCCAGTAACTCCTTAATTTGCTTCTTAATTTCCACCATATCCTTTGCAGGCATCCTATATGGTCTCTTTGATATTGGCCCTGTGCCTGGCAAAAGCTCAATCAAAAACTCAATATCTCTATCCGGTGGCATGCCTGGCAACTCTTCTGGAAATACATCCGGGAAATCCTTCACCACTGGTACTTCCTCCTGCACAACTCCTGTTAAACAATTTACTTGAGTCCACTTTGGCACATGTCGGGATACATACTTGATCCTTCTCCCTTCTGGGGTGGTAAGCAAGATCGACTTACTGGCGCAATCGATTTTTCCACCATACATCGACAACCAATCCATGCCTAATATCACATCCAATCCTTGAGATTCCAACACTATTAGGTCTAAGGGAAATATGTAGTTACCAATCCTTAATGGCAACCGATCACACCATAGGCTAGCCATATATTCTGCTCCAGGCAAGGTTACTAACATGGGTGACCTAAGGGCTTGGGTTGGCATTTATACTTATCCATAAATCCCCTTGATATATATGAATGCGATGCACCAGTATCGAAAAGAACAAGTGCAGTAAATGACTTAACCAAAAACTTACCGATTACTACATCCGGCTGCTCCTCAACCTCCTCCACGTTAACGTGGTTCACCTGTCCCCTATTGAAAGGGTTCAGCTTCTTCCCAGAGCTTCCATTGCCATTTCCATTATGTGATTCAGGACATTCATTGGCATAATGTCCGGTCTTCTAGCACTTAAAGCAAGTGATTTGGCTCAGGTGTCTCTTGGGTGGGGTCGATGGGTTGGTGCGGTTCTGGCCGTTACTTCCTCCATTTCCATTACCATTCTTGGTGCCATTGTGATTGTGTGAGCTACCTCCTCCATGGGTATGCTGAAAATGTCCTCCCGGTCTAGGGGTAAAACGTGGCTTCTGCTGAGCTCCTGAAGTGTACTTCCCTTGTCCATACTTCCTCTTGCGATTCTCAATCTGCTGCTACTTCCCTTCAATCATGAGAGCACGATCTACCAACTCCTGGTAGTTGTTGAAGGTTGCTACCATCAACTGCATGCTCAACTCATCATTCAGTCCTTCCAGAAACTTCTCCTGCTTTGCTGCATCGGTAGCAACGTCATCTGGGGCATAACGTGTTAATTTACTAAAGTCCTCCACATACTGGCCAACAGTTTGTCCTCCTTGGCGCAAGTTGCGAAACTCTTGCTTCTTCATGGCCATAGCTCCTACTGAAACATGGGCAGTTCGAAAAGCCTGCTGAAATTGGTCCCATGTGACAGTGTGGACAGGGAAAGTGGCTGTGAAATTCTCCCACCATGATGTTGCGGGTCCTTCAAGCTGATGTGTGGCAAACTTCACCTTTTCCGCATCCATGCATCCTGCTGTGGTCAACTCTCTAGCTGTCTTGCGGAGCCAATCATCTGCTACTATCGGCTCGGTGCTACTGGAAAACACCGGCAGATTCAGCCTAAGAAAAAGGGCTAAGTGATCAACAGGTGGTGGTGGTGGTGGGTTGTTGTTGTTGTTGTTGTTCCCCTGGTTCTGATTCTGGACTAGCGACTGCATCAATGTGTTCTGCTGCTGGATCAACTGAGTGACCTCCGGTGGAAAGGTAAATTCGGGGCCACGTCTCGGAGGCATCTGAGGGTTTAGAAAAGATGAGATATAAGAATAGAGAGGGGTCTATAGAGAAAACACTACCCATATGCACATGAGGCAATAGCAAACAATTCACTTCATTCAATCAATCAAACAAGGGCATACAATCGATCTAACTATCGCAAAAGTGATCGGACTACTATATTTACATGGTGGACTACTACTACTGATGAGGTGGTCTACTAGAAATATTCTTCGGTTGCAGACTCCATTATATCTGCTCCTGCTTCATCCACATAGTCATCATCGCTATCATCTGGATCCGAGTCGGTGTCGTCGATGATGATGTAGTCTTCCGGGCGAATCTCCTTGGGTTCTTCATCTTCTTCTACTGGTGTAGGGCCTCCCATAAATATTCTAATCTTCTTGATCAGGTCGGCATTCTTATCCACCAATGCTTCAATTTCTTCTTCATAATCTTCATGTGTAGTCCTTGAGTTCTTCCTCCAGTTCATTGATTCTAGTCTTAGCCTTCTTCAGATCTATCATGTCGGCGCACATCCGATTCTCCTGTCGTCGAATGTGCTGGTTTAACTCCTGGATAAAAGCTGCAATTGATCTATCTTTCCTAGTGCTGATCATCTCCCAGTGTTCATCTCGGCATCCACAAATCTGGTAGATAGTATCCTTGAGATCCTTGCGGTAGACTTCGCCAATGCGTTCCATGGCGATGTGAGCTGCCATACTCTTTCCTAGACTCCAAGTTGGTGCATCAAAAGAAAACTCTATGGGCTCAGTGACTGGCATGAACGTTCTTCCTGGAACTTGAACTTGAATCATCCAGCGCTCTTCTTCAGGTAAAGCGGCGTTGTAGGTTCCCGTGAAGCTTGGTATTCCTATGTTCAGGTATCTAGTGACTTCTTTCAAGTGACGTCCAAAGGGTGTATCTTCATCCGGTTGAGTGAACTTGTTCCTTGAATTCGCCATCCTAAAAGAGTAGAAAAGATGAGAAGTCAAAAAAGAGAGGACAGTGAGTAGTGATCTAGGTCTTTTGCTTAGTGGTCGTGTCCTACAGTCAGCGTGTGCTATGATACCATCTTGTCGCGACCAGACCTGAAATGGTCCAATCTCTGTGCTCAGGTGTCATCCCTAGATCAGTAATGCTGACACCACACAGTACTTGAAGGATTTATAACAGAGTAGCAATCACACACTTATTACATCGAGTGTCTCAAAAGAGAACTTATTACAATAAATATGGCTTAAGGCCATCTAATGACGATAACAGCGGGAGGCTTGGAAGATAAGTGAGTCCATCAACTCCAACGGCATCACTGAGTGTAGAGCCATGACCTAAAACTCCTTAATCATCATCTGAAAAGTCTGCAACATTAATGTTGCAGCCCGAAATGGGTCAGCACATGGAATATGCTGGCAAAGTAACACATAGAGAGTAATGGAATGAAACAGGCTATTCTATATGCATATTTGGCCGGTGGAAAGCTCTATGGTTACAGTTTTGCGTAAAGCCAATTTTTCCCTACTGCAAAGGAATAAATTTTATTTAACTATCATGGTGGTTGTTAAACATTGAGAATGGTTGGCAGCATTCTCAATCCCAATTAAGCATCATCATTAAACAAAACCCAACAAAATTAATTTTAGAGTAACATGTTGACATTCACATGATAATCCAGGTACTAGATACTCAAGATGTCCATAACTGGGGACACGGCTAACCATGATAAGTTTATACACTCTGCAGAGTTTTGCGCACTTTTCCCCACAAGACTCGATCTCCTCTGTTGGATTTCTCGCACTACATGGTGTTTGAGAAACGGATGACCGAGACATAGTCTTTCAGAAGCGCTAGCACCTTACGAACGGGTAGACCGTACCAACCTACATCCCCTACATCTTCTAGTCTACCACTTTAAGAGTTCGCACAACTTAGTCAACTATGCTAGAGCCCACAATAGTTTGTGACTGCACACAGAAGTTTCTAGCATGAATAATCTCATGATCCCTTTGAGCCTGGGTGGCGGTCCAAAAGAAAACAGGCAATCACTGGAATACCCAGGTGCCTCAATCCACCCAGATGTGTATTTAAGTTTCCACCTTAAGTAAACCATTAATTAACATCTCACATCTGTCATTGACACACTCACCCAATCCACGTCTACTAGCATAGCATGGCATAATAAGCAAACGTAGAAGTAACTCCCAAAGGTTTGATAATAACAGGTAATAGGTACTACCTCATCTACTTCCCAAACCCACGATTTAATTAGATCCTAATCATGCAATGTGTGAGGATTGATCTAATGCAATAAAACTGGGTAGAGGGGAAAACATGATCAAAGTGTTACTTGCCTTGCTGATGATCCGGGAAACCTAGCGATTCGAAGTAGCAAGCGGCGCACTCCGGGTACTCTATCGCAAAAAAACAAGCATACAATAAGTACTCAACTAATTCACAGGTAAAACTCACATGAGAGATCTAACCAGAAAGTTCAACTTAAGAACTCCGGTTGGCAAAAAGAATCAAAACGAACGAAGCAACGAAAGACAAACGGCAAAAGAAACAGGCTTCGTTTACTATTCTGGATCTAGGGCAATTTTTACAGTGGCAAAAACTATTTTGAGTTGCTTAAACGGAAAGAGGGTTTCGAGACGAAACTCCAGGCGCTTGAATCGCCTGATTCCGATAAACGAGCGAAAAGTTAGACTAAAACGAAAATCGGATGAGAAATTGCGATCAGAAAAATCACGGATTTAATCCGAGAAAAAGAAAAACGATGAACGTTTGTTAAAACGAACGAACGGGAAAATGCTCGCTATTTAAATAAACCGGAAAAAGTGATCTATTTAAAAAAACTGAATCTAAAAGAAACGAGCAAAACCGTCGGAAAAACCGAACGTTTTTTTTTGAGAAAAACTACCTCCGGAGAACGGCAGCGGCGGCGGCGGTCCGGCGGGGCGGTGCGGGCGCGGGGCTAGGGTGGCTAGGGTTTGGGGGGGTCTGGCTGGGCCTCCCCGGCTTATAAAGCCGGACGGGCCTAGTGTCCGGGTCGAACACGGCCCGTTAGCTCGGTTGTGTGTTTTTTTAAATAGTTACGCTTAGAGAAAGAAAACAAAATGAATACTAAACGGACTCCAAAAATCCCGAAATAAGTTTTCCCAGGCTTCTAAAATCAAGCCGCACAGGATGAACATTTATTTGGGGCCTAAATGCAATTTTGAAAAGCACGCATTTTTCCTAAATTCAAATAAAATAGAAAATAAAACAAAAATAAATCTTAATTGATTTTTTTATTAAATCCTCAATATTTCTTTATTTTTGGGAAAGTCATTTTATTCCCTCTCTCATATTTGTGTAATAGAAATAATTAAAGATAAAATAAATAAAATCAAATGATCCTATTTTCAAAATTTGAGACAACTCAAATAAGAAAATAACGAAATCCCCAACTCTCTCCGAGGGTCCTTGAGTTGCGTAAAATTTCTAGGATCAACCAAAATGCAATTAAATATGATACGCAATGATGATCTAGTGTATAACTTTCCAAATTGAAAATTTGGGATGTCACACTGACTGAGGGGCCCCGCCACCCACGGGTCGTACTGACAGCTCGCCGTGGGTGACGTCATGGCCAGCATGGCAACAGTGCCGCGCCGGACGGGTGATGGCCGCCCCATACGGCGTACTGTGGTCACGCGCGTCCCGGGATTCGGGGGTGATAGGCTTCACTATAGCCGCGCCCCGTCTCATCGCTGTTATGTGGGCGCCGACTCTGAGGGCACGATCTTGGCCGCCTGCTGGGGGGCTGGCTTCTTGGAGTCGGCCTTCTCGTGGACGGCTTCTTGGATCCGGCCCTCTCGTGGTTTTATTCACGAGGATTTTAGGGCTGGGCCGCCTTCGTGCAGCCAGCCTGAGAGGTAGCCAGCTGGGGGAAGGCGGCCCCCACGTCTTGGACTCTTGAAGGCTCGATCGGCCTATAATTTTTCTAAAGAGCCAGGGGGATCTGGCTAGGAAACTCGTGGTCATTTACTCCGACACCTTCCTCAAAGCTTCGGGCATGAACCTTGCGGCTATGGTAGCGGCCCAAGGCTTGCAGGTAGCGCGCTGCTCGTACAGCCGCCCGAAGATGATCTTCCTCAAGGTGTGTCACGTCATCTTGCCGCAACTGCTCTTGCTCAAGCTCATCATAAGAGAGCACTCGAGGTGACCCGTATGTGAGTTCCGTGCGGAGAACTGCTTCTGCCCCGTAAACGAGGGAGAAGGGTGTCTGACCGGTGGCTCAATTTGGCGCCGTTCTGATCGACCAAAGAACCGCCGATAATTCATCAATCCAGCGTCATTCGCACCTACGCAGCCTGTCAAAGGTCCTTGTCCGGAGGCCTCGCAACACTTCAGCATTTGACCTCTCAGCCTCGCCGTTGCTTCGTGGATGTGCAATAGAAGCAAAACAGACCTTGCTGCTGAGGTCCTGGATGTACTGCATGAAGGCGTGGCTCGTGAACTAGGTGCCGTTGTCGGTGATGATCCTGTTTGGCATAGCGAAACGACAAACTAGCCCCTTAAAGAATATGATGGTCGATTGTGCTGTCACCTTACTCACTGTCTCCACTTCCGGCCACTTTGTGAACTTGTCAATTGCAATGTACAATTACTCGAAGCCCCCGATAGCATGGGTAAAGGGGCCCAGTATGTCGAGCCCCCAGACCGAGAATGGCCAGGAGAGAGGGATTGTTTGGAGTGCTTGAGCTGGTTGATGAAGCTTCTTCGAATGGAACTGACACGCTTCACACTTGGTTACCAGTGTCGTTGCATCCTGGAGGGCGGTGGGCCAGAAGAAACCTTGCCGGAATACCTTGCCGGCAAGGGCCCTTGACCCTATGTGGGAGCCACATATGCCTCAGTGTATCTCTACAAACAACTCTAGTCCTTCCTCCCGGGGAATGCACTTCAATTTCACACTGTTCGGTCTTTTTCTTTACAGGACGTCGTTGACGAACTGATACATGGCAGACCTACGGGCTACTTTCTCCGCTTCTTCCTGCTCCTCAGGGAGTTCCCCTGTTTGGAGGAATCAGACGGTATGTTGTGCCCATGCCGTAGCACGAGGCTCGACGACAAGGACTAGAGGCACTTCCTCGGCCATGGGAGCAGCTGTCTCTACAGCCAGGACTTGACGCCCCGCCCGAGCCGGTTGCCCCACGGCTGGCTCAATGCCCACGGCAACATCCTCACCGGCGGCTCCTGGGAGCTCGGCGGGAAAGTACTTGTCGGTGCCTAATTTCCTTCACTTGTTCTGCTCTGTTGATGGTTCAACGGATGGTTGAGTCAGCCAAAGCACAAAAGTACCTGGTTCCACAGGTAGTTTGAAGGCAGCGCGCTTCGACAGGTTCTCAGCGATGTCGTTCTCCACTCGGGGAACATGCTCCGCCTGTGTACCGTCAAAGCGCTCCTCCAGCTTCCTCATCTCATCCACATAGGCCTCCATCAACGGGCTTTGATAATCTTTGTTGACTTGTCTGACAACAAGCCGCGAATCATCCTTGACGATGAGCTTCTTCATCCCGAGGTCCGCTGCAATCCTGAGACCGGCAAGCAACCCCTCGTATTCAGCAGTGTTGTTTGTGGACATCTCCCTGGGAAAGTGCATCTGGATTACATACTTGAGGTGCTTTCCGGTGGGTGCGACGAGCAGCAATCCAGCCCCGGTGCCATGCAGCGAGAAAGCCCCGTCAAAGTACATAATCCAGTTGCGACTTGCCTCCTTGCCGGGGAGGATGCTCTCCTGGATCTCTTCGTCTGGCGTCGAGGTCTACTCGGCAATGAACTCTGCCAAGACTCTGCTCTGGATTGTCGAAGTACTTTCAAACTTCAAACCAAAGCTTGACAGCTCCACAACCCACTCCACAATCTTCCTGGTTGCATCTGGGTTGTGCAATATCCGTTGCAACGGGAGGCGGGTGACGACGGTGATTGACGCAGCTTCCTCGAGGCCATAAGGAGGCCTAAGAGCAACTTCTGCACACCGGAGTACCTTGACGTAGCCCCTGCAAGAGGGAGATGACAAAGTAAACCGGGTGCTCCATCATTTTATTCTTCGGCATCACTTTGTCTGGTTGCGGAGGCCTTGCCCCGCCAGCGTGGGACCCTGCTGGGGCCTTGACTCTTTGTCGACCTCCCTCTGCACCACTAGTGCGGCACTGACCACTTGGTTCGTCGCCGCCAGGTACAGCAGCAACGGTTCTTGGTGTTTGGGTGCAACCAGTATCAGTGTAGAAGAGAGGTATTTCTTTAAATCCTGCAGCGCTGCTTCGGCCTCTTGATGTGACAACTGGTTCCAAAGATATTGTTTCACGTCCACAAATATTTCAGGTTATTTCATGCTCTAAACAGAATGACAAGAACTTGGATCACTGGAATTCGATGCCACAAGTATCAGAAAAATGTATTGCGGAGAAGAGAAATATGGCCGAGGTACAAGACGTCCAAGTGCAGCCAGTCAGTGAACATGTGTTTTATATTTGATCTGTTCTCGTAAAGTTTCCATCAACAGATGAACCAAAGGAAGAGGCGATCAAGCCTAATTTCAGAACGCCCCCGTGTAGTTGGTTTTTCGTTGGAAAGAATTCCAATTCAGGCTCTACATGGCAACGTGAGGGTCAAGTTTATATTTTATCCAGTAGTCCTACTTATGTAGACATTCTTTTGAGTCCTAGGTCCTTACATGATCAATCTTGCCGGTTTATTAATTAGGTAAGCTTCATTTAGTTTAACTAGAAAAGAGAGATAGATCGTTCGTATCTTGCATGTTGGGTCAGTTCCATCAGGTGTGTGGCGCCTATAAAAAGGGCAGGCTACGAACAATGTACGGAGGCTATTTTTTTGAGAGTTTAGACAGAATATTGTATCCATTATGAAGTGGCCCTCTTTGGGTGTCGCTGCTATTTATCTCGCATGATTTTTTTGTGTTGAAGTTGCGCTTGGCTCGAGGTCCGTCGTCACCGACGGGTTGCGCGCTGGTAACGTCTACTACGACGGAAGTTCCTTGTGTGTCGAGGGATTGTCCGTTGGTCGTCGTCACCCCTGCTTCAGGTTACGCGTACTGCTCGTGTAATTGGGAGTATTTTTTATCGGTGGATCTTGGAGGTTATTGCATCGTAAAAGATCGGGACAAATCATCGGCACGTCTGAGGTCATGCTCTCATCAGTTGGTATCAGATTACTGGGTTTATTACGATGCAAATTTTCTCTTTAATTTGTTCATACAAATTCTAAAACTGCGATGAGGATGGAGTATTATTTTGATGGTGAGATGTCCCAATGTGAGAAGGATCCGTCACGAGCCCTTTCATGGTTTCAAATCTACACAAGAGTGAAGGTTGGGCCAACTACTTGTGCTGCAATGTTTGACCGTTCTTCAGAAATAAATTTGGTGAGTCAAACCTTGGTTGATGCATTGAAGCTAGTAGTAATAGAGCATCCAGACCCATATAAGCTCAAATGGCAGGGAAAATTTGTGACAATAAAACATCAAGTAGAGGTGATCTTTGGATTTTGTGGATTTACCAATTCAGTTTTCTATGATGTTCTTCCATATCATATGTATATGTGTAGCTTGATACTTTGTAAATCTTGGACAAAAAGAGGGAGCTACAGATTGATAAATCTGGCTATTTTTCTTGGAGGAAATTTCAGATTTTTCATAATGGTCGATGGATTTATTTTGAAGCATACTCTTCCGAACAATATTTGGAAGATCGTAAGAGAAGAGAATGAGCACATGCTGCAATTAACACAAAGAAAGAAGTAGAACAGATCTTGCTAGAAACGAAAAAGGAGGAGGATAATCTTGTTGGAACTAAAAATATTTCTTCACATGAGAAGAACAAAGAGAAACCAGCAGTACCAACGAGTGGGCTGAATATGCAACTTAAGATGGTACATGATGAAGATGACTTGACAGTGGACAAAGGTCAGCGCATGAGTTTATTTCAAACTCAGTGTGACATTAAAGGTGTGGCGTGCAAGTTAATTATTGATGGAGGCAGTTGCACTAATGGTATTAGCAAGATGTTGGTGGAGAAGCTTGGTTTGTCCGCATGGCGATATGACAAACCATATCATTTAGAGTGGTTGAACAATTGTGGGAAGCTCAAAATTACGCATAAAGTGCGTGTACCTTTTTCAGTTGGACAGTATGTTGATGATGTGGAATGCGATGTTTTACCGCTGGAAGTTTGTGGTTTACTACTTGGACGACCATGGCAGCACGATCGTAATGCCATGCATGCTGGCAGGTCCAATACTTATACATTTGTTCATTCCGGTAAGCAAATGACACTTAAGCCGATGGCTGAGAAATAAATTTGCTCAGATGTGATATTAACAGTGCAAAAGGAGAGGGCTGACAAGAAAAATATGAAACCAATGATGGTGTCTCTTCAAGTGGAGGGGGGGTGATATTCTTTCAGTAAATAAGAAGGTCCATAAAGCGACCACGAAGCCGAGGAAGACTTCGTTTCAAGCGGGGGAGGATGATGTGACAACTGGTTCCAAAGATATTGTTTCACGTCCACAAATATTTCAGGTTATTTCATGCTCTAAACAGAAGGACAAGAACTTGGATCATTAGAATTCGATGCCACAAGTATCAGAAAAATGTATCGCGGAGAAGAGAAATATGGCCGAGGTACAAGACATCCAAGTGGAGCCAGTCAGTGAACATGTGTTTTATATTGGATCTATTCTCGTAAAGTTTCCATCAACAGCTGAACCAAAGGAAGAGGCGATCAAGCCTAATTTCAGAACGCCCCCGTGTAGTTGGTTTTTCATTGGAAAGACTTCCAATTCAGGCTCTACATGGCAACGTGAGGGTCAAGTTTATATTTTATCCAGTAGTCCTACTTACATAGACTTTCTTTTGAGTCCTAGGTCCTTACGTGATCAATCTTGCCGGTTTATTAATTAGGTAAGCTTCGTTTAGTTTAACTAGAAAAGAGAGATACATCGTTCGTATCTTGCATGTTGGGTCGGTTCCATCAGGTGTGTGGCGCCTATAAAAAGGGCAGGCTACGGCCAATGTACGGAGGCTATTTTTTTGAGAGTTTAGACAGAATATTGTATCCATTATGAAGCGTCCCTCTTTGGGTGTCGCTGCTATTTATCTCGCGTGATTTTTCCGTGTGGAAGTTGCGCTTGGCTCGAGGTCCGTTGTCACTGACGGGTTGCGCGCTGGTAACATCTACTACGGCGGAAGTTCCTTGTGTGTCAAGGGATTGTCCGTTGGTCGTCGTCACCCCTGCTTCAGGTTACGCGTACTGCTCGTGTAATTGGGATTATTTTTTATCGGTGGATCTTGGAGGTTATTGCATCGTAAAAGATCGGGACAAATCATCGGCACGTCTGAGGTCGTGCTCTCATCACCTTTGGGGTCCATTCCATTGGGCCTGCGTTTTTCAAGATTTTGAAAAAGGGGAGGGCACGCTGGGCAGACCTGGAGATGAATCTGCTCATGGCGGCAATGCACCCAGTGAGTCGACGCACGTCCTTGATCCGCTTGGGTGCCCTAATCTGCTCGATAGCCTCGATCTTGTCTGGATTTTCCTCGATCCCATGCTGTGACACAAAGAACCCGAGAAGTTTTCCGGATGGAATGCCGAAGACACACTTCTCAGGGTTCAACTTGAGGTTGATCTTGCGCAGATTCGCAAACGTCTCTTCCAGATCTTGTACAAGTGTTGCCCTGTCTTTGGTTTTGACCACTATGTCATCCATATAAGCTTCCATATTTCTACGTAGCTGGGGCTCAAAACCAATCTGGACCGCCCTTGTAAACGTCGAGCCAGCACTCTTCAACCCGAAAAGCATCCATAAAAAGCAATACATGCCACATGGGGTGATGAACGCTGTCTTCTCTTTGTCTTCTTTTGCCATGAGGATTTGGTGGTACCTCGAGTAGGCGTCAAGGAATGATAGCAGGTCACACCCGGCCATGGAGTCGACAATCTGGTCAATGCGCGACAACGGGAAAGGGTCCTTGGGACAAGCCTTATTGATATGTGTGTAGTCAATACACAGCCTCCAGTTCCCATTCTCCTTGCGCACTACTACCAGATTGGGCAACCACGTCGGATGGAGTACTCCTCTCACCAAACCTGCCGCTTCCAACTTCCTGATCTCTTCCGTGATCAGCTCCTGTCGTTCCAAAGCTTGCTTCCTGACCTTCTGCTTGACGGGTCACGCATGAGGACAGACAGCAAGATGGTGCTCAATCACCTCCCTGGGAACGCCGGTGATGTCGGATGCTTGCCACGCAAACACGTCGACATTCGCCCACAGGAAGGTGACGAGTGCAGTTTCCTATTTGCTGTCCAGGGTGGAGCTTATGGTGAAATCCCCTCCCATGCCATCCTCCTCGACGGACACCCTCTTGGTCTCTGGTGGCGCAGCTCTGGATTTCTTGCTCTTGTCGGTGGAGCTCTCTGGCACGTCCTCAACGGGAGCACAACACTCCGAAGAGGTGCACTTGCCAGAGTGGGTGCGAGAGGTCTTGCCGGTCTTCTTCCCTACTGGGGCTCCAGCTGCAGGAGTGAGTGCCTTGGCGGCAGTCGCTGCAACTGCTTCCCGGTAGAGTTGGTCTGCGCAGATTAGTGCATCCTTCTTGTCGGCGGGGACGGTGGTGATGGTCATCGGCCCCGGCATATTTAGTGTGTTGTAGGCGTAATGCGACGCCGCCATAAACTTGGCTAGTGCCGGGCGGCCGAGAATCCTGTTGTAGGGCAAGGGGATCTCGGCTACATCGAAAACAATCCTCTCCGTCCTGTTGTTTAACTCGCCTCCAAACGTCATGGGCAACATGACCTTACCCTTAGGCTAGCTCCTCCCCGGGTTGACCCCTTGAAACGTGCCCGTCTCTTCGAGGTCTCCATCAGGAATCTGCAGCCTTTTGATCACAATGGGCGGGATCAAGTTCATACCGGCCCCACCATCCACCAGCATCTTCGTCACCTTGAGGTTGCGTATTGTTGGCGAGACCAACAACGGAAAACACCCGACCGTAGTCGTGCGGTCAGTTTGGTCCTCAGCGTCGAAAATGATAGGCGTGCTGGACCATTTCAGTGGCCTCTGAGCATCGAGGGATGGTTCCGTTGCTGTAAAGTCATGTGCCCACTGCTTGAGTTCACGGTGAGAAGTGTGCAACGAGGTGCCACCGTCGACGCACACGGCCTCCGTAGCCTTCTGGAATTCATGCTCGCCAGACTGGTCATCCTCGTCATGATCATCATCTTCTTGCTTCTTGTCGCGGCCCCGGGCGGGACTCTCTTGCTGATTATCCTTCCCGCGGCGGCCTCCTTGGCTGCCACGCTTCTTGCCAAACCCCTCGGCACCACCCTGTCCCTTCTCCTTGTCCCGCCTCTCATACTCAACTTTTTGCTTCTCAGCAAGCAGCTCGACTTGCCGGCAGTTCTGGAGGTCGTGGCCTTTGGTACGGTGGATCTTGCAATATTGCTTGTCGGAGCCTCCTGGCTTGTCGGCGGCCGCCAAGGCTCGGCAAGCGGCGCACCCAGCAATTTCCTTGCCGGGGTCGTCTGCCTTGGCCTTCTTGGCAGCACCGTCATCCTTGGATCCCTCGACGGCAAGCACGGTCTTGCCCTTGCGCTTCCTGTTGCGGCGCCGGCCCTTTTTTGTTGGGGTGGCCGTGTCTTCGTCTGTGGAGTCAGTTTCCACGCCGGCGTCCTCGCCGGGGTACTTCCTCCCTTCTTCCGCTCGAGCGCACCTATCGTCCAGAACATAAAGTTCGGCCACATCCTTGACCTTGTTCATCGCCAGCTCTTCACGCATTTTGCGGTTGCGCACATTCTAATGGAATGCGCTGATCACGATGGCAGGATGAACGTCTGGGATGTTGTATTGCACCCGGCTGAACCTCTGTATGTACTTGCGCAGGGTTTCACCTTCCTTCTGGGGGGGTGATATGCAAATCCCTTGCCTGGCCATGAGCTTAATGGCCTCCGGTAAAGGCACCAACGAACTCATGGCACAAGTCTGACCAAGAAGAAATGGAATCCGCCGGCAAGTGCATCAGCCATGACATGACATTGGGTTTGAGTGCTAGCGGGAAGTAATTAGCAAGCACCTTGTCATCGCGGGCTCGAGCAGCTTGCATCGCAATGGTGTAGATGCCGAGGAACTCGGATGGGTGGGTCTAGCCGTTGTACTTCTCACCAACGTCTGGCTTGAACGTGCGGTGGGAGGGCCACTGGAACTGCTGCAACTCATGGTTAAAGGCCGGGCAACCCACCTCATAGGGTAGGTCGCCAGAGCCCCCCGGTGCTGGGTGGTCCATAGTGGGCCCCGCCCGCCTATCTGACTGGTGGGGCGCGTCGCGCCGCCGTTCGATGGTGGTTCGAGCATCTTCATGGGCTCGCTCCCGAAGAACTTGGCGCTGATCGCGGTGGGTCTGTGGGTCTGACGACGCTATGGAAACGTTATCACAGCGCCGTTATGACGGACCGACACCCGCGGTGGCTGGCGTGGAGGAGGAGAGTGCACCATGGCTGCAGCGCTCCCGACCCTTCCACCACTGGCATGCAGCGGCTCAACGGAGCACCGGCCAGAAGGCCCCGCCGGTCATGGCTCATCTCTATTGGCAACGCCGACGAGGCTTCGGATGGTGGCTCTCCACTAATCGAGTCTCTCCACAGCAGGAGGAAAATTGAGGAGCAACTGGAAGTGTGCCAAAGCTTCCGCTAGCGTGGGTGGTGGCGAAAGCTGCGTGGACGGTGATGCGCTCCGAATTCTAACCACATTAGAAGGATCTCTATCACGGCCCAGCGGCTGTACGCCGTTCCCGCCAGTAGTTCGGCGTGCCTGCAGGCCTTCTACATCCCGCAAATGATGCACATGACTCTTCCCACGACGGTGCCCAGGGTCGCCAGCGTGGCGACGCTGCTCATCGCGCACAACCTGGGAAGAGCGCACCGGGGGAGCCGGCGTAGCCACTTCGGAAGTTGCCGCGCTGCCCGTGGGTGGCACGACGCCGCCCCTGGAGGGCCCCGCACCGCCTACGGGGGGCCTGGCTCCATCTTTGGACTTGGTGGCGTGTGGCCCGTCGTCTTGCGCATGAACGATGTCGCTCGCCAGGCTTTGGCTGCCAGAGAGGTGCGGGTGTTCGCGAGCCGCGCCTCGGCTTCCGTCCACGACCGCCCCACCACTCGCCCGCACTGGTACAGGCCGTTCGGCCCCCGATGAGCTGATCGTCATGATCGTATTCTTCTTGGGAGCCACGACGATGAAGAACTGCTAAATCGACCGCTAGACCGAATTCTCACAACTGCGCACCCCCTACCTGGCACGCCAGAGATGTCGGTGGGAAACAACACCTATGGGGTCACTAGAATCCCTTCTACGGTTGGCGGGTGCGGGGTTGTGCGAAGAGCGGGTCTGGCCGTCAGCACACAAATCGTTTACCCAGGTTCAAGCCGCGGAGACGCGTAAAACCCTAGTCTTGCATGTATGTGTATTGAGGTGTTCTTGTGTTCTTGAACTAGCTGCGGTGGCTCTCTAGTCCAAAAGATCCGAATCCCCCTCCAGTACGCCTCGGGCCTCCTTTTATAGACAAAAAGGTGTTGCCACAGTGGCACACAGGAGGTGGAAATGTGTACAGGGACTGAGTCTATCCCCTGGCACCGTTGGACAAACACATTTAATGCGCTGCCGACGTGCCCCTCTCGCTTTATTGGGGACGACAAGGAAGCTCGTCCCAGCTGTCGTCGCCTCGCCTGGCTCCGACGTGCGTCCAAGCTGATGAGGCATTATGGCGCCACGTTGGCCGGTCGCTGGGCTAGCACGGTGGTGGAGCCTTCACGAAGATCTGCATGCCACCACGCAGGTGCTTGCTGAGTTGGTGTAGAGGCCACGCGCTGCCACGCAGATGCCGGTTCAGTTGGTCGAGCTGGCAGTTGTATGGGAGCGGTAGTGGAGTCTTTGGCAGACGCGGGCGTGGCTGTGGCCCCGCAGGCATCCTCGACAAGGGTCTTGCCGAGGGGCCAACAAGGGTCTCGCTGTGGCACTGCGGTAGTCCCCGGCAAGGACCTTGCCGGGGGTGTCGTGGATTTCCATGGTAAGGATCTCGCCAAGGATCACCATCTTCTGGTTTCCATCTGATCTTGTGTGTCTATGATCTCTACAAAGATCTGCATGTCACCATGGAGGTGCCTCCCGAGCCTTGGTTCCAGTATGGCGTAGGAACCCCTTAGGCTCTAGGGTGGCATGCTCTGCTAGCGTCAGGCAAGTTGCCTCGGCAAGGATCTTGCCGAGGCTGCGGAAGCTACCCCGACAAGAGTCTTGCCGGGGGAGTCCACCTCGCCCTCTTGCTCTCTTTGCGTCTCTGGTCTTGGCGTTGCTCCGGCATCCCTCCCCTACCCTGCTTGGTGTGGCCGTGGGCGCGGTTCTGACTGCCCATGCACAAGTTAAGGGGTGCAAAAGGAGATCCCCTACTTACACCGACACAATAAGAAGGGTCGCCGGTGAGGAGGCGGCGCTGCAAGAACAAGGGTAGCCGGCGTGGAGGCGGCGCTGCAAGAACAAGGGTCGCCGGCGAGGAGGCTGAGCTGCTAGTAAGCAGCAGTGAAGGTTTGAACTTGGAAGCAAGGAGTAACAGTGGAAATGTGGCTTTTGGTAGGAGGGAGGGGGCGGGGAGATAGATATTTCCGCGGTGCCGCGAGAAACTGGCGCGCAAGTGTGGTTCAAGCGGGGGCGGTGGACTGTAGACGACGAAGCTTCCTGCGTAAGCCAGACAAGACGATGCGCCAAGATATTTTATATCGCATCCCACACGATTCTTTCTAGTAAACGGTTTGTGGTATACCTGATTTTTTTTCATTATGTTTTGAAAGACAAAATGGTGTTACGCAGGGAAAGGATGGTGTTTGAATTGCTAGAACATTTACGTACAGCATGCAAGTAGTACATGAGTGTCGTGCTTAAATTTCGAATTATTCCGAGTTCATTTGGCATTTTTATGCATTAATTGAGTTTCTGGGCATTCAATGTGCATAATTCAAATTTGAACTACAAGCACATGCTCCAATGCACCAAAGTTTGCTAAAAAAAATCACATGTGTGTCTTTGGGTGAATTTATAGGTCCCATGCAAGAAATGGGAATAACATTCAAACATCTGGGTGTCATGGCTCGGCCGGAATGATTGAGAAACTTGGCTTTTTAATTCCTGTAAATCCAAAACACGGCTGAAAATCATGAAACTTGGCATGGTGTCATGACATGGCACCAACATGCTGCAGTAAATTTTTTGGCCGAATCGGGACATGCTTTGGTGTAAGCTTCTTGCAAACCAGAGCTTCCCGTAACAAGGCTCCTGGTTCCGAGAGGGAACGTGTCACCTTTGTGTGCGAAACGACATACATACACTGCCTTCCCCCGCCTTAATTTTTTTACACAGGCAGATTAGACCAAATAGAAGTATCGTGCTAAATTTTGGAATTATTCCGTGTTTGTTTGGCCTTTTTTTATACATTAATTGAGTTTCTGGGCATTTAATGTGCATAATTCAAATTTGAACTACAAGCACAGGCTCCAGTGCACCAAAGTTGTATCAAAAATCACATGTGTGTCCCTGGGTGAATTTCTTGGTCCCATGCAAGATATGAGAGTGAAATTCAAACATCAGGGCATTGTGGCTCGGCCGAATAGATTGAGAAACTTGGTTTTTTTAATTCCTGTAATTCCAAAACATGCCTGAAAATCATGAAACTTGCCATGGTGTCATGACATGGCACCAGGATGCTGCGGTATTTTTTTGGCCGTATTGGGACAAGCTTGTGTCGGCTTCTTGCAAACCGGAGCTTCCCTCAAGAAGGCTCGTGGTTCCGAGAGGGAACGTGTCACCTCCGTGTGCGAAACGACATCCGTACACTGCCTTCTCCCACCTTATTTTTTTACACAACCAGATTAGACCAAATAGAAGCACCGTGCTAAGTTTTGGAATTATTTTGGGGTCATTTCGCCTTTTTTATACATTAATTGAGTTTCTGGGCATTTAATGAGCATAATTCAAATTTGAACTACAAGCACAGCCTCCAATGCACCAAAGTTGTTTCAAAAATCACATGTGTGTCCTTGGGTGAATTTCTATGTCCCATGCAAGAAATGGGAGTGAAATTCAAACATCAGGGCATCGTGGCTTGGCCAGAAAAATTTAAAAACTTGGTTTTTAATTCCCGAATTCCAAAACACGCCTGAAAATCATGAAACTTGGCATGGTGTCATAACATGGCACCAACATGTTGCGGTAAATTTTTTGGCCAAATTGGGACAAGCTTTGGTGTAAGCTTCTTGCAAACCGGAGCTTCCCTCAAGAAGGCTCGCGGTTCCGAGAGGGAACGTGTCACCTCCATGTGCGAAACGACATACGTACACTGCCTTCTCCCACCTTAGTTTTTTTACACAACCATATTAGACCAAATAGAAGTACCATGCTAAATTTTGGAATTACTTCGGGTTTTTTTGGCCTTTTTTATACGTTAATTGAGTTTCTGGGTATTTAATGTGCATAATTCAAATTTGAACTACAAGCACATGCTCCAGTGCACCAAAGTTGTTTGAAAAATCACATGTGTGTCCTTGGGTGAATTTCTAGGTCCCATGCAAGAGATGGGAGTGAAATTCAAACATCTGGGCATCGTGGCTCAGCTGGAAAGATTGAGAAACTTGGTTTCTTAATTCCTGTAATTCCAAAATATGCCTGAAAATCACGAGTCTTGGCATGGTCTCATGACATGGCACCAACATGCTGTGGCAATTTTTCTGTCCGATTTGCGAAGGCGCACATATTAACAATCAATAAGTCATTTTGGAACAAGTGCTGTCACGTTACAAATCAGAAACACAAGTATTATTGAAACCGTGGGTGTTCGACTTACCAATTACGTGCGGCCACGCGTCCCCTTTTTTATTGGCTAGGAAGTGTCGTGCGGGGTAGCTATTTGAGTACGAGAGCTGTGCGATCAGACCCCTGCGCATGCTCATCGGGAGGAGAGCCCTTTTAACCTCTACCCGCCGTGTACCTCCCTCCCAACGTCTCCATTAATGGCGCCCGAGCACCTGTTCTACGGCATGGCTATATGTCTCACTGGACTGAGATTTAAGAGAGAAAAATGAAAATCTAAAAAGAAAGTTTTGCACGGATCTTGATGTAAGATCCGACGGACCTATATAGCATCGACTGTGACTTATAGCAAGCATGATGAATATAAGGACGATGACATAATTAAAAAAAGCCACATGCGACAACGCCCGATATACACAAGGGCAAAAGAAGAAGGAAGACAACTAGTCTCCGAGGGGGGCGGCGATGAGCTCTTTCTTGTCCTCAAGATGCTGGTTGAGAGCATCCACGGATACCTCCACCATCCTTCTACGCTCGATGCGCAGCATGGCATTCTCGTCCATAAGTTTCTCGATGATGACGCCGGTCCTCTTCAACAAGGCAGTGGTATGTTCCTGCTGCTCCGCACTTCCGACGATCATTGCCCTCAGCAGGTCATGCTCGGCCCGGAGCTTTGCATTGCTCTCATTTAGTTGCCGGATGACATCGGTAGACTGTTCAAACGAGGCTTGCAGGTCATCCTGCAACCACGCCCACCTGGAGATCTGATCCATCTGCCTAAGGACGAGGGCACGCATGCGCCTGTAAGAGTCCTCGTCTGCCCGTGAGGCATTTTCCCAGGCCATCATGGTGTGGGAGGACATCTTTGCCACATTTGCGGCGCGGCAGGACATCTCTTCTGCTTTCGCGGCACGGCCGGACCAGACAGCTGCTTCGACGGTGTGGTGGGTCCTCCGTGCTGCTTCGGCGGCGCGGCGGGACCTCTCTACTACTACGGCCGTGCGGCGGGACATGTTGGCTGCTTTTGCAGCGAGGTGGGACATCTCTCATGCTCCCGCTTCCAGGCTTGCCTCTCCCTGGTGGCAATCTCTCGACCCAGAACTCACGTTGGCCATGGCGGACGCAAGGGAACGATGATGAATGACTTGTTTGTTTTTGAATTTTTGTGGATGAGGAGTTGAGGAGGAATTGAAAGCACAACTGCTCCTAGGTGGTTCTGGTAATTAATGTCAACATATCTCTTGCTGGACTAACATTTTTATCTAGTATGTTTCAGATAAGTTCAACAGTGAAGTGGCATGGACTAGAGGATGTGAAACCCCTTCAAGATGCTAAGGACAAAGGATTGGCTCAAGCTCAAAGCTTAAGAATCTACATTTTCCATTTTAGTGATCCAAGATCACATTGAGTCTATAGGAAAAGGCAATACTATCAAGGAGGGTTGAGGTGTTGCTTAATGAGGTTCTTGCTCAAAATGCTTAGTGATATGCTCCAAAACCCTCTACTACTTCCTCACATCCACATATGACCTAAACCAAAAGTCAAACTCTGCCCCACCGATTCTTTCTATCCGGCCCCACCAAGTTTCAAATGTCATAGCCACTGCCACAAACCCTAGGCAAATCGGTCTCACCGATAGGGATCTCGGTCTCACCGAGATGGGATTGCAAACTCTCTGTTGCCTATTGCAATACTTTCGGTCTCATCGAAACTTGCGATCGGTCCCACCGAAACTATAATGTAAACTCTCTGGTTCCCTTTTGTAACACTTCGGTCACACCGAAATGAGCGATCGGTCCCATCGAGATTACCTAACCAACTCTCTGGTTAGCTTATTACCAAAATCGGTTTCACCGAGTTTATGTAATCGGTCTCACCGGGATTACATTATGCCCTAACCCTAATCATATCGTTCCTACCGAGTTGCATGTCGGTCCCACCGAAAACCCTAACGGTCACTAGCTTTACTAAATCGGTCAGACCGAGTTTAACCATTCGGTCCCACCGAGTTTCGAAAGTTATGTGTAACGGTTAGATTTTGTGTGCAGGCTATAAATACCCCTCCACCTCCTCCTCATTCATGGAGAGAGCCATCAGAACAAACCTACACTTCCAACCTATATTTTCTAAGAGAGAACCACCTACACTTGTGTTGAGACCAAGATATTCCATTCCTACCATATGAATCTTGATCTTTAGCCTTCCCCAAGTTGCTTTCCACTCAAATATTCTTTCAACCAAATCCAAATCCTGTGAGAGAGAGTTGAGTGTTGGGGAGACTATCATTTGAAGCACAAGAGCAAGGAGTTTATCATCAACACACCATTGGTTACTTCTTGGAGAGTGGTGTCTCCTAGATTGGCTAGGTGTCACTTAGGAGCCTCCGACAAGATTGTGGAGTTGAACGAAGGAGTTTGTAAGTGCAAGGGGATCGCCTACTTCGTGAAGATCTACCGTTAGTGAGGCAAGTCCTTCGTGGTCTACTTTCGGGAGTCTTAGACGTAGAGTGCCTATTCTTGATGGAGAATATTTTCATGAGTGGAAAAATGAAATGCTTGAGATTTTCAATGAATATCATTTGAACAAGTACATTGCTAGCCCTTGTGCACCTCATGTTAATCCCTTGCATCCTACCCTTGATGAGTCTATTGACATGATCCGCAACCTTAGAACTGTTAATGTTATCACTAGAGGCTTGCCTAGAAACTTGATTGGATGTTTGCCTACTCTTAAGTGTGCCTATACCATATGGAAATTTCTTGAGGAACTCTTTCCAAATTATTCCTTGAAAGATCTAGATGAAATTCTCCATAAATCCATTGCCTTGATTAAGATGAATTCTAATGATCCCAATTTTGGTGACTGCTTATTTGAGCTCACTAATCTTATGAGTGCCAAAGGAGATGTTGGAATCATTAGCAATATCATTTCCAGACCTATTAGAATTCATAAAGATAACTATAGAAATGATTATTTATCTAATGAATTACCCTCTCTAGGAATTGATCAATCACAAGATGATGTTGAACATGGATACTCTGATGAGGATGATGATGATAGTGACTATGACCTTGATGATGCGATGAGACACTTTGGTCTTATGGCAAATCTTCGTGGCTACATGACCGGAGGAAAGGAATGGGTTCTCGATAGTGGATGTACTGATCATATGACCGGAGATAAAGATATATTTTGTGAGCTTGCTGAAAATGACGGCCCTCGAAAATATGTCACCTTTGGTGATAACTCAAACGGTAAGGTGGTTCGCCTCGGTAAGGTGGCCATCTCACATGATAGCTCCATACAAAATGTCATGCTTGTTGAATCTCTTGGGTACAACTTACTTTCAGTATCTAGACTTGCTGATTTCGGTTTCAATATCCTATTCACTGAAGTAGATTGCCAAGTGTTTCGTAGAGACAATCGTAAAGTGGTCTTTACCGGAATACGTGGAGGTGATATTTACATTGTTGATTTCACTAAAAAGGCTCAACCTAGAACTTGCTTAATTGCTAAATCCTCTAAAGGTTGGTTATGGCATAGACGATTAGGTCATGTTGGTATGCGAAACCTTGACAAGCTTATTAAAGGTGATCATATCCTTGGAGTAAAATATGTTATATTTGACAAGGATAGACTTTGTAGTGCTTGTCAGGCAGGGAAACAAGTTGGAGGAAGTCATCGTGCGAAGAACATCATGACCACGAGAAGACCACTCGAGCTACTTCATGTGGATCTCTTTGGTCCAAATGCCTACAAGAGTCTCAGTGGCAACTCATTTGGACTAGTCATAGTTGATGATTTTTCAAGATTTATGTGGGTGTTCTTTCTTGATGACAAATCACAGGTCCAAAAGATCTAAAAAAATTCGCTAGGAAGGCCCGAAATGAATTTGACGTGAAGATCAAGAAGGTTCGAAGCGACAACGGAACGGAGTTCAAGAACGCAAATGTGGATACCTTTCTTGACGAAGAAGGGATTTCACATGAGTTCTCGGCTACGTACACACCTCAGCAAAATGGAGTCCTTGAGAGGAAGAACCGGACTCTTATTGAGATGGCAATAACGATGCTTGATGAGTACAAGATGCCAAAACACTTTTGGGAGGAAGCGGTTAAGATAGCTTGTCATGCAACAAATCACTTGTATCTTCACGAGCTACTCGGCAAGACGGCATACGAGCTCCTCACCGGTAACAAACCACAAGTTGGATACTTTCAAGTATTCGGCTCAAAGTGCTACATTCTTGATAATCATCGTCGTTCTAAATTTGCTCCTAAGTCTCATGAAGGTTTTCTACTTGGTTATGGCTCAAACTCTCACACATACCGTGTCTACAATAATTTCACCCGAATGGTTGAAGAGACGGTAGATGTGAAGTTTGATGAATCTAACGGCATGCAAGTAAAGCTATTGCCAATTGATGTAGGAGAAAAAGACCCTTCGGAAGCAATCCAAGACTTGTCTATTGGCAAGATTCGTCCAATGGAGGTGAAGGAGAGTACCTCGTCCATCCAAGTGGAAGCTTCTACATCACGACAAGGTGAACCAAGAGTTGATACGGAAGCATCCACAAGTGGGACACATCAAGATGAAGAAAACGAGGAAGTACATCAAGATGAATGCCAACAACCTCCTTCTGCACCACGACAAAAGAATGAGAACGTCAACAACGAAGAAGGCCAAGAAGAAGAACAAGATGAAGAAGATGTTCAACCAAGATCCAAGCAAAAGCTTTCACGAGCTCGAGAAAGAATTGCTAAAGATCATCCCATCGAGCAAATCTACAATGATATCCAAACCGGGAGGATCACTCGCTCAAAAACACGTTTAGATAACTTTTGTGAACATTACTCATTCATCTCTCGCATTGAACCTATGAAGGTTGAAGAAGCATTGGAAGATCCAATTGGACAAACGCTATGCATGAAGAGCTACACAACTTTGAGAGAAATCAAGTGTGGACATTGGTTGAAAAGCCCGACAACAACCACAACATCATTGGTACCAAATGGGTGTTTCGCAACAAGCAAGATGAAGATGGTCAAGTTGTCCGCAACAAAGCATGCCTAGTCGCCCAAGGCTACACTCAAGTCGAAGGTATGGACTATGGTGAGACATACGCCCCCGCTGCTAGACTTGAGTCCATTCGCATCTTACTTGCCTATGCTAATCATCATGATATCACCTTGTACCAAATGGACATTAAAAGTGCTTTTCTAAATTGTGAAATTGAGGAGGAAGTCTATGTTAAGCAACCTCCCAGATTTGTCAATCCTAAGAAACCTAATCATGTTTACAAACTTCACAAAGCTCTTTATGGTCTTAAACAAGCTCCTAGAGCATGGTATAAATGCTTGACCAAGTTTCTTATTAAAAAAGGCTTTGAAATTGGAAAAATAGATTCTACTCTTTTTACTAAAAGGGTTAATTGAGAACTATTTGTATGCCAAATTTATGTCGATGATATTATATTTGGATCAACTAACCCTCATTTAGTGAAAAGTTTGGAAAGCTAATGTTGGAGAAGTTTGAGATGTCGATGATGAGCGAACTCAAATTCTTTCTCGGTTTTCAAATCAAGCAAACTAAGGAAGGCACCTTTGTGTCTCAAACAAAGTACACCAAGGACTTATTCAAGAAGTTCAATATGCAAGAATGCAAAGGTATGACGACACCCATGCCTACTAGTGGACATCTTGATTTAACCAAAGATGGTGAACCGGTTGATCAAAAGGTTTATCGCTCTATGATTGGTTCATTGTTATATCTATGTGCTTCACGTCCCGATATTATGCTAAGTGTGTGCATGTGTGCACAATATCAAGCTGCTCCTAAAGAATGTCATCTTAAGGTCGTGAAAAGGATAGTGAGATACTTAATCCATACACCAAATTTTGGCATTTGGTATCCAAAGAGGGCTTCCTTTGATCTTGTTGGCTACACTAATTCGGACTATGTCGGTGACAAGGTTGATAGAAAGACAACTTCGGGTACTAGTCAATTTCTTGGTAGATCTCTTGTCTCTTGGTCCTCCAAGAAACAAAACTCGGTATCCTTATCCACCGCCGAAGCGGAATACATTGCCGCTGGATCATGTTGTGCTCAATTACTTTGGATGACCCAAACTCTTAAAGATTATGGGATAAATGTGAAACATGTTCCACTGCTTTGTGACAATGAAAGTGCTATTAAGATTGCTCACAGTCCCGTGCAACATTCTCGAACTAAGCATATTGAAGTTCGTCATCATTTCATTCAAGATCATGTTGCCAAAGGGGACATTAATCTTAAGCATGTTCGCACCGATAAGCAATTGGCAGATATATTTACCAAACCACTTGATGAGAAAGTGTTTTGCAGGTTAAGAGGTGAATTGAACATCATTGATGCTTCAAACTTGGAGTAGGAACTCCATTTAATACATGCAAGGCATGAGCTTATGACTAATCCTTGATATTTCTCTTATGTTGACTATCTTATGTCTTGGATATATTTACACCTTGCATGCTATCTAACCCATGTAGGTACTTGGATGAATCGAAATCTATGAGATTGCAACTCACTCACATCCTGAGCAATTTCTATATCACCAAGTCACCACACAATGGTGGATGAAGACAAGGAAGCACACAACCATTCAAACATATCCTTTGATAAATTCTATCATGATTGTCATTTTGGATACACAAGTGCTCTTCCTTGCAAGGACTAACCCATGTAGGTAGATGAACTCAAACTCCAAGTAGTGCTCCCAACTCTTGATGAGCTACATCAACCTTGAGCAACCCACACAAGTTCAACTACATGATCATGATCAACACCACCAGCCAAGGTATGTTATTCCATCTTAGAGAAGCTTTACTCCAAGTCATGGGATAAAGCAACTCAACAAGATGTAAATACATCAAGATGCTTTGACAAAAAATGGTAACCCCATTTTGAGCTTAAACGATGAGTATGACCAAAGATCAAGTGATCTCACTTGACTCCTAAGTCAATATACTCTAACATAGGTGACTTTGTCACCGCCCAATTCTAGATGAAGTTCTCTTGTGTTCTTTTCTGTGCTCTTGAATTTGTCTCATGCATATTTGTTTCCCTCTTCAACTTCATCTAGATTGTTTTTAGTTTCTTCTCTTTTATTTTTTGTTCTGCATCTTCTGCATTAAATTCCTTGCAAATCCTTGTGAGATCTTACTTGTCTAGTAAGCTGAGGTGACAAGTGTTTTCTCTGCGATGAACTCGGTCACACCGGGCTGTTTACTTCGGTCCAACCGAACCCTTTCGGTGCCACCAAAACACCAAACTCAGTGCTACCGATTTCACTGTAGGAAAAACATCTTGCCACTTGTTTCTGAATTCTTTTTGATCCAGCTTCACTCAATGAATCTTGTCCTCGACCAGCATCCTACTCAAATTGCTGCTTTGCTCTGTGACTGAAGGACCAAACCCATCATGACAAAAATCTAGAAGAACCCTTCTTGGAAACTGATGTCAAAGGGGGGAGAGAGATCATCACATCAAAGCTTAATCATATCTATAGGGGGAGAGAATACTCTAGGAAAGAAAGATACCCTAGATGACTGGTGTTCAAGAGGAGATAAGTCACATGTCTTCAAGAGGGGAAAGACATGTTCATATTTGCTCAACTGCATTAGCTCTGTTTATTTCCTTTGAGCTCTGTTTTTGCTCTGATTTTATGTTCCCTATCTCCTCCCAATATCCCATGTTAGATTCAGGGGGAGCAAGACATCTAAGGGAAGGAAATCCTTGAATTTATTGCACATCTTTACCTTTGGGGACATGTATTTATCCAATGTGGTACTTAGTACTCACTCTACATGTCATCCCAGTCTTGGTACTCTTGTGGTTTCTCTTGGTTGCTCTAGCCAGTAGGTGTATTTGTGTTACCTAACCTTATTTACGCAGGTTCATCCCATCCTAAGCCAACTCAAGACCACAAGGTAAGTATACGCATCACAGTCATGTGAATGAGAATTTCTTGCTGATGTACATACTGTTTGCAAGGACTCATGAGCATGAAGGTACATTTCTCATATTTTCATCATTTGCTCTGATGCATATAGCCGAGATACATGTAACACATTGCTTACTCTGTCATGTTTATGCATTCACATGCTCCTATATTCCATAATCACATGATTGCATACATGTAGGGGGAGCCTATGCAAGTTACATGTCTTTCCAAAGCTTTACTTACTACTCTTAATATCTTGATATAAAACTTTGATGTATGTTGTCATCAATTACCAAAAAGGGGGAGACTGAAAGCCCAAGTGCTCCCCAGGTGGTTTTGGTAATTAGTGTCAACATATCTCCTGTTGGACTAACATTTTTATCTAGTATGTTTCACATAAGTTCAACAGTGAAGTGGCATGGACTAGAAGATGTGAAACCCCTTCAAGATGCTAAGGACAAAGGATGGGCTCTAGCTCAAAGCTTAAGACTCTACATTTTCCATTTTAGTGATCCATGATCACATTGAGTCTATAGGAAAAGCCAATACTATCAAGGAGGGTTGAGGTGTTGCTTAATGAGGTTCTTGCTCAAAATGCTTAGTGATATGCTCCAAAACCCTCAACTACTTTCTCACATCCACATATGACCTAAACCAAAAGTCAAACTTGGCCCCACCGATTCTTTCTATCCGACGCCACCGAGTTTCAAATGTCATAGCCACTGCCACAAACACTAGGCAAATCGGTCTCACCGATAGGGATCTCGGTCTCACCGAGATGGGATTGCAAACTCTCTGTTGCCCATTGCAATACTTTCAGTCTCACCGAAACTTGCGATCGGTCCCACCGAAACTGCAATGTAAACTCTCTGGTTCCCTTTTGTAACATTCCGGTCTCAACGAAATGAGCGATCGGTCCTAACGAGTTTACCTGAACAACTCTCTGGTTAGCTTATTACCAAAATCGGTCTCACCGATTTTGTGTAATCGGTCTCACCGAGATTACGATATGCCCTAACCCTAATCATATCGGTTCTACCGAGTTGTATGTCGGTCCCACCGAAAAACCTAACGGTCACTAGCTTTGCTAAATCGGTCAGACCGAGTTTAACCATTCGGTCCCACCGAGTTTGGGAAGTTATGTGTAACGGTTAGATTTTGTGAGGAGGCTATAAATACCCCTCCACCTCCTCTTCATTCGTGGAGAGAGCCATCAGAACAAACCTAGACTTCCAACCTATATTTTCTGAGAGAGAACCACCTAAACTTGTGTTGAGACCAAGATATTCCATTCCTACCATATGAATCTTGATCTCTAGCCTTCCCCAAGTTGCTTTCCATTCAAATCTTCTTTCCACCAAATCCAAATCCTGTGTGAGAGAGTTGAGTGTTGGGGAGACTATCATTTGAAGCAGAAGAGCAAGGAGTTCATCATCAACACACCATTTGTTACTTCTTGGAGAGTGGTGTCTCCTAGATTGGCTAGGTGTCACTTGGGAGCCTCCGACAAGATTGTGGAGTTGAACCAAGGAGTTTGTAAGGGCAAGGGGATCGCCTAGTTCGTGAAGATGTACCGCTAGTGAGGCAAGTCCTTCGTGGGCGATGGCCATGGTGGGATAGACAAGGTTGTTTCTTCGTGGACCCTTCGTGGGTGGAGCCCTCCGTGGACTCGCGCAACCGTTACCCTTCGTGGGTTGAAGTCTCCATCAACATGGATGTACGATAGCACCACCTATCAGAACCACGACAAAAACATCCATGTCTCCAATTGCATTTGAATCTTCCAAACCCTTCCCTTTACATTCTTGCAAGTTGCATGCTTCACTTTCCGCTGCTCATATACTCTTTGCATGCTTGCTTGATATGTATTGTGTTTGTTAAACTTGTGCCAAAAATCAACTTCAACCTAAAGAATTTAAAAACTGCAACTTTTAGCACGAAGTGTCTAATCACCCCCCTCTAGACACCTCTTCTCGATCCTTTCAGGAATGTACAATCATCTTGGAGTAGTAGTATTTATAATCGTGTAGTAATACGCTCCTAAGTGGGAAACCATTTAGGTTTTGATAGGTGTGAACAGGTTTGCAATTTGGAATGTGACGGGACGCGCTCACCCCGTTCTTCTAAAAGATGTGACAGGACGCATGCTCAAAATTTACTGACGGTTATAAGTGTGGCACTATTCCCGGAAGGCGTAACGTGGGCACCTACGCCTTCTCGGCCGTGTACATGGCGTTTGCACCATAGGGTGAACCGCAATAGGCAATGTCAGCACCATCGCCCACGGTTCTTTTAATTAGAATGTGTGTGCATGTCTAGAGCACACACGTTGATCTATCTAATTGTTTTAGTTTGTTGTGGGTAATCGCAAATAGTTCATCCATGTGAAGTGTATGCCATCAATCGCAGACACTTTGATCTGGCTGACCCGTTTCTGTTCTATTGCCTAATCGCAAACAGTTAATCATTCTGAAGCGTATGCCCTCAATCACACACACCTTGATTTGGCTGACTGTTTCTTTTGTGTTGCCTAATCACAAACAGTTCATCCGAGTAAACCGTATGCTGTGTATCGCACATGCCATCATCTGGCTGCCCGTTTCTTTTGTTCCTCCTCATCGCAAACAGTTAATTGAACTGAACCGTATGCCCTTCATCGCACACGCAACTAAAACCTGAACCGTGTTTAATGCATCCGTCATCGCAAAAGTTTAATACATTTCTGACGGTTTTCATACAGCACCGTTTGCAATTATTGCATCACAAGCAGTTTCTCGAAGGGTCTCTGATCGTTGTGTCGCGTTAGTAGCATCCTGCAGTAGTGACTCTCATGTTCTTCTTTTCTAGTAGGAGAACTTAAATATTTAAAGGGACCTTGTTCAATAATTTTAACATTCATTACTTCGAACTTTGAATCATCACCATAGACATCTTCATACGAACATGTATTTCATGGTCAATGGGATCTCTAGCTGTACTCTCAAACCAATCATCACTAAACCATTCATCAATCTCTACTCCTAATGGAGCAGTTGGTAGCCTGGTATGGTTTATTTTCGTCCCACCTCTCACCTCCCCGTAATAACCCTCGCACGAAAAAAACTGACGATGACAAAGGCCTCTCGCACCAAAAAAATGGACAAAGCGAAGGAGCGACGACCCCTCTATCTATTCGCGACGTGAATGATGCTGCCGCCGCCATTGCTTATCCCATGCGCTAGCTGCGGATCCCTTTGCCAGTGCGGAGGGGTTGTGGAGGCGCCGCCGCTGAGGTCATAAAGGAGGCGCCGCCGTCTAGGTCCTAAAGGAGGCACCGCCGCCATCGTTGTGGACCTCTGGGTCGCCATCAGGACAAGTCTGCTGAGGTACGCCTTCGCCTTCGCACGGTGATGGGCATGGTGGCGGAAGAAGGTCGTCTTCCCAGAGCACCGCACGCTGGCTGTCGTCTCCATCTGCGGTCGCACCAACAAGACAGGTACGCCGCCGCGCCCTCGACGTATTCCCTACTCCCGTGCACTCATGGAAGTCTGCATCGCTTCTTTTGCCCCATATGGCCTTGGTAGACTCCACTAGAAATTCCTATGAAGGGGATTTAGCTTAGAAGAACAATAGACAAATTCTACAACTAATTGTGAAATTTTTTCTGTTATTTAGTGTTCCTGAATTAGGTCAAGAATGTACTGCTTACATTGCAGATTGTATAATTCGAATAGGTCTTCTTCTACATGGTGACTATTGACGCAAAGAAGGATTGCACTTCGTTCCCATCTTCTACATAGCCTATACGTACGTGATTAGTCAGATTTCAATTTAGCGTGAATAATCACTGTCATGATACTTGTCTACATCAAGATGAGTTTGTCAGTGCTTAATCTGAAATGGTTGCTGCTGTCCAGCCAGCAGCACCTTAGACGAGCCCATCAACAACAGTATGGAGACCAGTCATACTTTTTGATCTGGTATCTAAACCATTGGTCATCAGTGTTGCTGCGAAAGGTGCGGAGGAGAGAGAAGGTTTTGCCGATAACTGGAACACCGAGGTTAGGTGTAGGTCTGGGCGCTGGTGCTGGTGGAGGCACACCACTGGAGCTCGTCCATCACTCGGTCGAGCAGCACTTTGAGCCATTATAAAAATATCATGATCATCTTTTGGCGAATACAAAGGTGTTTATGACCTCATAAGCAAAGACCTATAGTGTTGCTTGTATATTTAGAGATACTATGGGAATTGATACACTCATAGCTTATTTTTCTTAGTTGTATGTTGTAACATCCCAATTTTCAATTTGGATGTTATTGTTTAGATCATTCATATGCATTCATAATTTGTGAATTTTGGATTTTTTTTTGTTGGAAACAGATCCAACAAACCTTAAGCAACTCAAGGATCAATGGAGAGAGTTGGAGGTTTCCCCAAAAATTTCATTTTTGAATTTTCAAAATTTGGAAAATTCGATCAAATTGATTTATTCAAAATTCTTTTCCAATTATTTAAAATAAATAAAATAAAGAGAGAAGATAAAAGGACTTCTTCAAAAACAGCAAAAAAATATTGGAACTTGAATTTTGAATGTTGGAATATTTTATTTGCAAGATTAATTATTTTATTGCGTAGTTTATTAGTACTGAAAATGAATTTTCGAAACTTGTATTTTTGGCCAGAAAAATGTTCACTAGGTCATTAATAAGGCCATAGATCTATGTGAATTTTTCAGGGATTTTTAGTTATATACTTAGTATGTTTTTCTTATTTTCATATTTCTAGAACTAGGCCGCGCCCAGCCCAGCTGGCCCAGCCGCCGCGTCGCTCGTGTCCGCGCTTGGGACGGAGTCCCGAGCGAGCATGGCCTCGCTGCCGTCTCCGATCGGGAGTCCCAGCCGCCTCTCTATGAGGACCGGTTTCCAATAAAACATTTATTGAAGAACCGACCATTTATCGGACCAGTATAGAAGAATCCCCCTTACTGGTAGACAAGTCCTTGATACAGAAATCCAGCAGTAGTAAATATTATACAAGGTTGAGCTGAGGCTGCTCAACAATTTTATTACAAGCACGTTGATATTATACATAAAGGCAGATATGACACAAAGGGGTATGGTGGCATAACTACTGAGTCGTAATAAAAGTGGTGGTGGGTATGTCACAGTGACATGAGTGACATGACTCCAAAATCTTACAGCTCATCAAGCGTCGGAGTGAGGCTCGATGATTTTATTAGGGTAGCAGAAGCGTATATAATACAAGTGACCAACTCCAGGATCACACGGGACTGACTGGGTCTCCTCTAGGCGTCGGACTCGCTATCATACTCTTCATCCATAAGATCGCCTTCGTCAACATCTGGCCAAATCAACAAGCCAGGTGAGTACTTTGAATGTACTCGCAAGACAGTTTTGACATAAGATATAACAAATGCAAACATGATGCACATGAGTAGATTAGTAATGCACACTGAGGTAACAAATTTGCACTGCATGATAAATGAAAGGAAGTCGCGCGGTCGTCCTCCCGAAATCCCAATAAAATAGCTGAAGACCGACCGGGTGTCTGAAGCGACGCCTCGAAAGGAAAAAAATAAAGTAACATGCCACAGTCGGGCGTCAAGGCGACACCACATAAATGGATTATGTTGAAATGTAAATGAAAGTACGTGCCACAGTCGGACGTCTAAGCAACATCTCAAAAAGGGCTTATAATGAAAGTAAATAACAGGGTTGCCACAATCGGACGTCTGAGCAACATCACATAAAGGGCTTATATCAAAAGTAAATAACAAGAATGCCACAGTCGGACGTCTGAGCGACATCACATAAAGGGCTTATATCAAAAGTAAATAACAAGAATGCCACAGTCGGACGTCTGAGCGACATCACATAAAGGGCTTATATCGAAAGTAAATAACAAGAATGCCACAGTCGGACGTCTGAGCAACATCACATAAAGGGCTTATATCGAAAGTAAATAACAAGAATGCCACAGTCGGACGTCTGGGTGACATCACATAAAGGGCTTATATTTTGTCATTCGAATTCAAGTAGCTCATGAATTTCAATCATCCCAAAGAAATACTCAGTACATAACAATAAACTGGTTAATCCGCCCACGGGAATACTTTCAGCCGGGATTACCGCTCTCAGTTTCATGTTTATCCTCTGGAGACTGTCACTGAGACTGACACTGAGACTGACACTGATATGTTGATCAAAGTCCTTGATCATGGACACGGTTACTCGGATGGTTTTGACTCTGAAGAGTTTGTACTCTTTACCCACAGCCAATGGATTTCAGTAGTCACAACGGACTAGTTCCGTTTTCGGTGTTTCATAAGTAACACATCTAACCAGTACACACCCATTCAACATTCTGCTGCCAGGGATCACCCTAGGCAACGTTCAAGATAAACTCTGAGGCGGGGAGTCTACAACCTCGAGTAGCATGGGATCAAATTTATATTCGCGCGCTCTAAGGGGTGCCCCCGTCTCGGTCCCAACCGGAAACACCCATGCCCCTGACCAGATGACGGGCTTTAATCCAGGGCCATGGAACCCTCATCATGGCCCCTCTATTTGGTGTGTACAAGGAAAGAGGTTAGCAACTGACTAGACCGCATTCTTTGCAGAAGACATGTGGCGGCACAACAAGGGGACGAACCGGACATGAATTGATCCACGTTAATACCGGAGTTAAACGGTTGACATAAGACTGGCACGCTTCAACAATACCAGCTTACCACCTATCATGCCACCACATGATCAGGTTATATTACCATCATATGAACACATCATCTTTCGAAGTCCACTTGTAGCTTGCCTTGCATGCAATATAACATTCACAATTGCTTATATAAACATGCCATGAGAAAACTACTCAAGCAAACATGCAAAACACTCATCATATCAAAGGTTCAAACATGTTTGCCTGGTTCGGAGTAGTCGGAGTCTAGCTCGGCGAAGTTTGCGGTTCCGTCACCTCCTTCGGTATCTACGGTATAAAAGAAATTGGATACTAACGTAAATACCATGCGTGCATAAAAATTGCTCCAAACATTTTTCAAATAAATATGATAAAAAACTAGAAAAAATAAAGATGACAGAAAAAGAATCAACTCAAAATCATCTTTTGTTTAAAAGTTATAAAGGTTTTAGTACAGGGACTAATCTGTGATGAAACAGAAACTTTTCAGGGGCTAGTTTAGAAAAATAGAAAACGCTTCGGTTGGAAATATGCCAACCCAAAGGAAACACGTACTCTGCCCGAAGGCGTTTTTAGAAAACGGTTCGAATAAAGGAGGAGAGGCTGACGAGGGGGTCCCACCCGTCAGATTTGAATTTCAGAACAGAGCACACCGGCGCCCGAGGACCGCAGTGGTCGCCGGCGACGATCCACGGCGAGGTAGGGAAAACGGAAAGTACCTACGGACTCAGGGTGCTCTTCCGCATCTGTGGGTGGTGGAGTTGGACATCGGCGAGCACCACGTCGACGGCGGCCTCCACTCTAGCGGACGGTGGTTCGGGCGGTGATGGATCCTACCGAGGAGGGCTGCAAACGTCAAATTGGGGCTCGGGTTAGACTAGGTAGTGGACTAGGAGGTTGCTGACAAGGTTTGGGAGGCGAGGGTGCCCTCACCAGAGAAAATTTTGCTGGAGCCCGAAGCGGATCGGGGCGGCCGGAGTCGGGGAAGAAGGCTCTCCCGAGGCCTTCTGATGAGAGTGGCGAGGTTCTGAGGCGAGGAGTGGAGGTGCTGGGTCGAGAACGAGCTTGGGGCCTCCATTTATAGCCGGCCCGAGGCGGTTGCCGAGAACGGGGTTACTCCGGTGAGTGATTACGGCGAGGCAGCGGGCGGGCAGGCGGTTTAGGTGACTGGGCAGCTACGGATTGCTCCACTGGCACCATCCAACGGCTAACCTTGGTTTCGACGGAACGGCCTCACGGGCTCGTCGGTGGCAGAGAGCGCACTCTGCTCCTCTCAGGCCACGGCGATGGCTCTGTAGCACGCACAGTGGGAAAGGACGGCCACGTGGAGGCTCCTGGTGGTGTGGGCGGTGCTGGACGGTGCCGTATGGTAGGGTTGGTCCCTGCTGACCGCCACGGGTGGTTCTGCCACCACGGAAGACGCCGGCGCTGGCGAGACACGTCGCCATCGACGCTTCCGCCCGTCCAAACGACCGTGCGGCGCACTAGATAAGAAAGAGGTGCAGGGAGCAAGGCGCCAACGCGTGCACTGGCGAGATTGACGCCGCGGTTCTAAAGAAAACGACACTGTCGACTAAAACTGAACACTGAACTCTGAATTTTGAACAGAAACAGTGCACACCAACTGTTCGATGAAATGATTTGAGCACGTGGAAAATTTTTCTTGAGCTGAAACTTGGTGAGGTGATCTCTTGATGCATTTGGAGACTGTCCGAATTATCTCAGAATTTTAGGAAAAAGAAAAGAATGAATTTCAACAAAAATGGCAAATCTGGTCCAAACTTGCAGCAAGCAAATTTAGAAAATTTTGAACTGTGGACTAGCAGATCTTGATGGATCTAGGTTGAGGGTACTAAGGACTAGCCAGAGGAGTTTATTTGGGATCAATATTCAAAAGAAATTTGATAGTTCCTTTGTAAACCACCATAGTCCAAATAAATGAGAGAAAATGATTTTGAGGTAAAAATAAATAGAAATAAAATTTAAAAGAGGTTGAGACTTGTTGGAATAGGATGCTTGGCCTGATCCAGAGTGGGGAGGTGGGTTTTGGAAAAAAATATTCTACATAGGCCATGGAAAAAGAGAAAACTTTAAATGGAAAGAAATAATATATAATCTTATAGGAATTATTTTAAATAGAAATGATTTGTAAAAACCCTCCAAAGTTATTTGTGTTGAGCCAACATAAGATGAAAAACTCTTAAGACCGATTTGGAAGAACCCATAAAAAAACTTGTCACAAAATTTTGAGAAGGAGAGTCCTTTAGAAAAAAAATTAAATGATCTCCTCCCACTTAAATAAAGAATTTGATAAAACCAAATCAAAATTTTTGGACTGTTACAACACCTACCCCCTTAGGAAAAATCTCATCCCCGAGATTTCAGCTGATCCTCAAATAGGTGTGGGTACTCTGTCCGAAGAAAATCTTCTCTTTCCCATGTTGCTTCATCCTCGGTGTGATTGCTCCACTGAACCTTGAAAAACTTAACTGTTTTTTGACGGGTCCTCCTTTAGGATTCCTCCAATATTTTTATTAGACGTTCCGCGTAGGTGAGGTCTGGTTGCATGTCAATGTTCTCGTGAGATACATGGTTTTCTGGGTTGCTTACACATTTCCTCAACTGTGAGACGTGGAACACGTCGTGGACGTTTGGCAGTTCTTTGGGTAGGTCTAGCTGGTAGGCCACTGTGCTTCTTCGTGCAACCACACAGAAGGGTCCAATAAACCGTGGTGCTAGCTTTCCTTTAACTTTGAATCATTGCAGGCCCCTCATAGGAGATACTCGTAGATACACATATTCACCGGGTTCAAAGCTGCCTTCCCGATGTTTTTGATCGTAATAACTCTTTTGTCGGCTCTGGGCTGTCTTGAGTCGATCCCTGATTAGTATAACTTTCTCCTCCGCTTCCTTGAGCATGTCTGGGCCGAAGATACGACTGTGTCCTGTTTCTGACCAATTTAATGGGGTACGGCATCTTCTCCCGTACAATGCTTCAAAAGGTGCCATTTGTACACTGGCTTGGTAACTGTTGTTGTATGCGAACTCGGCATATGGCAAGCTTTCTTCCCAACTGGTTCCGTAGGTGAGAACACATGCTCTTAGCATGTCCTCTAGAATTTGGTTCACAGGTTCAGTTTGCCCTCTAGTCTGGGGGTGGTATGATGTACTGAATACTAGTTGACTTCCCAGAGCTTGTTGTAAATGATCCCAAAATTTAGAGACGAATTGAGTGCCTCTGTCGGATATTATAGTCTTCGAAAATCCATGCAGACAAACTATATGGGAGAGGTAAAGTTTGGCAAGCTTCTGAGTGGTGTGGGTTGTCTTTACAGGGATGAAATGTGCCACCTTAGTTAATCTATCTGTGATGACCCATATGGCATCATTTCCGTGTTGTGACCGAGGTAGTCCGACAATAAAATCCATTCCAATTTCATCCCATTTCCACTCAGGTACCCTGTTTGGCTGTAATAGTCCTGCTGGTTTTTGGTGCTCGGCTTTAATGCGCTGACACGAAGCACAACATGCAATGAATGTGGCTATATCCCTCTTCATACCGTGCCACCAAATTTTTTCCTGGATATCCTTGTACATTTTGGTTCCTCTAGGGTGGATTGAATATGGAGCGGTGTGGCCTTCGGCTAGAATTTGCTGTTTGAGGTCCTCTATATTTGGTACGCAAAGTCTGTCTCCGTACCATAATATTCGCTCATCGTCTATGACGAATTCTGAGGCCTTGCCCAGACTCACTTTTCTTTTTATGCCTTCGATGCTGGGGTGTCCATGCTGAGCCTTCTTAATCTGTTCCATTAGGGTGGGCTGTATTTCCAAATTTGACACATTGCCTTCAGTGACCATCACCAAGTTGAGTTTAGCGAACTCCTGCTGAAATTCAGGTCTCAAGTTCTCTAGACTGTCGTTGCCCGAGCTGGGGTTTCGACTAAGAGCTTCTGCCACTACATTCACCTTTCCTGGATGGTAGTGAATGCCAACGTCATAATCTTTCACTAATTCTAACCAGCGCCATTGCCGTAAATTGAGTTCTGGTTGTGTGAAAATATATTTGAGGCTTTTATGGTCCGTATATATTTCACAACGATTTCCAAGCAAAAAGTGCCTCCACTCTTTGAGTGAATGAATGACCGCTGCTAATTCCAAGTCATGAGTAGGATAGTTTTCTTCATGCTTTCGTAGTTGCCGAGAAGCGTATGCGACTACTTTGCCTTCTTGCATTAGTACGCATGCGAGGCCCTTCCGGGATGCGTCACAATATACTTCAAAATTTTGGTGTATGTCTGGTACAACCAATACTGGTGATGTTGTTAATTTCCTTTTGAGCTCTTGGAAACTTTTCTCGCAAGCTTCAGTCCATACAAATTTCTTATCCTTCTTGAGTAACTGTGTCATTGGTTTTGCTAGGGTGGAGAACCCCTCAATAAACCTTTGGTAATATCCAGCCATTCCCAGGAAACTTTGTACATCTGTCACGTAGGCTGGTGGTTTCCAGCCAAGTACGGCCTTGACTTTTTCTGGATCCACGGCAACACCTTCTTGGTTCAATACGTGGCCTAGAAAACCAACCTGTCTCAACCAAAATTTACATTTGCTGAATTTGGCGTATAATTGATGTTTCCTTAATTCTCCCAGTACAATTATGAGATGTTCATCATATTCTTCTGGTGTCTTAGAGTATACCAGAATATCATCAATGAACACCACCACAAATTTGTCCATGAATTTCATATACACTTTATTCATGAGGTGGACAAAATATGTGGGGGCGTTTGTCAGTCCAAACGGCATTACTGTAAATTCATATAATCCGTATCTGGAGGTGAATGATGTCTTAGGGATATCTTCTGTCCATACTTTTAATTGATGATACCCCGACCTTAAATCAATTTTTGAGAAAACCTTGGCTTGTGCGAGTTGGTCAAATAAATCATTTATCCGTGGCATCGGATATTTGTTCTTGATGGTGACCATGTTGAGTGCTCGATAGTCTATACATAATCTCAGTGTCCCATCCTTTTTCTTGGCAAATAATACTGGTGAACCCCAAGGTGAGGAGCTGGCCCGTATAAATCCTTTGTCCAGCAATTCTTTTATTTGCTTCTTTAATTCTACCAACTCGGAGGGTGCCATTCTATAGGGCTTCTTGTAAATGGGGGTGGTTCCAGGTGCTAGTTCAATGATGAACTCTATTTCCCGGTCTGGTGGCATGCCTGGTAGCTCTTCGGGAAATACGTCAGGGAACTCACACACCACTGGAACTTTTCTTAACTCTAAAATGTCCACCTTGTTCAACCTTGGTTGCCGTGATACTGGCCTTTCTTGAGCTGCAACTTTTATTGTCTTCCCGTGATGATGAGTAAGAATTACAGTCCGATTGAAGCACTCGATAAATCCTTTGTTGGTGGTTAACCAGTCCATTCCTAGGATAACATCCAGTCCCTTATTTTCCAATACAATGAGGTTTGCCTAAAACTTTAGTCCTTCAATCTCAATAACCACACCTTGGCAGTAACTCTGAGTGATTTGCTTAATCCCGGCGGACTTGATGGTCATGGATTTTTCCAGGGGAAGCATCGAAAAGTCATGTTGCAAAGCAAATTTCTTTGAAATGAACGAGTGAGAAGCTCCAGAATCAAACAAAAATGTGGCAGGTATTGTGTTGACAGGGAACGTACCGAGTACGATATCTGGGGCATTCTGTGCTTCCTCCTTGGTCACATGGTTCAAGTGACCCTTCCTGTGATTGTTATTGGGGTTGAAGTTTTTACGCTTGGGTGTTGAATTATTACCACTGTTGTTTGTCTTGGGGGCCAAGTTTCTTGGTTTTGGGCACTGTTTGGCATAGTGTCCTTCCTCTCCACAAGTGTAGCAAGTAACGCCTGGGCGATATGTAAAATCCTTGTCTCTTGCATGAATTTTTTTGTTCGGGCGTGGAGCACTGGTTGGGGATTTGTTCGCTCCAATTTTCTGAAAATCAGACTTGTTTCGATTGTTGCGAGCATGAGTAGTTTTGTCCCTTTTGCGCTTGCGAAAATCCTCCAAGATGCGGCGCTCATTTTCCAATGTAATAGCTTTGTCCACAAGTGTTTTGAAATCCAGAAAGGTGTGTACGACCAACTGGCATTTAAGTGCTGGTGCCAAACCGTCCAGAAATTTTTCCATCTTTTTATTCTCAGTCATATGCTCTTCGTTGGCATAACGAGATAATTGAGTAAACTGACTATTGTACTCAATCACTGTCATGCTTCTCTGCTTGAGGTCATCAAACTCCCTTTTCTTGATCTTTATAACGCTTCTGGGAATGTGCGCCCCATGAAAACCTTCTTCAAATTCTTCCCAGGTGATGTTATTTTCATTGGAGTGCATGTGTATGAAATTTTCCCACCATGATGCAGCTGCTCTAGTGAGGTAGTGAGGTGCATAAATTACCTTCTCACGGTCCGAACATTGTGCAATAATTAACTTCCTTTCAATGTCTCGAAGCCAATCATCGGCCTCAAGAGGTTTATCAGTGTGAGAGAATGTTGGGGGACGTGTGTTTTGTAGCTCAGACAATTTGGAATGCTGTTGATATGGTTCACGGTGATTTCCCATATTTATAACATGGTTCATCATTTCTTGATGCTGATGCTAGCTTTGCTCATAAAGGCGGCATATTTGAGAAAATGCTGCTTCACTGCCTTGCTGACTTGATTGCCCCTGTGTGAAATTGTGACTGGTCCGGGTACCGTAATTTTCCTCCGGCGGACTTGGCATGGAACGAGTCCAGGGATGAGGCATTTTCCACTCTGGGGTATTTTTGCAGAATTTGTGAGAAAACTGATTGGAAAAAATAAATAATTTTTGCAAAGGCAGAATTTTAAGAACTCAAAAAAATTTCAAGAAAATATTTGATTGCGCATGGAGAAGGACCGGTCAGTACATATCTTACACGCAAGCCATAATTATACAATATATCACTCAGGATGTGAGTACACCTTCCTGACATGTTATTTAAGCTAGTGCACTCCTCCGAGTTCCTACATGATGCGCACACAAACTACTTCTCACCAAACCTATATACAAATAACAATATCATACAAGTTGGTACATCACACGGCTGCTTGGCGCACTCAGTCGGAGATGGTAAAAACTTCCCTTTGCCTGCCGAGGGTGAGACCCAGTGATGCTGGAGACTCAACCTCCTCCTCACTAATAGGCACCAGGCGCGAAGTACTGGTTTGAGGAGCTGGTGCGGGCGCAGCAGGTGGTGCAGCACTGACTGGAGTAGGAGCAATGACTTGGTCAAACTCCTCAGTGGTAGGCAGGCGGCGAGCGGTGGCTAAGATAGCAGGTGCATAGGATGCTGAGGACGAGACGTAAGTCAGTGGCGGTGCTGTACGGAGGAGCTACCTCTTGTTGGCGGAACAGCCCTGAACGAAGTCCATACGAGCAGCGACAAAGTCATCCACGAGGTTATCAAAGGCTGCCTCAAGATCTTTGAGATACTCAACTAGCATCTCAATAGCCTCATCTCTCTCTCCCCTAGTGCAAGCAAATGCATAGTGACAAGTGTATGGCACGTGGCTTGGGAGGTAGCGGTAGCGACGAGTCTTCATCGAAGGAAGAGCATCCCGGAGACGAGCTATTGCCTCACGGGCAGCCATCTGCATGGCATGCCTCTCCGTGGGCATGGCCCTTCCAACAAATCAGAAGCGGCATGATTCAGAACGTCCTCCCTTGAATTTCACCACGGCCTGGTGCATAGACACGCTGTCGCTAAGCTTGTGTTGGTAGAGTGTGAACTCCGGACGAGTCGATGGCCCGATCGCGACCTTGGTGATGGAGACGAGAAGTTTGATAAACCCCTCAAGTACATTGGCGAACACCTGTGACTCACAGTCGCTGCCAGCCATCTACAAAGGTAGACAAAAATTCCAGATAGTCATTTCATAAATTTATGATGACTAACAGAAAATTGCTACAATTGTCAAGTGTTAAAATAGCACTCATTACGCTAATAACCGACTAGCGATCGCACCTAGTGGCTTCCTACAATTAGCCTGGCTCTGATACCAAGGTTGTTAGGACCGGTTTCCAATAAAACATTTATTGAACAACCGACCATTTATTGGACCAGTATAGAAGAATCCCCCTTACTGGTAGACAAATCCTTGATACAGAAATCCAGAAGTACTGAATATTATACAAGGTTGAGCTGAGGCTGCTCAACAATTTTATTACAAGCATGCCGATATTATACATAAAGGCGGATATGACACAAAGGGTGACATGACTCCAAAATCTTACAGCTCATAAAGGTGGCATAACTACTGACTCGTAATAAAAGTGGTGGTGGGTATGTCACAGTGACGTGGGTGACATGACTCCAAAATCTTACAGCTCATCAGGTGTCGGAGTGAGGCTTCATGATTTTATTAGGTTAGTGGAAGCGTATATAATACAAGTGACCAACTCCAGGATCGCACGGGACTGACTGGGTCTCCTCTAGGCGTCGGACTCGCTATCGTACTCTTCATCCATAAGATCGCCTTCGTCAACATCTAGCCAAATCAACAAGCCAGGTGAGTACTTTGAATGTACTCGCAAGACAGTTTGGACATAAGATATAACAAATGCAAACATGATGCACATGAGCACATTAGTAATGCACACTCAGGTGATAAATTTGCACTGCATGATAAATGAAAGGAAGTTGGGCGGTAGTCCTCCCAAAATCCCAAGAAAATAGCTGAAGACCGATCGGGTGTCTGAAGCGATGCCTCGAAAGGAAAAAATAAATTAACATGCCACAGTCGGGCGTCAAGGAGACACCACATAAAGGGCTTATATTGAAATGTAAATGACAGTACGTGCCACAGTCGGAAGTCTAAGCGACAACTCGAAAAGGGCTTATAATGAAAGTAAATAACAAGGTTGCAACAATCGGACATCTGAGCGACATCACATAAAGGGCTTATATCAAAAGTAAATAACAAGAATGCCATAGTTGGACGTCTGAGCGACATCACATAAATGGCTTATATCAAAAGTAAATAACAAGAATGCCACAGTCGGACGTCTGAGCGACCTCACATAAAGGGCTTATATCGAAAGTAAATAACAAGAATGCCACAGTCGGACATCTGAGCGACATCACATAAAGGGCTTATATCAAAAGTAAATAACAAGAATGCCACAGTTGAACGTCTGGGCGATATCACATAAAGGGCTTATATTTCGTCATTCGAATTCAAGTAGCTCATGAATTTAAATCATCCCAAATAAATACTCAGTACATCATAATAAACTGGTTAGTTCACCCACGGGAATACTTTCAGCCGGGATTACCACTCTCAGTTTCATGTATATCCTCCGGAAACTGTCACTGAGACTGACACTGAGACTAACACTGATATGTTGATCAAAGTCCTTGATCATGGACACGGTTACTCGGATGGTTTTGACTCTGTAGAGTTTGTACTCTTTACCCACATCCAACGGATTTCAGTAGTCACAAAGGACTAGTTCCATTTTCGGTGTTTTAGAAGTAACACATCTAACCAGTACACACCCATTCCACATTCTGCTGCCAGGGATCACCCTAGGCAACATTCAAGAAAAACTCTGAAGGCAGGGAGGCTACAACCTCGAGTAGCATGGGATCAAATTTATATTCGCGTGCTCTAAGGGGTGCCCCCCCCTCTCGGTCCCAACCGAAAACACCCATGCCCCCTGACCGAATGATGGGCTTTATTCCAGGGCCATGGAACCCTCATCACGGCTCCTCTATTTGGTGTGTACAAGGAAATAGGCTAGCAACTGACTAGACCGCATTCTTTGTAGAAGACATGTGGCGGCACAACAAGGGGACGAACGGGACATGACTTGATCCACGTTAATACTGGAGTTAAACGGTTGACATAAGACTGGCATGCTTCAACAATACCAGCTTACCACCTATCATGCCACCACATGATCAGGTTATATCACCATCATATGAACACATCATATTTTGAAGTCCACTTGTAGCTTGCCTTGCATGCAATATAACATTCACAATTGCTTATATAAACATGCCATGAGAAAACTACTCAAGCAAACATGCAAAACACTCATCATATCAAAGGTTCAAACACGCTTGCCTGGTTCGGAGTAGTCGGAGTCTAGCTCGGCGAAGTTTGCGGTTCCGTCACCTCCTTCGGTATCTACGGTATAAAAGAAATCAAATACTAACGTAAATACCGTGCATTCATAAAAATTGTTCCAAATATTTTTCTAATAAATATTATAAAAAACTAGACAGAAAATAAAGATGATAGAAAAAGAATCAACTCAAAATCATCTTTTGTTTAAAAGTTATAAAGGTTTTTGTCCAGGGACTAATCTATGATGAAACAGAAACTTTTCAGGGGCTAGTTTAGAAAAACAGAAAACGCTTTGGTTGGAAATATGCCAATCCAAAAGAAACACGTACTTTGCCGGAAGGCGTTTTCAGAAAACGGTTCGAATAAAGGAGGAGAGGCTGATGAGGGGGTCCGACCCGTCAGGTTTGAATTTCAGAACAGAGCACACCGGCGCCCGAGGACCGCGGTGGTCGTCGTTTCGATCCACAGCGAGGTAGGGAAAACGGAAAGTACCTATGGACACACGAAGCTCTTCCTCGTCTGTGGGTGGTGGAGTTGGTCGTCAGCGAGCACCACGTCGACCGCGGCCTCCACTCCGGCGGATGGTGGTTCGGGCGGTGATGGATCCTATTGAGGAGGGCTGCAAACGTCAAATTGGGGCTCGGGTTAGACTAGGTAGTGGAATAGGAGTTTGCTGACAAGGTTTGGGAGGTGGGGTGCCCCACCAGGTAAAATTTTGTGGGAGCCCAAAGCGGATTGGGGCGGACGGAGTCAGGGAAGAAGGCTCTCCCGAGGCCTTCTGATGCGCATGGCGAGGTTCTAAGGCGAGGAGTGGAGGTGCTGGGTCGAGAATGAGCTCAGAGCCTCCATTTATAGCCAGCCCAAGGCGGTTGCCGAGAACAGGGTTACTCCGGCGAGTGATTACGGCGAGGCAGCGGTCGAGCAGGCGGTTTAGGTGACTGGGCAGCTGCGGATTGGTCCACTGGAACCATCCAACGGCTAACCTTGCTCGGATTTGATCTGCTCCCATGGTTTCGACAGAATGGCCTCATGGGCTCGTCAACGGCAGACAGCGCGCTCTGCGCCTCTCAGGCCACGGCGACGGCTCTGCAGCACGCACAGGGGGAAAGGATGGCCACACGGAGGCTCCTAGTGGTGTGGGCGGTGCTGGACGGTGCCGTATGGCAGGGCTGGTCCTTGCTGACTGCCACAGGCGGTTCTGCCACCGCGGAAGACGCCGGCGCTGGTGAGACACGTTGCCACCGATGCTTGTGCCTGTCCAAACGACCGTGTGGCGCACTGGATAAGAAGGAGGAGCAGGGAGCAAGGCGCCAACGCGTGCACTGGTGAGATTGACGCCGCGGTTCTTAAGAAAACGACTCTGTCGACTGAAACTAAACACTGAACTCTGAATTTTGAACAGAAACAGTGCACACCAACTGTTCGACGAAATGATTTGAGCACGTGGAAAATTTTTCTTGAGATGAAACTTGGTGAGGTGATCTCTTGATGCATTTGGAGACTGTCTAAATTATCTTAGAATTTTAGGAAAAATAAAAGAATGAATTTCACCAAAAATGGCAAATCTGGTCCAAACTTGCAGCAAGGAAATTTTGAAAATTTTGAACCATGGACTAGCAGATCTTGATGGATCTAGGTTGAGGGTACTAAGGACTAGCCAGAGGAGTTTATTTGGGATCAAGATTCAAAAGAAATTTGGTAGTTCCTTTGTAAACCACCATAGTCCAAATAAATGACAGAAAATGATTTTGTGGTAAAAATAAATAGAAATAAAATTTAAAAGAGGTTGAGACTTGCTGGAATAGGATGCTTGGCTTGATCCAGAGTGGGGAGGTGGGTTTTGGAAGAAAATATTCTACATAGGCCATGGCAAAATAGAAATTTTTAAATGGAAAGAAATAATCCTTTATATTATAGGAATTCTTTTTAATAGAAATGATTTGTAAAAACCCTCCAAAGTTATTTGTGTTGAGCCAACATAAGATGAAAAACCCTTAAGACCAAAGATCAAGATTTGGAAGAACCCATAAAAAAACTTGTCACAAAATTTTGAGAAGGAGAGTCCTTTAGAAAAAAAATTAAATGACCTCCTCCCACTTAAATAAAGAATTTGATAAAAACCAAATCAAAAATTTTGGAGTGTAACACTCACCTTGCGTTGCCCCCTCCCCCAAGTCACCGCTGATGAAGCTATGTACCTGGGGTAGGAGCACGGACCCGTCCCAAAGACTCCTACCCAAGGACATCCCTAGAAGAAATCGTCTATCAATCGACTTGAAGGTACTCCACTCGACAGGTTCAAGACACTCGACCAAGAAGCTACCACTCGACCATGAAGCTAATCACTCGACTGCCAGGAGACCTACAGTCACTCCGTAGGCAAACGGTCAGCTGTTAAGTGGTCTTCATGGTCATTATAGCACTTTATTAGAGGCGTTACCAGTAACGCCCCATCTTAAATGTACTTTAAACCCTGCATTACTGAGGGCAGGAGGGGGCCGGCGAACTCTATATAAGCCACCCCCCTCCTCAGTAGGAAGGGTTCGCACCCCTGTAATCCATACACGCATAATCCAGTCGACCGCCTCCGGGCTCCGAGACGTAGGGCTATTACTTCCTCCGAGAAGGGCCTGAACTCGTAAACCTCGCGTGTAACAACTTCCCAATAGCTAGGATCTAGCCTCTCCATACTCACCCCCCTACATCACTGTCAGAGTTAGAACCACGACAGTTGGCGCCCACCGTGGGGCAGGAATCTTAGCGCTTAGTTGGAGAAGTTGCGATCTTTTCCGATCCCTTTTGATCATGGTTTCTTGCGGGGTTTTGATGGAGGGCCGCGAGATCCGTCTCGGCGCGCTCACCTTCATCGCCGATGACTCCGCCTGGCTTCAGGAGGCACCGCTCGACATCGACGTGCTCCCCGTCCGCGGCGCGGCGCACTTCCGCGCATGCATTCATGGCGTTCTCCTGCGGCAGCCGTCGACCCAGTATCGGTCGACCCCTGCGTCGTCTCCCCGCCCTGTCTCCCACCAGCGCAAGCGCTCCGGTCGGTCGAGACTTCAGCGGTGGGTGAGGCACGCCGTGGCCCGCCAGTCTGCAGCCCCACAAGTTGCGGCAATCGAGCCCGTCGAGTCCCTCTATGGCCTGTTCGAGTGGCTCCGTGGAGACCGCATCCGAGTGCGACAGCAGCGACCCAGCGGCTGAGGTACTGGCGGTCGATGGGACACACAGTCCCCCTGGTTTCCCTTGCACTGGCGGAGCTACGGGCGGAGGCGACCCGTCGCGTTCCCACGATGAGTATCTGCCCGAACCTCTCACGTCATCACAGCGGGAGGAGCTTCGCCGCCGGAACATGGACGCACTCCTCACTCCTATTGTCGGAGAAACCCCCGAGGCCCGGGCCTTGGAGGACGTGCGCCTTGCTAACCTGGCCGAGCGCACTCGACTGGAGAATCTCCAGCGAATACTCAACGATCAAGCGCGTCGTCAGGCTCCCGAGTCCAGTCGACGTCCGCTAGCTCCCGAGTCCAGTCGGCGCCGGCCCTTCTCACCGCCTCAGGTATATCGAACCCTAGTTCAGAATCTGGCCGCCGCAGCCCGTATAGCAGAATCAATTCAGCCATCCCAGTGAGAGGCAGGCAGAGGCTTGTTGCAGATCAGAGCATTGCTCCGGGCGGCAGGAAACCAGAATTCCGCCGTTTCCCAGTCGCGAGATAGGATCCACAGTCGATCCGTTGCAGCAGACACAGTTCAGTCGGCCCACAGCCCGAGATCGCCCCCGAGGCGTGAGGGACGCGATGACCGGCATGATCAGTACCGGAGAAATGAACAGTATGATCATCGATTCGGACGAGATGATCGACGTCGAGTGCCAACCCCTCCCCCGAGGACCGGGTCATATGCGCCTCGACGGCAAGATGATAGACGCCCTCATAGTGTTGGGCAGAGGATTCCGGTCGACCCCAGAGACCCAGGCTTTGATGCGAGGTCTATCCTCGTTCAAGGTTTGGTCGACAGGAATAGGGCTCATCGAGAGGGCCACGACAGAGACGCGCCTGCCAACAACAGCAGAGGACCTGTTTCAGGGCCGGAGTGCTTCAGTCGAGCCATCAGGGCCGCAGTGATTCCTCCCAATTTCAGGCTGGCAACTGGAGTCAGGAAGTTCACCGGCGAGTCCAAGCCAGACACTTGGCTCGAAGATTATCGAGTGGCTGTACAGATTGGCGGTGGCAATGACGAAGTGGCCATGAAGCATTTGCCTCTTATGTTGGAGGGCTCAGCCAGAGCGTGGTTGAATCAGTTGGCACCTAGCAGCATTTACACCTGGGAGGACCTCTCCCGAGTGTTTTTCACGACCTTTGAAGGAACATGCAAACGACCTGCAGGCCTCACAGAGTTACGGTCTTGCGTGTAGAAGCCGAATGAAACACTGAGGGATTACATCCAGAGGTGGATCACGCTGCACCACACGGTTGAGAACGTGCCAGGCCATCAAGCAGTTTGCGCTTTCAAAGAGGGTGTTAAATACAGAGAATTGAATCTGAAGTTCGGTCGAACTGGAGAGATGTCTCTGAATCGGATGATGGAGATCGCCACCAAGTACGCTAATGGTGAAGACAAAGATCGACTCCGAAGCGGCAAGCTCAAAGCAGTCGCCCAGGAAACTGGAGGAAACTCCACTCGGAAATAGAAGCGGAAGGCCGAGCCAGCTGCTCCCGAGGAGGCCCTAGCCGTTGCCCAGGGAAACTTCAGGGGGAAACCCAAAGGCACCTGGAAGCCCAAGAAGGTCAAAGATCAAGACGGGAATGATGTTTTGGACTTACCGTGCCACATCCACACCAAGAAAGACGAAGAGGGTAATTTTATTTACCCAAAGAATACCACTCGACAGTGCCGGCTCCTGATCCATCAGTTCCAGGGCAAACAGCCCAAAGATAAGGAAAAAGAGCCCGACAGGGTCGAAGACAAAGAAGAGAGTGACGATGGATACCCCCAGATAAATTCCACCCTGATGATTTTTGCTGATGTTGAGAGCAAGAGTCGACTGAAAGTCATTAACCGTGAGGTGAACATGGTTGCCCTGGCAACACCCAATTACCTGAAGTGGTCACAGACTGCCATCACATTCGACCAGTCGGATCACCCGACGCACATTGCCACCCCTGGGAGGCAAGCTTTAGTTGTCGACCCAGTTGTCGAAGGCACTCGACTGACCAAAGTATTGATGGACGGCGGCAGTGGCCTGAACATACTTTACTCTGAGACTTTGAAAGGGATGGGCATTCCGATGTCCAGACTTAGTACCAGTAACATGAGCTTCCATGGGGTCATTCCTGGGAAGAAAGTCGAGTCGCTCGGCCAGATTGCTCTTGATGTAGTTTTCGGTGATTCAAAAAATTACCGCAAGGAAAGGTTGACATTCGAAGTTGTGGACTTCCAGAGTGCCTATCATGCCATTTTGGGTAGGCCAGCTTATGCACGCTTCATGGCTCTACCATGTTACATGTACCTCAAACTGAAGATGCCTGGCCCCAAAGGTGTGATCACTGTTACTGGCAGCCGAAAGAAAGCAGAAGAATGCTTTCAGAAAGGCTCAAAGATCGCTGACGCTCAGATGGCAGTAGTCGAGCTGAAAGAGTACCAAAAGACTGCCGATCCGAGTGATTTGCTGCGAGCCAAGAAGCCCGCCTCAGAATCAGCTTTTCAGTCGGCTGGCGAAACAAAGACAGTCCACATTCACCCGACCGACCCCGACGCTGCTCCGACTCACATCTCGATGATGCTCGACTCCAAATAGGAAGAAGCGCTCATCCAGCTCCTCCATGAGAACTGGGACATCTTCGCATGGAAACCCTCTGACATGCCTAGAGTTCCCAGAGGACTGGCTGAGCACCGTCTACGAGTTGACCCAAAATTCAAGCCTGTGAAGGAACATCTTCGACGGTCCGCCGTCCAGAAGAAGCAAGCCATTGGCGAGGAAGTGGCTCGGCTCTTAGCAGCAGAGTTCATCCGAGAGATTTACCACTCTGAGTGGCTCGCCAATGTCGTCATGGTCCCCAAAAAGGACAAGTCACTCCGCATGTGCATTGACTTCAAGCATATCAATCGGGCCTGCCCGAAAGATCATTTTCCCCTCCCTCGCATCGACCAAATAGTCGACTCGACTGCGGGGTGCGAGAGACTGTCTTTCCTAGACGCCTATTCCGGGTACCATCAGATCCGTCTGTATGGGCCCGACGAGATCAAAACAGCTTTCATCACTCCATTCGGGTGCTTCTGTTACGTCACCATGCCGTTCGGCCTCAAGAACGCCGGAGCCACGTTCATGAGAATGATTCAGAAGTGTTTACTCACTCAAATCAGTCGGAATGTGGAGGCATACATGGACGATATCGTGGTCAAGTCCCAAAAAGGTTCCGACCTGCGGGCTGACCTTGCTGAAACCATTGCCAATCTCAGGAGGTACGATATCAAGCTCAATCCATCAAAGTGCACATTCGGAGTTCCAGGTGGGAAATTACTCGGTTTTCTCGTTTCCGAATGAGGGATCGACGCCAATCCTAAGAAAATTGGCACCATACTTCGGATGAAACGTCCTGTGCGCGTGCACAATGTCCAAAAGCTTACAGGCTGCTTGGCCGCTTTAAGTCGATTCATTTCTCGTCTCGGCGAAAAGGCGTTGCCTCTTTACCGACTGATGAAGAAGTCTGACAAATTCGAGTGGACTCCAGAAGCTGATGCAGCGTTTGCAGATCTCAAAGCTCTGCTCTCCACCCAGCCGGTGCTTGCTGCCCCAATCAGCAAAGAACCTTTGCTACTTTACATTGCAGCCACAGGACAAGTTGTCAGCACAGTACTCACGGTCGAGCGGGAAGAGGAAGGAAAGGCCTTCAGAGTTCAGCGCCCAGTCTATTACCTATCTGAAGTTTTGACCCCTTCAAAACAAAGATACCCCCATTACCAGAAGCATGTATATGGGATTTACATGACCACAAAGAAGGTTGCACATTACTTCTCTGACCACTCCATTACAGTCGTCAGCGACGCCCCACTGTCAGAGATTCTGCACAACAGAGATGCAACTGGTCGAGTGGCCAAGTGGGCGATTGAACTCCTTCCCTTAGATATCAAGTTCGAGGCAAAGAAGGCTATCAAGTCCCAGGCAATCGCAGATTTCATCGCCGAGTGGATTGAACAGCAACTTCCGACGCAAGTTCACTCGGTGCACTGAACCATGTTCTTCGATGGATCTAAGATGCTGAATGGTTCCGGTGCTGGGGTAGTTCTAGTCTCCCCCCGAGGAGATAAGCTCAGATATGTTCTCCAGATTCACTTTGATTCTTCCAATAATGAAGCAGAGCATGAAGCACTTTTGTATGGGTTGCGCATGGCCTTTTCACTCGGCATCCATCGCCTCATGGTCTATGGCGATTCGGATTTAGTGGTTAATCAAGTGAAGAAGGAGTGGGACGTCAGAAGTCCGGCCATGACCGGTTACTGCAACGCAGTAAGAAATCTAGAAAAGAAATTTGAGGGGTTGGAGCTTCATCACATTCCCCGACTGAAAAATCAGGCAGCTGATGATCTGGCAAAGATAGGCTCCAAGAGGGAAGCCATTCCCAGCAACGTGTTCCTAGAACACATCCACTCGCCGTCAGTCCAAGAAGATCCCTTCACAGAAGAAACCCCGCAGCCGAAAAGTGCCACAGATCCGACTGGAGTCGAAGTTCCTGCCGTGGTCGACCTAATCATGGAAGTTTTGGCGATCACTCCCGACTGGACGGTACCGTACATCGCGTATATCCTAAGAAGAGAACTCCCGGAGGACGAAGAAGAGGCCCGACAGATCGTCCGTCGATCCAAGGCCTTCACAGTCATAAAAGGACAGTTGTACAGAGAAAGCGCGACTGGAATCGGTCAGAAGTGCATAACACCGGAAGAAGGTCAGATGATCCTTGATGAGATCCACCCGGGGACCTGTGGTCACCATGCGTCCTCTCGGACCATTGTGGCCAAAGCATACCGAGCGGGATTTTACTGGCCAAGAGCAAATGAGATGGCAAAGCAGATAGTCGACAAGTGCGAGGGGTGTCAGTTCTACTCCAACATGTCACACAAGACCGCATCAGCCCTGAAGACCATTCCACTCGTCTGGCCCTTCGCTGTCTGGGGACTGGACATGGTCGGTCCTCTAAGAACAGGCAGGAGCGGTTTCACCCATGTGCTTGTGGCAGTCGACAAGTTTACCAAATGGATTGAAGCTAAACCCATTAAGAACCTCGATGCTTGCACTGCTATTAGTTTCGTCAGAGGACTAACATTCAGATATGGAGTCCCCCAGAGCATCATCACTGACAGTGGGTCAAACTTCGATTCAGACTAGTTCAGAGCCTTTTGCGCCTCTCAAGGCACTCGAGTCGACTATGCATCAGTCGCCCATCCCCAGTCGAATGGACAAGCTGAAAGAGCAAATGGTCTGATCCTCAAAGGACTAAAACCTCGACTAATGTGTGATCTCAAGCACGCGGTAGGTGCCTGGGTCGACGAGCTTCCATCAGTTCTGTGGGGATTAAGGACCACCCCTAACCGGTCGACTGGAAGAACCCCATTCTTTCTTGTTTATGGAGCCGAAGCCGTTCTGCCAAGTGATCTCCTCCACAACGCTCCCCGAGTCGAGCTTTACACCGAGGATGAAGCAGAACAGGCTCGACAAGATGCAGTAGACCCCCATAGTAAAAAAAAAGAGAGAAAAGACGTCGACTGCCCGCAGTCGACGGGATACCATTCCATTCGGCATGACCCGATAAGACAGAGCGAAGAAACTGAATTACGACTCAATTTAAAAGACTACAGTCGACTGCCAGCAGTCGACTGCAAACAAACCCAGTGGGTGTACAAACTTAAAGTTCTTCGGAAAAGAGATTCTTCAAAGGACATATCAAAACAGACCAAGTGTTGAAGTCGACTGACCTGGACATTGCTCTGAAGAGCCGAGCTTGTGTCATAAGCCGCCTGGCAAGCCTCCCGAGCCACTCTCACCTGTTCCATCATGACTCCAGCCTGGCGTACAGCCTCCTTCGCAGCAGCCGCTTGGTCCTCAGGGACGGGGTATGCAGCAAAAAGCGAAGACGGATCCGCAATCGACGCTGGAGGCCGCACACTCGTCAGAGGAACAGCGAAAGTCACGGAAGCCCGAGTGGGTTCACCATCGTCCCGAACCACGGCCTCAGGCGCCGGAATGGATTGCGGAGTCTTGCCAGCCAACGCCTTCTTCTTCCTCTTCACCCTCAGCGGTTCGTTGTCGTCGTCATCCGGGAGGTCAATAACATGAGGAGGAGCTGCAAGGAGAACATTCAATCGACCAGAGTCACAATAAAGTTTTAGTCGACTCGAAAGGAGGACGTCAGTGATCGTACCAGGGTTGGAGGTGACAGCGTCCTCCATCTCTTGGTCGTCGTTCCTGGCGGAGACCTCAGAAGTCGCACCACTGCAAATCTCGAAAGATAGTCAGTTGGCTCAGTGAATCGACCAAGGATCCATCCATAGTCGACAAAAGAAAGCAAGTGTTATTGTTACCCGGAAATGGTGGGAATAACTATCCTCATCTTGGGCAAGGCCTTGGGCGGCTTGGATGGCGTCGTTCGTGGGTACTTGGGAGCCTTCCCGGCCGGCGGAGGAGAAGAAGTCCGAGGGCGTTTCGACGACTGCACAACAGGAGCAGTCGCCTTGCCACGATCCTGCGCTGGATCATGGGCGAGCTTGGACCGCCCCTCCGGGCAGGAGGGTTCGGCCTCCTCCTCCTCTTCACTGGAGAAGATGTCGTCGCCTTCCTCTCCCTCACCGTCGGACTCCCACTCGACCTAGTCATCCCCGCTCTCGCCTCCGCTCCCCTCACCTTCCTCAGTCGGCCCTTGTGCCCCGTTGGGCATCGAGTACATCTCAGTGGTAGCCTGGAAAACAACAGACAGAACGAAAGTCAATCGACTTGCCCAAAGAAGACTAATACAGGAGGCCGGATATCTGACACAAAGACGTACCTGATCCACTTCATATGAGTTGTCGAGTGGAATTACCCTTCTGGCTCCTCGGGGGTTGTCTTTGTTCCCTGTGATGCTTGACAGCCACCCCTCCAGCATCTCGTCGGTGACCTCCTCCGGGTGGATCCGGGTGGTGTCGTCCAGGCCAGAATACAGCCACATCGGATGGTCTCGCGCCTGGAGCGGTTGGATGCGCCTCTGGAGAAAGACCTCTAACAGGTCCATCCCAGTCACCCCCTCACGGACAAGCTCAACCACTCGACCCGCCAATACTTTGACTTGGGCACTTTCCTCCGGCGTGACTTTCAGAGAGATAGGCTTCTCGGCTCGGTCGAGGGAAAAAGGAGGAAGACCGGTCGACTGTCCGGGGGTCGCCTGGTCCTGGCAGTAGAACCAGGTCGACTGCCAGCCGCGGACCGATTCCGGGAAGGTGATAGAGGGGAAACAGCTATTCCCCCTCGTCTGGATCGCCAGGCTCCCGCACAGCTGGATCACTTGCGTCTTCTCATCACTCGACTTGGCCTTTTTTACCGACTGAGAGCGGCAAGTAAAGATATGCTTGAAAAGCCCCCAATGCGGACGGCAACCCAGGAAGGCCCCGCACATGGAAATGAACGCGGCAAGATAGACTATGGAGTTGGGGGTAAAGTGATGGAGCTGCGCTCCGAAGAAATTCAAGAAGCTCCGGAAGAATGGATGGGGAGGCAGAGAAAACCCTCGGTCGATGTGGGTGGCGAGGAGCACGCACTCACCGTCGCGGGGTTGCGGTTCGATCCCCCTCCCCAGGAGACGCGCGGCCTCGTGGGGAATGGCTCCTCCCTCGACCATGTCGTCGAGATCTTCCTGCCGGAGCACCGATGGCATCCAGTCGCCCTAAATCCAACCCTTGGGCAGGGTGGTCCGGGAGGAAGATCCGCCTCGTAAAGACTTCTTTCCTTTCCCCGCCGCCGCCGCCTTCTTCGCGCGCTCCAAAGCAGTGGTCTTGCCCTTCACCATCGTCGCCGGCGAGGTCTCGCACGGGTTAACGGCGCTAGGGTACGGCCGAGGGTCGCGGGAGGGCTGGCGAAGGGAGAGAGGAAGAAAGAAGGAAGAAGAAGAGAAGCGCGCGGCTTGGAAACCCCGAGCCGGCAACTTATAAGGGGCTGCTCCCGAGCGGCTGACTGGTAGGCCCAGGCAGTCCAGTCAAATCCCGCAGTAGACGCGCGCAGTATGTGGCGAAAAAGGCGACGCGAGGATCGAGGAGTTTCCGCTTTATCACTTCCGATTACTGCGGCTGCTCCCGTCCTGCGCGCTTCCCAAAATCCAAATCCCGTGAGATCCGCGGGCCGCAGAACCGCTGGCCGAAAACAGAGTATCCCGCTCGCACCAACACTCGGCGTGTCGCAAGCAAAGATATTCACTCGACGAAGGGCCTAGAATGGATTAAGGCGACTGAAAGAGGTTGGTGACGTCACCCGCGACAACTGACCCTAAACGAGGCACTCGTACAGCCCCAAAGAACCAGTCGGAAAGGATCCCCAACTCTTCCCCCACTCTAACCTCGATCCATTCGGGGGCTCATGATGAAGCTATGTACCTGGGGTAGGAGCACGGACCCGTCCCAAAGAGTCCTACCCAAGGACATCCCTAGAAGAAATCGTCTATCAATCGACTTGAAGGTACTCCACTCGACAGGTTCAAGACACTCGACCAAGAAGCTACCACTCGACCATGAAGCTAATCACTCGACTGCCAAGAGACCTACAGTCACTCCGTAGGCAAACGGTCAGCTGTTAAGTGGTCTTCATGGTCATTATAGCACTTTATTAGAGGCGTTACCAGTAACGCCCCATCTTAAATGTACTTTAAACCCTGCATTACTGAGGGCAGGAGGGGGCCGGCAAACTCTATATAAGCCACCCCCCTCCTCAGTAGGAAGGGTTCGCACCCCTGTAATCCATACACGCATAATCCAGTCGACCGCCTCCGGGCTCCGAGACGTAGGGCTATTACTTCCTTCGAGAAGGGCCTGAACTCATAAACCTCGCGTGTAACAACTTCCCAATAGCTAGGATCTAGCCTCTCCATACTCACCCCCCTACATCACTGTCAGAGTTAGAACCACGACAACCGCCTCCCGCGCCTTTATAAGCCGCTGCCACCGACCCCCTCTCTCCCTTAAAGTAGCAGCACCAGTAGCCACCACAGCCACCGCCGCCGTCGAGAGCCGCAGCCACCGCCCGCTTCACCGACGACCTCCGCCGACGCCGCCACCGCACCTGCCGCTCCACGCCGCCCCTCTCGGAGCCCTTCGCCGCCCTCGACGAACGTCGGAACTGCTGCATCGATCAGACCCGAGCCGCCGCCGCCGTCCCACCTCGCCGGACTTTGCCGCGCCACCGCGGTAACTCCCCGCCCCTCTTCCGCCGTCCGATCTAGATCCAAGGGCCCAGATTAGACCGGGTGTTTTTTATAACGTTTTGTTTTATTTAGTGGACGTTCGCTTGTTTAGCCTCTGTAGAGAAAGAATTCGTCGGTTTAGGTTCTGTAGCGAATGTTCGTTCGTTAGATTTATTCTTTTTCTTTTATTTTTCTGCCAGGGACCTATTCGCTAGTTTTCTTTTACAGATTAGCCCATGGTCTTATTTTCTTTGCTACTTTTTGCTTGCTTGTCCAAATTCGATGAAACCAATGCCGACTTCTTCGTTATGATTCCCTCTATCCAGATAACCAACTTAATAGTATTTCTTGAAAGTTTAAAATTTGAATTCAAACATATTTGAATTTTAACTTCTTTTGATCGTATCTTGAGTTTTAGAACTCTGAGTTAATTGATTCTTTTTGCAAATTGAAGCTCTTGACCTAAGCTTTTTGTTAAGATCTAATCCACATATTTTTTGTACTGTTGAAAATTGTTTTATGTTCACAAGAGTTATATGCTTGTTTTTTAAGTTTTTCAAGATCTTTTCTTTGAATCTTGTGCATGAGTGCTTATGTATGTTATTGCTTGCTCACGCTAGATTACCTGGAGTGCCAAGAGTAGAATTGTCAGGACTTTGAGTGTGAAATACTGTCGATGTCAAAACCGGCAGATCTCGGGTAGGGGGTCCCGAACTGTGCGTCTAGGATCGATGGTAACAGGAGACTAGGGACAAGATGTTTACCCAGGTTTGGGCCCTCTCTATGGAGGTAATACCCTACGTCCTGCTTGATTGATATTGATGAATATGAGTGTTACAAGAGTTGATCTACAACGAGATCGTGATGGCTAAACCCTAGAAGCCTAGCCTTTATGACTATGGTAATGAATATATGCTTTGTGATGTAATTAGTATGTCGAGGCGTACTTTGTGCTAGTAATGTGATAAGCAAGTAAATCTATTTAACATGTCGCAACCAAGGGCGAGCTACTTGCGGGTATGTAAAACAAGTATGGCAATCGTTTAATAGAGACCACCTGGGGATTCCTTTGTATGGCCGCTCTGTTCTTCTGCTGCTAGGGCTGTGGTGTGCTCCTCTGTGTAGAGGGAACATTCCATGTTTCCATTTACTGTAATGACGCCGCGTGGACCGGGCATCTTGAGCTTGAGATAAGCATAATGCGGCACCATGTTGAATTTAGCAAACGCGGTTGGTCCGAGTAGTGCGTGGTAGCCGCTGCGGAAGGGGACGATATCAAAGATTAGCTCTTCGCTTCGGAAGTTATCCGGGGAACCGAAGACCACCTCCAGCGTGATCGAGCCCATACAACGGGCTTCTATGCCTGGTATAACTCCTTTAAAGGTAGTTATCGTGGGCTTGATTCCTGAGGGATTAATGCCCATTTTGCGTACTGTATCCTGATAGAGTAGGTTGAGGCTGCTACCACCGTCCATTAGGACTCGTCTCATGTGAAATCCGTCGATGATTGGGTCGAGTACCAATGCGGCCGAACCGCCATGACGGATTCTAGTTGGATGATCACGACGATCAAAGGTGATCGGGAATGACGACCATGGGTTGAACTTTTGGGCGACTGGCTCTACCGCGTAAACGTCCCTAAGTGCGCACTTGTGCTCCCTTTTGGGGATGTGTGTAGCATATATCATGTTCACAGTTTTGACTTGAGGCGGGAATTTCTTCTGCCCCCCGAGTGTTCGGCTGCCGGGGCTCCTCATTTTCGTCCTCGCTCTACGATTCCTCTTCCTTGTTTCCTCTATTTACCTTGCTGGCTTGCTTAAAGACCCGACAATCTCTGTTAGTATGGCTGGCCGGTCTTTCTGGAGTGCCATGTATCTAGCACGGGCGATCGAGTATGCGGTCCAAGCTAGATGGTCCTCCGCTGTTCCTTTTATAGGGCTTCTTTCGCTGGCCGGATTTGGAGCCGCTGAATCCGGCGTGAACTGTGGTGTCATCGGTGTTATCGCCATTGCTTCCGCATTTGTGTCTGTTGCACCGGAGCTTGCTGGTGCTATTTTTGGCCTCGAAGGGACCTGCTTCGTTGGCTGTGTTTGTACTGCGAGCTAGTCAACTATCCTCTCCCGCGCAAAAGCGGGTCATAAGTGCCGTGAGGGCTGCCATGGACCTTGGCTTTTCTTGGCCGAGGTGGCCGGCTAGCCATGCATCACGGATGCTGTGTTTAAAGGCCTCTAGGGATTCGGCATCCGGATAGTCAACGATCTGGTTCTTTTTAGTTAAGATCCTAGTCCAGAATTTTCTGGCTGATTCTCCGGGTTGTTGAACTATGTGGCTTAGGTCATCGGCATCGGGTGGCCAGACATATGTACCTTGGAAGTTGTCGAGGAAGGCTTCTTCCAAGTCCTCCCAGATGCCAATGGAATTTTCAGGCAGGCTGTTCAGCCAGTGGCGATCTGGTCCTTTGAGCTTTAATGGGAGGTATTTGATGGTGTGGAGGTCATCTCCTTGGGCCATGTGGATGTGGAGAATAAAATCTTCAATCCACACTGCGGGATCGGTTGTTCTATCGTATGATTCAATATTGACGGGTTTGAACCCTTCGGGGAATTCGTGATCCAGCACCTCATCTGTGAAGCAAAGAGGGTGTGCAGCGCCTCTGTAGCGAGCCGCGTCACGGCGCACCTCCGATGAAGTCCGTCTGCAGTTATCGGCCCGGGTGTAATTAAGTTTGTTACCTCTGAGTAGGTTGCTGTCATCCCGAATGGGGAAGCGTCCTCGCGATCTCTAAATTGATCTGGTTTTTCCTACCCTGCTATCCCTGTCTTGCGAGGTGGTGGGGCCACTTGTTGTTCGGCCTGAGTTGCCGTTTTATCCCGACCGCGGGGTGGTCGGTCTGCCGCACTATCCCGACCGTATGGTGGTTGTTCCGCGCTACGCGAGGGAAGTATGGGATTTGGTGCCTCCTCATCAAAATGAGGTAGGAGTCTGCGCTTTGGGTAACTCTTGGTTGGGTGCTTGAGGCCGTCTTCTTCGGCTGCCAGGACATCGGTCCATCTGTCAATTAGTAAGTCTTGATCGACTTGGAGCTGTTACTGCTTTTTCTTTAGGCTTCTTGCAGTAGCTATTAGCTGGCGCTTGAAGCGCTCCTGCTCTAGGGGTGCCTCAGGCACGATGAAATCCTTTCTGCCGAGGCTCTCCTCATCCTTGGAGGGTGGATGATAACTATCGTCATCTGGGTCGGTCGGCATGTCCTGTTTATCAGGGTTAGCTTGCTCATTGTCCTGTTCCTCCTGTTCGGATGCTGCTCCAACAGGGTCTTCGTTGTTTTTGGCATCGTCCGGAGTGCTATTTTCTCCAGTGCCAGTGTTGCCACCTTTTGAGTGGCGTGGCTTAGAGTGGCGTTTAAAGCACCAGCTCTTGGACTATGTCTCAGAAGGTTTATTCACATCTTGGTCTTTAGGTGTATCAACCATGTACACATCGTATGAAGCGGTGGCCGTCCACTATACCGTGAGTTGCGGGTCTTGGCCTTGCTCCTAGTCGGCATCGTCGTACATACCGTCGATGTCTTCGGAGCCGTAATCGAGCACGTCGGTTAGGTCATCGACAGTGGCTATGAAGTGGGTGGCGGGTGGGAAACAAAATTTCCCATCATCAGCCTCTGGCTCGAACCGAACATAGTTCGGCTGTGAGTCCTTTTCCAAGGACAAGTTCTTTAAAGAGATTAGCACATCACGCCCAAAGGTGAGTGCTGGAAGATGTCTGCGGCACTAAATTCAAAAATCAATAACCGATCCAGCTCGGTTTCCGTAGGCGTACATGGTCTGGAACTTATAGCTGGAGATGAATCCGTAGTTCCATTGACGCAGATATTGCGAGGTTCCGAGTCTGTGTGGGGCTCCAACGCTGCGGACTCTATGGCTTCGGATGGCACGATCTGCTCCAGTTCTAAGGCCGTTGTAGCAACAGGGACCATCCACTGGATGTGATCTGATGATAGATTTAAGTCATGTTCGTCGGAGCGAGGGGGAGCGATTGCTGCGGTCTCAAATCCATTGAAGATCAAGTCTCCACGGATATCCGCGACGTAGTTCAAGCTTCCAAATCTGACCTGGTGGCCAGGGGCGTAGCTATCGATCTGCTCCAGATGGCGAAGTGAGTTGGCCCGCAGTACAAAGCCGCCGAACAAAAAAATCTGTCCGGGGAGGAATGTTTCTCCTTGGACAGCATCGCTATAGACGATTGAAGGGGCCATCAAACCGTTCGTCGACGACACAGTGGAACTCTCAATGAAAGCACCAATATCGGTGTCAAAACCGGCGGATCTCGGGTAGGGGGTCCCGAACTGTGCGTCTAGGATCGATGGTAACATGAGACAGGGGACAAGATGTTTACCCAGTTTCGGGCCCTCTCTATGGAGGTAATACCCTACGTCCAGCTTGATTTATATTGATGAATATGAGTGGTACAAGAGTTGATCTACCGCGAGATCGTGATGGCTAAACCCTAGAAGCCTTGCCTATATGACTCTGGTAATGAATATATGTTTTCCGGACTAACCCCTCCGGATTATATAGACACCAGGGGAATCTAGGGTTTACATAGAGTCGGTTACATAAGAAGGAATCTTCATAATCGATAGCCAAGCTTGCCTTCCACGCCAAGGAGAGTCCAATCCGGACACAGGTACAGTCTTCAGCCTTCATATCTTCACATCCCATCATTCCGGCCCATGAATAGCAGGCCGGACGCCCGATGACCCCTTAGTCTAGGATTCCCTCAAGTACTTCATCAACTTCAACAGGCAAGTTTGCACTTTTCATCATACCAATCATATGTTTTTATTATGCATGTAGTGCCCTCTATCAACACAGTAGTATGCATGTGTAGGAATACTATGCTATGTTAAACCCAGATAGGCTAGTCATATGTTTAGCCTGATCCTAATAGTCTTTGCCGCCACTTTGGGAATCGTTATAGTGTAGTTATTGCTTAGCCATGCTATGGTAGACGTGGTTTGGGTACTGTGATTCATGAAAGTTGCGAGAGAACTTAAGCAGTGACTACACTAATAACTTACATGTATTGTATTTCCTCGGAGGCTCTGCAATACTAATTAATCAATCATCTGGGCAGAAAGGTTTGCCGGGACCAGTTGACAGGTATGTATCCTCCGGGAGGCTCAGCATTACTCAGGAAAAAGGTAGGTAATGCCGCCCAGGTTCAAAAGGGTTGGACATGTTTCATATCACGTAGTGATACGTCTCCAACGTATCTATAATTTTTGATTGTTCCATGCTATTATATTATCAATCTTGGATGTTTTATATGCATTTATATGCTATTTTATATGATTTTTGGGACTAACCTATTAATCTAGAGCCCGGTGCCAGTTTTTGTTTTTTCCTTGTTTTTGAGTTTTACAGAAAAGGAATACCAAACGGAGTCCAATTGACGTGCCAATTTTTGATGATTTTTTATGGACCAAAAGAAGCCCCCGAAGTAAAAAGAGTTGGGCCAGAAGAGCCCCGAGCTATCCGCGAGGGTGGAGGGCGCGCCCTATGATATGTCTCCAACGTATCTATAATTTTTGATTGTTCCATGCTATTATATTATCTGTTTTGGATGTTTAATGGGCTTTGTTATGCACTTTTATATTATTTTTGGGACTAACCTACTAACCAGAGGCCTAGTGCAAATTGCTGTTTTTTGCCTATTTCAGTGTTTCGCGGAAAAGGAATATCAAACGGAATCCAAACGGAAAGAAACCTTCGAGAGAGTTATTTTTGGAACAAACGCAATACAGGAGACTTGGAGTGGACGTCAAGGAAGCATGAAAGGCGGCCACGAGGTAGGAGGGTGCGCCCAGGGGGTAGGCGCGCCCCCACCCTCGTGGGCCCCTCGTGGCTCCGCCGACCTACTTCCTTCACCTATATATACTCATATACCCCGAAAACATCCGAGAGCACCACGAAACCCCATTTCTACCGCCGCAACCTTCTGTACCCATGAGATCCCATCTTGGGGCCTTTTTCGGTGCTCCGCCGGAGGGGGCATCGATCACGGAGGGCTTCTACATCAACACCATAGCCTCTCTGATGATGTGTGAGTAGTTTACCATAGACCTTTGGGTCCATAGTTATTAGCTAGATGGCTTCTTCTCTCTCTTTGGAACTCAATACAAAGTTCTCCTTGATTCTCTTGGAGATCTATTCGATGTAATTCTTTTTGCGGTGTGTTTATCGAGATCTAATGAATTGTGGGTTTATGATCAAGATTATCTATGAACAATATTTGATTCTTCTCTGAATTCTTTTATGCATGATTTAATATCTTTGCAAGTCTCTTCGAATCATTAGTTTGGTTTGGCCTACTGGATTGATCTTTCTTGCAATGGGAGAAATGCTTATCTTTGGGTTCAATCTTGCGGTGTCCTTTCCCAGTGACAGTAGGGGCAGCAAGGCACGTATTGTATTTTTGGCATCGAGGATAAAAAGATGGGGTTTATATCATATTGCTTGAGTTTATCCCTCTACATCATGTCATCTTGCCTAATGCGTTACTCTGTTGTTATGAACTCAATACTCTAGATGCATGCTGGATAGCGGTCGATGTGTGGAGTAATAGTAGTAGATGCAGAATCATTTCGGTCTACTTGTCGCAGACGTGATGCCTCTATACATGATCATGCCTAGATATTCTCATAACTATGCGCTTTTCTATCAATTGCTCGACAGTAATTTGTTCAACCACCGTAGAATTTGCTATCTTGAGAGAAGCCACTAGTGAAACCTATGGCCTCGGGTCTATCTTCCATCATATTATTTTCCTATCTACTTGCTATTTTTTCCGCCTTTTTATTTTGCAATATTTATTTTCCAATCTATACAACAAAAATACCAAAAACATTTATCGTATTATCTTTATCATATCTCACTTTTGCAAGTGGTCGTGAAGGGATTGACAACCCCTTTATCACATTGGTTGCAAGGTTCTTGATTGTTTGTGCAGGTACGAGGGACTTGCGGGTAATCTCCTACTGGATTGATACCTTGGTTCTCAAAAACTGAGGGAAATACTTACGCTACTTTGCTGCATCACCCTTTCCTCTTCAAGGGAAAATCAACGCATGCTCAAGAGGTAGCAAGAAGGATTTCTTGCACCGTTGCCGGGGAGGTTGCACCAAGTCAAGTCAAGATTTGATCTCCCAGCAACTAGCCATTTCTGGCGCCGTTGCCGGGGAGATCTACGCACAAGTAAAGACATACCAAGTACCCATCACAAACTCTTATCCCTCACATTACATTATTTTCCATTTGCCTCTCGTTTTCTTTGACTGTATACTATAAGGCAAAAGCCTCACAGTGCTTTATTAAAACTCAACATAAAAAAGTTCCAGGTACAAGATAATAGAAAAGAACAACTATCTATCTAGGGTAAAGAGGCTAACCAATCTAGAAGTTTATCTATATGTTTACATATGATCCCATGAGTTAACAAGGTCATATCAGGAACAAAGTTCCTTCTCCAGGCTCTGAAGCTTGGTGTCTCATTCCTAAAGATTTTACCATTCCTTTGAGTCCAAATGTTCCAAGTGGCAGTAAAAACTACTTCAGTGAAGATTTGCCTCTCGTTTTCCTCTCCCCCACTTCACCTTTGCCGTTTTATTCGCCCCTCTTCTGTTCGTCCTTCTGTTTGCTCGTGTTACCATGTCCCTTCTTTTAGCTTGCATCTTCGCTTGCTAAATATCTATTGATATGGATCCTCATCCGCTTGCCAATCTTTTTAAGAGATCCAGTTATGATGAACCAATTGCCAGTGAGTTTTGTGCACTACATTATCTTTATGAAGTTTTGCTTGAAATTCGTGAATCCGGAAATTTTGATGAACTACTTTATGAAGTGATTCACGATAAATCTTTGAATAAAAAGAATGATTGCAATGATGTTATTATAAATTCCATGAATGTCAATTGTGCTAATAATATGCAAAACCCTAAGCTTGGGGATGCTTGTTTTGCTATGTCCACTACTTGTTGCAATAATCATGATTGGGGTGATTCTTCTTATAATCTTGAAAATTTATTTAAGCCCCATGATGAATATGAGATTGATAATAATGTTTGCAATAATATTGCAAGTGGTTTTGGAAGAGTATGAACTTTAGATCCCACATATTTGAGGAATGATCAATCTTATGAAGTTTTTGCTAAAAGTTCGTTTGGAGAGGTCATGACTTTAGTTAATGTTAATCCCACTATTTTGGAAGAGTGTCAACTTTTCATACATGTGGATTTTGTAGAAAATATTTTATGTGATAGCTATTTTGTTGAATTTTCTTATGATCCCACATGTAATTATTATGAGAGAGGAAAATATGATTGTAGAAATTTTCATGTTACTATTACCTCTCGTTATGTTGAGATTGATATTGTTTCTTTCCGCTTCCTTGCGTATGCTAGTTTTTGCTTGCTATGATAATTTGTTTGCCTATAAAATGCTTATGCATAGGAAGTATGTTAGACTTAGACGTGTTTGTCACGTGTTTCATGATGCTCGCTTTGTGCTTCAATTCTTGTCTTTCATGTGAGCATCATTAAAATTATCAATGCGTAGCTAGGGGCATTAAACGATAGGGCTTGATAGGAGGCAACCCAATTTTATTTTTGTTCCTTGCTTTTGTTCCTGTTTAGTAATAAATAATTCATATAGCTTCTGTTTAGATGTGGTTTTATGTTTTTAATTAGTGTTTGTGCCAAGTAGAACCTTTGGGAAGACTTGGGGGAAGTCTTTGCAATCTTGCTGTAAAAAACAGAAACTTTAGCACTCACGAGATTAGCTGCCATTTTTACTGGAGAGTGCGATTAGGTTTATTCTTTTTGAAGATAATTAATAGACAAATTCCTCACGTCCACCAATTTATTTCAGAATTTTTGGTGTTACAGAAGTATTCGAAACCTACTGATTACTATAGACTATTCTGTTCTTGAAAGATTCTGTTTTTCGTGTGTTGTTTGCTTATTTTGATCAATCTAAGTGGTGGTTTGTTTTCTTATACTAACGGGGCTCATGAGACTTTCTGTTGAGTTTTGTGTTGTGAAGTTTTCAAGTTTTGGGTAAAGATTTGATGGATTTTGGAATAAGGAGTGGCAAGATCCTAAGCTTGGGGATGCCCATGGAACCCCAAGGTAAAATTCAAGGACAACCAAAAGCCTAAGCTTGGGGGTGCCCCGGAAGGCATCCCCTCTTTCGTCTTTGTCTATCGGTAACTTTACTTGATGCTATATTTTTATTCACCACGTGATACGTGTTTTGCTTGGAGCGTCTTGTATGATTTGAGTCTTTTATTTTTAGTTTACCACAATCATCCTTGTTGTACAGACCTTTTGGAGAGACACACATGAATCGGAATTTATTAGAATACTCTATGTGCTTCACTTATATCTTTTGAGCTAGATAGTTTTGCTCTAGTGCTTCACTTATATATTTTTAAGAGCACGGTGGTGGTTTTACTTTATAGAAATTGTTGATCTCTCATGCTTCACTTATATTATTTTCAGAGTCTTTTAGGACAGCATGCTAATTTGCTTTGGTTATAAAATTAGTCCTAATATGATAGGCATCCCAGATGGGTATAATAAAAACTTTCATAAAAAGTGCATTGAATACTATGAGAAGTTTGATACTTGATGATTGTTTTGAGATATGAAGATGGTGATATTAGAGTCATGCTAGTTGATTAGTTGTGAATTTGAGAAATACTTGTTCTAAAGTTTGTGATTCCGGTAGCATGCACGTATGGTGAACCGTTATGTGATGAAGTCGGAGCATGATTTATTTATTGATTGTCTTCCTTATGAGTGGCGGTCGGAGACGAGCGATGGTCTTTTCCTACCAATCTATCCCCCTAGGAGCATGCGCGTAGTACTTCGTTTCGATAACTAATAGATTTTTGCAATAAGTATGTGAGTTCTTCATGACTAATGTTGAGTCCATGGATTATACGCACTCTCACCCTTCTACCATTGCTAGCCTCTCTAATACCATGCACCTTTCGCCGGTATCGTACACCCACCATATACCTTCCTCAAAACAGCCACCATACCTACATATTATGGCATTTCCATAGCCATTCCGAGATATATTGCCATGCAAACTTACCACCGTTCCGTTTGTTATGACACGTTTCATTATTGTCACGTTTGAGGTGGTTTCGTACCCTACCATAATCTCTTCGTTTGTTCTCCGCTATTAGTGACTTTGGAGTGACACTTTGTTGCATGTTGAGGGATAGTTATATGATGCAATTATGTTATTATTGTTGAGAGAACTTGCACTAGTGAAATTATGAACCCTAGGCCTTGTTTCAACGCATTGCAATACCGTTTTTGCTCACTTTTATCATTAAGTACCTTGCTGTTTTTATATTTTCAGATTACAAAAACCTATATCTACCATCCATATTGCACTTGTATCACCATCTCTTCACCGAACTAGTGCACCTATACAATTTACCATTGTATTGGGTGTGTTTGGGACACAAGAGACTCTTTGTTATTTGGTTGCAGGGTTGTTTGAGAGAGACCATCTTCATCCTACGCCTCCCACAGATCGATAAACCTTAGGTCATCCACTTGAGGGAAATTTGCTACTTTCCTACAAACCTCTGCACTTGGAGGCCCAACAACGTCTACAAGAAGAAGGTTGTGTAGTAGACATCAAGCTCTTTTCTGGCGCCGTTGCCGGGGAGGTTAGCGCTTGAAGGTATATCTTTAGATCTTGCAATCGAATATTCTAGTTTCTTGTTTTATCACTAGTTTAGTCTAAAAATGAAAACTACAAAAAAAAAATGGAATTGAGGTTGCCTCATATGCTTCATCTTTTTAATTTCTTTCGTGAAAAATAAGGATTCCGATAATTGTGCCAAAGTGGTAGAAGAAGAATGCATTAAAATGTTTGGCAGTAAATCTTTGGATGAGGAGCATGATTGCAATGTTGTTAGTATGACTTCTGTGAATATCCATGATGCTAATGATATGCAAAGCCACAAGCTTGGGGATGCTATGTTTGATGAAGATGATATTTTTTGTCCCCCAAGTTTTGATGAGCAAATTTATTATGATGAAAGCATCCCTCCTATCTATGATGATTATTGTGATGACACGTATGCTATAAAGAATAATGATATCCATGAAACTTGTCATCATGGTTTTAACTTTCAATTGGATTATGCCTCACATGATAGTTATTTTGTTGAGTTTGCTCCCACTACTATTCATGAGAAGAAATTTGCTTATGTGGAGAGTAATAAAAATTCTATTCTTGTAGATCATGAAAAGAATGCTTTATGTGATGGTTATATTGTTGAATTCATTCATGATGATACTGAAAATATGAGGGAGGAATATATGCTCGTAGGAATTGCAATAATACCAAGTTTCCTCTCTATGTGCTTAAAATCTTGAACTTATGCTTGTTTTGCTTTGCTATGCTAGTTATTTCTTGTTCCCATAAATTATTTTCTCACAAAATCCCTATGCATAGGAAGTGGGTTAGACTTAAATGTGCTAGTCATATTCTTCACGATGCTCCCATTATGTTTCAATTCCTATCTTTTATGTAAGCATCAATGAAACCATTATGCCTACCTAAAAAGGCATTAAAGAAAAGCGCTTGTTGGGAGACAACCCAATATTTACCCCTACTGTTTTTGTGTGTCCACATGATTAAGCTATTGTAGTAATCATGTTTTATAGCCTTTGTTTCAATAAAGTGCCAAGTAAGACCCTTGGGATGGCTTACGGTGATAGTTGATTTGATCTTGCTGAAAAACAGAAACTTTTGCGCCCAGGAGATTAGTTTCATTTTTAACAGAACTGCGATAAAATACTGATTATTTTTGCAGAGGATTTAAAACAAATGGCCTAGGACTTCCAAATTTATCTGGATTTTTGGAGTTACATAAGTATTCGAGAATTACAGATTACTACAGATTGTTCTGTTTTTTACAGATTCTGTTTTCTGTGTTGTTTGCTTATTTTGATGAATCTATGAGTAGTATCGGAGGGTATGAACCATAGAGAAGTTGGCATACAGTAGATATTACACCAATATGAATTTAGAATGAGTTCACAACAATACCAAAAGTGGTGATTTGCTTTCTTATACTAACGGAGCTTACGAGTTTTCTGTTAAGTTTTGTGTTGTGAAGTTTTCAAGTTTTGGGTAAAGATTCGATAGACTATGGAATAAGGATTGGCAAGAGCCTAAGCTTGGGGATGCCCAAGGCAACCCAAGGTAATATTCAAGGACAACAAAGAGCCTAAGCTTGGGGTTGCCCCGGAAGGCATCCCCTCTTTCGTCTTCGTTCATCGGTAACTTTACTTGAGGCTATATTTTTATTCACCACATGATATGAGTTTTGCTTGGAGCGTCATTTTGTTTTATTAGGATTTCCTTGCTTTTATTTATAGTAATTTTTTTCATCTTATAGTTCAATAAAAAATCAAGTGGAACGTTTACCATGCTTATTTTGCAAGTCCATATGTTGTTGTTTTAAAAACAGAAAGTTTGCTGTTATGTTTTGAATATTTGTGAATAGTCAGAACATGATAAAATCTTGAAATTTTTACAAAATGAGTAACAACAAATTATCTACAGTGTGGTTGTCGGTGTCAAAATCGGCGGATCTCGGGTAGGGGGTCCCGAACTGTGCGTCTAAGGTGGATGGTAATAGGAGGCAGGGCACACGATGTTTTACCTAGGTTCGGGCCCTCTTGATGGAGGTAATACCCTACGTCCTGCTTGATTGTTCTTGATAATATGAGTAGTACAAGAGTTGATCTACCACGAGATCAGAGAGGCTAAACCCTAGAAGCTAGCCTGTGGTATGATTGTATGTTGTCCTACGGACTAAAACCCTCCGGTTTATATAGACACCGGAGGGGGCTAGGGTTACACAGAGTCGGTTACAAGGAAGGAGATCTACATATCCGTATTGCCAAGCTTGCCTACCATGCCAAGGAGAGTCCCATCCGTACACGGGACGAAGTCTTCAATCTTGTATCTTCATAGTCCAACAGTCCAGCCAAAGGATATAATCCGGCTGTCCGGATACCCCCTAATCCAGGACTCCCTCAGTGGTAATTTTTCAGAATTTTTGGAGTTAAAGAAATATGATTCCTCTTGCATTCTTTACAAACTATCCTATTTAGATAGATTGATGTTATGTTTGCATATGTTTGCTTGTTTAATGATTCTATTAGAGGATAGGACTCTTAAATATGCAGAGGAATTTAGTATGCCATGTCAAATAATAATTTTAGTGATTTGCTACAGTAGAGGATGATAAGGTTTAGCATGGATTTATACTAACTTATCTCACGAGTTCTTGTTGAGTTTTGTGTGGATGAAGTTTTTAAGAATTAGGGAAACCATGATATGAGCGGAATTAAGGAGACACAAAAGCTCAAGCTTGGGGATACCCAAGGCATCCCTAGTGAATATTCCAAGAAGTCTCAAGCATCTAAGTTTGGCGATGCCCCGGTAGGCATCCCACCTTTCTTCTTCAACAACTATCGGTCAGTTTTGGTTGATCCTAAGTTTTTGCTTCTTCACATGATATGTGCTATCCTTGCAATGTCATTTTATTTTGTTTTGCTTGCTCTTTGAATAAAATACAAAGGTCTAAAATTCTTAAATGTTAGAGAGTCTTCACATAGTTGCATAATTATTTGACTACTCATTGATCTTCACTTATATCTTTCAGAGTAGTTTGTCATTTAATCTCATGCTTCACTTATATCATTTTGAGAGTCTCTAAATAGCATGGTAGTTTGCTTTGGTTATGAATTTAGTCCTAATATGATGGGAATCCAAGACGGATATAATAAAAAAATTCATATAAAGTGCATTGAATAGTATGAGAAGTTTGATTCCTTCTGATTGTTTTGAGATATGAAGATGGTGATATTAGAGTCATGCTAGTGAGTAGTTGTGAATTTGAGAAATACTTGTGTTAAGGTTTGTGACTCCTGTAGCATGCACGTATGGCGAACCGTCATGTAACGAAGTTGGAGCATGAGATATTTTTTGATTGTCTTCCTTATGAGTGGTGGTCGCGGACGAGCGATTGTCTTTTCCTACCAATCTATCCCCTAATAGCATGCGCTTAGTACTTTGTTTCGATAGCTAATAGACTTTTGCAATAAGTACGTGAGTTCTTTATGACTAATGTTGAGTCCATGGATTATACGCACTCTCATCCTTCCACCATTGCTAGCCTCTCTAGTATCGCACAACTTTCACCGGTACCATAAACCCACAAGATACCTTCCTCAAAACAGCCACCATACCTACCTATTATGGCATTTCCATAGCCATTCTGAGATATATTGCCATGCAACTTTCCACCGTTTCGTTTATTATGACACGCTTCATCATTGTCATATTAATTTGCATGATCATGTAGTTTACATTGTATTTGTGGCAAAGCCACCGATCATAATTCTTTCATACATGTCCCTCTTGATTCATTGCACATCCCGGTACACTGCCGGAGGCATTCATATAGATTCATATTTTGTTCTAAGTATCGAGTTGTAATTCTTGAGTTGTAAGTAAATAAAAGTGTGATGATCTTCATTATTAGAGCATTGTCCCATGTGAGGAAAAAAAGGAGAAAGGCCAAAAAAGAGAAGGCCCAAAAAAACAAAAAAAAATGAGAGAAGGGGAATGCTACTATCCTTTTACCACACTTGTGCTTCAAAGTAGCACCATGATCTTCATGATAAAGAGGCTCCTATGTTGTCACTTTCATATCCTAGTGGGATTTTTTTCATTATAGAACTTGGCTTGTATATGCCAATGATGGGCTTCCTCAAATGCCCTAGGTCTTCATGAGCAAGCAAGTTGGACGCACACCCACTTAGTTTTCTTTTTGAGCTTTCATATTATAGCTCTAGTGCATCCATCGCATGGCAATCCCTACTCACTAACATTTGATACCTATTGATGGGCATCTCCATAGCTCGTTGATACGCCTAATTTATGTGAGACTATCTCCTTCTTTTTGTCTTCTCCACAACCACCTTCTATTCCACCTATAGTGCTATGTCCATGGCTCACGCGCATGTATTGCATGAAAGTTGAAAAGGTTTAAGAACATCAAAAGTATGAAACAATTGCTCGGCTTGTCATCGGGGTTGTGCATGATTTGAATATTTTGTGTGATGAAGATGGAGCATAGACAGACTATATGACTTTGTAGGGATGAACTTTCTTTGGCCATGTTATTTTGAGAAGACACAATTGCTTTGTTAGTATGCTTGAAGTATTACTGTTTTTATGTCAATATTAAACTTTTGTTTTGAATCTTATGGATCTGAATATTCTTGCCACAATAGAGAAGATGACATTGATAAATATGTTAGTTAGCATTCCGCATCAAAAATTCTATTTTTATCATTTACCTACTCGAGGACGAGCATGAATTAAGCTTGGGGATGCTTGATAGGTCTCTAACGTATCTATAATTTTTGATTGTTCCATGCTATTATATTATCAATCTTGGATGTTTTATATGCATTTATATGCTATTCTATATGATTTTTGGGACTAACCTATTAACCTAGAGCACAGTGCCAGTTTCTATTTTTTCCTTGTTTTTGAGTATTATAGAAAAGGAATACCAAATGGAGTCCAATTGACGTGCCAATTTTGATGATTTTTTATGGACCAAAAGAAGCCGCCGAACTAAAAGAGTTGGGCCAGAACAGTCCCGAGCCATCCACGAGGTGGAGGGCGCGCCCTACCCCATGGGCTTGCCCCCTATCTCGTGGATGACTCGGAGATCCCCCTGACGTGAGACAGTCGCCAAAAATTCTTTAAATACATAAAACCCTGAAAAGAAACCTAGATTAGGAGTTCCGTCGCCGCAAGCCTCTGTAGCCACCAAAAACCAATCGGGACCCTGTTCCGGCAGCCTGTCGGAGGGAGGATCCATCACCGGTGGCCATCTTCATCATCCCGGTGCTCTCCATGATGAGGATGGAGTAGTTCACCCTCGGGGCTGAGGGTATGTACCAGTAGCTATGTGTTTGATCTATCTCTCTCTCTCTCTCTCGTGTTCTTGATATGGCACGATCTTGATGTATCGCGAGTTTGCTATTATAGTTGGATCTTATGATGTTTCTCCCCCTCTATCTCCTTGTGATGAATTGAGTTTTCCCTTTGAAGTTATCTTATCGTATTGAGTCTTTAAGGATTTGAGAACACTTGATGTATGTCTTGCATGTGCTTATCTGTGGTGACAATGGGATATTCACGTGATCCACTTGATGTATGTTTTGGCGATCAACTTGTGAGTTTTGTGACCTTGTGAACTTATGCATAGGGGTTGGCACATGTTTTTGTCTTGACTCTCCGGTAGAAACTTTAGGGCACTCTTTGAAGTTCTTTGTGTTGGTTGAATAGATGAATCTGAGATTGTGTGATGCATATCGTATAATCGTACCCGCGGATACTTGAAGTGACATTGGTGTATCTAGGTGACATTAGGGTTTTGGTTTATTTGTTTCTTAAGGTGTTATTTTACTACGAACTCTAGTGCTGTTTGTGACACTTATAGGAATAGCCCAATGGATTGATTGAAAAGAATAACTTTGAGGTGGTTTCGTACCCTACAATAATCTCTTCGTTTGTTCTCCACTATTAGTGACTTTGGAGTGACTCTTTGTTGCATGTTGAGGGATAGTTATATGATCCAATTATGTTATTATTGTTGAGAGAACTTGCACTAGTGAAATTATGAACCCTAGGCCTTGTTTCAACGCATTGCAATACCGTTTTTGCTCACTTTTCTCATTAAGTACCTTGCTGTTTTTATATTTTTAGATTACAAAAACCTATATCTACCATCCATATTGCTATAGTATCACTATCTCTTCGCCGAACTAGTGCACCTATACAATTTACCATTGTATTGGGTGTGTTGGGGACACAATAGACTCTTTGTTATTTGGTTGCAGGGTTGTTTGAGAGAGACCATGTTCGTCCTATGCCTCCCATGGATTGATAAACCTTAGGTCATCCACTTGAGGGAAATTTGCTACTATCCTACTAACCTGTGCACTTGGAGGCCCAACAACGTCTACAAGAAGAAGGTTGTGTAGTAGGCATCAAGTGGCTTCCGTGTGCAGCCACAAGCCATTATGCGCTCTGGCATAGTTGAGTAAGTTGTGGGAATCTTTCCATGAAGGGCTAGCAAATGTAGGGAAATTGTAGATGTACCGGCCTGGACCTCTTTAGAAAGATTATGTCTCGATCATCCAGTTCATAAAAATCAGGAAGTGCGAGGAATTCAACGAAGGAGATCGAGTCTTGTGGGGAAAAGTGCGCAAAACTCTGTAGAGTGTACAAACTAATCATGATTAGCCGTGTCCTCGGTTATGGACAACTTTGAGCAACTGGACTTGCAACCTCTGGAAGATCTTCTCATCCCAAATAATTATTATAATGTGGGTTTAATTAAACCATGATCTTCGGGGGCTCGCATGGAAAAAAAAATTTCGGAACCTATGATCCTCGGAGGCTCTCATAGGTGGGTTAAGTTGGAGGCGGTCCAATTTAACAATAGGTTAATAAAAATGTAAAAGAATAAAATTTGGCTAGTGAGTAGAAGTAGGACAAAATTGGCTTTATGCAATATAAACCTTAGAGCTATCCACTTGATATATCCTTGCATGTAGATGATAGGTCTGTTTTCATACTTTGGGTGTGAGTTGCCAATACATTCAATGTATTGACCCTTTGTGGCTGCAACGTTTCATGTTGCAGATCTTTCATGCGCAGAGTAAGGTGCGATAGGTCATTGTTCTGCACTCAGTTTTGCCATGGAGTTGGATGGACTCATTTACCTTTGAAGCTTTCGTAGTTATTTTATTTAGATGTCCTACAGCCATGTTATTGTAATAAATACTCTATTGAGGACCTCGATGTAATAAAGTGTGTGATTGAACTCTGTTATAATTCCTCGAGTACTGTGTGTGTTAGCATACTGATCCAGGGATGGCACTTAAGCACAGAGACTTCGATCCATTGGGATCGGGTCGCTACATGATGGTATCAGAGCACACGCTGACTGTATGACGCGACCACTAGGAAAAGGGAAGACATAGGATGAAAACTATATTTACAACTTCCTTATATATATTCGTTGGTCTATACTCTTCTATACTCATTTCTACCTCTTCTCTATTTCAACAAGATAGATCATGCCCTTTGAAGACGACCCTAACGTAGATGAAGTTGGAATTGACATTATTTTGAGGAGAACTAGTTTGACCACCACTACCAAGTAAAGTGACACCAATAAACGATTCTACGGTAGTATGATGAGATCATATCTCTTATGGATATGACGTTACTTGTAGGTTTTGCTTGTATGGTGTGCCTTGTGTGAATGGTGTGATTTGGAATTTATTTGCCTCATATGCATATGGGTAGTGTAAATTCTCATTAGGCACTTATTCTATTCTAGATTCTTATCCACTCTAAACCCATCAAAAGCCTTCGAGACGTGACCCCGGATCCAACTTTCCGCCAGAACTCACCCAGTTGATCCAACAGCAGAATGCCTTGATGCAGATGCTCATCCAGAACCAACGCAACAACAACAACCCACCACCACCACCCCCAGTTGACAACCTTACCCGTTTTCTGAGGCTGAACCCACCGGTATTCTCTAGCATGCTGAGCCGATTGTAGTAGATGACTGGCTCCGCAAGATTGGAAGGGAGCTGACCATCGTAGGTTGCACTGATGCTGAGAAGGTGTGCTTTGCCGCACATCAACTGGATGGACCAACAACTTCGTGGTGGGAGAACTACACCACCACCTTCCCCGTGGCCAATGTGACATGGGATCGGTTCCAACAGGCTTTCCGCACTGCACATGTATCAGCTGGAGACATGAGTCAGCGTGAGTTTTGTAACTTACGCCAGGGAAATCATACAGTGGCTTAGTACGTGGACGAGTTCAACATGTTGGCCAAGTATGCTCCCGGAGAGGTGGCCGATGATGTAACAAAGCAGGAGAAGTTCTTGGAGGGACTTAATGATGATCTGAGTTTCCAGTTGACAGTGGCTACCTTCAACAACCCTCATTCTGGAGAGAAAGCAGCAGCAGATGGAGAACCGCAAGAGGAAGCACAGACATGACAAGTACAACTCTGGAGCTCAATAGAAGCCTCGTACTTCATCAGCTTCTTCTAGATGCGACAAATCTGTAAGGGACGAGTCTAAAGGTCACAACCATCATAACCACACTAGCCATCCTCACGATTGAAATGGACAGAACAACAATGGAGGGAACACCTGTCAGTTATCCAACCATTCGACACCCATGAAGGACATGAGCCAGATAAGATGCTTCAATTGCCAGGAGCCAGATAAGATGCTTCAATTGCCAGGAGCCAGGACATTTTGCCAGAGATTGTCTGGAGCCAAGGAATGAGAATAGAAAATCTGGAATATCTTCTCATCCCAAATAATTATTCTAATGTGGGTTTAATTAAACCATGATCCCGGGGGCTCTCATGGAAATAACAATTTGGGAAGCTATGATCCTTGGAGGCTCTCATAGGTGGGTTAAGTTGGAGGCGGTCCAATTTAACAATAGGTTAATAAAAGTGTAAAGGAATAAAATTTGGCTAGTGAGTAGAAGTAGGACAAAATTATCTTTATGCAATATAAACTTTAGAGCTATCCACTTGATATATCCTTGCATGTAGATGATAGGTCTATTTTCATACTTTAGGTGTGACTTGCCAATACATTCAATTTATTGACCCTTTTTGGATGCAACGTTTCATGTTGCAGATCTTTCAGACGCAGAGTTAGGTGCAATAGGTTGTTGTTCTGCACTCAGTTTTGTTGTGGAGTTGGATGGACTCATTTACCTTCCAAGCTTCCGCAGTTATTTTATTTAGATGGCCTCCAGCCATATTATTGTAATAAATACTCTTTTGAGGACCTCGATGTAATAAAGTGTGTGATTGAACTCTATTATAATTCCTCGAGTACGTGTGTATTAGCATACTGATCCAGGGATGACACTTAAGCTCAGAGAGTTCGATCCATTGGGATCGGGTCGCTACATATGTTGTGTTGTCACTTATCTTTCTGATCTCTGTCATGCGTATGTTTTGAGTAAATTATGGTTGTTGTTTATGGTTGTCAAATTAAGCCATTGATAGAGATAAGCAAAAGCAGTTGTTGATTGAAAAAGTGAAGAGACAACTTGGAGACACTATAACAGTTATGAATTTAAGTAGCGGGACCAAATTATGTCATACTTTATAACATGTCATTGATTCTTCATGTAGCTCACTACTTGATTCTAACACTTTTTCTTTGGATACAACAGGAATCATACCCCACCCACGCGGCGGCACGATGCAGAAGGGATACATGGGTCTATAGGGGCGCGTGCAATGGAAGGACACCTATGGGAACAAGCTCACCGAGGTCTTTGAATTCCAACCTATATAAAAAAGTGAACTTATTTGAATAGTTTCCCTTTTTTGTGATGCAGGATAGGTCATTCATTAAGGTCTACTCAACTTTGTTTTTCCCTCCCTTTGGAGATTGGATTATATGGTACTCTATGTTGAAGGATCTGTTCATGCCAAATTTAATAAATCTTGTCATGTTTTCATAGGTTGCCTATTTTCTCACTCTGCATGGAATGGTGAACATTTGTAGCATGGTCACTTGGTTAGGTTTTGATTATTTCTATCACCGAACATACCTTCAGAAAATAACCCAATGAGGCTAGCTTGTTCTTTCTACTTGTACACCTACGCATGGGATGCTCTGTTACTTTGGTTGTGCAAATAATCATTATTCCTGTTGATGAGCAATGATAATGGCTCCCAAAACTACAACACTTGTTGCTTCATTGTATGTGTACTGAATCATAAAGGAATATGATTATATCTTTTGCTTTGTAGTGCACGTGTTCATGAGAATGATGCTGAGAAGGCAATAGGTCATGCTTGCTAGCTTTGTCATGGACACGTTTAAAACTATCTCTGTCCATGGGGTTACTAATTACTACTTGTGATGTTTAAGAGTGATGCACACTAACAGGATTATTTTTATGTGAAGGAGGATAGAAATAACTTTACTTGAGAAGGATCTTTCCATTGTATCTAATTTGTACTATCAGTATCAAACTTCATTCCTGTGAAGTAACATTTGGGAAAAATGGGCAACATGTGTTTGGTCATTGCCGTGCTTTGTTTTTTAGGCTCGTGCTATGATAACTTGATGACACCCCTTTATAGATATTATAGTATAGAGCATTCTCATGCATAAAGTTCAGTGCAAGGAAAATGGATAAAGTCTACTAACTGGAACAGGATAGTTGATCCTTTAAATGGACAGCACAAATTTATTGCAATAATCTATACATGCCCTGCAGAACCTCTACACCTTGCAATAGGTAGAGATGGCTAAATTTTGTAGCTTTTTGTTCCTGTTTTTTTCCTATCAAAATTATCGATTTGGAAGCTATTCATGGAGTGTTTCAGTTGCCTACTATATTATGGATTTGAAATGAGCACAAACCTGCAACCTTGAAGGAAAAGTTGTTGCCACCGATGACATGACACTGTGGGTGAGATTTTTATTATGTTAATACAGAGTACATACTGATATTATGTCGCAGCAACAATGTATAGAGCTTCAGAACTCATCCTTCTCCTCACATAAGGTTCAGTTTAGAGTTCATGCTTTGTGCTTATTAAAAAACAAAGAAAAGGAACGAGTTGCTTGATATATGGACATGTATATAGTGTAAAAAAACATGCTTACAGTTCTAACTTGAATTTTATTGAACTGAGAGTTGTGATATGCAAATGTTTTATGGTCGAAGGTTCTATACCATCGGTTATATTATATAAAAATGGTCTCTGCATTCATATTCTTTGATGGCATATTTTCTTGTAAAAATTGAAATGCATTATGCACTGCTACCTCTTGAGCACTGCGTTGGTTTCCCTTGAAGAGGAAAGGGTGATGCAGTAAAGTAGCGTAAGTATTTTCCTCAGTTTTTGAGAACCAAGGTATCAATCCAGTAGGAGGCCACGCACGAGTCCCTCACACCTACACAAACAAATAAAATCCTTGCAACCAACGCAATAAAGGGGTTGTCAATCCCTTCACGGTCACTTATGAAAGTGAGATCTGATAGACATGATAAGATAATATTTTTGGTATTTTTATGATAAAGATGCAAAGTAAAGAAAGCAAAATAATTGGAAAAGGAAATAGCTTGTTCACGGAAGATTAATATGATGGAAAATAGACCCGGGGGCCATAGGTTTAACTAGTGGCTTCTCTCGAGAGCATAAGTATTACGGTGGGTAAACAAATTACTGTTGGGCAATTAACAGAATGGACCTTCGTTATGAGAATATCTAGGTATGATCATGCATATAGGCATCACAACCGAGACAAGTATACCGACTCCTGCCTGCATCTACTACTATTACTCCACACATCGACCGCTATCCAGCATGCATCTAGAGTATTAAGTTCAAAAGAACAGAGTAACGCTTTAAGCAAGATGACATGATGTAGAGGGATAAACGCATGCAATATGAAATAAACCCCATCTTGTTATCCTCGATGGCAACAATACAATACGTGCCTTGCTGCCCCTACTGTCACTGGGAAAGGACACCGCAAGATTGAACCCAAAGCTAAGCACTTCCCCCATTGCAAGAAAGATCAATCTAGTAGGCCAAACCAAACTGATAATTCAAAGAGACTTGAAAGATAACCAATCATACATAAAAGAATTCGGAGAAGATTCAAATATTGGTCATAGATAAACTTGATCATAAACCCACAATTCATCGATCTCAACAAACACACCGCAAAAGAAGATTACAACGAATAGATCTCCACAAGAGAGGGGGAGAACTTTGTATTGAGATCCAAAAAGAGAGAAGAAGCCATCTAGCTAATAACTATGGACCCGAAGGTCTGAAGTAAACTACTCACACTTCATCGGAGAGGCTATGGTGTTGATGTAGAAGCCCTCCGTGATGTAAAAGGCCCCAAGATGGGATCTCACGGATACAGAAAGTTGCGGTGATGGAATTAGGGTTTTGGCTCCGTATCTGGTAGTTTGGGGGTACGTAGGTATATATAGGTGGAATAAGTACATCGATGGAGCAACGTGGTCCCCACGAGAGTGGAGGGCGTGACTGGGGGAGGGGGGGTAGGCACGCCCTCCTACCTCATGCCCTCCTGGTTGCTTTCTTGACGTAGGGTCCAAGTCCTTTAGATGATGTTCGTTTCGAAAATCACGTTCCCGGAGGTTTCATTCCGTTTGGACTCCTTTTGATATTCCTTTTCTACGAAACTCTGAAATAGGCAAAAAACAACAATTCTGGGCTGGGCCTCCGGTTAATAGGTTAGTCCCAAAAATAATATAAAAGTGTATAATAAAGTCGAATAATGTCCAAAACAGGATATAATATAGCATGTAACAATAAAAAATTATAGATACGATGGAGATGTATCTTGCACCTATTCTTTTCATGCTGGTTCCATTTTTTGTCAATTTATAAACTTTTCATGAATAGTAATATAGAAGCATGTTCTTAATATATTTTGGATTTTTGTTCACCCTGAAATGCAATGTAGATCTGCCATTGACATTTTTTTGGAGCATTGGTTGAACATTTGCTGAGATGTTGATCGGAAAAGCCTTTGTTTCCTCATAAAATGTTTCCCATTAGTTAAACTTATTGGATACATGTAGTGGGCATGAGGACCATGTACAACTTTTTCCAGTTAGAATTATGTCTGTTGTTGATCTATCTTTCTTAATACAAAGAACTCTGCATGTTTTGGAAACAAGAGGTAATGCAAACATTTAATTCTGTTGTGAACTTCTGATTCAGCTTTGGGGCATGGACGGCGAGAAGCGTAGGCATGTGCCTAGCATACCGGACCATGATGGATTGATGAGCTGATGTCATGTGGCGGCTGGTTAACCGGGGGCGGCTGGAGCCATCATCGACCACGAGTTCACGCTAGGAGCACACACTGGTACAACGACGTCCTAAACAAATGGTTTAAAACCCCTTTTTGCGACGGCATTTGGAACCGTCACCAAGTGAGTGTTGGCGATAGGGCGGGTCCTTCCCACACGACCCAGAAATCGTCGGGGATAGGCCCTTGTGGGACCCAGGCTGGGTCCGTGTGCGATCTGGCGAGGCATGGAAACCCAATCATTTCCCGTACGTATGTACATCCCACACGGTGAAACCCAGAAATCATTTCCGTAGGTATGTACATCCCACACAGTGAATCCCAGAAATCATTTCCGTAGGTATGTACACCCCACACGGTGAATCCCAGAAATCATTTCACATAGGTATGTTCATCCCACACGGTGAATCCTAGAAATCATTTCCGTAGTTATGTACATCCCACACGGCGAATCCCAGAAAATCATTTCGGTAGGTATGTACATCCCACACAGTTCTCTGTCTGGAAACATGTGTGCAAGGTGGCCTAACGCAAACAGTTCGCTATCAAAAGCCATGTGTGATTGTTAGTTGATCAAACACGCCTACTTTCTAGAAACCGTGCGGGTTGTTTGAGTTCATCGCCCACGGTGCTGTCTGAGCAACCGTTTGCAATAGAAACCCCAATAAGCAGGGTAATTAGACTATTATTGATAATACATGTACTAATTAAACTGATATTTCTTATAAAACACGCCAGATATTTCATATCCGTGTAAAAGCAACCAGGATTTCATAATCGAATTACATCAGATAGCTTCGGGACTCAGTTACGCCATTACACAACAGCACCAAGTTTCACATGCAGCATAAGAAACCTTTGGAAAGTAGCATCATACACGGGAAATAGACAGATGAATCTCATCTGGGAAACTGCAGAAGCGGAAGGCAAATATTGAACCTTCAGTGATGTTGAATGTCCTTGCAACTTTAGGCTAGTGGCTATGGATAATTGCCCGCCCAACCTTCGTCAGCAAGACTTCAATATTGTACCATGGGTGTTGAATGAATACCTTCCTCACCTCTTGACCATGCAGGTGGTTTGAGAGGTAATCATCGGTGAACTGCTTTGAAATGTACTGAAAACAAAGCTATGCATAAATCGTTGTTGTAAATTTTGAAATGGTGCAAGGGGTAAAAAAAGGTAAAAGAGTTGGTACCATCCTATAGTCGACTGATGTATTCTTCATTGTGAAAACAAAGATCTTGCTGTTATTCGTCGCAAGTTTCTTCATCCTAACAATGTTTTTGAGTTTCTTGACTTGACTGATATTCATGGACATCTCATTTCCCCATATGCAAAATGGGTCGAATAGTGGGTGTAAGCCTCTAACAGTAGGACCTACATGTGCAAGACCAAATTGTAAGAAATCTGAATATTAGAATGATTCCTATAACTGCACAATAATGTACTATTAGCCAAAGGACCCTGCTTGAACAAACCTCGATGGTAAACCGTAGTGTCTCCCATTGTTTCCCTGCAACACACATAACGAAGATCTTGATCAGGTTAACTGAGAGTTGCCATACTATCAGTAGAATATGTATTGAGTACAGCCAAATTCGATTGGTGTCACATGCATAACAATACAAAATTGTACCCACAGCAAATGAAAATCAAATTGCAGAACTGAACCAAACAGTTAAATGGACAGCAGACCAAATGAACCAAAATAGTTAACTAAGCACGACATTGGAGAATAGGAACATGTACAAGAAGATAAGACAGTTAACAAAACAAAGAATGCTTGAGAACAGTACTATGAAATGTAGCAGTTTTTGGACCAAAGTGTTAACTGAACATTACATTTCAGAGGACCAAACTATTAACTAAACATCATATTGCATATTAACATTACAGAGGACAAATCACTAGAAGGCACTGGCGGTGGCCTCGAGAAAACATCACGAACTGTATTTTAAAGTAGACAACCGCGCGGCGGTGTCGATGGTGGCCTCGAAGACGAGGTGCTCCCCCAAGATCTGGCAGTCGACATGCATGTCAGCCATAGCGACCTCGTTCGGGCATGTGACTGCATGCTACTCAGCTCCACGTTATACTACGCGTAAAATGGGTGTGGGCGGCGCTTAATTGGAGGAGGGGGTAGTGATTTCGGTGGAAGGTGTCGCTCCATCTGTCGGGGCATGTGGCAAGGGAAAGGAGGAGGATGGTGTGGGTGGGGTGTGGATTACCTGACTATATCGACGGGGCCGCACAGCAAGAAGAAGGGTCGGCGGCGAGGAGGCCACGCAGCAAGAAGAAGGGTCGCCGGCGAGGAGGCGGTGCTACAAGAAGAAGGGTCGCCGGTGAGGAGGCGGCGCTGCAAGAACAAGGGTAGCCGGCGAGGAGGCGGCGCTGCAAGAAGAAGGGTTGCCGACAAGGAGGCTGAGCTACCAATAAGCAACAATGAAGGTTTAAACTTGGAAAGCAAGGAGGACCAGTGGAAATGTGTCGTTTGGTAGGAGGGAGGGGCGGGGAGATAGATATTTCCCCGATGGCAAAAAAATTCGCTCGGTGCCTCGAAAAACTGGCGCGCAAGTGTGGTTCAAGCGGGGGTGGTGGACTGTAGATGACGAAGCTTCCTGCGTAAGCCAGACAAGACAGTGCGCCAAGATATTTTATATCGCATCCCACACGATTCTTTCTAGTAAACTATTTGTGGTATACCTGATTTTTTTCATTATGTTTTCATTATGTGGTATACAGAGGGAAAGGATGGTGCTTGAATTGCTAGAACATTTACGTACAGTGAACATGCAACTAGTACATGAGTGTCGTGTTTAAATTTGGAATTATTCCAGGTTCGTTTGGCATTTTTATGCATTAATTGAGTTTTTGGGCATTTAATGTGCATACTTCAAATTTTAACTACAAGCACATGCTCCAATGCACCAAAGTTTGCTGAAAATGACATGTGTGTCTTTGGGTGAATTTATAGGTCCCATGCAAGAAATGGGAATAAAATTCAAACATCTGGGTGTTGTGGCTCAGCTGGAATGATTGAGAAACTTGAGTTTTTAATTCCTGTAAATCCAAAATACAGCTGAAAATCATGAAAGTTGGCATGGTGCCATGACATGGCACCAACATGCTGCAGTAATTTTTCTAGCTGAACTGGGACAAGCTTTGGTGTAAGCTTCTTGCAAACCAGAGCTTCCCTCAAGAAAGCTCCTGGTTCCGAGAGGGAACGTGTCACCTCCGTGTGCGAAACAACATACGTACAATGCCTTCTCCGACCTTAATATTTTTACACGGGCAGATTAGGCCAAATAGAAGTATCGTGCTAAATTTTGGAATTATTCCGTGTTCGTTTGGCCTTTTTTATACATTAATTGAGTTTCTGGGCATTTAATGTGCCTAATTCAAATTTGAACTACAAGCACGTGCTGCATTGCACCATAGTTGCTTGAAAAATCACATGTGTGTCCTTGGGTGAATTTCTAGGTCCCATGCAAGAGATGGGAGTGAAATTCAAACATATGGGCGTCGTGGCTCGGCCGGAAAGATTGAGAAACCTGGTTTTTTAATTCCTGTAATTCCAAAACATGCCTGAAAATCATGAAACTTGGCATGGTCTCATGACATGCAGGAACATGCTGCGGTAATTTTTTTGGCTGAATTGGGACAAGCTTTGGTGTAAGCTTCTTGCAAACCGGAGCTTCCCTCAAGAAGGCCCGTTGTTCCGAGAGGGAACATGTCACCTCCGTGTGCGAAACGACATACGTACACTGCCTTCTTCCGCCTTCATTTTTTGCACATCCAGATTAGACCAAATAGAAGTACCGTGCTAAATTTTGGAATTATTCCAGGCTCGTTTCACCTTTTTCATACATTAATTGAGTTTTTGGGCATTTAATGTGCATAATTCAAATTTGAACTACAAGCATAGGCTCCAGTGCACCAAAGTTGTTTGAAAAATCACATATGTGTCCTTCGGTGAAATTCTAGGTCCCATGGAAGAGATTGGAGTGAAATTCAAAGATCCGGGCATCGTGGCTCGACGGGAAAGATTGAGAAACTTGGTTTTTTAATTCCTGCAATTCCAAAACACGCCTGAAAATCATGAAACTTGGCATGTTGTCATGACACGGCACGAACATGCTGTGGCAATTTTTTGGCCGAATTGGGACAAGCTTCGGTGTAAGCTTCTTGCAAACCGGAGCTTCCATCAAGAAGGCTCGTGGTTCCGAGAGGGAACGTGTCACCTCCGTGTGCGAAACGACATACATACAGTGCCTTCTCATGCCTTAATTTTTTTACACAGCCAGATTAGACCAAATATAAGTATCGTGCTAAATTTGGAATTATTTCGGGCTCATTTCGCCTTTTGTATACATTAATTGAGTTTCTAGGCATTTAATGTGCATAATTCAAATTTGAACTACAAGCACATGCTCCAGTGCACCAAAGTTGTTCGAAAAATCACATGTGTGTCCTTGGGTGAATTTCAAGGTCCCATGCAAGAGATTGGAGTGAAATTCAAACATCTGGGCGTCATGGCTCGACCGGAAAGATTGAGAAACTTGGTTTTTTAATTCCTGTAATTCCAAAACACGCCTAAAAATCATGAAACTTGGCATGGTGTCATGACATGGCACCAACATGCTGCGGTAATATTTTTGGCCGAATTGGGACAAGCTTTGGTGTAAGCTTCGTGCAAACTGGAGCTTCCCTCAAGAAGGCTAGTGGTTCCGAGAGGGAACGTGTCACCTCCGTGTGCGAAACGACATACATACATTGCCTTCTCTTGCCTTATTTTTTTACACAGCCAGATTAGACCAAATAGAAATACCGTGCTAAATTTTGGAATTATTCTGGGTTTGTTTGGCCTTTTTATACAATAATTAGGTTTCTAGGCATTTACTGTGCATAATTCAAATTTAAACTACAAGCACATGCTCCAGTGCACCAAAGTTGTTTGAAAAATCACATGTGTGTCCTTGGGTGAATTTCTAGCTCCCATGCAAGTGATGGGATTAAAATTTAAACATTTGGGCGCCGTGCCTCGGCCGGAAAGATTGAGAAACTTGGTTTTTTAATTCCCGTAATTCCAAAACACACCTGAAAATCATGAAACTTGGCATGGTCTCATGACATGGCACCAACATGCTGTGGTAATTTTTCTGTACGATTTGCGAAGGCCCACACATTAACAATCAACAAAGTCATTTTGGAACAAGTGTTGTCACATTACAAATCGGAAACTCAAGTATTATTGAAACCGTGGGCGTTCGACTTACCAATTACATGCGGCCGTGTGTCCCCTTTTTTACTGGCTAGGAGGTGCTGTGCGGGGTAGCTATTTGAGTACGGGAGGCGTGCGATCAGACCCCTGCGCGTGCTCATTGGGAGGAGAGCCCTTTGACCGCTACCTGCACACACCTCCCTCCCAACGTCTCCATTAATGGCGCCCGATCACCTGTTCTACGGCGTGGCTATATGTCTCACTAGACTGATATTTAAGAGAGAAAAATGAAAATCTAAAAAGAAAGTTTTGCACGGATCTTGATGTAAGATCCGATGGACCTATATAGCATCGACTGCGACTGATAGCAAGCATGATGAATATAAGGACGATGACAGTGGATAATAATTGTCTTACATATTTAGAAACATAATTAAAAAAAGCCACATGCGGCAACGCCCGAAATACACAAGGGAAAAAGAAGAAGGAAGACAATGATCTAGCTCGCTGATCTCTACTTTCTTGATGTGTTGCTGCAGGCCGTGGGAACTAGTCTCCGCGACGAGCGGCGACGAGCTCTTTCTTATCCTCAAGATGCTTCTTAAGAGCATCCACGGATTCCTCCACCAGCCTTCTGCGCTCGATGCGCAGCTTGTTATTCTCATCCATAAGTTTCTCAACGGTGACGCCGATCCTCTTCAACAAGGCAGTGGTCTGCTCCTGCTGCTCCGCACTTCCGACGATCTTCTCCCTCAACATGCCCGGAGCTTCGCATTGCTCTCATTTAGTTGTCGGATGACGTCGGTAGACTGTTCAAACGAGGCTTGCAGGTCATCCTGCAACCTCGCCCCCTGGAGATCTGATCCATCTACCTATGGACGAGGGCAGACATGCGCCTGTAAGAGTCCTCGCCTGCCCACGAGGCAAATTCCCAGGCCGCCACGGCAAGGGAGGACATCTTTGCTGCATTCGCGTCATGGCGGGACATCTCTTCTGCTTCCACGGCACGGCCGGACCAGTCTACTGCATCGACGGTGCGGCGGGTCCTCCGTGCTGCTTCGGCGGCGCGGCGGGACCTCTCTGCTGGTACGGCCGTATGGCAGGACATGTTGGCTACTATCGCGGCGAGGCGGGACATCTCTCGTGTTCCCGCTTCTAGGCTCGCCTCTCCCTGGAGGCAATCCCTCGACCCAGAACTCACACTGGCCAGGGCGGCCGCAAGGGAATGATGATGAATGACTTTTTTGTTTTTGACTTTTTGTGGATGAGGAGTTGAGGAGGAATGTGCAGTCATCTTGGAGTAGTAGTATTTATAACCGCGTAGTAATACGCTCCTAAGTGGGAAACCATTTAGGTTTTGATCGGTGTGAAATGGTTTGCAATTTTGAATGTGATGGGACGCATGCACAAAATTTACTGACGGTTATAAGTGCGGCACTATTCCCGAAAGGCGTAACGTGGGCACGTACGCCTTCTCGGCTGCGTACGTGGCGTTTGCACCATAGGGTGCACCGCAATAGGCAATGTCAGCACACGGCTTTTAATTAGAATGGGTGTGCCTTTCTAGCGCACAGACGTTGATCTATCTAACTGTTTCAGTTTGTTGTGGCTAATCGCAAATAGTTCATCCATGTGAAGTGTATGCCATCAATTGCCGACACTTTGATCTGGCTTACCCGTTTCTGTTATGTTGCCTAATCGCAAATAGTTAATCCTTCTGAAGTGTATGCCCTCAATCACACACACCTTTATCTGGCTGACTGTTTCTTTTGTGTTGCCTAATCACAAACAGTTCATCCGAGTGAACCGTATGTTGTATATCGCACACACCTTCATATGGCTGCCCATTTCTTTTGTGTTGCCTAATCACAAACAGTTCATCTGAGTGAACCGTATGCTGTGTATCGCACACGCCTTCATACAACACTGTTTGCGATTATGGCATCGCACACAGTTTCTCGAAGGGTCTCTGATCGTAGTGTCGCATTAGCAGCATCCTGCAGTAGTGACATATGGGCAAAGGAGAGGAGATGTTGGTGGTGCTGGAATAAGGTTTATTAGGTCTTCCTCCTCCAACAACATATTACACAATGTACTTAAGCTGATTTATTCTCTTTGGTAAAAATGTCCCTCATTTGCTTGATGAAACTTTACTTTCATAAAATTAATTGAGTTAGGAATCATAACATATACTACTACATCTATGTATGTTATCTATCTGGTTATATTAAACTGACAGTTTATCTTCTTGCTGGAAGGGGTATCATGAAAGATGATCTGGATGCTATTAAACTTTTATATATGTTGCTGTCCATGTGAGTCATTTCTACGAACTATGGTACTAATCGTCACATAAGGTCATATGCTAACTCGTGACCTATGTACACTTAAAGGTCCTCTCACCTTGGATCATATCAATATGCTATCAATGGCTGAGGTTGAGCTTTGATTTCTCACCACCTGCTTAAATCTATATTTTTTAAACACCTCAATCTTCCTTGAATTTTCTCATACACCAAGCAGCATCGCAAGTTAATTGAAGTAATTGGTCTTGAAAACATGTATTCTTTCATGCCCATGAAATGTAATGCTTTGGGGGAACCTTCAATCAAACTTAAAAAATAAATTAGTATTGATGTTGTTTTTCATAAATCATGAACCAACAAATGCACTTGTTAGGTTAACATGGTAGCCGACTTAGCTGACAGGTCGGATGGATACTCATTATGGGCATTTCAAATGATGCCATTTTTTGAAAAAAAGAGTTCATCATTTGCTTCAAATTTTTTGCTTTGTTTTTATATACTGCATTTGAGGAGACCACACGCTCTTGAAACTTGACACTACATATTCATTATTGTATGCAACAAGTTGTATTCGTTATATTTCTCTATATGGGGCATACTATAGACTTTTTTGCAGTGACAGAGGCAGGGCGAGCTGGGGCTCGGGCCAGCATTTTTCACAGCGCCATTACTGGAGCTACCAAATATGATGTTCTGGAGAAAATTTATTTTGATGATTCTGGGAAAGTTTGGAGACTGGCGTGTGATATTACTGATAAAGCAAAGACACAAATAATCTAGAAACATAAACTATGGATGATGCGCTTGCAGCCCTGGGGCTGTGGAATCCAAGCACTTGTTCTTGCATGAAGACAAGGGTTGGGTTATAGAAACCATGGAGCTCAGTCAACTATCAATCCATGTGACGATGTATCTTTTACTCTACTATCAATCCATGTGATGATGTATCTTTTACCTCCCATTAGTTTCTTGTAAATATTTATCTGGGTATTGAAATTCATAGTTGATTTTATATATCTTTCCTTGGCACTGAAGTTCATAAGCTAACAAATAATATATCAGATTTAGACATTTTTTTCTACTGTGTATGTGTGTGTGTCATGTAGTTAATACTTGGCAAAAATGTGGCCAGGGTTACTTCTTGCGATGTGATGGGCCAAGGGTCAGGAGGACCCTTGGCGGTGTAGTGATGATGAGATGGTGCCTGAACAAAATGGTAAGATGTGCTAGGATTGATCCAGGATATGCGAGGGAAAGTCAATGGGGACAAGATGGTGTCGGAATGAGAGCCAATTTAGCCGGGTGACATCTGATGATTACACCATTAGGAAGGAGAGGTGGAGGTGGTTGCGGATAGGGGAGATAGATCTATTGGACAAGGAGACCTCCTATGCCAGCAGAGAATCGAAAGCGCATTACAAAGGAAGATGAAGGACACACGTACCAACATGGTTCAAAACTATACACGGCACCTTCTTCTTATCAAATGCCGCTATTTTTTTGTTGTCACATGGTAATATTATGCTCTCGCCGCCAGGCTTAGGCGCCTGTTTGATGTTTAAACACACTCCAACGTCTAATAGAGAAATAAACATCGATCTTAAAACGACTTAATTATTTCTTTGCTTCATTTATATGCACTATAGCCTGTAGCAACGCACGGGCATTTTACTAGCCCCTTTAGTTATCCACTCAAATTTAACACAAGTATGGTGTTACAAAGTTTTAATATTTTCAACATAAGGGACTCTTCTCCTAAGATTTTCACCATACGCAAAGTAATATTTAGATTCCAACCTTCATATAGTGTCTTTGTCATGAAGAACTTCTACTATATGAGGGTTCTCAGAATTTATGTTGTAAAATGCAAAGATGACCCCAGTCTCCCGAATTATATAGTCAAATTCATGCATAAGGATAATAGTTGCAATCTTTTTGATTTTAGGTTCATAAGATAACTTTTGTAAAACCGGATGAATATGCAAAAATATTCTCTCGAACTTGTTTTATTAAGAATATATCCTTTTATTATAGGTACAACTCCTGTGCAATTAAACAACTCTTGAATAATTTTCTTCCCATTAATATTTCCTCTATCCACATGATATATTTTAGTTTTCAAATTTGTGGGGAACTCATGATCCTGAGGATCATGATTAGTATCAAAATTATTAAGTTTCTCCTCAAGATACTCACTAGCACTATCTTCACTAGTGCTTTCAACAATAACTTTCTCATATTCAGACATCGTAGCAACTTCAAACAAGCAAACGGGCAATTAAAAATATTTTTGTGTTTTTGTTAAAACAAATAGAAGTAGGGGAGATGAAAACGAGAGGCAAAGGCAAAGAAAAAGAAGGGCAAGTAGATGATATTTTATGCTAGGGTACTTGATAGGTTTTGATGATGTCTCCCCGGCAACAGCGCCAGAAATTCTTCCTCCTACTTATGAGTTGCGTTGGGATTTCCTTGAAGAGGAGAGGATGAAGCAGTATAGTAGAGATAAGTATTTTCCTCAGTTAAGAAGTACTACTTGTGAGCTGCGTTGGGATTTCCTCGAAGAGGAGAGGATGATCCAGTACAGTAGAGATAAGTATTTCGCTTAGTTAAGAACTAAGGTTATCGATCCAGTAGGAGAATCATGCAACACCTCGTGAACAACACCTACACACAAAATAACAAATACTTGCACCCAAAGCAAAAAAAGGGATTGTCAATCCCTTGGTAGTTAATTGCAAGGATCAAATATGGTAGTGATAGATAGATAAACAAAGACACAAAATAAAATAAAAGTAAATAATTGCTGCAAGGTATTTTTGGATTTTAATATATGATAAAGATAGACCCGGGGGCCAAAGTTTTCACTAGAGGCTTCTCTCTCGAACAAAAAGCATACGGTGGCTAAACAAATTATTGTTGGGCAATTTATAGAAAAGCGCATAGTTATGACGATATCCAAGGCAATGAACACACCGAAAAAAAGGAGTCAGTCTATTCATGGATACTCTGATCATAAACCCACAATTCGTCGGATTCCAACAAACACAGCGCAGAAAAGGATTACATCGAATAGCTATCCAAGAACATTCAGGAGAACATTGTATTGAAGATCAAAGAGAGAGAAGAAGCCATCTAGCTACTAGCTATGGACCCGTAGGTCTATGGTAAACTACTCACACATCATAGGAAGGGCAGCAACGTTGATGTAGAGGCCCTCCGTGATCGATTCCCCCTCCGACAGAGTGTCGGAAAAGGCCTCCAGATGGGATCTTGTGATAACGAAAGCTTGCGGTAGCGGAAAAAGGTATTTTGGGTGGCTCTCTGTTGGTTTCCCAATTTTAGAGAATTTATAGAGTGGGAATTAGGTCAAATAAAGGAATGAGGGGCCCACGAGGCACATGGGTGTGCCTACCCCCTAGGCGCGCGGCATTTGGACTTCATTTGGTACTTATTTCCTGGAAAACCAAATGCAGGCAAAAAATTGCAACTACCACTAGGAACTAAGTTAATAGGTTAGTCCCAAAAAATAATATATGATTGCATATAATTGCATATAAAATATCCAAGATTGATACTATAATAGCATGGAAAAAACAAAAATTATAGATACGTGGGAGATGTACCGGCCTCTCAAAGGGTTCTCTGTTATTCCCCGATCAATTGCAAAGGCTAGGAGCGGTAGGCTTTTACTGTCACCTTGAATTAGCTCCACGTCCTAAACCTTTACAACGACAATGATAAACTTTGTGGCCATAAGGCACAAATGCTGAGTGGGGCCCCTTCAGAGAATTCACGAAGTTATTAAACTAAGCATTCAACAAAGAATCTCATATCCATAATAAACATGTTAGATCCTACACATACCAAGGTTCATCCATATCCTCGAGAACATGGGGTCTACTCACACATGAGGGCAACAAACATCATGACAATAGTATTGGAATACATGAATGAGAGATTCAAATGATACATCAAAGGATACTAGGGTTCTTGATGTTGCAGATGATAAGGATGTGGATGATGATGATGATGATGATGATGATGATGTAGTTGACGATGATGCCAGTGATGATGACGTTGTCCTCCTCCGCGGTGAGAAGGATCCCCTCCTTCTCCTTGCCAATCCCTCCTCCGGATGAACTCCGGAGGCTAGGGTTCAAACTTCTGGATGAGTTTTTGTGTCTCTGGGCATCTGATTCATGATCCGATTTGACAGGGTGAAAATACTTGATCCAGCGGCGGTGGTGGCGTGCCATATGACCGCTCATACAGACGCTTATGGTCGTATGGAACACCGTCATTCATGATGAAAGCGTGATGAAGTCCATTTCTTTGGCCTCCTCGCTTGATTCTTTTATGGAAAGAGATCATCACCTTAAATGCATGATTCCACCACCATTTCTAAGGATTTTCTCCATTAAATGATAATTGATCCAAAATATGTTACCTGAGGTATTATCAACAAAAGAAGTGCAGGAACGCGGTAAAATTTCACAAAGCCTACTACGTAGGCACAAAATACTTAGTAAAAACATCACATAAATTGGACTCATCATAATGCTTTGATTCTCTCCTTCGTTAAGATCCTGGGAAAATAGACAAAAAGGGCGGACGAATGCGCTAAAATACCGAAAATCCTATGGCTACAATACAAAACAAGAAGTAAGATGCAAAATTGGACTCAGCACGACATGCACCATGGAACCACCTCTACGCTACAGAGGTGCTCCGCCTATGCCCAGAAGCATCGCCGGAGACACCTATAGGCTTCAAACCGACCGAGTACAGATCCATCCAGGCAAACCAGAGAGATGCTCAATGAGCCACCACCGACCGACCTCCATGTCACACGCATTGCCGCCGATGAATTATCCAAAATCGCCACAAAGACTCATCAACCTGATAGGAACTTTTGTGGCACCCCAGCCATATGGTATGCCTTGACCACACCCTTTGCTCACTCGTGGAATTTGAAGGACTTCCCCACTGCCCCATCCTTGGCATCTGACCGATTAGCCCACTATGACCTCAGAAGGAGAAGGGGGGGTGGAGGTTAGGGAGAAGGCTAGGAGAAGTGAATCCAGCCGATAGCTTATGGACAAGAAGGGATGAGATCAACTTGCCTGGGAAAATCATATCAAGCACTATCAAACAACTAATGGACGGGAATGCACCTTGACAAAAAAGATAGCCATTGCAAATATGTGGCCGACAGGTATGAAATATCGTCGGTACCACTTAAACTACAAACAAATAGTTGACTCCCGGATGCATCCAGAGCGGGTCTGTGGACATTTCACCTAGATTAGTAAATGCGTACATGTAGTGCACATTGATATCAGATATGGCATTAACTGAGAGTTAAAATTAGACGAGGTATTAAATGTGCATGTTGATATTAGATACGATTTTTTTGGTAAAGGTAGGATATCAGTTACAAACTAGTTATTTGTTAGTGCTATTGTTAATATCTGGTATGATATTGATTGCATGCTAAATATGTTAGTACTCACCAATAGAACCATTTAGGTCATTGGATGCACAGGATTGGCTCGCCATATTAGTTGGATTTGCCTCTTTGGGTCTTTTGTTTTGCAGCAGATATAAATATTATAGAATGTTAGTTCATGATTTACTTTCCCATATTAATATGATGGCGTAAATGGAGGGGCCTATAATTTAGCATATGTCAACTCTGGGAGGAACCCTCCACACCCTCCCCCCCGAACGATTCATTTGCCCCAAGAGGGTCCATGGAGCGAACATTTTTGGTCGCGTCTACTCCCGCAAGAGTCATTGGGCTTCCCCCAAGAGGAAGGGTGAAGCAGCAAATAACAAGTTTTTCCTCAGTGAAGAACCAAGGTTTATCAAACCAGTAGGAGCTTCTATGCTACATAGGTCAACAACACATGCACACAAAACACAAACAAAACTTGTCCCCAACATGGCAAGAGGGTTGTCGATCCCCTTGTCTTGCTCATTACAAGGTAAAAGACACGTGATAGAGACAATAGAAAATAGTAAAGTGGAAAAATAGTGGCAATTTTGTAGAAGAATTAGGCAATGGAGAATATAACCTGGGGCCATAGGTTCACTAGTGAAATCTCTCTCGAAATAGCAAGTAGCATGGTAAACAAATTACAGTTAGGCAATTGAAAAGATTGCAATATTTATGAATATGATCTTTCATGGTATAATCTCAAATAGGCATTACAGCAATGATAAGTAGACTATTAATCCAACTATATCTACTACTAATACTCCACCCAAAAACCTCTATTCAGCATGCATCACTACAAAAAAGGACACTTTCATGATGATACGTGTTTGTCACAGTAGGTCATGTTTTCTGTCATGCATGTACATCCATCATGATTTTATGATAGAATCAAGATAGTTATACCTGTGCTGTCATAGAAGTGTTCCATGACATTACCAAAATTATCATCATGAAAGTGTCCACTTCCATGACGATAAATCACGCATCATAGAAGTGCTTCCATAAAGGTTGACTAAGGGAGTCCTGGATTATGGGGTCTCCGGACAGCCGGACTATATCCTTTGGCCGGACTGTTGGACTATGAAGACACAAGATTGAAGACTTCGTCCCGTGTCCGGATGGGACTCTACTTGGCGTGGAAGGCAATCCAGACAATACAGATATGTATATCTCCTCCTTTGTAACCGACCTTGTGTAACCCTAGCCCCCTCCGATGTCTATATAAACCGGAGGTTTTAGTCCGTAGGACAATAGACAATCATACCATAGGCTAGATTCTAGGGTTTAGCCTCTCCGATCTCGTGGTAAATCAACTCTTGTACTACTCATATTATCAAGAATAATCAAGTAGGACGTAGGGTTTTACCTACATCAAGAGGGCCCGAACCTAGGTAAAACATCGTGTCCCCTGCCTCCTGTTACCATCTGCCCTAGACGCACAGTTCGGGACCCCCTACCCGAGATCCACCGGTTTTGACACCGACATTGGTGCTTTCACTAAGAGTTCCTCTGTGTCGTCATCATTAGGCTTGATGGGTCCTTCAATCATCGATAGCGATGCAGTCCAGGGTGAGACTTTTCTCCCCGGACAGATCTTTGTATTCGGCGGCTTCGCACTGTGGGCCAACTCGCTTGGCCATCTGGAGCATATCGAGAGTTACGCCCCTGGCCGCCAGGTCAGGTTTGGAAGCTTAAACTACACGGCCGATATCCGCGGAGACTTGATCTTCGACGGATTCGAGCCCGTGCCTTGTGCGCCACACGGTCACGATGAGCATGATTTAGCTCTACCATCGGACAGTGTTCAGGAGATCGCGCCAGCAACCGCTCCGACCCTCAATTCAGAACCAGTTGCACCATCCATGGATGGGTGGATAGACCCCGACACAGAGGTCGTATCCTCAGCGGCGATCGAGCCGAATATCAACCTTACCCTTCACGAGAGCCGTGATGCCAAGCTGCCGGATCCTTCCCCGGCCATGGACTTCGAACCGCCTGTGCCCGTGCCTACCGAATCTGACTGGGCGCCAGTCATGGAGTTTACCTCCGCGGATATCTTTCAGCACTCGCCCTTCGGCGACATACTGAACTCATTAAGGTCTCTCTCCTTGTCAGGAGAGTCCTGGCCGAACTATGTCCGGCAGGATCAGGATGCGGATGACGAAGAAATTCGCCGCCCACCCACCACCCACTTAGTATCCACTGTCGATGATTTGACCAACATGCTCGACTTCGACTCCGATGACATCGATGGTATGGACGACGATGCAGGAGACGAACAGGAACCACTGCCCACAGGGCACTGGACGCCCACTTCATCATATGACGTATACATGGTGGACGCACCCAAAGAAAATGACGACGAGGAGCGGAAGGACGCAGCGAAGGGTTGTTCCCTCGAGAAGCAGTCAAAGCGGCGGCGTAAGCGCCACTCCAAATCCTGCCTCGGCAGAAACAACGACCATATAGACCCAGCGTTAGAGCAGGGTGAACCAGTGCCCGACCACGGCAACACGGAGAATCAAACCGAACAACCCGACTCCGTCGAAGATAACAGTCTGGACGACATCACACCGGACAGGCACCTAGAGCAACAGAATTCCCATCAAAGGCTTGTTGCCACTGCGAGGAGTCTGAAAAAGGAGAAGCAAAGGCTCAGGGCTGCACAAGACACACTCAGAATCAGATGGAGCGAAGTACTCAATACTGCAGCGAAGTACGGCGGTAATCGCCACACCGAGAGCTACCCGAATTCGATGAGGAGGCCTTAGATCCGCCGCAATTAAAAAACAAAACGGCCATTCGGTCGGCTGGACGACCTCGTGACCAACATAGAGCGGCAAACGACGCTGCACATAAGACAGTACGCGATCCACGCGAGGGCTCGCATCAAAAGGACGACGCAACCAGATCCATATACGGGCCACGCAGGGGCGCTCCAGCATGCAATGCAACACAACAAACATCCGAACACCATGGTATACCCAAATACAGGGGTGCCGCACACCCCCTATGTTTCACCGATGAGGTGCTGGACCATGAATTTCCAGAGGGATTCAAACCCGTAAACATAGAGGTGTACGACGGAACGACAGACCCAGGGGTCTGGATTGAGGACTACATCCTCCATATCCACATGGCTCGAGGAGACGATCTCCACGCCATCAAGTACTTACCCCTCAAGCTCAAAGGGCCAGCTCGGCACTGACTTAAAAGCCTCCCCGAAAACTCCATTGGAAGCTGGGAAGAGCTCGAAGATGCCTTTCGGGCAAATTTTCAAGGGACCTATGTCCGACTATCGGATGTAGACGATTTAAGTCATATAACTCAACAGCCCGGAGAGTCAGCCCGAAAGCTTTGGAACAGGTTCCTCACTAAGAAGAACCAAATAGTCGACTGTCCGGACGTCAAAGCCTTAGCAACTTTCAAGCACAGCGTTCGAGACGAATGGCTCGCCAGACACCTCGGCCAAGAAAAGCCGAGAACAATGGCAGCATTAACAAGCCTCATGACCCGCTTTTGCGCGGGCGAGGACAGCTGGTTAGCCCGATGTAGCACCAGCGACCCAAGTACATCCAAAGTGAGGGACGGAAACGGGAAATCACGACACAGCAAAAACAAGCGCCGGAATAAAGAAGACAACCCGAAGAGCACGACGGTAAACGCCGGATTCAGAAGCCCTCGGCCAGGTCAGCAAAAGCCGCCCTCCAAAGGCAACAGAGACGAACTGCCAGCCTAAACAAGATTCTGGACCAAATATGTCAGATCCATAGTACCCCCGATAAACCTGCAAATCATACCCATAGAGAATGTTGGGTCTTCAAGCAGTCCGGCAAGCTCAACATCGAACATAAGGGGCAGGATGCACCAAGCGAAGACGAGGATGAGCCTCGCAAGCAAATCACTGGGGAACAGAAGAAATTCCCACCAGAAGTCAAAACAGTCAATGTGTTACATGTGATAAAGGGGAGAAACAAAGCGACACGCCTAGAGCCACATGCCCCAGGGCCTATCACCGCGGAGTTCTGCCACTGGTCGTCCCAACCGATCACTTTTGACCATCGGGATTACTCGGCAAGTATCCGGCGGCCAGGATGGGCTGCCTTGGTATTAGACCCAATAATTTACGGATGCCACTTTATATGAGTCCTGATGGACGGCGGCAGCAGTTTAAACCTGATATATCAGATCACAGTCTGCAACATGGGGGTAGACCCAGCAAAAATTAGCCATAGCAATACTACCTTTAGAGGAGTAACGCCAGGCACAGAAGCCCATTGCACGGGCTCCCTACTACTAGAGGTAATATTCGGCTTTCCTGATAACTTCCGCAGCGAAAAGTTAACCTTCCACATTGCTCCTTTCCAAAGTGGCTATCAAGCACTACTCGGACGTGAAGCTTTCGCTCGCTTTAACGCAATACCGCATTATGCTTCTCTCATGCTTAAGACGCCCGGTCCACGAGGCATCATTACAGTAAATGGAAATATTGAGCGTTCCTTGCGCATGAAAGACTGTGCGGCTGCCCTGGCAGCCGCACACTAAACGGCCTCACCAACTAAAGCATTTGACAGGTCGTTAAGACCACGGACGCGGTTAGACGAGTCCAGCGCAGCTATATGTAATTGATACAGGTTTGATGGCCATACCCCTATTACAATACAAGGGGCTCAACGCGTGCAAACAAGTGGCAATTAGGCTCAATTTTACTCATCTTGAATTATACATGGTTTCTTTAGTATAACCTACCTTTTTGCACGATAACTTTTCAACTAAGTTCCTCTCTTTTACAGATGACCATTGTGCTACACCCGTCCAGGATACGGCACAATGGAGACACACGCGCATACGTGCAGCAGGGACCCGCTCCAAGGATTCTTTTTAGATTAAGACCCTGTGTAAACCTTTTTTACTGTCTCTTGTTGATACACATCCCTCGGATTCTCAGTACAATTGAGAAGGATGCTGAAGTCTTGGCATGTGGCCACGTCAGAATAATGCACGTACCTGGACACCAGGGGCTTATTACAAAGGACACTGTTTAGGCCCGGTTTACACCATAAAGACCAAATACCTTAGGGAGTGTTCGGCGTCGCGAGTTTGGCCTTATATGCATCAGCTCCGAATCATGTCTTCGGTCAAATGTTGGGTTTGCCCGGCTCCTGTGTTTTGCTGCCTTATGTTTCACTCTATCGGCTAAGGCGGCACCAGGAGAACTACTGCGATTGTGCCCTGGTTCATCTGGACGAGCACCTCAGTAGAAAAAGCCGAAAACTGACTGTCATGATATAGCGTGAGACTGGTCAACCACTCGATGACCTATCGGAATCTTCGGGATTCCTCCGCCTTAACGAAGGACGTTTCCCAGCCAGGCATGTACGCACCCCGAATTCGGATGAGTGCGGAGCCACCAGGGGCTATATAGTAGCCCCACTGTCAAACTCCTCTGGCTAAGTGAAAGTGTTAAAGCATTATAGTCCGGTTGCCTAGTTCGCTGTGCTATCACCTCCTTAATGGACCAAGATGTTGGATCAAGTGTGAACATGCGTCTTCTGCGAACACCCCCGCATTATATGCGTGTGGGCTGAAGCCGACGACTGCAATCTTTTAGGTTATATAAAAATATACATACACGGCTGCACAGGAGGCATCATAATACTTTCGGGAAAAAGTATAAATACAGCCTTGATAAACTTAATAAAACATTGTTTTTACAATGGGAATACGTGTCACTCAAACATAATATTCTTCGAGCACGGGGCCTCTATCAAATGAGCGCCTTGAAGAACTTCTTCAAAATAGTGCTCGACAGCCACTCGGCCTATGGCCGAACCCTGCGCCGCAACAGTGGTGGCATCCATGTCCGCCCAGTATGTTTTGACACGGGCAAGGGCCATCCGCGAGCCTTGTATGCACGCCGACCTCTTCATCGCATTCATGCGCGGCACCGCACCAAGGAACTGCTGCACCAAACTGAAATAGCTGTTCGGCTTTGGCCTTTTCGGCCATAGATGATCCACAACAGACCTCATGGCGAGTACGGACAATCTATTCAGCTCGGCCCATTCGGCAAGCCGATCAGTCAATGGAAGCGGACGCTCTGGAATGTTAAATTGTGACCAGAATAGCTTGTCCACTTCACAATCTGTTTGATCTCGGAAGTATTCGGCCGCATCGACAACACTCGCCGCCAAGTCCAGATATGCGTCCGCCGAACTCTACAGCCGGTCTAGAGGGGCATACCGAGGATCTCCAAACTTCCTTCGTAGCATAAAAGGTCTCCCAGCCGCGATATCCCCGGCTTGACGCAGCTCCTCCTTCTTCGCTCTCATCACAAAGCGGGTGTCTTTGGTCTCCATTGTGGCCTTCTCCAGGTCCGTCGCCTTCGCCCAGTTTTCTTCTTCAAGAAGCTGGCAACGATCGGCAGTATCTTTTAACTTTACAGCCATCTTGGCCATTTTTTTCTTTGCTCTCGCTATGCGCGGCCTATTTGGCCCCTAACTCTTCGGCCGCCCTTAAAGCGGCCGCATTACTACTCCTTGCTTGCTCCTTGGCTCGGGCAAGCTCCGCCCGAAGGGTCTCCACGGTGGCAGCTCCATCTGCAGTCACAACATATTAAAGATACTGGCATCATGCTGCTCTCACTATGTGACATTCACCAGAAAAATCACCTACCCTGCGTCTCATCAAGCCGCTTGTTAACAAGCACGATGTCGGCATTTGCCGCATCCAGTTGCCGCCTTAGTTCGGCAAACCCATCAGTCCGGCTAGCCACCAGAGCTTCAACCACCTACGCATATAAGCGGTCTGGTTATTACCTGGGACTACGATCCTCTGTTTGCTGCCATTCTCGACGATAACCAGAGTCTCAGGGGCTACTATCTACACATGGCACACCTAAATATGTGCGGTACTATCAAAAATGTACATCATTTAACGTACCTCAAAACCCATCAGTAGACTCATATAGGCTTCATGCAACCCGCTTTCGGCGAACGAAATCCTTTCAATCACCGTACCCATCAACGTACGGTGCTCTTCTGAGATAGTCGCTCGCTCTAACAGATCCCTCAGTATGTCTGACCGCATACCAGATGGTGGTGGACTCTTTTGATTGCTCTCTTCAAGAGCCGGACACTGGGGAATTTGGGTGGCCATAGGATTACCTGCTGGCCTTGCCGGATCAGGAGAAACCCTCCACGACGACACTTCAAAGGTCGCCTGCCTCATGGGCTGGGGAGTCCCGGGGAGGCGTTTCGCTCTCCATCATCTCCGGAAGAAGATGCCCAGAAGACGAGCTCTGCTGAGAAGGGTTAAGATCCGAACAGCAAGATAAATGCTTCGGTTATTTTCCTCAGAAGTAAGGTAGGATATCTTCACTATTAAGTACTTTTTGATTACTTACAGCTCGTTAGAGTGCTGATCCTCATGCGGACATTGTGCGACAAGAACACCCTCCGAGACAGGACCCTCTGGTGGAGATTTCTTCTCCCGTTTGGAAACCTTGGTTTCCGGATCTTCAGAGGTAGTCCTCTTCCTTCCCCGTGGAGAGAGAATGCCAGATTCTTCCCCTTGGTTATCCTCCCTCGCGGAGGCACTCATTCCCTCGGTTGGAATAGGTAGCGATGGAGGCCCGCTTTTTCCCTCTTGATTCCCCCTTCATCTTCCTTTGAGGGCACTACACAAGGTGCTGGCTCACGCATCTTTTCCTGCATCAGATTTTCCAAGCCTTCAGGAAGGGGGGCCGAACACCGGATCATCTTCGCCTTTGTTATCCAGTCCTGGTTAAAGAGTGATTCTTCAGAATGATGTCATGGTAAATAAAAGGACGGTGTGTTCGGCCATGGGATTACTTACTTGGGAAGTGGTGCGGTTGCTGCTCAGGCCCACGACCTCGGTAGTGTCCGGACACTCCATTTGGGGTCCAAAGAATGATTTGTACATCTCCTCGTGCGTTAGGCCGAGGAAATTCTGAATAGTGCATGGTCCTTCCGGGTTGAATTCCCACATGCGGAGGGGCCGGCGTTTGCATGGCTGGACTCGACGAACCAGTATAACTTGCATTACCATATCCAGACTGAAATCTCCCTCGAAGAGATCTCGGATGTGGCTCTGCATTATGGGCATGTCCTTGGCTGGACCCCAGCTCAGCCCCCAGCTGATCCATGACATCAGTTGTGGTGGAGGGCCCGAGCGAAAGGTGGGGGCAGCTACCCACTTGGCACTTCGGGGAGCTGTGACGTAAAACCACTCTCGTTGCCACAATCCGGACACCTCTAGAAAGGAACCCTTCGGCCATGGAGCGTCAGCAATTTTGCTTATTATAGCACCTCCGCACGCTGCGTACTACCCCTCAACCGTCTTCGGCTTCACATCAAAGGTCTTGAGCCACAGGCCGAAGTGAGGGGTAATGCGGAGGAAGGCCTCACAAATGACAATAAATGACGAGATGTGAAGAAGGGAATCCGGGGCCAGATCGTGAAAATCCAGCCTGTAATAGAACATAAGACCCCTAACAAAGGGATCCAGAGCGAGGCCTAGTCCTCGAAGGAAGTGGGAGACGAACACAACGCTCTCGTTGGGTTCGGGAGTATGGACGACCTGCCCTCAGGCGGGCGGCCTATGCGAAATTTCAGCGGTCAGATATCTGGCCTCCCTCAGCTTCTTGATATCCTCCTCCGTGACGGAGGAAGGTTTCCCCGGCCTTGAAGGCTGGATCCAGACATGATTGAAGGTCCGAAGCACCTGACTTGGGATTTGGGTGTTAGAACTCGAGGCAGGGGAAGGATTCGATTGAGCATGGGAGGAAAAAAAGTAAAAGTCTTGTCCCTTTATAAAGAGGGTGAATATCAATTGTCCTTCTCATGGCCGTTTGGGACTTGCCTAAAATCTAGGAGTCCTTGGCACGGTTGGGTTACCCACATCCGTATTAATGAGAATCCCATAATAAGGGGAGCACGATCTCTGCTTTGACAAGACGTGTCAAGAAATCGCCTCGCGTTATGTGCGGGGCTGGTTAAAGAAAAACGGTTCAAATAATTACCGGGCCATGCCGTGAGGTCATGCTGCCAAAACATGTTAGCAGATTAGATTTATGGAAGTATTATTCTCTCTACAGTGGTATGTGGAACTTATTTTGCAGGGTCGGACACTATCCTTGTATTCAAACTCTTCCATGGTGTATTCGGAGGAGGAACCCGCCTTGCACTGCCGAAGACAACACTACGCGTCGGACTCATCGTCATTGAAGCCTGGTTTAGGGGCTACTGAGGGAGTCCTGGATTAGGGGGTCTCCGGACAGCTGGACTATATCTTTTGGCCGGACTGTTGGACTATGAAGACACAAGATTGAAGACTTCGTCCCGTGTCTGGATGGGACTCTACTTGGCGTGGAAGGCAAGCCAGGCAATACGGATATGTATATCACCTCCTTTGTAACCGACCTTGTGTAACCCTAGCCCCCTATATTGTCTATATAAACCGGAGGGTTTTAGTCCGTAGGACAACAGACAATCATACCATAGGCTAGCTTCTAGGGTTTAGCCTCTCCGATCTCGTGGTAGATCAACTCTTGTACTACTCATATTATCAAGAATAATCAAGCAGGACGTAGGGTTTTATCTCCATCAAGAGGACCCGAACCTGGGTAAAACATCATGTCCCCTGCCTCCTGTTACCATCCGCCCTAGACGCACAGTTCGGGACCCCCTACCCGAGATCCGCCGGTTTTGACACCGACAGTGACCGACACGTGGCATCCACTGTAACGGGTCACCGTTAAGCTGTCGGGTCCGATTTTGGATCCGATAACCCATTAACAGCCAAAACCAATGAGGATTTTCCACGTGTAAAATTGTCGTTGGTCAGAGGAAACACGTGTTGGCTCAACGTTGGGACAGATGTCATCCATTCATTGGACAGGAGGCACCTATGATACATCAACACGTGGCATGGCCCAACAGAGGCCCATTCCGGTGAAAAGGCCGGCCCGTTTGACTTGGTCAAAAGGTAACGGGCCGGCCCACGGAAAGCCTGTTAACGGACTATTCATATATAGCCCATTTACGGCCTGCTAACTCACGGCCTGTTACGGCCTATCAGAATTAAGCCCAGTAGCTTCATCTGGGCCGTCTAATATGATTCCAGCCCATTGTAACATCCGGCCCATGTATGGCCCATGATGTCTTTCGGCCCATATGAGGCCATTTGTAACTCTTGACCCATTAACGGCCCGTGGTGAATTTGGCCCGCAATGAACAGTGTACCTCTTTATACCATTACGGGCCCATTATTCCATTGGGCCATTTCCGAACCGTGTTATATTTTGGCCTTCTCAGGGCCTATTTATTCTTGGGCTTATTTCCAGCATTCGGTTACTTACGGCCCGTTACTAGCCTTTTCTGCTTGTGGGCCAAATTCAGCCCGTGGTTACAGTCGGCCCGTTAATCCTTTGGGCAATTTTCATAGCGTCATCAAATACGGCCGATTAACGACGACCCGTTATGGTCGTCCCATGAACGGACGATTCCAAATCTAGCCTGTTTACGACCCATAATGCGGTTTATTATTGGCCCATGTTTGGCCGATCGATCATACGGCTCATAGAAGGCTCATTGATGCTACGGCCCGTAGAAGGCCCATTGTTTCTATGGGCCTTAGAAGGCCCATTGTTTCTATGGCCCGTAGGAGGCCCATGGTAAGTATAGTAAATATGTAGCCCATGGTTATTGTGGCCTAGTTTTAAAAAATAGGTTATTGCAGCCACAAGCAAACTACGGAAAAAGAACTGCACTGACTACAAGCAAACAAATAAACAAGACAAAAAGGAAATAAATAAGTAGGCAACTTACGCTAGGCTATCATGGCTATTGCACATATTACATCCACTGGGCATCAAAGTTTGCCACCAGTGCAAATATAGGGAACAAAGCCGCATATCATATACACTGGTTGTCAAAGTTGGCGACCAGTGCAAATAAACACTGCAGCAAAACAAGTATTGAACTGAAACCACTTCAGAAGAGCTCAAGAAACAATATCCTGGGTACCCATATGCTGGCAAGATTCTTAGAAAGCTTATTAAATCTTTCTTGTTTGGCGCTTAAATCCTCCAGCACTTACTGTTGCACCAGAAAGTATGCATCTGAATTCTGCAGGGACTTCTCAGTCCTTCGGCTTCCTGTCGCATAACATCTTATCGATGTCTTTCAACTTGAAGTTGAGACTCAAGAAGCCGAACTGATCCAGGCAGAGAGTTCGAAGAGCTGGTGCCAGTAGTAGTAGCCAGTAACTCGAACACTACATCAAGACAGGACTTTGAGGTTGTCTCAGTGCCTTCAATATAGTTTTTATCAGCTTTCTTGGAGACCAACAGGGATGTCACACTATCTTGAACCTTACCTGCATTACTTCCTTTACCATTGCATAACGGGGTACTCTTCTCCCACATTTATCCGCATTCTAAAAGAGAAACAAACAAAGACATCACATGTTTACCATGTTCTATATGAAACTCATTTTGGTAAACTAGTTCATCAGTAAGGTGGACAAGATAACAACATGAAACAAACATATATATGTAGTATGGTCACTGTACGGCCTATATCATTCTAGTATATGTTGTCAAATCAAGATAGAGATAGTTCGAATCATATCTATTTAAGACAAAGCAGCATAGACAGAGTATAAGTGTGGGAAACTACACAACAATAACAACACTTGTAATGTGCATGGCATGATAACATAACTGTTTATTCAACTGAAACTAAAATCAACATAGAGCAAGTTACAACAGCAAACACGTTAAATAAACAGGTTTAAAACATACCTGTTCCGCCATTGGAGTTTCAATTGCATCCTTCAAATCTGAAATTAGTTGGTATGTGTAAATACAGTGATGCAAGAACAAAGTAGTATGAACCATGGCTAAGGCACCAGACCCGAGAACAATTCTTCTTTTGCTTTAAGAGTTGACTTGGGGTTCGGAGTGGTGGTCCTCGTGCTTTGGGCACTGCAGTTGCCTTACTAACTGCTCGTGTTTGGGTGCTCTGTGGTGGAGACGGTGTTGTGTCAACTGGAACTGGGTTACTATCTGCTGGGGTTGGGGTTAGAAGGGGTGTAGCTGGTTCTCTGTCCAACTGGATAGGGGTATAATCTGCATGAGTCTGGGTTATGTGTGGTGGGGCTGGTTCTTGGGAAAGTACAACTATGGTTCTATCTGCATTGACAGGTAGCATGATCTTTTCTAAAGACTGTATTTTTACTCCCACAGATACTGCCATCACCCCCTCCAATTGAAATGGTTGATAAACAAGAAAAGTAATTGAATGTAAAGACACTGTAAGATAGGCAGGTGCAATGGATAGAAGGGAAGAAAACTGGGCATAAAATAATTCACATTTATGTTGTCTAACCAAACAGAATAGCAGGACATAATTTCACATATATGATGGGTAATTAAACAGGATAGCATAACACAATTTCACATGTATGATGGCTAACTAAACATGATAGAATGACATACTTCAAAACATGATGACTATGTAAACAGGATGACATGATGTAACTATACGATGTGTCTATTAAAGTGGTTGGCATGCCATAAATCACAAACATGCCATCGATGGAAACATGATGCCATGATATAATTCACGGATAGAATGACATAATTCAAAATACGATGACTATGTAAACAGGATGGCATGATATAACTATATTATGTCTTCAGAAAATGGGTTGGCATGCCATAATTCAGATACATGTTGTCTATGTAAACATCATGGCATGATATAATTCAAATATATGGTTTATATACTAAGCAAGTGAGCAGAGGGAAATCGCATATATGATGTGTCAACTAAGGAGATGGCATTCAATATTGTGTATATGATGTAAAAACTAAGCATTGCAATACAACATATGCATGATATGAGTAATATAACCCTGCCAAGTTTGAGCATACACCTCAGGGGGATAATCGTACTAGTCATCTGCCTCTGAATCCCCCTCTGAAGAGCTATCTATAACTAGCAAGATATCTGCTTTAACACGTAGCATTGTCTGCTCTGAAGAACTTGTTTTCACTCCAGATTTCTCCATCACCAATTCAAATGGATGATGCACAGGAAGAGCAGTTGAATATAGAAACATTGTCGACAAATGCAACGAGAAATACAAAAAAGGACGACATGATATAATTCACATATATGACGCTTGGCTAAAACAACATGGCATTACGTAATTCACATATATAATGCCTTGCAACAAGATAGCATTGCATAATTCACATATATGATGTCTTGCAACAAGATGCATTGCATAATTCACATATATGGTAATTAGACACTAAACAGGTGGCATTCACACAAAGCATGTCTAAACTAAGCAAATGACATAGCAATGCAAGATAGCATATGCACGATATGGGAAACATAACCCTACCAAGTTACAGCATGCACCTCGGGGGGTGGGGGAATAGTACTGGTCATCTGTCTCTGAATCCTCCTCTGAGGAGCTATCCGTAACCAGCAAGACACGCGCTTCGTGAGACAACATTGTCTGCTCCGAAGACCTTGTTTCCACTCCAGATTTTTCCATGACTGTGCCGAATGGCTGATGCACAGGAAGAGTAACTGAATGTACTAAAATTGTTGACAAATTTAACACATAATAAAAATGAAGGCATGATATAATTCACATATAATATGACTGGCTAACCAGGGTGGCATTGCAAAATTCACATATATGATGCCTGGCTAAACAAGATGGCATTGCATAATTCACATATATGATAAAGAAACTAAACAGATGGCATTCACACAAAGCATGTCTAAAATAAGCAGATGACATATTTGATGTATAAAGCAAGCAATGCAAGGCACCATATGCATGATATTACCAACATCAGCATGCCAAGTTAGAGCGAAGACCTCAGGGGGTAAATAGGAGTGGTCATCTCCTTCTGAATCTTGCGGAGTTCTGGGAACGGGGGTCCCCAGACTTTCTTGCATGCGGCCCACAACACGGCTCCACCGACGGCCCTATACAACCCACCTTCACCAGCAAACATTTAAGACCCTCGCGAGGGGACAAGCCTCGTGAGACGGACGACACAAGACATCATCGAGCGCAGCCTCACCAAGCTGGCTCACGAGGGGCGGAGAGATCAAGGCAAGGGACACCTCGCGAGGTTTCTGTGATGCAAGCCATGACGACTGGAGCCAGGCGGGCGCCAGCGTGCTTAGTGTCCTCGTTTCCTCTTTGGTGCTAAAGAGGCAAGCGCAGACGAGGAGTCCCAAGGCATCACGCAAAGGTTTCCATATCAGTGCAACGAGACCAAAACCAACAGGACAGCAGGACGGAGGTCACCGTGGAGCCCAAGACGTCGTCTCCACCAGAGCCTTTGGCTATCAAAGACTACTTTTGTCAGGATAATTTGTACTAGTTGTCTCCCTTTGAATTTGGCCATTGTGGGATCCCTTCCCGCTCAATATTTGGGAAGAGGACTAGGGCCTCTATAAATAGGAGTAGTCACCACAGTAGGGGGCGACGGATCCATAGGGAGACAGGGAGAGGATTCAGTTCATCCTCAACCACACAAGTTCGCCGAGCACAAGAACACCTGTCCTCTGGAGGCTGTTCTTCCCTTGTAACTGTTCATCCTCAGCCCAAGAGGCAATCCACCACACCACACGGGAGTAGGGTATTACACCACATCGGTGGCCCGAACCAGTATAAACTCTTCTGTCTCTTGTTCTTTGGGTTCGTTGAGCTAGGCCGTGAGATCATGATGTGTGCGAGCTAGAGGGGGGAGAGATCTTCGTGTGCACCCCAGTGTTCGATCCTCAAGGGTTTTGCCACAACCCAAAATCCGATATTTGGCGCTCCAGGTAGGGGTGCGTCGGAGCTTCTCTTCCACCAGTTGATCCACCTACACTCCGCGTTCCGATGTCCGGCGACCCGAGGACCAACACCGACCGCTGGGCAGCTTGGCCGACCTGGGCGGCGCCATCCGCCAAAGAAGACCTCAACCCTGTGCCCCAGGCGGCACGTTCACCGCCAAACGCTGCGGGGCGCGGGCGGCGCGGTCAGACGCCATCCACCATTACTCCACGACAAGTGCGGGCTGCCGCAAGGGCCTCAAGCTACGCTGCGGCCATGGTGCCACACACCGACGTGAACAATCAAACATGAGGGTAGCAATCACGGTGGCTCGGGAACTGCTACGATGTCGGCTAATGGAGAGCGGCCGGGATGCATTGCTGGAGCGCGTCGCCTAGCTACTGGACGCCACAGCCTTAGGAGCACCGCCCTTCTGCTCCCTGCTTACGCCTCAGGCCACGGCCTGATCGCATGGTGGGGCTCGCCGTGCCCGCGTGCCCCTAGGCGTGCCAGGAGGTTTCGTCGACATCGGCGCGACTAGCAGCACCAGACGCCCAATCGCGCCCGCCCCACCTCCGATGAGCGCAGGCACAAGCGTTGCCACCCGCGGCCCCAGCGGAGTGCCGCCCTACCATCCTTAGGGCGCCGCGCTAGGCCTGGCAATGTGGAGCTTGGGGCACTTCGGCGAGGTCTTCGAGGTGATGGCCTGGAGGCCTACGTGCCCCGCATGATGGACCAGGAGTATGCGCTGGAAGATGACCCTGGCTTGTTCCTCGAGCCAGGATGGGAGGAGGAGGCGCTAGAAGCTGAGGCCTTCCAGGAGCCCCCCGGGAACCTTGCCAACCATGCCGGTGACAACAGCTATAGGGTACCACTAATCTCTCAGGAGCAAGCTTATGCTAACCATGGGTCACAGGAGGATCAGGTCACAGCGGCGGATGGTGGCCCTAGCTCAGCGGCCTCCCTTCCACTAGGAGGAGCGCACTGTGGGCTCTAAGGAAGGAGCCGGGAGCAAGGTCCCTCCCCGCATCACGCGGAGAAGGGCGTCCCCCGGAGGTAGGCCCTCTGCTGGGGAGGTGCTGGTGAGCCTTCCCCGGCAGAGGACTCGTGGTCGCCGAGGGCGCCGCTGGCGTCCCCTTCGCCCCTTGGCTTCGTCCTGGTTTTCAGACGCACCAATGGTGGTCGAGGGTGGTGCAAGGCGGGGCCCTCATCCGGCGATATGAAGTAAGGCTCGCGCCTGTGAAGATCTTCGACCGTGACACTCTCACATAATAACGAGTGGGGCTGTACACGCCCGGGAGTCTCAGAAGTGCCGCCCTCGGGCCTCGGGGGCTCCCTCCCACGTCGTAGTGGCAGCACTTAGGTCCGCGCTGGTGAGAAGACAAGAAGACTAGACTAGGCACCGGACGCGTGCATTTGCTTTTAATCTCTTTTCTGTAGCCCTGTTTTCTATCTTTGGATTTAAGTTTGAAGTTGAATTTTCATTGGTGTACGCGGGGGGGGGGTGCCTTTTCTCATTCGTGTGATTTCTTGCAATCCGGTTCCTTGCCTTGATTCGGAGTTTGCACCTACGGCCTCCCCCCTCACAAGACCCTCACGAGCGGGGGCTAGGAGTGGCGCGCACGTCCTTCCATGGCTGGCGCTTGCTTCTTGCGAGGCCCTCTCGAATGGATCGGCAGGCCCCTCGGAAGCTCACGACCTCACGAGTCGGTCTGGAACTGGCCCTGACTTAGGTAAACTGCAGCAGTAAGCTCGCGGCGAGACTCGCGAGCTCATAAAAACACGTCTCCAGCTTGGCCTAAGGAATAGAGGCAGTAATCTGTTTACATGAGGGGCTCCCGCTCCCAAAATGCTCTTTCAACTTTCAGGGCCGTGCTCGAGCTTTCACATGCAGGGTCAATGGCAAGGAAGCACAGTCCCAATCAGACATATCGCTCGCCGCGTCCTCTGGGTCACCCTCAGACGCGTCGCTGGCATCGTCGTAACCATCGCTGGCATCACCGTCATCATGTCCGGCATCAACGTCACCATTGCCGGCGTCGCCCAAACCATCGTCGACCACGTCACCTTCATCCGCGATGACCACCACCGCGTCGACCTCGGAGGAGAAGGCCCTGACTAGAGCATCCACATTGTCTTCTACCCAGTGTGCCAGGTCGCCCCGGATGGCCTGAGGCATAGGGGCAATGGTGGCGTCAAAATCGAAGTTGGGGTAGGTGTTCTGGAGGTGGCTGAAGACGCGGGAGAAAGCGCGCCTGAGCAGGCCGCGGATCCTCTCTTCAACAAGCTTGTGAGCCCTCTCGGATCGATTCTCCAGGCATTTAACCACATCGATGAAGAAGAGGAGGTGACTGGCATAGTCGTTCGAGTGGGGATGAGGGGCATCTTCATCGCAGATGGCACCCAGCGCCACGTTGGCTCTGATCCTGAGGCTTTGGAGCATGGGCGTGCTCGCGCTCCAGTGTCCTCCGCCAGAGCGCTTCCTCCCTGCTCTGCTGCGCGAACGACTCGGCGCTAGCGACCTGCTGCTGAAGAGTAAGTAGCTCGGCACTGGCGGAAGCCATCTTAGCTTCACTGAGATTACGGTGGTTGCGGCGGCTTCCTCGCACTGTCCCGCCTTTGCCAACCCTGACTTGAGGGCAGTAGTCCTGCCCACAGCTTCGGCTTCCACGAGCTTTAGCTTCAGGTCGTACCTACCCACAAGATCCGCGCGAGCCTCGCCCAGCCGACGATCGTCCTCCTCCTGGGCCTTGGACTCGCACGCGCCGACAGCATCCTCCGCCTGGGAGACTTGGCGCTCCCTCGTCTCCAACCGCTCAAGCTCAAGGCTGCGCTCCATAGCTTCTAGCGCCAGCGCTTCCTCGCGCTTCAGGATCTCTTCCTCCTCGGCACGCGCCCCCTTCATCGACGCTAGGGCGGCCTTGCTCGCCTCCACCTGCTTCTCCAAGGAGGCACTCCAGGCTTGGAGCTCCCACGCGCATTTCTCTGGGATCTCGCGGTGACGATCAGCTTCCCAGGCTTCTTCCAAGGCTCAAGCGCAGGCATCACACGAGGTCGCAAGAGACGCCTCGGCCTTCGCATTATCAAGCTCGCGCTGGTGGCGCCCGAGGTTTGTGGCCACCTTCAGCTTATGCCGCTCCTCCATCAGCCGAAGACCCTCGGCCTCGAGGCTCGTGTGTACATCCACGAGTTCTTCACCAAGCCGGCTCATTGCGCCCATCGCCTCCCAAAAGAGCTCGTGGCGGATGACACTCCGTTCGTGTGCAAACTTGAGCGCGCGGCCGATTCCGTCCTCCATAGCGGTGGTTGCCGACGGGATCCGAAGTGACTCGCTCCCCTTCCGTAGGGGGCTGGGGGCTGCCGCCCCCTCAGTCGCCGACTGGGCTTCGGCGGGAACCCGGTTGAGTTCGCTACTCGAAGAAGAAACCAAGACTGAAGTCATCCAGCCGTCGTCTACAACCAGAGGAGGAGCCCTTGGCACGCTCGTCACAACCCTGGAGAGGCCACAAAGAAGAGACGGCAGGAGCGCGGGCTGGAGGCGCCAAGCTAGCGTGTCTGCCTCACCGGCTGACCTCGCGAAGGGGCAGCATGCTGGCTTGGGACGCTCAAGGCCAGCGGGAGATTTGAGGCAGGAGGAGGTTGCTTCTCAGGGGGCTTCGCGGCCTTAATAGATGGGATCCTGAAGAGCCACCATCAGGAAGGGAAGCAGCACTTGAGGAATTACAAAGATAAGGTACTTACTCATCTATGGCAATGTACTTCCTCTGTTTCAGTGCCCGGAAGGCGCCGCTGCTGCAGCTTGGGGATCCCTTCCTTTTGCGGAGCACATCGAAGTCTACACGGAGCTGGCCGAAGTGTTGGACGTGGCGACCAGCGTAGGGCGTGGCAGGTGAAGCGCCCGAGGAGGCGACCTCAGTAGCGCCTAGATGGGGAGAGCCATCGGGTTCTGCCTCGCGATGACCTCCTGAGGCCTCGGGAGCTTCGACCTTAGGAGCAGCGGATTGCGTCGCCCCCTCAACTGCCACGCCAGAGCGAGTGTCATGGCCCCCCCGAGATGGCGCCATAGGAGCCACGAGCGGCATCGACACCTCGGCACCCGCGCCTCCGGCCTCCAATGGTGCTTGCCCCCTGCGTCCACTCTTGGGGCAAGTTCGGCGCCGGCGACAAGGAGGGGAACCACGGTGACGGGGTTCTCGCGGGACCCCTCAAGGTCGACCGGACGCAGCCCCCATTCGTCAAAGGGGGGCATCTGCCCCGCGAACTCCACCTTGTTTGAGCACCAATACAAGACACATCCCTCCAGTGGCATATCGGCTGGCGAGGGGTCGCCGGCCAAGACTTCGAGCATCGTTCTTCGTGCCTCTAGCGAAAGCCCTGACTCCTGAAGCCTCATGCGATCCTGGCCGACTAACAGGTCCCACATCAGCTGGGAATGGCACTGGAGTGGGGCGACGCGGCTTTAGAGGAAATACTTCATCACCATGGGCGCGGTCAAGCCAAGGTCTTTCAACCTCTTCAACCGGAGCCAGACAAAGGCGAGGCAGGGGCTCGTAAGCTTCTCATGAGCCCAACCGGAGCTGGGGACGGCCGGCGCCGACGGAGGCAAGAGCAAAGGATTGAGCGCTACGACATGCACATACAGCCACCGTGTCTGGAACCTGCTCGCAGATGGTGGGAGTTCAAAGTCAATCCCCGAGCCGGCCGTCGCTGCCACGGCCTGGAAGCTCAGGCACCCCGAGCATTGCCGGGGGTCAGTCAGGTGCAGCGAGAAGAAATGGCGCAGAAGGGCTACGGAGGGGGCGATGCCCACCATGGCCTCGCAGACAAAGGAAAAGAAGGCAAGAAGAGCGACAGATTGGGGATCTAGGTGCAGCATATGAATCTGGTAGTGGGAAAGCACGACGTTGAAGAAGGCGGAGAAGGGAGGGACCAGGCCGGCCCACAGGGCATCGATGATGAATTGGACCTCGATGGCCGTTCTATCGACAGAAGCTCGGGACGCAAGCCAGGCCATCATCCCTCCCCATTCGTTGAAGCTAGTGGTGAGTGCAGGGCGGACTTTCTCCATGGCCTCCTGATTGAGCACCCGCGATCGGTCGACGGCGGGCTCAACAGCCAGAGGCTGGCTGGATGAGGACAGGGGCTTCTTCCCTTTCTCCATTCGGTTCGGCGCCATGGTGATGGAGAGGACCGAGCTCAGGTCGGATTGGGAGAGGAAGATGAGCTTCGAAGAAGCGGAGGAGTCGGGGAGCGCATTACCAACAATGGGGTAATAACTGTGTGGGACGCCGTGGCCGCCTAGCCAGCTGGATAACAAGGCTGCATGGGGAAGCAGGGCCACCCACGTCCAATCAATCGCCACGCATCAAGCGGGGCCGCAGGCTGTTGGGGCCTGAGGGAGTCCTGGATTAGGGGGTGTCCGGATGGCCGGACTATACCTTCAGCCGGACTCCAGGACTATGAAGATACAAGATTGAAGACTTCGTCCCGTGTCCGGAAGGGACTTTCCTTGGCGTGGAAGGCAAGCTTGACGATACGAATATTCAAATCTCCTACCATTGTAACCGACTCTATGTAACCCTAACCCTATCCGGTGTATATATAAACCGGAGGGTTTTAGTCCGTAGGACAACATACACATCAACAATCATACCATAGGCTAGCTTCTAGGGTTTAGCCTCTCTGATATCGTGGTAGATCTACTCTTGTACTACCCATATCATCAATATTAATCAAGTAGGACGCAGGGTTTTACCTCCATAGAGAGGGCCCGAACCTGGGTAAAACTTCGTGTCCCTTGCCTCCTGTTACCATCCGGCCTAGACGCACAGTTTAGGACCCCCTACCCGAGATCCGCCGGTTTTGACACTGACATTGGTGCTTTCATTGAGAGTTCCTCTGTGTCGTCGCCATTAGGAAGGATGCCTCGCCCCGTCTTTAAATACGGCACCGTTGCTAAGGGAGCTTTGGCTGTCGGCCAAACCCTCCGGCTAGGTGGTTTTCTTATGACCGCCTGTTCGGCTTCTGCGCCGACGATGACCTCTCGAGCCATCGAAAACAATCTTCATGTCAGTTCGGAACTCACCGAGCAGTTAGATCCAATGGAGCTCTCTTCTATAAACGAGCTCTTGGATCGCTTCGCCGCCCTGGGAGTCGCTACGGATTATGACTAGATTGGGCCTAAAACCGATCTGAGAGAGATTAACTCTCCCCAAGTCACCCATCACGTTGTCGTGGTGGAGGGACAGTGCGGCGACCCTTCGTCTATCTTAAGGACTCGCTACGTCCGGATTCCTGATCCCTCCAAGCCGGATACCCGCGGAGGGGAGGATATCACTCAAGACCTGAACTTAGAGTCAGGCGACGGGCTGGATTCAATGGACAACACCCAGGGATCCAAATTTTCGAGTTCAGAAATTCCTCGGCCTCTGAGCCTCAGACGGGGTGAGGCTTCGGATTTAACTCCACCCACCCACCCCAACATAAGCGATCTATCCAAAATCAGGCAAGAGCCCGACGAAATAGTACATCATTACTGGGCTAGATTCCTCCTGGTTAAGAACAGGCTAAGGGACTGCCGCGAGGAAGACGCAATCTTATTCTTCTGCAATAATTGCACGGACAAGGGAATACTCAACGCCATAAGTCGCCGTGATATCACACGCTTCGCTGACTTCGCGTCCATTGTACAAAAGTATTATGCGATGGAAAGCGCCTGGAAAACCAAAATAAAATTTTGGGACAATCCGGCCCTAAATACAAACCCAGTTTGAAATAAAAGGGTGCAGCATAACCAGACACCTAGGTCAAACACCAAAAAGCAAAAACCCTCTATAAGGCATGGAACCGTACTGGAAGGATGTCTTAACGGACCCTGTAAAATTCACAGTACAGTGGACGCCACACAAACTCACAGCCTTAGAGCATGTTGGATACACCGGCAGGTGGCCAAAATTGGCGAAAACCTCCTAATTCCGGAGGCCACAGAAAGCCACCCCAGAGACACCCATACGGTATTAACAGTCTTCGAGACTTTCGCATCAAATAATATGTGAAAAAGGACACTCCGCGGCCTTACCTAAGTCTACCAAGTAGCAACTATAAACCCATGGAGTGACACGACTATTACCTTTAACGCCAGTGATGAACCTAAATTCCGAACAGCCCGAGCACCAGCCGCATTGGTCCTCAGCCCAATAGTGGAGGGCTTTCGTCTTACCAAGGTACTCATGGACGGCGGTAGCGGATTGAACCTCATTTACGAGGAAACCCTTCAAAAAATGGAAATAGTCTGGAACCGCATTGAGCGAAGCAGCACAACCTTTAGAGGAATAATCCCCAGTCAGGAATCGCGCTGTACAGGAAAAATCACACTAGATGTGGTTTTCGGCATGCCGGATAATTACAGGTCCGAAGAGATCACGTTCCATGTGGCTCCATTTAGCAGCGTTTATAACGTTCTGCTAGGGCGGGAAGCATTTACAATCTTCCAAGCAATACCCCATTACGGGTACATGAAGCTCAAAATGACCGGGCCCAATGGGATCATCACTCTCGCTAGTGATCCGGACATAGCACTCCGCGCCGAAAACAAGACAGCCGCACTGGCCATCGAGGCACTATCCGAAGCACTAGCGGCTGAGGAACTGACTGCGCTGCACTCTACGGTGAATAGGCACGATGTGGTACTCGACAAAAGATCCAAGTCCACCTCCTTTAAACCGGCGGATGAAATAGTCAAATTCCAAGTCCATCCAACGGACCCAAATAAAACAGCTTCCATCGGGGCACAGTTAAACCCCGATGTAGACGCCGCACTGCAAGAGTTCCTACGAGAAAACTGGGATATTTTCACCTGGCACCCTTCAGACATGCCAGGAATCCCACGCAGGCTGGCCGAGCACAGCTTAAATATCCAAACAGGATTCAAACCTATCAAACAGGCTCTTCGGCATTTTTCCGAACCTAAGAGATAGGCTATGGGAGAGGAGCTAGCAAAGCTATTGGAGGCCGGATTCATCAGAGATATAAAACATCCGGACTGGCTAGCAAACCTGGTGATGGTACCAAAGAAGGACAAATCCTGGCGCCTGTGCGTTGATTTTAAAGACCTTAACAAGGCTTGCACAAAGGACCCCTTCCCCTCCCTCGCATCGATCAAATTATTGACGCTACCGCAGGACACGATTCGTTGTGTTTCCTCGACGCATATTCTGGTTACCATCAAATCAAGATGGAAGAATCTGACCAATCCGCAATGGCATTTATCACACCATACGACCCATTCTGCTTCAACACAATGCCCTTCGGGCTCAAAAACGCCGGCGCAACATATCAGCGCATGATTCAGACATGCCTGGCAAGCCAGATCGGCAAAACAGTGGAGGCATATGTAGATGATGTGGTCGTCAAAACAATACATGCCGAATCTCTAGTAGATGACTTGAGGATCACATTTGATAACCTCCGAACATACGACATCAAGCTCAACCCGGAAAAATGCGTTTTCGGCTTTCCAGCCGGAAAGCTCTTGGGCTTCATTGTATCCGGTAGAGGAATCGAAGCAAACCCAGCCAAGATCCAAGCTCTGTCGCAACTGGATATCCCAAAGGACCTCAAACAAATACAAAATTTAACCGGATGCGTGGCGGCTCTAAGCCGCTTTATCTCCCGCTTGGGAGAAAAGGCCCTACCCCTTTACCGCCTCCTTCGGCGCACCGAACACTTCAAATGGATGGATGCAGCCACGACCGGACTCGAGGAGATAAAAGCCATACTTGCAACAAACCCAGTCCTGGCCGCACCAAATATTGGCGAACCAATGCTATTATACATTGCAGCAACAAATCAGGTTGTAAGCGCAGTGCTCGTCGTCGAACGAGAAGCGGACGGACACAGATTCCCCCTTCAAAAGCTGGTCTATTATGTGTCCACTGTCCTCACTCCTTGCAAATCACGGTACCCGCATTATCAAAAGATCGCGTACGCGGTATTCATGGCATCCCGGAAGCTACGACACTACTTTCAAGAGTGTTCAATAATAGTAGCCTCGGAAGTACCACTTAACGATATTATAAACAACAGTGACACAACGGGCCGGATTGCAAGATGGGCCATTGAGCTCCTCCCGCTCGACATAACTTATAAGCCACGGCAAGCCATCAAGTCGCAAGGCTTGGCCGACTTCGTCGCAGAATGGACGGAGGCCGAACTCCCTAAAGAGTATGGCACATATTCAAATTGGATCATGCAGTTCGACGGCTCCAAGATGTTGGCCGGACTGGGGGCTGGCGTCGTTTTGACGTCCCCCACAGGAGACACAGTTCAATACATACTCCAGATTATGTACACGGACTCCAACAACGCAGCCGAATATGAGGCCCTTTTACATGGTCTCCGGATGGCAGTATCCATGGGCATTCAACGCCTAGAGGTGCGTGGGGACTCGAACCTCGCAATATCCCAAATAAATGGAGACTTCGATGCCAAGGATCCAAAAATGGCAGCTTACTGCAACGCCGTCCTAAAAATGTTAGCTCGGTTCGAGGGGCTTGAATTTCACCATATAGCCCGGGAAAATAATCAGGCGGCAGATGTCCTGGCACGCATCGGCGCAAAACGCGATGTAGTCCCCCCCAACATCTTCTTGGAAAGGCTGTTCAAGCCATCCCTAGTATGGGAAGGGGAGCCGAACAATAACACTCCGGACCCAACCGCACTGCCCGACACCGAACATTCTGACATAATCGGAGGCTCTGCCAATGAAATAACACCTTCAGCCCACGTAATAATGGCCGTCATCGCCCCGTGGACAGAACCATTCCTCGCCTACCTCACTAGGCAGGAACTCCCTGAGGACCAAAATGAGGCACGCTGCATAGTGCGGAGATCCAAAGCCTACAGAGTCCATGAGGGAGAGCTTTATAAGAAAAGCACTACCGGAGTCCTTCAAAGGTGCATCTCCGAAGAGGAGGGGCGGAACCTCCTGGCTGAAATTCATGCCGGACTGGGCGGTCATCACGCTGCAGCTCGATCCCTTGTAAGCAAGGCCTTCCGTAGAGGCTTTTATTAGCTGACGGCCCGGGCAGACGCTCAGGACTTAGTCCAACGATGCACCGGTTGCCAGCTCTTTGCAAACCAAAGCCATATGCCACCCACCGCCCTCCGAACTATCCCCATTACTTGGCCCTTCGCGGTCTGGGGGCTTGACATGGTTGGACCCCTTAAAGGCGGCACCCACAAGCAAAAATACTTAGTGGTCATGGCGGATAAATTCACCAAATGGATAGAAGCCAAGCCTGTTAAGACGGCCGAATTCGGACCGGTGATAGACTTTATATCCGGGGTCGTACACCGTTACGGCGTTCCCCACAGCATCATCACTAATAACGGCACGAACTTCACGGCTGACGAGGTAAAACTCTGGTGCAAAAACATGGGCATCAAGCTCGACTATGCTTCCGTCTATCACCCACAAACTAACCGGCAGGTCGAACGTGCAAATGGTCTTATCATCAGCGGCATTAAACCCAGATTAGTGCGGTCCCTCAAGGAATCTAACACGCACTGGGTAGAGGAGCTCGACTCCGTACTTTGGGGGCTGCAGACCACGCCGAATCGCACCACCGGATACACACCATTCTTTATGGTGTACGGCGCAGAGGCAGTTTTGCCCTGTGACATAATTCATGACTCACCTCGAGTGCGCATGTACGAAGAAAGAGATGCCGAGCTCGATCGGCAGGACAGCTTAGACGCATTTGAGGAGGAGCGTGACGTGGCAAAAGCCTGTTCCGCATTCTATCAACAGCAGGCTCGAAGATACCAAAGTAGAGAAGTACGGGCCAAAAATTACAACGTTGGCGAATTAGTTCTACGACTACCGGACAAGAAAAAGGACAAACTCAAGCCCAAGTGGGAAGGTCCCTTCATAATTAACCAAGTCCTGACTGGTAGAGCGTACCACCTGCGAGATGCATCGGATAACCGACTCGAGCCAAACCCATGGAACGCAGCCCGTCTCCGAAGATTCTATGCCTAGCGCCGGACTCTATGTTCGTCTCCTTCCTCTGTCCATTTTTAATATATTTTATGTCTTGAATTTCTCTTCTTCTTCTTCTCTCTCTCTCTCTTATAGCCCTTAAAGGCTCATAAAGTGACGCGCCATCCGCGCTCATTAAACCTGGGGGCTTCTTTAAACAGAAGCTTATTCATACGGGCTTCATGCCCAACACATGTGTCACACTTCCACATGTACCTTTTATTCACCATTATATGCATCGATATGACTTAAGTTTTGGCCAAGCTGTGTTGCCTGGCTCCTGTGCTTACCCCTACGTTCCCGATTGTTCGGCTAGGTGGTAAAGGGATCACCTCTGCGATTGTTACTGCCGGGTCAGCCAGACGTGTACCTCAGACTGGGTGAAGCCGAAAGCTAGCGTTCTTAAGGGAATATTCGGTCGGTGAACTAAAGATGATCTTTTTTATTTTTATCTATACGCCCCCAGATGTTTTTCCTGCGTTTATTTTCGCAGCATGGACATGCACCTTAGGGCATGCCTCCCAGGGAAAGGAACCCCTAACGGAACTATTCTCCCTGGAAGATGTTTCTTACTAACATGTAATATAACATAACTAGTCGGGCACTTGTCTGTTCATGCACTAATGACCCCTACGCCTGGTCTCCATGCATTCCCCGGTTCCTATATAACCGCATGGGAATTCGGACACACTCCGGACCATCAGGTCCCGAGGCTGAAGCGAAAAGGTCGGCCATGACAAATGATCTACAATCCGGCTAGAAGGCATTATAAATGTCAACTAAATTACATAGTCATTTTGACTGATCGTATTCCTCTTCAATACCATCTAATAGGCTGTCTAATTTACAGTCCTGCTGGGAATACTTTGCGGCCAACTCTACTCGGTCGTATACTAAGCTTACAGGGATCTCCTTCCCATCGGGCCCTCTAGGACCGACCTCGGCCATGTGGTTGGGGTCAGCCTTTGCATACCGTGTCTTCACCATGGCCCAGGCCTCCCTAGCGCCTTGACGGCAGGCTGATATCTCCCACAATCGGAAGCACCACCGTGCTCCTTTCAGCTTCTCCGCAAGCTTTCCAAGACCTTCGGGCATGGAGACGGATGGCCACAGGGCCTGGACGACACCTCGCATCGCCTACTGAACTCGATCGAGCAGTTGCGAGAGCTCGGGAAGAAGGTCACCCGTAGAACCTGGCATCTCCTCTATAGGACGGCCTGTCAGCACACCTACAACATCTCCTCTGTAAAAATTGAAATGCATTATGCACTGCTACCTCTTGAGCACTGTGTTGGTTTCCCTTGAAGAGGAAAGGGTGATGCAGCAAAGTAGCGTAAGTATTTCCCTCAGTTTTTGAGAACCAAGGTATCAATCCAGTAGGAGGCCACGCACGAGTCCCTCACACCTACACAAACAAATAAAATCCTCACAACCAACGCAATAAAGGGGTTGTCAATCCCTTCACGGTCACTTACGAAAGTGAGATCTGATTGATGTGATAAGATAATATTTTTGGTATTTTTATGATAAAGATGCAAAGTAAAGAAAGCAAAATAAATGGAAAAGGAAATAGCTTGTTCACGGAAGATTAATAGGATGGAAAATAGACCCCGGGGCCATAGGTTTCACTAGTGGCTTCTCTCGAGAGCATAAGTATTATGATGGGTAAACAAATTACTGTTGAGCAATTAACAGAATTGAGCTTAGTTATGAGAATATCTAGGTATGATCATGCATATAGGCATCACATCCGAGACAAATATACCGACTCCTGCCTGCATCTACTACTATTACTCCACACATCGACCGCTATCCAGCATGCATCTAGAGTATTAAGTTCAAAAGAACAGAGTAACGCTTTAAGCAAGATGACATGATGTAGAGGGATAAACTCATGCAATATGAAATAAACCCCATCTTGTTATCCTCGATGGAAACAATACAATAAGTGCCTTGCTGCCCCTACTGTTACTGGGAAAGGACACCGCAAGATTGAACCCAAAGCTAAGCACTTCTCCCATTGCAAGAAAGATCAATCTAGTAGGCCAAACCAAACTGATAATTCAAAGAGACTTGCAAAGATAACCAATCATACATAAAAGAATTCGGAGAAGATTCAAATATTGGTCAAAGATAAACTTGATCATAAACCCACAATTCATCGATATCAACAAACACACCGCAAAAGAAGATTACAACGAATAGATCTCCACAAGAGAGGGGGAGAACTTTGTATTGAGATCCAAAAAGAGAGAAGAAGCCATCTAGCTTATAACTATGGACCCGAAGGTCTGAAGTAAACTACTCACACTTCATCGGAGAGGCTATGGTGTTGATGTAGAAGCCCTCCGTGATGTAAAAGGCCCCAAGATGGCATCTCACGGATACAGAAAGTTGCGGCAGTGGAATTAGGGTTTTGGCTCCGTATCTGGTAGTTTGGGGGTACGTATGTATATATAGGTGGAATAAGTACGTCGGTGGAGCAACATGGTCCCCACGAGAGTGGAGGGCGCGACTGGGGGAGGGGGGTAGGCACGCCCTCCTACCTCATGCCCTCCTGGTTGCTTTCTTGACGTAGGGTCCAAGTCCTCTAGATGATGTTCGTTCCGAAAATCACGTTCCCGGAGGTTTCATTCCGTTTGGACTCCTTTTGATATTCCTTTTCTACGAAACTCTGAAATAGGCAAAAAACAACAATTCTGGGCTGGGCCTCCGGTTAATAGGTTAGTCCCAAAAATAGTATAAAAGTGTATAATAAAGTCGAATAATGTCCAAAACAGGATATAATATAGCATGTAACAATAAAAAATTATAGATACGTTGGAGATGTATCTTGCACCTATTCTTTTCATGCTGGTTCCATTTTTTGACAATTTATAAACTTTTTATGAATACTAATATAGACGCATGATCTTAATCTATTTTGGATTTTTGTTCACCCTGAAATGCAATGTAGATCTGCCATTGACATTTTTTTGGAGCATTGGTTGAACATTTGCTGAGATGTTGATCGGAAAAGCCTTTGTTTCCTCATAAAATGTTTCCCATTAGTTAAACTTATTGGATACATGTAGTGGGCATGAGGACCATGTACAACTTTTTCCAGTTAGAATTATGTCTGCTATTGATCTATCTTGCTTAATACAAAGAACTCTGCTTGTTTTGGAAACAAGAGGTAATGCAAACATTTAATTCTGTTGTGAACTTCTGATTCAGCTTTGGGGCATGGACGACGAGAAGCGTAAGCATGTTCCTAGCATACCGGACCATGATGGATTCATGAGCTGATGTCACGTGGCGGCTGGTTAACCGGGGGCGGCTGAAGCCATCATCGACCACGAGTTCACGCTAGGAGCACACACTGGTACAACGACGTCCTAAACAAATGGTTTAAAACCCCTTTTTGCGACGGCATTTGGAACCGTCACCAAGTGAGTGTGGGCGATAGGGCGGGTCCTTCCCACACGACCCAGAAATCGTCGGGGATAGGCCCTTGTGGGACCCAGGTTGGGTCCGTGTGCGATCTGGCGAGGCATGGAAACCCAATCATTTCCGTACGTATGTACATCCCACACGGTGAAACCCAGAAATCATTTCCGTAGGTATGTACATCCCACACGGTGAATCCCAGAAATCATTTCCGTAGGTATGTACACCCCACACGGTGAATCCTAGAAATCATTTCACATAGGTATGTTCATCCCACACGGTGAATCCTAGAAATCATTTCCGTAGGTATGTACATCCCACACGGCGAATCCCAGAAAATCATTTCGGTAGGAATGTATATCCCACACAGTTCTCTGTCTGGAAACGTGTGTGCAAGGTGGCCTAACGCAAACAGTTCGCTATCAGAAGCCATGTGTGATTGTTAGTTAATCGAACACGCCTACTTTCTAGAAACCATGCGGGTTGTTTGAGTTCATCGCCCACGGTGCTGTCTGAGCAGCCGTTTGCAATAGAAACCCCAATAAGGAGGGTAATTAGACTATTATTGATAATACATGTACTAATTAAACTGATATTTCTTATAAAACACGCCAGATATTTCATATCCGTGTAAAAGCAACCAGGATTTCATAATCGATTTACATCAGATAGCTTCGGCACTCAGTTACGCCATTACACAACAGCACCAATTTTCACATGCAGCATAAGAATCCTTTGGAAAGTAGCATCATACACGGTAAATAGACAGATGAATCTCATTTGGGAAACTGCAGAAGCGGAAGGAAAATATTGAACCTTCAGTGATGTTGAATGTCCTTGCAAATTTAGGCTAGTGGCTATGGATAATTGCCCGCCCAACCTTCGTCAGCAAGACTTCAATATTGTACCATGGGTGTTGAATGAATACCTTCCTCACCTCTTGACCATGCAGGTGGTTTGAGAGGTAATCATCGGTGAACTGCTTTGAAATGTACTGAAAACAAAGCTATGCATAAATCGTTGTTGTAAATTTTGAAATGGTGCAAGGGGTAAAAACAAGGTAAAAGAGTTGGTACCATCCTATAGTCGACTGATGTATTCTTCATTGTGAAAACAAAGATCTTGCTGTTATTCGTCGCAAGTTTCTTCATCCTAACAATCTTTTTGAGTTTCTTGACTTGACTGATATTCATGGACATCTCATTTCCCCATATGCAAAATGGGTCGAATTGTGAGTCTAAGCCTCTGACAGTAGGACCTACATGTGCAAGACCAAATTTTAAGAAACCTGAATATTAGAATGATTCCTGTAACTACACAATAATGTACTATTAGCCAAAGGACCCTGCTTGAACAAACCTCGATGGTAAACCGCAGTGTCTCCCATTGTTTCCCTGCAACACACATAACGAAGATCTTGATCAGGTTAACTAAGAGTTTCCATACTATCAGTAGAACATGTATTGAGTACAGCCAAATTCCATTGGTGTCACATGCATAACAATACAAAATTGTACCCACAGGAAATGAAAAACAAATTGCAGAACTGAACCAAACAGTTAAATGGACAGCAGACCAAATGAACAAAAATAGTTAACTAAGCACGACATTGCAGAATAGGAACATGTACAAGAAGATAAGACAGTTAACAAAACAAAGAATGCTTGAGAACAGTACTATGAAATGTAGCAGTTGTTGGACCAAAGTGTTAACTGAACATTATATTTCAGAGGACCAAACTATTAACTAAACATCATATTGCATATTAACATTACAGAGGACAAATCACTAGAAGGCACTGGCGGTGGCCTCGAGAAAACATCACGAACTGTATTTTAAAGTAGACAACTGCGCGGCGGTGTCGGTGGTGGCCTCGAAGACGAGGTGCTCCTCCAAGATCTGGTAGTCGACACGCATGTCAGCCATAGCGACCTCGTTCGGGCATGCGACTGCATGCTACTCAGCTCCACGTTATACTACGCGTAAAATGGGTGTGGGTGGCGCTTAATTGGAGGAGGGGGCAGTGATTTTGGTGGAAGGCGTCGCTCCATCTGTCGGGGCATGTGGCAAGGGAAAGGAGGAGGATGGTGTGGGTGGGTGTGGATTACCTGACTATATCGACGGGGCCGCACAGCAAGAAGAAGGGTCGGCGGCGAGGAGGCCGCGCAGCAAGAAGAAGGGTCGCCGGCGAGGAGGCGGTGCTACAAGAAGAAGGGTCGCCGGTGAGGAGGCGGCGCTGCAAGAACAAGGGTAGCCGGCGAGGAGGCGGCGCTGCAACAAGAAGGGTTGCGACGAGGAGGCTGAGCTACCAATAAGCAGCAGTGAAGGTTTGAACTTGGAAAGTAAGGAGGACCAGTGGAAATGTGTCTTTTGGTAGGAGGGAGGGGCGGGCAGATAGATATTTCCCCGATGGCAAAAAAATTCGCTCGGTGCCTCAAAAAACTGGCGCGCAAGTGTGGTTCGAGCGGGGGTGGTGGACTGTAGATGACGAAGCTTCCGGCGTAAGCCAGACAAGACAGTGCGCCAAGATATTTTATATCGCATCCCACACAATTCTTTCTAGTAAACTGTTTGTGGTATACCTGATTTTTTTCATTATGTTTTGAAAGACAAAATGGTGTTACAGAGGGAAAGGATGGTGCTTGAATTGCTAGAACATTTACGTACAGTGAACATGCAACTAGTACATGAGTGTCGTGTTTAAATTTGTAATTATTCCAGGTTCGTTTGGCATTTTTATGCATTAATTGAGTTTTTGGGCATTTAATGTGCATAATTCAAATTTTAACTACAAGCACATGCTCCAATGCACCAAAGTTTGCTGAAAATGACATGTGTGTCTTTGGGTGAATTTATAGGTCCCATGCAAGAAATGGGAATAAAATTCAAACATCTGGGTGTCGTGGCTCAGCCGGAATGATTGAGAAACTTGAGTTTTTAATTCCTGTAAATCCAAAATACAGCTGAAAATCATGAAAGTTGGCATGGTGTCATGACATGGCACCAACATGCTTCAGTAATTTTTTTGGCTAAACCGGGACAAGCTTTGGTGTAAGCTTCTTGCAAACCAGAGCTTCCCTCAAGAAAGCTCCTAGTTCCGAGAGGGAACGTGTCACCTCCGTGTGCGAAACGACATACGTACAATGCCTTCTCCGACCTTAATATTTTTACACGGGCAGATTAGACCAAATAGAAGTATCATGCTAAATTTTGGAATTATTCCGTGTTCCTTTGGCCTTTTTTATACATTAGTTGAGTTTCTGGGCATTTAATGTGCCTAATTCAAATTTGAACTACAAGCACGTGTTGCATTGCACCATAGTTGTTTGAAAAATCACATGTGTGTCCTTGGGTGAATTTCTAGGTCCCATGCAAGAGATGGGAGTGAAATTCAAACGTATGGGCGTCGTGGCTCGGCCGGAAAGATTGAGAAACCTGGTTTTTTAATTCCTGTAATTCCAAAACATGCCTGAAAATCATGAAACTTGGCATGGTCTCATGACATGCAGGAACATGCTGCGGTAATTTTTTTGGCTGAATTGGGACAAGCTTTGGTGTAAGCTTCTTGCAAACCAAGAGCTTCCCTCAAGAAGGCTCGTGGTTCCGAGAGGGAACATGTCACCTCCGTGTGCGAAACGACATACGTACACTTCCTTCTTCCGCCTTCATTTTTTGCACATCCAGATTAGACCAAATATAAGTACCATGCTAAATTTTGGAATTATTCTGGGCTCATTTCGCCTTTTTCATACATTAGTTGAGTTTCTGGGCATTTAATGTGCATAATTCAAATTTGAACTACAAGCATAGGCTCCAGTGCACCAAAGTTGTTCGAAAAATCACATGTGTGTCCTTGGGTGAATTTCAACGTCCCATGCAAGAGATGGGAGTGAAATTCAAACATCTGGGCGTTGTGGCTCGGCCGGAAAGATTGAGAAACTTGGTTTTTTAATTCCTGTAATTCCAAAACACGCCTGAAAATCATGAAACTTGGCATGGTGTCATGACATGGCACCAACATGCCGCGGTAATATTTTTGGCCGAATTGGGACAAGCTTTGGTGTAAGCTTCTTGCAAACTAGAGCTTCCCTCAAGAAGGCAAGTGGTTCCGAGAGGGAACGTGTCACCTCCGTGTGCGAAACGACATACATACATTGCCTTCTCTCACCTTATTTTTTTACACAGCCAGATTAGACCAAATAGAAGTACCGTGCTAAATTTTGGAATTATTCTGGGTTCGTTTGGCCTTTTTATACAATAATTGAGTTTCTAGGCATTTAATGTGCATAATTCAAATTTCAACTACAAGCACATGCTCCAGTGCACCAAAGTTGTTTGAAAAATCACATGTGTGTCCTTGGGTGAATTTCTAGCTCCCATGCAAGTGATGGGATTGAAATTTAAACATTTGGGCGTCGTGCCTCGGCCGGAAAGATTGAGAAACTTGGTTTTTTAATTCCCGTAATTCCAAAACACACCTGAAAATCATGAAACTTGGCATGGTCTCATGACATGGCACCAACATGCTATGGTAATTTTTCTGTACGATTTGCGAAGGCCCACACATTAACAATCAACAAAGTCATTTTGGAACAAGTGTTGTCACATTACAAATTGGAAACACAAGTATTATTGAAACCGTGGGAGTTCGACTTACCAATTACATGCGGCCACGTGTCCCCTTTTTACTGGCTAGGAGGTGCTATGTGGGGTAGCTATTTGAGTATGGGAGGCGTGCGATCAGACCCCTGCGCGTGCTCATTGGGAGGAGAGCCCTTTGACCGCTACCTGCCGCACACCTCCCTCCCAACGTCTCCATTAATGGCGCCTGATCACCTGTTCTACGGCGTGGCTATATGTCTCACTAGACTGATATTTAAGAGAGAAAATTGAAAATCTGAAAAGAAAGTTTTGCACGGATCTTGATGTAAGATCCGACGGACCTATATAGCATCGACTGCGACTGATAGCAAGCATGATGAATATAAGGACGATGACAGTGGATAATAATTGTCTTACATATTTAGAAACATAATTAAAAAAAAAGCCACATGCGGCAACGCCCAAAATACACAAGGGCAAAAGAAGAAGGAAGACAATGATCTGGCTCGCTGATCTCTACTTTCTTGATGCGTTGCTGCAGGCCGTTGGAACTAGTCTCCGCGATGAGCGGGGACGAGCTCTTTCTTATCCTCAAGATGCTTCTTGAGATCATCCACGGATTCCTCCACCAGCCTTCTGCGCTCGATGCGCAACTTGTTATTCTCATCCATAAGTTTCTCAATGGTGACGCCGATCCTCTTCAACAAGGCAGTGGTCTGCTCCTGCTGCTCCGCACTCCCGTCGATCTTCGCCCTCAATAGGTCGCGCTCGGCCCGGAGCTTCGCATTGCTCTCATTTAGTTGTCGGATGACGTCGGTAGACTATTCAAACGAGGCTTGCAGGTCATCCTGCAACCTCGCCCCCTGGAGATCTGATCCATCTACCTATGGACGAGGGCAGACATGCGCTTGTAAGAGTCCTCGCCTGCCCACGAGGCATTTTCCCAGGCCGCCGCGGCAAGGGAGGACATCTCTGCTGCATTCGTGGTGCGGCGGGACATCTCTTCTGCTTCAACGGCGCAGCCGAACCAGTCTACTGCATCGACGATGCGGCGGGTCCTCCGTGCTGCTTCAGCGGCGCGGCGGGACCTCTCTGCTGCTACAGCCGTATGGCAGGACATGTTGGCTACTATCGCGGCGAGGCGGGACATCTCTCGTGTTCCCGCTTCCAGGCTCGCCCCTCCCTGGTGGCAATCTCTCGACCCAGAACTCACACAGGTCATGGCGGATGCAAGGGAACGATGATGAATGACTTTTTTGTTTTTGACTTTTTGTGGATGAGGAGTTGAGGAGGAATGTGCAGTCATCTTGGAGTAGTAGTATTTATAACCGCGTAGTAATACACTCCTAAGTGGGAAACCGTTTAGGTTTTGATCGGTGTGAAAAGCTTTGCAATTTTGAATGTGATGGGATGCATGCACAAAATTTACTGATGGTTATAATCGCAAATAGTTAATCCTATTGAAGTGTATGCCCTCAATCACACACACCTTTATCTGGCTGACTGTTTCTTTTGTGTTGCCTAATCACAAACAGTTCATCCGAGTGAACCGTATGTTGTATATCGCACACACCTTCATCTGGCTGCCCATTTCTTTTGTGTTGCCTAATCACAAACAGTTCATCTGAGTGAACCGTATACTGTGTATCGCACACGCCTTCATACAGCACTATTTGCGATTATGGCATCGCACACAGTTTCTCGAAGGGTCTCTGATCGTAGTGTCGCATTAGCAGCATCCTGCAGTTGTGACATATGGGCAAAGGAGAGGAGATGTTGGTGGTGCTGGAATAAGGTTTATTAGGTCTTCCTCCTCCAACAACATATTACACAATGTACTTAAGCTAATTTATTCTCTTTGATAAAAATGTCCTTCATTTGCTTGATGAAACTTTACTTTCGTAAAATTAATTGAGTTAGGAATCATAACATATACTACTACATCTATGTATGTTATCTATGTGGTTATATTAAACTGACAGTTTATCTTCTTGCAGGAAGGGGTATCATGAAAGATGATCTGGATGCTATTAAAGTTTTATATATGTTGTTGTCCATGTGAGTCATTTCTATGAACTATGGTACTAATCGTCACATAAGGTCATATGCTAACTTGTGACCTATGTACACTTAAAGGTCCTCTCACCTTGGATCATATCAATATGCTATCAATGGCTGAGGTTGAGCTTTGATTTCTCACCACCTGCTTAAATCTATATTTTTTAAACACCTCAATCTTCCTTGAATTTTCTCATACACCAAGCAGCATCGCATGTTAATTGAAGTAATTGGTCTTGAAAAAATGTATTCTTTCATGTCCATGAAATGTAATGCTTTGGGGGAACCTTCAATCAAACTTAAAAAATAAATTAGTATTGATGTTGTTTTTCATAAATCATGAACCAACAAATGCACTTGTTAGGTTAACATGGTAGCTCACTTAGCTGACAGGTCGGATGGATACTCATTATGGGCATTTCAAATGATGCCATTTTTTGAAAAAAAGAGTTCATCATTTGCTTCAAATTTTTTGCTTTGTTTTTATATACTGCATTTCAGGAGACCACACGCTCTTGAAACTTGACACTACATATTCATTATTGTATGCAACAAGTTGTATTTGTTATATTTCTCTATATGGGGCATACTATTGACTTATTTGCAGTGACGGAGGCAGGGCGAGCTGGGGCTCGGGCCAGCATTTTTCACAGCGCCATTACTGGAGCTACCAAATATGATGTTCTGGAGAAAATTTATTTTGATGATTCTGGGAAAGTTTGGAGATTGGTGTGTGATATTACTGATAAAGCACAGACACAAATAATCTAGAAACATACACTATGGATGATGCGCTTGCAGCCATGGGGCTGTGGAATCCAAGCACTTGTTCTTGCATGAAGACAAGGGTTGGGTTATAGAAACCATGGAGCTTAGTCAACTATCAATCCATGTGACGATGTATCTTTTACTCTACTATCAATCCATGTGATGATGTATCTTTTACCTCCCATTAGTTTCTTGTAAATCTTTATCTGGGTATTGAAATTCATAGTTGATTTTATATATCTTTCCTTGGCACTGAAGTTCATAAGCTAACAAATAATATATCTGATTTAGACATTTTTTTCTACTGTGTATGTGTGTGTGTCATGTAGTTAATACTTGGCCAAAATGTGGCCAGGGTTACTTCTTGCGATATGTAGGGCCAAGGGTAAGGAGGACCCTTGGCGGTGTAGTGATGATGAGATGGTGCCTGAACAAAATGGTAAGATGTGCTAGGATTGATCCAGGATATGCGAGGGCAAGTCAATGGGGACAAGATGGTCTCGGAATGAGAGCCAATGTAGCCGGGTGACATCTAATGATTACACCGTTAGGAAGGAGAGGTGGAGGTGGTTGCAGATAGGGGAGATAGATCTATTGGACAAGGAGACCTGCTATGCCAGCAGAGAATCGAAAGCGCATTACAAAGGAAGATGAAGGACACACGTACCAACATGGTTCAAAACAATACAAGGCACCTTCTTCTTATAAAATGCCGCTATTTTTTTGTTGTCACATGGTAATATTATGCTCTCGCTGTCAGGCTTAGGCGCCTGTTTGATGTTTAAACACACTCCAACGTATGATAGAGAAATAAACATCAATCTTAAAACGACTTAATTATTTCTTTGCTTCACTTATATGCACTATAGCCTGTAGCAATGCACGGGCATTTTACTAGCCCCTTTAGTTATCCACTCAAATTTAACACAAGTATGGTGTTACAAAGTTTTAATATTTTCAACATAAGGGACTCTTCTCCTAAGATTTTCACCATACGCAAAGTAATATTTAGATTCCAACCTTCATATAGTGTATTTGTCATGAAGAACTTCTACTATATGAGGGTGCTCAGAATTTATGTTGTAAAATGCAAAGATGACCCCAGCCTCCCGAATTATATAGTCAAATTCATGCATAAGGATAATAGTTGCAATCTTTTTGATTTTAGGTTCATAAGATATCTTTTGTAAAACCGGATGAATATGCAAAAATATTCTCTCGAACTTAACCACATGCATAGAAATAATACCCACATAGGTACAACTCCTGTGCAATTAAACAACTCTTGAATAATGTTCGTCCCATTAATATTTCCTCTATCCACATGATATATTATAGTTTTCAAATTTGTGGGGAACTCATGATCCTGAGGATCATGATTAATATCAAAATTATTAAGTTTCTCCTCAAGATACTCAATAGCACTATCTTCACTAGTGCTTTCAACAATAACTTTCTCATATTCAGACATCGTAGCAACTTCAAACAAGCAAACGGGCAAATAAAAATATTTTTGTGTTTTTGTTAAAAAAATAGAAGTAGGGGAGATGAAAACGAGAGGCAAAGGCAAAGAAAAAGAAGGGCAAGTAGATGATATTTTATGCTAGGGTACTTGATAGGTTTTGATTATGTCTCCTCGGCAATGGCGCCAGAAATTCTTCCTCCTACTTGTGAGTTGCGTTGGGATTTCCTTGAAGAGGAGAGGATGAAGCAGTACAGTAGAGATAAGTATTTTCCTCAGTTAAGAACTACTACTTGTGAGTTGCGTTGGGATTTCCTCGAAGAGGAGAGGATAATCCAGTATAGTAGAGATAAGTATTTCCCTTAGTTAAGAACTAAGGTTATCGATCCAGTAGGAGAACCACGCAACACCTCGTGAACAACACCTACACACAAAATAACAAATACTTGCACCCAAAGCAAAAAAGGGATTGTCAATCCCTTGGTAGTTAATTGCAAGGATCAAATATGGTAGTGATAGATAGATAAACAAAGACACAAAATAAAATAAAAGTAAATAATTGCTGCAAGGTATTTTTGGATTTTAATATATGATAAAGATAGACCCAGGGGCCAAAGTTTTCACTAGAGGCTTCTCTCTCAAACAAAAAGCATACGGTGGATAAACAAATTATTGTTGGGCAATTTATAGAAAAGCGCATAGTTATGATGATATCTAAGGCAATGAACACACCGCAAAAAAGGAGTCAGTCTATTCATGGATACTCTGATCATATACCCACAATTCGTCGGATCCCAACAAACACACCGCAAAAAAGGATTACATTGAATAGCTATCCAAGAACATCGAGGAGAACATTGTATTGAAGATCAAAGAGAGAGAAGAAGCCATCTAGCTACTAGCTATGGACCCGTAGGTCTATGGTAAACTACTCACACATCATCGGAAGGGCAGCAACGTTGATGTAGAGGCCCTCCGTGATCGATTCCCCCTCCGACAGAGTGTCGGAAAATGCCTCCAGATGCGATCTTGTGATAAGGAAAGCTTGCGGTAGCGGAAAAAGGTATCTTGGGTGGCTCTCTGTTGGTTTCCCGATTTTAGAGAATTTATAGAGTGGGAATTAGGTCAAATAAAGGAATGAGGGGCCCACGAGGCACATGGGTGTGCCTACCCCCTAGGCGCGCCCAATTGGGTCGTGACCCACTCTTTCATCTTGTAGCCTCCTCTCGAAGATTCAAGGGTCTCTTATGTCCATAAAAATTGCCAAAAAGATTCATGGCATTTGGACTTCGTTTGGTACTTATTTCCTGGAAAACCAAATACAGGCAAAAAATAGCAACTACCACTAGGAACTAAGTTAATAGGTTAGTCCCAAAAAATAATATATGATTGCATATAATTGCATATAAAATATCCAAGATTGATACTATAATAGCATGGAAAAAACAAAAATTATAGATACGTGGGAGATGTACCAGCCTCGCAAAGGGTTCTCTGTTATTCCCCGATCAATTGCAAAGGCTAGGAGCGGTAGGCTTTTACTGTCACCTTGAATTAGCTCCACGTCCTAAACCTTTACAACGACAATGATAAACTTTGTGGCCATAAGGCACAAATGCTGAGTGGGGCCCCTTCACAGCATTCACAAAGTTATTAAACTAAGCATTCAACAAAGAATCTCATATCCACAATAAACATGTTAGATCCTACACATACCAAGGTTCATCCATATCCTCGAGAACATGGGGTCTACTCACACATGAGGGCCACAAACATCATGACAATAGTATTGGAATACATGAATGAGAGATTCAAATGATACACTAAAGGATCCACTAGGGTTCTTGATGTTGCAGATGATAAGGATGTGGATGATGATGATGATGATGTAGTTGACGATGATGCCAGTGATGATGACATTGTCCTCCTCCGCGGTGAGAAGGATCCCCTCCTTCTCCTTGCCAATCCCTCCTCCGGATGAACTCCGGAGGCTAGGGTTCAATCTTCTGGATGAGTTTTTGTGTCTCTGGGCGTCTGATTCATGATCCGATGCGACGGGGTGAAAATACTTGATCCAGCGGCGGTGGTGGCGTGCCATATGACCACTCATACATACGCTTATGGTCGTATGGAACACCGTCATTCATGCTGAAAGCGTGATGACGTCCATTTCTTTGGCCTCCTCGCTTGATTCTTTTATGGAAACAGATCATCACCTTAAATGCATGATATCACCACCATTTCTATGGATTTTCTCCATTAAATGATAATTGATCCAAAAGATGTTACCTGAGGTATTATCAACAAAAGAAGTGCAGGAAAGCGGTTCACAAAGCCTACTACATAGGCACAAAATACTTAGTAAAAACATCACATAAATTGGACTCATCATAATGGTTTGATTCTCTCCTTCGTTAAGATCCTGGGGAAATAGACAAAAAGGGCGCACGAATGCGCTAAAATCCCAAAAATCCTATGGCTACAATACAAAACAAGAAGTAAGATGCAAAATTGGACTCAGCACGACATGCACCATGGAACCACCTCTACACTACACAGGTGCTCCGCCTACGCCCACAAGCATCGCTGGAGACACCTATAGGCTTCAAACCGACCGAGTACAGATCCATCCAGGCAAACCAGAGAGATGCTTAATGAGCCACCACCGACCGACCTCCATGTCACACGCATTGCCACCGATGAATTATCCAAAATCGCCACAAAGACTCATCAACCTGATAGGAACTTCTGTGGCGCCCCAGCCATATGGTATGCCTTGACCACACCCTTTGCTCGCTCGTGGTATTCGAAGGACTTCCCCACTGCCCCATCCTTGGCATCTAACCGATTAGCCCACTATGACCTCAGAAGGAGAAGGGGGGGTGGAGGTTAGGGAGAAGGCTAGGAGAAGTGAATCTAGCTGATAGCTTATGGACTAGAAGGGACGAGATCAACTTGCCTGGGAAAATCATATCAAGCACTGTCAAACAACTAATGGACGGGAATGCACCTTGACAAAAAAGATAGCCATTGCAAATATGTGGCCGACAGGTATGAAATATCGTCGATACCACTTAAACTACAAACAAATAGTTGATGCCCGGATGCATCCAGAGCGGGTCTGTGGACATTTGACCTAGATTAGTAAATGCGTACGTGTAGTGCAAATTGATATCAGGTATGGCATTAATTGAGAGTTAAAATTAGACAAGGTATTAAATGTGCATGTTGATATTAGGTACAATTTTTTTGGTAAAGGTAGGATATCAGTTACACGCTAGTTATTTGTTAGTGCTATTGTTAATATCTGGTATGATATTGATTGCATGCTAAATATGTTAGTACTCACCAATAGAACCATTTAGGTCATTGGATGCACAGGATTGGCTCGCCATATTAGTTGGATTTGCCTCTTTGGGTCTTTTGTTTTGCACCAGATATAAATATTATAGAATGTTAGTTCATGATTTATTTTCCCATATTAATATGATGGCGTAAATGGAGGGGCCTATTATTTAGCATATGTCAACTCTGGGAGGAACCCTCCACCCCCTCCCCCCCCGAACGATTCCTTTGCCCCAAGAGGGTCCATGGAGCGAACATTTTTGGTCACGTCTACTCCCGCAAGAGTCATTGGGCTTCCCCCAAGAGGAAGGGTGAAGTAGCAAATAACAAGTTTTTCCTTAGTGAAGAACCAAGGTTTATCGAACCAGTAGGAGCTTCTATGCTACATAGGTCAACAACACATGCACACAAAACACAAACAAAACTTGTTGCCAACATGGCAAGAGGGTTGTCAATCCCCTTGTCTCGCTCATTACAAGGTAAAAGACATGTGATAGAGATAATAGAAAATAGTAAAGTGGAAAAATAGTGGCAATTTTGTAGAAGAGTTAGGCAATGGAGAGTATAACCTGGGGCCATAGGTTCACTAGTGAAATCTCTCTCGAAATAGCAAGTAGCATGGTAAACAAATTACAATTAGGCGATTGAAAAGATTGCAATATTTATGAATATGATCATTCATGGTATAATCTCAAATAGGCATTACAACAATGATAAGTAGACTATTAATCCAACTACATCTACTACTAATACTCCACCCAAAAACCTCTATTCAGCATGCATCACTACAAAAAAGGACACTTTCATGATGATATGTGTTTGTCACAGTAGGTCACGTTTTCTGTCATGCATGTACATCCATGATGATTTTATGACAGAATCAAGATAGTCATACCTGTGCTGTCGTAGAAGTGTTCCATGACATTACCAAAATTATCATCATGAAAGTGTCCACTTCCATGATGATAAATCACGCGTCATATAAGTGCTTTCGTAAAGGTTGACTGAGGGAGTCCGGGATTATGGGGTCCCCGGACAGCCGGACTATATCCTTTGGCCGGATTGTTGGACAATGAAGACACAAGATTGAAGACTTCGTCCCGTGTCCGGATGGGACTCTACTTGGCGTGGAAGGCAAGCCAGGCAATACAGATTTGTATATCTCCTCCTTTGTAACCGACCTTGTGTAACCCTAGCCCCCTCCGGTGTCTATATAAACCAGAGGTTTTAGTCCGTAGGACAACAGACAATCATACCATAGGCTAGCTTCTAGGGTTTAGCCTCTCCGATCTCGTGGTAAATCAACTCTTGTACTACTCATATTATCAAGAATAATCAAGTAGGACGTAGGGTTTTACCTCCATCAAGAGGGCCCGAACCTGGGTAAGACATCGTGTGCCCTGCCTCCTGTTACTATCTGCCCTAGACGCACAGTTCGGGACCCCCTACCCGAGATCCGCCGGTTTTGACACCGACATTGGTGCTTTCACTAAGAGTTCCCCTGTGTCGTCATCATTAGGCTTGATGGCTCCTTCAATCATCGATAGCGATGCAGTCCACGGTGAGACTTTTCTCCCCGGACAGATCTTTGTATTCGGCGGCTTCGCACTGCGGGCCAACTCGCTTGGCCATCTGGAGCAGATCGAGAGTTACGCCCCTGGCCGCCAGGTCAGGTTTGAAAGCTTAAACTACATGCCCGATATCCGCGGAGCTTGCTCTTCGATGGATTCGAGCCCCTGCCTTGTGCGCCACACGGTCACGATGAGCATGATTTAGCTCTACCATCGGACAGTGTTCAGGAAATCGCGCCAGTAACCGCTCTGACCCTCAATTCGGAACCAGTTGCACCATCCATGGATGGGTGGATAGACCCTGACACAGAGGTCGTATCCTCAGCGGCGATCTAGCCGAATATCAACCTTACCCTTCACGAGAGCCGTGATGCCAAGCTGCCGGATCCTTCCCGGGCCACGGACTCCGAACCGCCTGTGCCCGTGCCCATCGAATCCGACTGGGCGCCAGTCATGGAGTTTACCTCCGCGGATATCTTTCAGCACTCGCCCTTCGGCGACATACTGAACTCATTAAGGTCTCTCTCCTTATCAGGAGAGTCCTGGACGAACTATGTCCGGCAGGATCAGGATGCGGATGACGAAGAAATTCGCCGCCCACCCACCACCCACTTAGTATCCACTATCGACGATTTGACCGACATGCTCGACTTCGACTCTGATGACATCGATGGTATGGACGCCGATGCAGGAGACGAACAGGAACCACTGCCCACAGGGCACTGGACGCCCACTTCATCATATGACGTATACATGGTGGACGCACCCAAAGAAAATGATGACGAGGAACGGAAGGACACAGCGAAGGGTTGTTCCCTCGAGAAGCAGTCAAAGCGGCGGCGTAAGGGCCGCTCCAAATCCTGCCTCGGCAGAAACAATGACCATATAGACCCAGCGTTAGAGCAGGGTGAACCATTGCCTGACCACGACAACACGGAGAATCAAACCGAACAACCCGACTCCGTCGAAGATAACAGTCCGGACGACATCACATCGGACAGGCACCTGGAGCAACAGAATGCCCATCAAAGGCTTGTTGCCACTGCGAGGAGTCTGAAAAAGCAGAAGTAAAGGCTAAGGGCTGCACAAGACACACTCAGAATCGGATGGAGCGAAGTACTCAATACTGCAGCGAAGTACGGTGGTAATCGCCACACCAAGAGCTACCCGAATTCGATGAGGAGGCCTTAGATCCGCCGCAATTAAAAAACAAAATGGCCATTTGGTCGGCTGGACGACCTCGTGACCAACATAGAGCGGCAAATGACGCTGTGCATAAGCCAGTACGCGATCCACGCGAGGGCTCGCATCAAAAGGACGGCGCAACCAGATCCATATACGGGCCACGCAAGGGCGCTCCAGCGCAATGCAACACAACAAACATCCGAACACCACGGTATACCCAAATACAGGGGTGCTGCATACCCCCTATGTTTCACCGATGAGGTGCTGGACCATGAATTTCCAGAGGGATTCAGACCAGTAAACATAGAGGCGTACGACGGAACGACAGACCCTGGGGTCTGGATTGAGGACTACATCCTCCATATCCACATGGCTCGAGGAGACGATCTCCATGCCATCAAGTACTTACCCCTCAAGCTCAAAGGGCCAGCTCAGCACTGACTTAAAAGCCTCCCCGAAAACTCCATTGGAAGCTGGGAAGAGCTCGAAGATGCCTTTCGGGCAAATTTTCAAGGGACCTATGTCCGACTACCGGATGTAGACGATTTAAGTCATATAACTCAACAGCCCGGAGAGTCAGCCCGAAAGCTTTGGAACAGGTTCCTCACTAAGAAGAACCAAATAGTCGACTGTCCGGACGTCGAAGCCTTAGCAGCTTTCAAGCACAGCGTTCGAGACAAATGGCTCGCTAGAAACCTCGGCCAAGAAAGGCCGAGAACAATGGCAGCATTAACAAGCCTCATGACCCTCTTTTGTGCAGGCGAGGACAGCTGGTTAGCCCGATGCAGCACCAGCGACCCAAGTACATCCGAAGTGGGGGACGGAAATGGGAAATCACGACACAGCAAAAACAAGCGCCGGAATAAAGAAGACAACCCGAAGAGCACGACGGTAAACGCCGGATTCAGAAGCTGTCGGCCAGGTCAGCAAAAGCCGCCCTCCAAAGGAAACAGAGATGAACTGCCAGCCTAAACAAGATTCTGGACCAAATATGTCAGATCCATAGTACCCCCGATAAACCTGCAAATCATACCCATAGAGAATGTTGGGTCTTCAAGCAGTCCGGCAAGCTCAACGCCGAACATAAGGGGCAGGATACACCAAGCGAAGACGAGGATGAGCCTCACAAGCAAATCACTGGGGAACAGAAGAAATTCCCACCAGAAGTCAAAACATTCAACGTGTTACACGTGATAAAGGGGAGAAACAAAGCGACATGCCTAGAGCCACATGCCCCAGGGCCTATCACCGCGGAGTTCTGCCACTGGTCGTCCCAACCGATTACTTTTGACCATCGAGATTACTCGGCAAGTATCCGGCGGGTAGGATGGGCTGCCTTGGTATTAGACTTAATAATTGACGGATGCCACTTTATACGAGTCCTGATGGACGGCGGCAGCAGTTTAAACCTGATATATCAGGACACAGTCCGCAACATGGGGGTAGACCCAGCAAAACTTAGCCATAGCAATACTACCTTTAAAGGAGTAACGCCAGGCATAGAAGCCCATTGCACGGGCTCCCTACTACTAGAGGTAATATTCGGCTTTCCTGATAACTTCCGCAGCGAAAAGTTAACCTTCCACATCACTCCGTTCCAAAGTGGCTATCAAGCACTACTCGGACGTGAAGCTTTCGCTCGCTTTAACGCAATACCGCATTACGCTTCTCTCATGCTTAAGACGCCCGGTCCACGCGGCATCATTACAGTAAATGGAAATATTGAGCGTTCCTTGCGCATGAAAGAACGTGCGGCTGCCCTGGCGGCCGCACACTAAACGGCCTCACCAACTAAAGCATTTGACAGGTCGTTAAGACCACGGACGCGGTTAGACGAGTCCGGCGCAGCTATATGTAATTGATACAGGTTTGATGGCCATACCCCTATTACAATACAAGGGGCTCAACGCGCGCAAACAAGTGGCAATTAGGCTCAATTTTTCTCATCTTGAATTATACATGGTTTCTTTAGTATAACCTACCTTTTTGCACGATAACTTTTCAACTAAGTTCCTCTCTTTTACAAATGACCATCGTGCTACACCCGTCCAGGATAGGGCACAATGGAGACACACGCGCATACGTGCAGGAGGGACCCGCTCCAAGGATTCTTTTTAGATTAAGACCCTGTGTAAACCTTTTTTACTGTCTCTTGTTGATACACATCCCTCGGATTCTCAGTACAACTGAGAAGGATGCTGACGTCTTGGCATGTGGCCACATCAGAATAATGCACGTACCTGGACACCAGGGGCTTATTACAAAGGACACTGTTTAGGCCGGGTTTACACCATAAAGACCGAATACCTTAGGGAGTGTTCGGTGTCGCGAGTTTGGCCTTATATGCATCAGCTCCGGATCATGTCTTTGGTCAAATGTTGGGTTTGCCCGGCTCCTGTGTTTTGCTGCCTTATGTTTCGCTCTATCGCCCTGGTTCATCCGGACGAGCACCTCAGTAGAGAAAGCCAAAAACTGACTGTCATGATATAGCGTGAGACTGTTCAACCACTCGATGACCTATCGGAATCTTAGGGATTCCTCCGCCTTAACGAAGGGCCGTTTCCCGGCCAGGCATGTACGCACCCCGAATTCGGATGAGTGCGGAGCCACCAGGGGCTATATAGTAGCCCCATTGTCAAACTCCTATGGCTAAGTGAAAGTGTTAAAGCATTATAGTCAGGTTGCCTAGTTCGCTGCGCTATCACCTCCTTAATGGACCAAGACGTTGGATCAAGTGTGAACATGCGTCTTCTGCAAACACCCCCGCATTATATGCATGTGGGCTAAAGCTGACGACTGCAATCTTTTAGGTTATATACAAATATACATACGCGGCCGCACAGGAGGCATCATAATACTTTCGGGCAAAAGTATAAATACAGCCTTGATAAACTTAATAGAACATTGTTTTTAAAATAGGAATACGTGTCACTCAAACATAATATTCTTCGAGCACGGGGCCTCTATCGAACGAGCGCCTTCAAGAACTTCTTCAAAATAGTGCTCGACAGCCACTCGGCCTATGGCCGAACCCTGCGCCGCAACAGTGGTGGCATCCATCTCCGCCCAGTATGTTTTGACACGGGCAAGGGCCATCCGCGAGCCTTCTATGCACGCCGACCTCTTCATCGCATTCATGCGTGGCACCGCACCAAGGAACTGCTGCACCGAACTGAAATAGCTGTTCGGCTTTGGCCTTTCCGGCCACAGATGATCCACAACAAACCTCATGGCGAGTCCGGACAATCTATTCAGCTCGTCCCATTCGGCAAGCCGATCAGTCAATGGAAGCGGACGCTCTGGAACGTTAAATTGTGACCAGAATAGCTTGTCCACTTCACGATCTGTTTGATCTCGGAAGTATTCGGCCGCATCGACAACACTCGCCGCCAAGTCCAGATATGCGTCCGCCGAACTCCACAGCCGGTCAAGAGGGGCATACCGAGGATCTCCAAACTTCCTCCGTAGCATAAAAGGTCTCCCAGCCGTGATATCCCCGGCTTGACGTAGCTCCTCCTTCTTCGCTCTCATCACAGAGCGGGTGTCTTTGGTCGCCATTATGGCCTTCTCCAGGTCCGTTGCCTTCGCCCGGTTTTCTTCTTCAAGAAACTGGCAACGATCGGCAGTATGTTTTAACTTTACGGCCATCTTGGCCATTTTTTCTTTGCTCTCGCTATGCGCGGCCTATTTGGCCCTTAACTCTTCGGCCGCCCTTAAAGCGGCCGCATTACTACTCCTTGCTTGCTCCTTGGCTCGGGCAAGCTCCGCCTGAAGGGTATCCACGGTGGCAGCTCCATCTGCAGTCACAACATATTAAAGATACTGGCATCATGCTGCTCTCACTATGTGACATTCACCAGAAAAATCACCTACCCTGCGCCTCGTTAAGCCGCTTGTTAACAAGCACGATGTCGGCATTTGCCACATCCAGTTGCCGCCTTAGTTCGGCAAACCCATCAGTCCGGCTAGCCACCAGAGCTTCAACCACCTACGCATATAGGCGGTCTGGTTATTACCTGGGACTACGATCCTCTGTTTGCCGCCGTTCTCAACGACAACCAGAGTCTTAGGGGCTACTATCTACACAGGGCACACCTAAATATGTGCGGTACTATCAAAAATGTACATCATTTCACGTACCTTAAAACCCATCAGTAGACTCATAAAGGCTTCATGCAACCCGCTTTCGGTGGACGAAATCCTTTCAATCACCGTACCCATCAATGTACGGTGCTCTTCTGAGATAGTCGCTCGCTCTAACAGATCCCTCAGTACGTCCGACCGCATACCAGATGGTGTTGGACTCTTTTGATTGCTCTCTTCAAGAGCCGGACACTGGGGACTTCGGGTGGCCATAGGATTACCTTCTGGCCTTGCCAGATCAGGAGAAACCCTCCACGACGGCACTTCAAGGTCGCCCGCCTCATGCGCTGGGGAGTCCTGGGGAGGCATTTTGCTCTCCATCATCTCTGGAAGAAGATCCCCTGAGGACGAGCTCTGCTGAGAAGGGCTAAGATCCGAACTGCAAGATAAATGCTTCGGTTATTTTCCTCAGAAGTAAGGTAGGATATCTTCACTATTAAGTACTTTTTGATTACTTATAGCTCGTTAGAGTGCTGATCCTCGCGCGGACATTGTGCGACAAGAACACCCTCCGAGGCAGGACCCTCTGCTGGAGATTTCTTCTCCCGTTTGGAAACCTTGGTTTCCGGATCTTCAGAGGTAGTCCTCTTCCTTCCCCGTGGAGAGGGAATGCCAGATTCTTCCCCTTGGTTATCCTCCCTCGCGGAGGCACTCATTCCCTCGGTTGGAATAGGTAGCGATGGACGCCCGCTTTCGCCCTCTTGATTCCCCCTTCATCTTCCTTTGAGGGCACCAGACAAGGTGCTGGCTCACGCATCTTTTCCTGCACCGGATTTTCCAAGCCTTCAAGAAGGGGGCCCAAACACCGGATCATCTTCGCCTTTGTTATCCAGTCCGGGTCAAAGAGCGATTCTTCAGAATTATGTTATGGTAAATAAAAGGACGGTGTGTTCGGCCATGGGATTACTTACTTGGGAAGTGGTGCGGTTGCTGCTCAGGCCCACGTCCTCGGTAGTGTCCGGACACTCCATTTGGGGTCCGAAGAACGATTTGTACATCTCCTCGTGCGTCAGGCCGAGGAAATTCTGAATAGTGCACGGTCCTTCCGGGTTGAATTCCCACATGCGGAGGGGCCGGCGTTTGCAAGGCTGGACTTGACGAACCAGCATAACTTGCATTACCATATCCAGACTGAAATCTCCCTCGAAGAGATCTCGGATGCTGCTCTGCATTATGGGCACGTCCTTCGCTGGACCCCAGCTCAGCCCCTGCTGATCCATGACATCAGTTGTGGTGGAGGGCCCGAGCGAAAGGTGGGGGCAGCTACCCACTTGGCACTTCGGGGAGCTGTGACGTAAAACCACTCTCGTTGCCACAATCCGGACACCTCTGGAAAGGAACCCTTCGGCCATGGAGCGTCAGCAATTTTGCTTATTAGAGCACCTCCGCACGCTGCGTACTGCCCCTCAACCGTCTTCGGCTTCACATCAAAGGTCTTGAGCCACAGGCCGAAGTGAGGGGTAATGCGGAGGAAGGCCTCACAAACGACAATAAATGACGAGATGTGAAGAAGGGAATCCGGGGCCTGATCGTGAAAATCCAGCCCGTAATAGAACATAAGACCCCTAACAAAGGGATCCAGAGCGAGGCCTAGTCCTCGAAGGAAGTGGGAGACGAACACAACGCTCTCGTTGGGTTCGGGAGTATGGACGACCTACCCTCAGGCGGGCAGCCTATGCGAAATTTCAGCGGTCAGATATCTGGCCTCCCTCAGCTTCTTGATATCCTCCTCCGTGACGGAGGAAGGTATCCACCGGCGTTGAAGGCTGAATCCAGACATGATTGAAGGTCCGAAGCACCTGACCTGGGCTGTGGATGTTAGAACTCGGGGCAGGGGAAGGATTCGATTGAACACGGGAGGAAAAAAAGTAAAAGTCTTGTCCCTTTATAAAGAGGGTGAATATCAATCGTCCTCCTCGTGGCCGTTTGGGACTTGCCTAAAATCTAGGAGTCCTAGGCATGGTTGGGTTACCCACGTCCGTATTAATGAGAATCCGTAATAAGGGGAGCACGATCTCTGCTTTGACAAGACGTGTCAAGAAATCGCCTCGCGTTATGTGCGGGGTTGGTTAAAGAAAAACGGTTCAAATAATTACCGGGCCATGGCGTGAGGTCATACTGCCAAAACATGTCAGCAGATTAGATTTCTGGAAATATTATTCTCTCTACGGTGGTATGTGGAACTTATTTTGCACGGTCGGACACTATCCTTGTATTCAAACTCTTCCATGGTGTATTCGGAGGAGGAACCCGCCTTGCACTGCCGAAGACAACACTACGCGTCGGACTCATCGTCATTGAAGCCTCGTTCAGGGGATACTGAGGGAGTCCTGGATTAGGGGGTCTCCGGACAGCTGGACTATATCCTTTGGCCGGACTGTTGGACTACGAAAACACAAGATTGAAGACTTCGCCCCGTGTCTGGATGGGACTCTACTTGGCGTGGAAGGCAAGCCAGGCAATACGGATATGTATATCTCCTCCTTTGTAACCAACCTTGTGTAACCCTAGCCCCCTATATTGTCTATATAAACCGGAGGATTTTAGTCCGTAGGACAACAGACAATCATACCATAGGCTAGCTTCTAGGGTTTAGCCTCTCCGATCTCGTGGTAGATCAACTCTTGTACTACTCATATTATCAAGAATAATCAAGCAGGACATAGGGTTTTATCTCCATCAAGAGGGCCCGAACCTGGGTAAAACATCGTGTCCCCTGCCTCCTGTTACCATCCTCCCTAGACGCACAGTTCGGAACCGCCTACCCGAGATCCGCCGGTTTTGACACCGACATTGACCGACACGTGGCATCCACCGTAACGGGTCACCGTTAAGCTATCGGGTCCGGTTTTGGATCCGATAACCCGTTAACAGCCCAAACCAATGAGGATTTTCCACGTGTAAAATTGTCATTGGTCGGAGGAAACATGCGTTGGCTCACCGTTGGGACAGATGTCATCCATTCATTGGACATGAGGCACCTATGATACGTCAACACGTGGCATGGCCCAACAGAGGACCATTCCGGTGAAAAGGCCGGCCCGTTTGACTTGGTCAAAAGGTAACGGGCCGGCCCACGGAAAGCCTGTTAACGGACTATTCGTATATAGCCCATTTACGGCCTGCTAACTCACGGCCCGTTAAGGCCTATCGGAATTAAGCCAAGTAGCTTCATCTGGGCCGTCCAATATGATTCCAGCCCATTGTAACTTTCGGCCCATGTATGGCCCATGATGTCTTTCGGCCCATACGAGGCCATTTGTAACTCTTGACCCATTAACGGCCCGTGGTGAATCTGGCCCGCAATGAACAGTGTACCTCTTTATACCCATTACGGGCCCATTATTCCATTGGGCCGTTTCCAAACCGTGTTATATTTTGGCCTTCTCAGGGCCTATTTATTCTTGGGCTTATTTCCAGCATTTGGTTACTTACGGACCGTTACTAGCCTTTTCTACTTGTGGGCCAAATTCAGCCTGTGGTTACAGTCGGCCCGTTAATCCTTTGGGCCATTTTCATAGCGTCATCAAATACGGCCGATTAACGACGACCCATGAACGGACGATTCAAAATCTAGCCTGTTTACGACCCATAATGAGGTTTATTATTGGCCCATGTTTGGCCGATCGATCATACGGCTCATAGAAGGCTCATTGATGCTACGGCCCGTAGAAGGCCCATTGTTTCTATGGGCCTTAAAAGGCCCATTGTTTCTACGGCCCGTAGGAGGCCCATGGTAACTATAGTAAATATGTAGCCCATGGTTATTGTGGCCTAGTTTTAAAAAATAGGTTATTGCGGCCACGAGCAAACTACGGAAAAAGAACTGCACTGACTACAAGCAAACAAATAAACAAGACAAAAAGGAAATAAATAAGTAGGCAACTTATGCTACGCTATCACGGCTATTACACATATTACATCCACTGGGCATCAAAGTTTGCCACCAGTGCAAATATAGGGAACAAAGCCGCATATCATATACACTGGTTGTCAAAGTTGGTGACCAGTGCAAATAAACACCGAAGCAAAACAAGTATTGAACTGAAACCACTTCAGAAGAGCTCAAGAAACAATATCCTAGGTACCCATAATGCTGGCAAGATTCTTAGAAAGCTTATTAACTTTCTCTTGTTTGGCGCTTAAATCCTCCAGCACTTGCTGTTGCACCAGAAAGTATGCATCTGAATTCTGCAGGGACTTCTCAGTCCTTCGGCTTCCTGTCGCATAACATCTGATCGATGTCTTTCAACTTGAAGTTGAGACTCAAGAAGCCGAACTGATCCAGGCAGAGAGTTCGAAGAGCTGGTGCCAGTAGTAGTAGCCAGTAACTCGAACACTACATCAAGACAGGACTTTGGGGTTATCTCAGTGTCTTCAATATAGTTTTTATCAGCTTTCTTGGAGACCAACAGGGATGTCACACTATCTTGAACCTTACCTGCATTACTTCCTTTACCGTTGCATAACGGGGTACTCTTCTCCCACATTTTATCCGCATTCTAAAAGAGAAACAAACAAAGACATCACATGTTTACCATGTTGTATATGAAACTCTTTTGGTAAACCAGTTCATCAGTAAGGTGGACAAGATAACAACATGAAACAAACATATATATGTAGTATGGTCACTGTACGACCTATATCATTCTAGTATATGTCGCCAAATCAAGATAGAGATAGTTCGAATCATATCTATTTAAGACAAAGCAGCATAGACAGAGTATAAGTGTGGGAAACTACACAACAATAACAACACTTGTAATGTGCATGGCATGATAACATAACTGTTTATTCAACTGAAACTGAAATCAACATAGAGCAAGTTACAACAGCAAACACGTTAAATAAACAGGTTTAAAACATACCTGTTCCGCCATTGGAGTTTCAATTGCATCCTTCAAATCTGAAATTAGTTGGTATGTGTAAATACAGTGATGCAAGAGCAGAGTAGTATGAACCATGTCTAAGGCACCAGACGTGAGAACAATTCTTCTTTTGATTTAAGAGTTGACTTGGGGTTCGGAGTGGTGGTCCTCCTGCTTTGGGCACTGCAGTTGCCTTACTAACTGCTCGTGTTTGGGTGCTCTGTGGTGGAGACGGTGCTGTGTCAACTGGAACTGGGTCACTATCTGCTGGGGTTGGGGTTAGAAGGGGTGTAGCTGGTTGTCTGTCCAACTGGATAGGGGTACAATCTGCATGAGTCTGGGTTATGTGTGGTGGGGCTGGTTCTTGGGAAAGTACAACTGTGGTTCTATCTGCATCGACAGGTAGCATGATCTTTTCTGAAGACTGTGTTTTTACTCCCACAGATACTGCCATCACCCCCTCCAATTGAAATGGTTGATAAAAAAGAAGAGTAATTGAATGTAAAGACACTGTAAGATAGGCAGGTGCAATGGATAGAAGGGAAGAAAACTGGGCATAAAATAATTCACATTTATGTTGTCTAACCAAACAGAATAGCAGGACATAATTTCACATATATGATGGCTAATTAAACAGGATAGCATGACACAATTTCACATGTATGATGGCTAACTAAACATGATAGAATGACATACTTCAAAATATGATGACTATGTAAACATGATGACATGATGTAACTATACGATGTGTCTATTAAAGTGGTTGGCATGCCATAAATCACAAACATGCCATCGATGGAAACATGATGCCATGATATAATTCACGGATAGAATGACATAATTCAAAATATGATGACTATGTAAACAGGATGACATGATATAACTATATGATGTCTTTAGAAAATGGGTTGGCATGCCATAATTCAGATACATGTTGTCTATGTAAACATCATGGCATGATATAATTCAAATATATGGTTTACATACTAAGAAAGTGAGCAGAGGGAAATCGCATATATGATGTGTCAACTAAGGAGATGGCATTCAATATTGTGTATATGATGTAAAAACTAAGCATTGCAATACAACATATGCATGATATGAGTAATATAACCCTGCCAAGTTTGAGCATACACCTCAGGGGGATAATCGGACTGGTCATCTGCCTCTGAATCCCCCTCTGAAGAGCTATCTGTAACTAGCAAGATATCTGCTTTAACACGTAGCATTGTCTGCTCTGAAGACCTTGGTTTCACTCCAGATTTCTCCATCACCAATTCCAATGGCTGATGCACAGGAAGAGCAGTTGAATATACAAACATTGTCGACAAATGCAACGAGAAATACAGAAAAAGGACGGCATGATATAATTCACATATATGACGCTTGGCTAAAACAACATGGCATTGCGTAATTCACATATATAATGCCTTGCAACAAGATAGCATTGCATAATTCACATATATGATGTCTTGCAACAAGATGGCATTGCATAATTCACATATATGGTAATTAGACACTAAACAGGTGGCATTCACACAAAGCATGTCTAAACTAAGAAAATGACATAGCAATGCAAGATAGCATATGCACGATATGGGCAACATAACCTTGCCAAGTTACAGCATGCACCTCGGGGGGGGGGGGATAGGACTGGTCATCTGTCTCTGAATCCTCCTCTGAGGAGCTATCCGTAACCAGCAAGACATGCGCTTCGTGAGACAACATTGTCTCCTCTGAAGACCTTGTTTCCACTCTAGATTTTTCCATGACTGTGCCGAATGGCTGATGCACAGGAAGAGTAACTGAATGTACTAAAATTGTTGACAAATTTAACACGTAATAAAAAAATGAAGGCATGATATAATTCACATATAAGATGACTGGCTAACCAGGGTGGCATTGCAAAATTCACATATATGATGCCTGGCTAAACAAGATGGCATTGCATGATTCACATATACGATAAAGAAACTAAACAGATGGCATTCACACACAGCATGTCTAAAATAAGCAGATGACATATTTGATGTATAAAGCAAGCAAGGCAAGGCACCATATGCATGATATTACCAACATCAGCATGCCAAGTTAGAACGAAGACCTCAGGGGGTAAATAGGAGTGGTCTTCTCCTTCTGAATCTTGCGGCGTTCTGGGAATGGGGGTCCCCCGACTTGCTTGCATGCGGCCCACAACGCGGCTCCACCGACGGCCATATACAGCCCACCTTCACCAGCAAACATTTAAGACCCTCGCGAGGGGACAAGCCTCGTGAGGCGGACGACACAAGACATCTTCGAGCGCAGCCTCACCAAGCTGGCTCACGAGGGTTGGAGAGATCAAGGCAAGGGACACCTCGCGAGGTTTCTGTGACGCAAGCCATGACGACTGGAGCCAGGCGGGCGCCAGCGTGCGCAGTGTCCTCGTTTCCTCTTTGGTGCTAAAGAGGCAAGCGCAGGCGAGGAGTCCCGAGGCATCACGCAAAGGTTTCCATATCAGTGCAACGAGACCAAAACCAACAGGACAGCAGGCGGAGGTCACCGTGGAGCCCAAGACGGCGTCACCACCAGAGACTTCGGCAGTAGAAGACTACTTTTGTCAGGATAATTTGTACTAGTTGTCTCCCTTCGAATTTGGCCATTGTGGGATCCCTTCCCGCTCAATATTTGGGAAGAGGACCAGGGCCTCTATAAATAGGAGTAGTCACCACAGTAGGGGGCGATGGATCCATAGGGAGACAGGGAGAGGATTCAGTTCATCCTCAACCACACAAGTTCGCCGAGCACAAGAACACCTGTCCTCTGGAGGCTGTTCTTCCCTTATAACTGTTCATCCTCAGCCCAAGAGTCAATCCACCACACCACACGGGAGTAGGGTATTACACCACATCGGTGGCCCGAACCAGTATAAACTCTTGTGTCTCTTGTTCTTTGGGTTCGTCGAGCTAGGCCGTGAGATCATGATGTGTGCGAGCTAGAGGGGGGAGAGATCTTCGTGCGCACCCCAGTGTTCGATCCTCAAGGGTTTTGCCACAACCCGAAATCCGATATTTGGCGCTCCAGGTAGGGGTGCGTCGGAGCTTCTCTTCCGCCAGTTGATCCACCTACACTCCATGTTCCGATGTTCGGCGACCCGAGGACCAACACCGACCGCTGGGCAGCTTGGCCGACCCGGGCGGCGCCATCCACCCAAGAAGACCTCAACCCTACGCCCCATGCGGCACGTTCACCGCCAAACGCTGCGGGGCGCGGGCGGCGCGGTCAGACGCCATCCACCCTTACTCCACGACAAGTGCGGGCTGCCGCAAGGGCCTCAAGCTACGCTGCGGCCATGGTGCCACACACCCGACGTGAACAATCAAACATGAGGGTAGCACTCACGGTGGCTCGGGAACTGCTACGATGTCGGCTGATGGAGAGCGGCCGGGATGCATTGCTGGAGCGCGTCGCCTAGCTACTAGATGCCACAGCCTTAGGAGCACCGCCCTTCTGCTCCCTACTTACGCCTCAGGCCATGGCCTGATCGCACGGTAGGGCTCGCCGCGCCCGCGTGCCCCTGGGCGCGCCAGGAGGTTTCGTCGACACCGGCGCGACTAGCAGCACCAGACGCCCAATCGCGCCCGCGCCACCTCCGATGAGCGCGGGCACAAGCGTTGCCACCCGCGGCCCCAGCGGAGTGCCGCCCTACCATCCTTAGGGCGGCGCGCTAGGCCTGGCAATGTGGAGCTTGGGGCACTTCAGCGAGGTCTTCGAGGTGACGGCCTCGGAGGCCTACATGCCCCGCATGATGGAACAGGAGTATGCGCTGGAAGACGACCCTGGCTTGTTCCTCGAGCCAGGCTGGGAGGAGGAGGCACTAGAAGCTGAGGCCTTCCAGGAGCCCCCCGGGAGCCTTGCCAACCATGCTGGTGACAATAGCTATAGGGTACGACTAATCTCTCAGGAGCAAGCTTACGCTAACCATGGGTCACAGGAGGATCAGGTCATAGCGGCGGATGGTGGCCCTAGCTCAGCGGCCTCCCTTCCACTAGGAGGAGCGCACTGGGGGCTCTAAGGAAGGAGCCGGGAGCAAGGTCCCTCCCCGCATCGCGCGGAGAAGGGCGTCCCCCGGAGGTAGGCCCTCTGCTGGGGAGGTGCTGGTGAGCCTTCCCCCGGGAGAGGACTCGTGGTCGCCGAGGGCGCCGCAGGCGTCCCCTTTGCCCCTTGGCTTCGTCTTGGTTTTCAGACGCACCCATGGTGGTCGAGGGTGGCGCAAGGCGGGGCCCTCATCCGGCGATATGAAGTAAGGCTCGCGCCTGTGAAGATCTTCGACCGTGACACTCTCACATAATAATGAGTGGGGCTGTACACGCCCGGGAGTCTCAGAAGTTCCGCCCTCGGGCCTCGGGGGCTCCCTCCCACGTCGTAGGGGCAGCACTTAGGTCCGCGCTGGTGAGAAGACAAGAAGACTAGACTAGGCACCGGATGCGTGCATTTGCTTTTAATCTCTTTTCTGTAGCCCTGTTTTCTGGCTTTGGATTTAAGTCCGAAGTTGAATTTTCATTGGTGTACGCGGGGGGTGCCTTTTCTCATTCGTGCGATTTCTTGCAATCTGGTTCCTTGCCTTGATTCGGAGTTCGCACCTACTGCCTCCCCCTCACGAGACCCCCGCGAGCGGGGGCTAGTCGCGGCGCGCACGTCCTTCCATGGCTGGCGCTTCCTTCTCACGAGGCCCTCTTGAATGGATCGGCAGGCCCCTTAGAAGCTCACGACCTCACGAGTCGGTCGGGAACTGGCCCTGACTAAGGTAAACTGCAGCAGTAAGCTCGCGCGAGACTCGCGAGCTCATAAAAACACGTCTCCAGCTTGGCCTAAGGAATAGAGGCAGTAATCTGTTTACATGAGGGGCTCCCGCTCCCAAAATGCTCTTACAACTTTCAGGGCCGTGCCCGAGCTTTCACATGCAGGGTCAATGACAAGGAAGCACGGTCCCAATCAGACATATCGCTCGCCACGTCCTCCGGTCACCCTCAGATGCGTCGCTGGCGTCGCCGTAACCATCGCTGGCATCACCGTCATCATCTCCGGGATCAACGTCACCATTGCCGGCGTCGCCCAAACCATCGTCGACCACGTCACCTTCATCCGCGACGACCACCACCACGTCGACCTCGGAGGAGAAGGCCCTGACTAGAGCATCCACATTGTCTTCTACCCAGTGCGCCAGGTCGCCCCGGATGGCCTCAGGCATAGGGGCAATGGTGGCGTCAAAATCGAAGTTGGGGTAGGTGTTCTGGAGCTGGCTGAAGACGTGGGAGAAAGCGCGCCTGAGCAGGCCGCAGATCCTCTCTTCAACAAGCTCATGAGCCCTCTCAGATCGATTCTCCAGGCATTTAACCACGTCGGTGAAGAAGAGGAGGTGACTGGCATAGTCGTTCGAGTGGGGATGAGGGGCATCTTCATCGCAGATGACACCCAGCGCCGCGTTGGCTCTGATCCTGAGGCTTTGGAGCATGGGCATGCTCGCGCTCCTGTGTCCTCCGCCGGAGCGGTTCCTCCCTGCTCTGCTACGCGAATGACTCGGCGCTAGCGACCTGCTGCTGAAGAGAAAGCAGCTCGGCACTGGCGGAAGCCAGCTTAGCTTCACTGAGATTAGGGTGGCTGCGGCGGCTTCCTCGCACTGTCCCGCCTTAGCCAACCCTGACTTGAGGGCAGTAGTCCTGCCCACAGCTTCGGCTTCCACGAGCTTCAGCTTTAGGTCGTACCTGCCCACAAGATCCGCCGAGCCTCGCCCAGCTGACGATCGGCCTCCTCCTGGGCCTTGGACTCGCACGCGCCGACAACATCCTCCGCCTGGGAGACTTGGCGCTCCCTCATCTCCAACCGCTCAAGCTCAAGGCTGCGCTCCGTAGCTTCTAGCGCCAGCGCTTCCTCGCGCTTCAGGATCTCTTCCTCCTCGGCATGCGCCCCCTTCATCGATGCTAGGGTGGCCTTGCTCGCCTCCACCTGCTTCTCCAAGGAGGCACTCCAGGCTTGGAGCTCCCACGCGCATTTCTCTGGGATCTCGCGGTGATGATCGGCTTCCCGGGCTTCTTCCAAGGCTCAAGCGCAGGCATCACACGAGGTCGCAAGAGATGCCTGGGCCTTCGCATTATCAAGCTCGCGCTGGTGGCACCCGAGGTTTATGGCCACCTTCAGCTTATGCCGCTCCTCCATTAGCCGAAGACCCTCAGCCTCGAGGCTCGCGTGTACATCCATGAGTTCTTCACCAAGTCGGCTCATTGCGCCCATCGCCTCCCAAAAGAGCTCGTGGCGGATGACACTCCATTCTTGTGCAAACTTGAGCGTGTGGCCGATTTCGTCCTCCACAGCGGGGGATGCCGACGGGATCCGAAGCGACTCGCTCCCCTTCCGCAGGGGGCTGGGGGCTGCCGCCCCCCCGGTCACCGACTGGGCTTCAGCAGGAACCCGGTTGAGTTGAGGCTCGCTACTCGAAGAAGAAACCAAGACTGAAGTCATCCAGCCGCCGTCTACAACTAGAGGAGGAGCCCTTGGCATGCTCGTCACACCCCTGGAGAGGCCACGAAGAAGAGATGGCAGGTGCGCGGGCTCGAGGCGCCAAGCTAGCGTGTCTGCCTCACTGGCTGACCTCGCGTCGGGGGCAGCATGCTGGCTTGGGACGCTCAAGGCCAGCGGGAGATTCGAGGCAGGAGGAGGTTGCTTCTCAGGGGGATTCGCAGCCTTAGTAGATGGGATCTTGAAGAGCCACCAGCAGGAAGGGAAGCAACACTTGAGGAATTACAAAGATAAGGTACTTACTCATCTATGGCAATGTACTTCCTCTATTTCAATGCCCGGAAGGCGCCGCTGCTGCAGCTTGGGGACCCCTTCCTTTTGTGGAGCACATCGAAGTCTACACGGAGCTGGCCGAAGTGTTGGACGTGGCGACCAGCGTAGGGCATGGCTGGTGAAGCGCCCGAGGAGGCGACCTTAGTAGCGCCTAGATGGGGAGAGCCATCGGGTTCCGCCTCGCGATGACCTCCTGAGGCCTCGGGAGCTTCGACCTTAGGAGCAGCGGATTGCGTCGCCCCCTCAACTGCCACCCCAGAGCGATAGTCATGGGCTCCACGAGATGGCGCCATAGGAGCCATAGGCGGCGTCGACACCTCGGCACCCGCGCCTCCGGCCTCCAATGGGGCTTGCCCCCTGCGTCCACTCTTGGGGCAAGTTCGGCGCCGGCGACAAGGAGGGGAACCACGGTGACGGGGTTCTCGCGGGACCCCTCAAGGTCGACCGGACGCAGCCCCCATTCGTCAAAGGGGGCCATCTGCCCCGCGAACTCCACCTTGTTTGAGCACCAGTACAAGAACATCCCTCCAGTGGCATATCGTCTTGCGAGGGGTCGCCGGCCAGGACCTCGAGCATCGTTCTTCGTGCCTCTAGCAGAAGCCTTGACTCCTGAAGCCTCATGCGATCCTGGCCAACTGACAGGTCCCACATTAGCTAGGAATGGCACTGGAGTTGGGCGACGTGGTGTTGGAGGAACTACTTCATCACCATGGGCGCGGTCAAGCCAAGGTCTTTCAACCTCTTCAACCAGAGCCAGACAAAGGCGAGGCAGGGGCTCCTAAGCTTCTCATGAGCCTAGCCGGAGGTGGGCACGGCCGGCGTCGATGGAGGCAAGAGCAAAGGATTGAGCGCTATGACATCCACATACAGCCACCGCGTCTGGAACCCGCTCGCAGATGGTGGGAGTTCAAAGTCAATCCCCGAGCCGGCCTGGAAGCTCAGGCACCCCGAGCATTGCCGGGGGTCGGTCAGGTGCAGCGAGAAGAAATGGCGCAGAAGGGCTACGGAGGGGGCGATGCCCACCATGGCCTCGCAGACAAAGGAAAAGACGGCAAGAAGAGCGACAGATTGGGGATCTAGGTGCAGCATATGAATCTGGTAGTGGGAAAGCATGACATTGAAGAAGGCGGAGAAGGGAGGGACCAGGCCGGCCCATAGGGCATCGATGAAGAATTGGACCTCAGTGGCCGTTCTATCGACAGAAGCTCGGGACGCAAGCGAGGCCATCATCCCTCCCCATTCGTTGAAGCTGGTGGTGAGTGCAGGGCAGACTTTGTCCATGGCCTCCTGATTGAGCACCCATGATTGGCCGACGGCGGGCTCAACGGCCAGAGGCTGGCTGGATGAGGACAGGGGCTTCTTCCCTTTCTCTGTTCGGTTCGGCGCCATGGTGATGGAGAGGACCGAGCTCAGGTAGGATTAGGAGAGGAAGATGAGCTTCGAAGAAGCGGAGGAGTCGGGGAGCGCGTTACCAGCAATGGGGTAATAACTGTGTCGGACACCTTGGCCGCCTAGCCAGCTGGATAACAAGGCTGCATGGGGAAGCAGGGCCACCCACGTCCAATCAATCGCCACGCGTCAAGCGGGGCCGCAGGCTGTTGGGGCCTGAGGGAGTCCTGGATTAGGGGGTGTCCGGATGGCTGGACTATACCTTCAGCCGGACTCCAGGACTATGAAGATACAAGATTGAAGACTTCGTCCCGTGTCCGGAAGGGACTTTCCTTGGCGTGGAAGGCAAGCTTGGCGATACGGATATTCAGATCTCCTACCATTGTAACCGACTCTAAGTAACCCTAACCCTATCCGGTGTCTATATAAACCGGAGGGTTTTAGTCCGTAGGACAACATACACATCAACAATCATACCATAGGCTAGCTTCTAGGGTTTAGCCTCTCTGATCTCGTGGCAGATCTACTCTTGTACTACCCATATCATCAATATTAATCAAGCAGGACGTAGGGTTTTACCTCCATCGGGAGGGCCCGAACCTGGGTAAAACTTCATGTCCCTATCCTCCTGTTACCATCCGGCCTAGACGCACAGTTCAGGACCCCCTACCCGAGATCCGCCGGTTTTGACACCGACATTGGTGCTTTCATTGAGAGTTCCTCTGTGTCGTCGCCATCAGGAAGGATGCCTCACACCGTCTTTAAAGACGGCACCGTTGCTAAGGGAGCTTTGGCTGTCGGCCAAACCCTCCGGCTAGGTGGTTTTCTTATGACCTCCTGTTCGGCTTCTGCGCCGACGATGACCTCTCGAGCCATCGAAAACAATCTTCATGTCAGTTCGGAACTCGCCGAGCAGTTAGATCCAATGGAGCTTTCTTCCATAAATGAGCTCTTGGATCGCTTCGCCGCCCTGGGAGTCGCTATGGATTACGACCAGATTGGGCCTAAAACCGATCTGAGAGAGATTAACTCTCCCCAAGTCACCCATCACGTTGCCGTGGTGGACGGACAGTGCGGCGACCCTTCGTATATCTTAAGGACTCGCTACGTTCGGATTCCCGATCCCTCCAAGCCGGATACCCGCGGAGGGGAGGATATCACTCAAGACCTAAACTTAGAGTCAGGCGACGGGCTGGATTCAATGGACAACACCCAGGGATCCAAATTTTCGAGTTCAGAAATTCCTCGGCCTTTGAGCCTCAGACAGGGTGAGGCTTCGGATTTAACTCCACCCACCCACCCCAACATAAGCGATCTATCCAAAATCAGGCAAGAGCCCGACGAAACAGTACATCATTACTGGGCTAGATATCTCCTGATTAAGAACAGGCTAAGGGACTGCCACGAGGAAGACGCAATCTTAATCTTCTGCAATAATTGCACGGACAAGGGAATACTCAACGCCATAAGTCGCCGTGATATCACACGCTTCGCTGACTTTGCGTCCATTGTACAAAAGTATTGTGTGATGGAAAGCGCCTGGAAAACCAAAATAAAATTTTGGGACAATCCGGCCCTAAATACAAACCCAGTCCGAAATAAAAGGGTGCAGCATAACCAGACACCCAGGTCAAACACCAAAAAGCAAAAACCCTCTATAGGGCATGGAACCGTACTGGAAGGATGGCTTAACGAACCCTGTAAAATTCACAGTACAGAGGACGCCACACCAACTCACAACCTTAGAGCATGTTGGATACTCCGGCAGGTGGCCAAAATTGGCGAAAACCTCCTAATTCCCGAGGCCACAGAAAGCCACCCCAGAGACACCCATACGTTATTAACAGTCTTCGAGACTTTCGCATCAAATAATATGCGAAAAAGGACACTCCGCGGCCTTGCCGAAGTCTACCAAGTAGCAACAATAAACCCATGGAGTGACACGGCTATTACCATTAACGCCAGTGATGAACCTAAATTCCGAACAGCCCGAGCACCAGCCGCATTGGTCCTCAGCCCAATAGTGCACGGCTTTCGTCTTACCAAGGTACTCATGGACGGCGGCAGCGGATTGAACCTCATTTACGAGGAAACCCTTCAAAAAATGGAAATAGACTGGAACCGCATTGAGCGAAGCACCACAACCTTTAGAGGAATAATCCCCAGTCGGGAAGCGCACTGTACAGGAAAAATCACACTAGATGTGGTGTTCGACATGCCAGATAATTACAGGTCCGAAGAGATCACGTTCCATGTGGCTCCGTTCAGCAGCGTTTATCACGCTCTGCTAGGGCGGGAAGCATTTACAATCTTCCAAGCAATACCCCATTACGGGTACATGAAGCTCAAAATGACCGGGCCCAACGGGATCATCACTCTCGCTAGTGAACCGGACATAGCACTCCGCGCCGAAAACAAGACAGCTGCACTGGCCCTCGAGGCACTATGCGAAGCCCTAGCGGCTGAGGAACTGACTGCGCTGCACTCTATGGTGAATAGGGACGATGTGGTACTCGACAAAAGATCCAAGTCCACCTCCTTTAAACCGGCGGATGAAATAGTCAAATTCCAAGTCCATCCAACGGACCCAAATAAAATAGCTTCCATCGGGGCATAGTTAAACCCTGATGTAGACGCCGCACTGCGAGATTTCCTATGAGAAAACTGGGACATTTTCGCCTGGCACCCTTCAGACATGCCAGGAATCCCACGCAGACTGGCCGAGCACAGCTTAAATATCCAAACAGGATTCAAACCTGTCAAACAGGCTCTTCGGCTTTTTCTCCAACCTAAGAGACAGGCTATGGGAGAGGAGCTAGCAAAGCTATTGGAGGCCGGATTCATCAGAGATATAAAACATCCGGACTGGCTAGCAAACTTGGTGATGGTACCAAAGAAGGACAAATCCTGGCGCCTGTGCGTTGATTTTAAAGACCTTAACAAGGCTTGCCCAAAGGACCCCTTCCGCCTCCCCCGCATCGATCAAATTATTGACGCTACCGCAGGACACGATTCATTGTGTTTTCTCGACGCATATTCCAGTTACCATCAAATCAAGATGGCAGAATCTGACCAATCCGCAACGGCATTTATCACACCATACGGCCCATTCTGCTTCAACACAATGCCCTTCGGGCTCAAAAACGCCGGCGCAACATATCAGTGAATAATTCAGACATGTCTGGCAAGCCAGATCGGCAAAATAGTGGAGGCATATGTAGATGATGTGGTCGTCAAAACAAGACATGTTGAATCTCTAGTAGACGACTTGAGGCTCACATTTGATAACCTCCGAACATACGACATCAAGCTCAACCCGGAAAAATGCGTTTTGGGCGTTCTAGCCGGAAAGCTCTTGGGCTTCATTGTATCCGGTAGAGGAGTCGAAGCAAACCCAGCCAAGATCCGAGCTCTGTCGCAACTGGATATCCCAGAGGATCTCAAACAAATACAAAAGTTAACCGGATGCGTGGCGGCTCTAAGCCGCTTTATCTCCCGCTTGGGAGAAAAGGCCCTACCCCTTTACCGCCTCCTTCGGCGCACCGAACACTTCGAATGGACGGTTGCAGCCACGGCCGGACTCGAGGAGATAAAAGTCATACTTGCAACAAACCCAGTCCTGGCCACGCCAAATATTGGCGAACCAATGCTATTATACATTGCAGCAACACATCAGGTTGTAAGCGCAGTGCTCATCGTCAAACGAGAAGCGGACCGACACAGATTCCCCCTTCAAAAGCAGGTCTATTATGTGTCCACTGTCCTCACTCCTTGCAAATCACGGTACCCGCATTATCAAAAGATCGCGTACGTGGTATTCATGGCATCCCGGAAGCTACGACACTACTTTCAAGAGTGTTCAATAACAGTAGCCTTGGAAGTACCACTTAATGATATTATAAACAACCGTGACGCAATGGACCGGATTGCAAAATGGGCCATTGAGCTCCTCCTGTTCGACATAACTTATAAGCCACGGTGAGCCATCAAGTCGCAAGGCTTGGCCGACTTCGTCGCAGAATGGGCGGAGGCCGAACTCCCTAAAGAGTATGGCACATATTCAAATTGGATCATGCATTTTGCCGGCTCCAAGATGTTGGCCGAACTGGGGGCTGGCGTCGTTTTGAAGTCCCCCACAGGAGACACAGTTCAATACGTACTCCAGATTATGTACACGGACTCCAACAACGCAGCCGAATATGAGGCCCTTTTACATGGTCTCCGGATGGCAGTATCCATGGGCATTGAACGCCTAGAGGTGCGTGGGGACTCGAACCTCGCAATATCCCAAATAAATGGAGACTTCGATGCCAAGGATCCAAAAATGGCAGCTTACCGCAACGCCATCCTAAAAATGTCAGCTCGGTTCGAGGGGCTTGAATTTCACCATATAGCCTGGGAAAATAATCAGGCGGCAGATGTCCTGGCACGCATCGGCGCAAAACGCGATGTAGTCCCCCCCAACATCTTCTTGGAAAGGCTGTTCAAGCCATCCGTAGTATGGGAAGGGGAGCCGAACAATTACACCCCGGACCCAACTGCACTGCCCGACACCGAACATTCTGACACAATCGGAGGCTCTGCCAATGAAATAACACCTTCAGCCCACATAATAATGGCTATCATCGCCCCGTGGACAGAACCATTCCTCGCCTACCTCACTAGGCAGGAACTCCCCGAGGACCAAAATGAGGCACGCTGCATAGTGCGGCGATCCAAAGCCTACAGAGTCCATGAGGGAGAGCTTTATAAGAAAAGCACTACCGGAGTCCTTCAAAGGTGCATCTCCGAAGAGGAGGGGCGGAACCTCCTGGCTGAAATTCATGCCAGACTGGGCGGTCATCACGCTGCAGCTCGATCCCTTGTAAGCAAGGCCTTCCGTACAGGCTTTTATTGGCCGACGGCCCGGGCAGACGTTCAGGACTTAGTCCAACGATGCACCGGTTGCCAGCTCTTTGCAAACCAAAGCCATATGCCACCCACCGCCCTCCGAACTATCCCCATTACTTGGCCCTTCGCGGTCTGGGGGCTTGACATGGTTGGACCCCTTAAAGGCGGCACCCACAAGCAAAAATACTTACTGGTCATGGTGGATAAATTCACCAAATGGATAGAAGCCAAGCCTGTAAAGACGGCCGAATCCGGACCGGTGATAGACTTTATATCCGGGGTCGTACACCGTTACGGCATTCCCCTCAGCATCATCACTGATAACGGCACGAAGTTCACGGCTGACAAGGTAAAACTCTGGTGCAAAAACATGGGCATCAAGCTCGACTATGCTTCTGTCTATCACCCACAAACTAACGGCCAGGTCAAACGTGCAAATGGTCTTATTTGAGCGGCATTACACCCAGATTAGTGTGGTCCCTCAAGGAATCTAACACGCACTGGGTAGAGGAGCTCGACTCCGTACTCTGGGGGCTGCGGACCACGCCGAATCGCACCACCGGATACACACCATTCTTTATGGTGTACGGCGCAGAGGCAGTTTTGCCCTGTGACATAATTCATGACTCACCTCGAGTGCGCATGTACGAAGAAAGAGAAGCCGAGCTCGATCAGCAGGACAGCTTAGACGCATTGGAGGAGGAGCGTGATGTGGCAAAAGCCCGTTCCGCATTCTATCAGCAGCAGGCTCAAAGATACCAAAGCAGAGAAGTACGAGCCAAAAATTACAACATTGGCGAATTAGTTCTACGACTACCGGACAAGAAAAAGGACAAACTCAAGCCCAAGTGGGAAGGTCCCCTCATGATTGACCAAGTCCTGACTGGTGGAGCGTACCGCCTGCGAGATGCATCAGATAACCAACTCGAGCCGAACCCATGGAACGCAGCCCGTCTCCGAAGATTCTATGCCTAGCGCCGGACTCTATGTCCGTCTCCTTCCTCTGTCCATTTTTTATATATTTTCTGTCTTGCATTTCTCTTCTTCTCTCTCTCTCTCTCTCTTATAGCCCTTAAAGGCTCATAAAGTGACGCGCCATCCGCGCTCATTAAACCTGGGGGCTTCTTTAAACAGAAGCTTATTCATACGGGCTTCATGCCCAACACATTCGTCACACTTCCGCATGTACCTTTTATTAACCATTATACGCATCGATATGACTTAAGTTTTGGCCAAGCTGGGTTTCCTGGCTCCTGTGCTTACCCCTAGGTTCCCGATTGTTCGGCTAGGTGGTAAAGGGAGCACCTCTGCGATTGTTACTACCGGGTCAGCCGGACGTGTACCTCCGATTGGGTGAAGCCGAAAGCTAGCGTTCTTAAGGGAATATTCGGTCGGTGAACTAAAGATGATCTTTTTTATTTTTATCTATACACCCCTAGATGTTTTTCCTGCGTTTCTTTTCACAGCATGGACATGCACCTTAGGTCATGCCTCCCAGGGAAAGGAACCCCTAACGGAACTATTCTCCCTGGAAGATGTTTCTTACTAACATGTAATATAACATAACTAGTGGGGCACTTGTCTGTTCACGGACTAATGACCCCTACGCCTGATCTCCATGCATTCCCCGGTTCCTATATAACAGCATGGGAATTTGGACACACTTCGGACCGTCAGGTCCCGAGGCTGAAGCGAAAAGGTCGGCCATGAAAAATGATCTACAATCCGGCTAGAAGGCATTATAAATGTCAACTAAATTACATAGTCATTTTGACTGATCGTATTCCTCTTCAATATCATCTAACAGGCTGTCTAATTTACAGTCCTGCTGGGAATACTTTGCGGCCAACTCTACTTGGCCGTATACTAAGCTTACAGGGATCTCCTTCCCATCGGGCCCTATAGGACCGACCTCGGCCATGTGGTTGGGGTCAGCCTTTGCATACCGCCTCTTCACCATGGCCCAGGCCTCCCTAACGCCTTGACAGCAGGCTGATATCTTCCACAATCGGAAGCACCGCCGTGCTCCTTTTAGCTTCTCCGCAAGCTCTCCAAGACCTTCGGGCATGGAGACGGATGGCCACAGGGCCTGGGCGACACCTCGCATCGCCTGCTGAACTCGATCGAGCAGTTGCGAGAGCTCGGGAAGAAGGTCACCCGTAGAACCGGGCATCTCCTCTGTAGGACGGCCTGTCAGCACACCTACAGACATTGCTCTGTTAGTCGACTTCCCCGCCGAACTTTCTTTCAAAAGGTTCGTTCAAGCACTTACTAAATATGCCGCGCCGAAGCCGTTGATTCTCCTTCACGGAGTCTAACAGCTGGGCACGAACATGTTTCAGCTCGACGCCCAGCTTGGTGTTGGCATCTCGGAGATCGTTCTGCTCCCCCATCACTTTTAACAGCACCCTCTCACCAGCCTTTAGCTGGCGTAGGAGGCGTTGCCTTTTCGGATCCAATCCGGCGCCATCTGCAATTTCATTTGTCAGATTCGCACCAAAGCCGTGCTTCGCAAAATACTTATCTTCCAAAGTGTATTTTACCAGAGGGGGCCTCCTTAGGCTCCCCTGCCGCGGCTAGTGCGGCCTCAAGTTGGGCTTTGCACTCTTCCAGCTCCTTGGACAGTAGGGAATTCTTTTCTGTAAGAACCTGCATAACAAATAATCCTTAAATCAGTTATTTTAACTGTTTCAAGTCTCGGGGGCTACTGGTATATATATAATTACCAAAATTTTCTTACCCGTATGTCTTTTACATATCGCTCCGTGGCTCTAGTTAGACCATTTTGAGTGGCACGGAGGTATGCATCTCCCGACTTAAAGGCATCTAACGCCTCTTGGGAGAAACAAGCGTCGCGAAGAATTGTCCATCGACGCCTGTGGTTCATGGGACTCTCCACCTCAGAGTTGGTGGCAGACAACCTGTCCACATCCTCCATCGGAGGAGCGTCCGATGCGCGCCTTGTGTTCGGCCCCGCTTCCGGGCCAGGCTTTGGAGCCTGGCTGGTGGAGGCGCGATTGGTGGTCTCTCCGAGTATAGTTCGGCGAGGTCTCTTTGTCCTGAAGAGGGCACAAGTGTTAATATGCCCTGAAGGTATGACACCTGGGATAAGGGGGTGCACCATACCTTTGCACTGACGCCCCGGTCCGGACTGCACCTCTTTTCTGCCCACGGGGCCCTGCGGCCCCTCGTTGGCTTGTCGCCGCAGGTTCGGCCTCCTGTTTCTGGGAGGCCGGGATTAGCCCTGGATAATCGGCCGTAATGGCCACCAGGGCGTTGTCCTTGCCCAATTGATGGAACACTCCATCAATCAGATCCACCGAAAGCTCCGGATCCTCTTGCGAGTCTGGGTCGAGGGACCGTCCTTGGTCCCCGGGTTGTGGAGGAGGGCTATTTATTTCTTTAACAGCCTGGCGCAGTTCCTGCGTCGAAATCACTAAGATTACATATTTAACAATGGGGATATAAAACGGATGGGCAAGATGTGATCAATCACCGAGCTTGGAGGATTGTACATGGAAAATCCACCCTTTGGGTCTACACGGAGAAAATCCTCCTCTTCTCCCTTGTACAAAGCGGACAAGGTCTTTATTAGAGCCGCAGCCGAATCCGGCCCCTTACGGCCGTAGCGGGTGGTGTCATCCTCCCCGTTGAAATCCCACATGGGGTGGCCTCTATACTGTAGCGGCTGCACCCCTCGCATGATGCATCCAGCCATGACCCCGATCGTGGTTAGTCCGGAATGAGCTAACAATCTTATCCGTCCCATCAGGTAAACAACGTCCCTGTCACTTTCCCTCTGAGGGCTCCGTGGGCGCCAGCTTAGGCGCTTCTTTAAGGGAGCATTGTTGAATTCAGGGAGGCCGATCCGGACAGGATTGGTAGCGGGACATCTTCTATGTAAAACCATTCCGAGGGCCAGTCTTCGGACGCCTTCTTTGGGGTTCCGGACAGATAGCCGGTCCTGGCGATGCGCCATACTTCGGCTCCACCCACTTGATACATAGACCCCTTCTTGGAACGGGGCACGAGGCAAAATAGCTCCCTCCATAGTCCGAAATGAGCTTCAACACCCAAGAACAGCTCGTAGAGGGCTACAAAGCCCACGATATGCAATACTGAGGCAGGCGTGAGATGATGTAGCTGGAGGCCGTAGAACTCCAGCAGCCCCCGGAGAAATGGATGGATTGGAAATCCGAGCCCCCTTATTAAATAAGGGACGAGGCACACCCGCTCTCCTTTGGAGGGATTAGGGGCGCTCTCCGCTTGCTCTCCGCCGTTATAGACGGCAAGACCGGCTCAAACCGGGATCATATAGGCCGGGGTGAGAAATCCCTTGGTCTGGAGCGTCACTAACTCGCTATGCGGGATGGAGCATCTTTCCCAATATCCAGGCTTAGGGCTGGAAGGGCAGGAGGAGGAGTCGCAATGGCTGGCCATGGTGGAATGGATCTTTGTTGAATGCGCTCTAATGAACACTCGCGAAGGGGGAAGGTGTGGTTTGGATCTAAATCCTCGTCTCCTTAAATAGGTCAGCTTGTTTACGCGGCTAGGGGTGTGAATGTAAAAACACACAGACCTTTCATATTCGTTTGACACGTGGGGAGCGGCCATTATTGGGCACAGAAGCCAAGGAGCGCAACATCTACAAGAAACTGGACTTTATTCAACAGGTACATGGAATTTGGAGGAGAACCCGCCTTGCAATGCCGAAGACAATCTGCGCGCCAGACTCATCGTCATTGAAGCCTGGTTCGGGGGCTAATGAGGGAGTCCTGGATTAGGGGGTGTCCGGATGGCCGGACTATACCTTCAGCCGGACTCCAGCACTATGAAGATACAAGATTGAAGACTTCGTCCCGTGTTTGGAAGGGACTTTCCTTGGCGTGGAAGGCAAGCTTAGCGATACGGATATTCAGATCTCCTACCATTGTAACCGAATCTATGTAAACCTAACCCTATCCGGTGTCTATATAAACCGGAGGGTTTTAGTCCGTAGGACAACATACACATCAACAATCATACCATAGGCTAGCTTCTAGGGTTTAGCCTCTCTGATCTCGTTGTAGATCTACTCTTGTACTACCCATATCATCAATATTAATCAAGCAGGACGTAGGGTTTTACCTCCATCGAGAGGGCCCGAACCTGGGTAAAACTTCGTGTCCCTTGCCTCCTGTTACCATCCAGCCTAGACGCACAGTTCAGGACCCCCTACCCGAGATCCGCCGGTTTTGACACCGACAGGGCCCGCGGCGCTCCGCACTTGCCCTTTGGTTTCGCCTCGAAGCCAAGTCCGAGCACGCCTTGGGCCCGGGGGCTACTGTTGGTGTTCTGGGAACGGGGTCCCCGGACTTGCCTGCCTGCGGCCCACAGCATGGCTCCACTAGCGGCCCTGTACGACCCATCTTCACCAGCAAACACTTAAGACACTCGCGAGGGGCCTAGCCTCACGAGGCGGACGACACAAGACCTCCTAGGGGGCAGCCTCACCAGGATGGCTCGCGAGGGGCGGAGAGATCAAGGCAAGGGACACCTCGCGAGGTTTCTGTGACGCAAGCCATGACGACTGGAGCAAGGTGGGCACCAGGCGGGCGCCAGCACGCATAGTGTCCTCATTTCCTCTTTGGTGCTAAAGTGGCAAGCGCAGGCGAGAAGTCCCGAAGCATCAGGCAAAGGTTTCCATATCGGTGCAACAAGACCAAAACCAGCAGGATAGCAGGACGAAGGTCACCATGGAGCCCAAGACGGCGTCACCACCAGAGCCTTTGGCAGGCGAAGACTACTTTTGTCAGGATAATTTGTACTAGTTGTCTCCCTTTGAATTTGGCCGTTGTGGGATCCCTTCCCGCTCAATATTTGGGTAGAGGACCAGGGCCTTTATAAATAGGACTAGCCACCACCGTAGGGGGTGACGGATCTAGAGGGAGAGAGGGAGAGGATTCAGTTCATCCTCAACCACACAAGTTCGCCAACCACAAGAACACCTCTCCTCTGGAGGCTGTTCTTCCCTTGTAACTGTTCATCCTCAGCCCAAGAGGCAATCCACCACACCACACTAGAGTAGGGTATTACACCACATCGGTGGCCCGAACCAGTATAAACTCTTGTGTCTCTTGTTCTATGGGTTCGTCGAGCTAGGCCGTGTGATCATGATTTGTGCGAGCTAGAGGGCGGAGAGATCTTCGTGCGCACCCCAGTGTTTGAACCTCAAGGGTTTTTCCGGAACCCGAAATCCGACAGAATCCCCCTCACAAAAGTTATCTTCCTCTTGATTACAGTCTAGAATGGGTGGAGGGGGCTGCCTTTGCGCCAACATGGAGCGACGTCTGCATGAAATTTAATTGCCATGCAAGGCTCGTCTCTTTTGCTCTACATGTTCAGTTCCATTGTGTACTATAACTGACATGCATAGGAATAAACCATAGTGAGATTATGTAAGGAGTGCATGCACCAATCCAGAGTGATGGTAGCAAACTATGGATAGACCCAAAACCAATGATAGCAGGCAGATAATAGCTTTAGTTAAAAAATACAGATAATGGCTCCTTTAATGTTTGTTTGCACCCAACATGAAACTCATAGTAGACACCCGAGATTAACCAGATAGTACTGATTGCTGCCCCAATATGTACCCCACAACCATTTAAAAACTCAAGTTTCGGCATTAGTTTGGACCTAACTCGGAGTCTAATAGGTGAACACGTCGATAAAGTAGAATGTCATCATATTAAGCGATGCATAACGTAAGCAGACACAGAAGAGTGCGACCTCTCTTGCGGACCCGTGTAGTCCTCAAGGTCATCTCTTAGTTGATGATGGTAATGTAGTTGTCGTGGCTGCCGGCCGCGGGGAAGAAGATCTGACGTGGCGAAAGATAGTTTGGAGAGCGGATCCCTGCTGTGGTGAACCCTTCCGTCGTTGGAGCAGCTGAGCTGGGGTGGAACACAACTCAACAGGAGCAGGACAAACCACACAAGGTTTTATTTGACACATATCTGTAACAAAAGTAATTGTGTAAGGGCTTGTTTGAATTTGAGGATTCTAACAATGCAGGCATAGGAAATAGACAGGAATATGATAGGACTGCACATGCAAAACAGAGAATTTAAAAACACAGGATTTCTGCCAATCTGGGTGTTTGGTTCACAAGAATTGGAAGATCACATGATGCAAAGAAGCATGGTGAGATTAAGTCAAACCACAAGAAAATGTACGGTTATAATGCTATGATGCTACTATCTCTTTGTCTTGTGCTTCATGAATAGGAATTTGAAAAGGAGTACACGTGGAAATTAAAAGTCCTACGGTTTTTCTTTCAAGGAGACACTAAAGGAACAAATCCTACAATTTTCATTTGCTCCATTCCTTTGAACCAAATGCATGAATAGTAGTACCATAGGAAACTTTCCAATTCCTATGTTTTTCCTTCACTTTTCCTTTCAAGCACTCGCGATTCTAGTAGGCAGGCTTGAGCAAGGAAAGCCTACACTCAAAAAATGTTTTTGTGCTACTTCTACTACTTTGGACCCAGGCCACTTCCCTACTAGCTCAACTCCCAAGCCCACCAACAGATGCACAGCTCAAACGCGCAGAGATAAATAATGATGGCATTCAAGAGAGTCCTTCGCGGATAGCTAAGTTGCCTGGTACCTCACTTCTTGTCATATAGTAGGATAAAATAATCATATTTCACGTTACTACATGTGCTCAGTGGACAATATATATAACATGCATGTAGAGTAAAAAAGAGATGCAACAAGTGTACAACCTCTTTGGCAAAGCCATGTTGATCTCAGCGTGATTGGGTTGGTTGGTGAGGATGCTTCGGCTGACTTAGCTGTCGGAGGAGGCGAAGAAGATCATAGGCGTTTGGAGATCGAGCCCGGGGTACTGCTCCGCTGTGATGGAGGGTTTCTTCGTTGGAGCAGCTCCGGTGAGTTGTACGACACCGAGGCTGAAGCAGGACAAGAGAGACAACGTTAACCTGAGTGGAATTCTAATAGCATCTCCAATAGATGAAGTAAAATACATAACCATAAAGTGCTAGATGTAAAATACATCAGCCGCCCATCTCTGAACTTAACTGTCGAAACTGAATTTAACTGTCGGAACTGAACTTAACTGTTGAAACTGAATTTTGCTATCGAAATTGAACGCACTAGTAGCAGAAAAGCAGTAGCGGCAGCGCATGCGGGAGCTGGGGCAGCTGGTCGTGTAGCAGTTCATATTCAACCTCCACCCCCCTGAGTCGCCAGCCACCACCGGCCAAACTGCGGCCCCCTCCGCCCGCGGCCGGCGGTGCGCCACCCCACCCGCCCTGAAACCACTCCCCACCGCTGGTCTGCCGCCGCCCGACCATCCCTCTACCCCCCCCCCCCCCCCCCGTGCTGTGCTTTTTCTCCGGTGATCCCCACGCCACCGCCGGCGACCACCGCCCCCACCCTGAACCCTAAGATAGATAGTGGGGTACCTCTCCAGCAAGCCCCCCTCCTTGCTACGGCTGGTTCTTCCTTAACTCCGGCGATCCCCCCACCCCCTGAAAATTGACTGACCCAAAAGTCAATTCAGTCGACTGAAGTATAGCCAAATCGGAGCAGCATCGCAAGCAAGAGCAAGAGCGAGAGCAAGAGCAAGAGCCATAGCAATAGTAAGAGCAAACTAGGCAGGGGACCGCCAGCAAGAGCAGACCAGCATCGCGAGCGAGAGCTAAAGCAGCAGCTGCTCCTATTGATGTGGACGTTGCCGCCGAGGGAGCGACACTGTGGAGGAAGTGACCGGCGACGCCGCCGTGGATGGAGCCGTGCCATGTCGGCTCGGAACCGAGCGCCGACAACACCGTGAGATCGAATGAAGAAGAAAATGTGGCGATTGGTGTACAACCTCTTTGGTGGCGCCGATTAGGCCTCAGCTTCATCTGAGGAAACGATGATGATGATGCTCTTCCGGTGGTGCAGGTAAAGACGACGGTGTGGGAATGGAGGTGGTGCGAAAGACGAGGGGTACGTCGGGGCAGCTCCTTGGAGGTCGAGGACACAGTGGCTGAACCGGTGGGACAACGAGATCGACGACGGATCCTCATCCGGTACGTTAGATGAGGGACGTCTAGGTGTTCCTGTGGATGACGTCGTTGGGGAAGAGGCTCTGACTGGGCAGCAGTGAGGTGGAGGACGGAGGAGGGTGGGGTTTCATGGCTGGAGCGGAGAGGTTATGGCGACCTGTGATTTTGAATGGCGAAAAGGAGGCGATGGGAGGGGGAACCATGGCTTAGGGACGCGCTTGTCTAAAATGTGGGGTAAGTTACAAAAGTACCCCCACCAATTTGAGCTAGGCAGTTCTTTCGGTTTAGGGGTATCACGGGCATTTCGCGTGTCGGGATTTCGTAGGAGGTGGGAGTTTTCGCACGTGTTCTAATTTTGGGATAGCAAGGCGCGGGTTGAGATGGAGGGAGTTTTCTAGGCACAACAAGACAAAGATATATCTTAAATCTTTCGGGGTAACAAGGTGAGGGTTGAAGAGGCGGGAGTTTTGTAGCACGATAGAGTGAGATGCTAGGTTGAAATTTCGGCATAACAAGGCGCGGCTTGAAATTTCGGGAGAACAAGCTTAATGTGTACCCAAAAAAAGACAATTCGCACCTCATGACTAGAGAGAGCCATGTCCCGTTTTACTATATTACTAGAAATGCATTCAAATACAACAAAAAATCTAAAAGAATCGGGATAACATACATAACGTGTACAGTACCAAAACAATTTGCACTTCCCTCAACAATAAAAAAACAATGTGTCTTGTCTAGCATATGGACTAAATTTGAGTACATTTTCCCTGTTTGAATGGGATTGTACTCGGGTTAGTTATACAACCATCTAAATATTATCTTCACAACACCTGACATGAATATAGGAGAAGTAAATTCCTATATAAATACGAACTACATGTACATATGATATCAAATTCAAATATATCTATCCATTTTATGTTGAATTCAAATCATAGTACATGTATGCTCTAGCTAGATGTTCGGAATCTAAACCATGTATGATACTATGTACAATATGTTTAACACGCACAACACACACACAAACACCATTTAGACTACTAAGGTACACGTGCATTGCACACATGGGATTTGGCAACCAATTTCTGAATAAATACCACATTATAGCATGTAAGCTTTGAGTCATATATGCATGATATAGATGTTTGTTTAATTCTTATAGTTCATTTCATTCAAAATCATCTAGTTTTATAAGAAAGATAATCTATTTTAATTTTCATGGATTGTGCATTGTGAAGCATAAAGTAAAAAACAAATAATGGCAAATCATGTAGAAAAACATTTGGGCAATTTTGATACGGAAGATTCTAGAACAAAGAAGAAGTTCTTGTGTTTTGAGATTTGTGCATTATGTTTAAGTCCAACCATGGATTCTTCTAGATTGTACATGTGGGAAAATCTGGTGGAATCTAGATGATATCCAACGGCCAGTAGTGCTCAAATTTGCCATCTCTGCACCATCGGATTGGCTTCATCCAACGACCATCTTTCAAAGTTAAAGTTATCCGCACACTATATAAAAAATATAAACTATAATATATAGGGGTATAGATATAGATATGTGATGCGAAAGCCACCCATCATCTCCGATTAGAATAGTGTGTCCATGCACGGATGCAATGTGGTCAAACGATGTCTGCCATCGATATCTCAAATTCAAATCAGTATGGCCTTGTTCAATGTGTATACAGTACAAGATGCTCGTTTCCAAACCACACCGCGCATATCTCAGTTATATTCATGCATGCATGGGTTTCAAACATCATGATCTCTTATTCAAATATTTGAATTCAACTTTACATTGATTATGACCTCACCTAGTCTTTTACACCCACACAATTGTCTTCTCTTTATAATTGTACCACTAACTTTCTCTCGTGCATGCATGCACACACGCTACTAGTTGGCATTATCCAGCGCACACATGCAATCTTTTTCTTCAGGTCAGTCTCCCATGCATGCACACACACACCTCCCCTTCTCCATCATATTGGGCATTCTTTATCTCTCACGTGCATGCGCAACGATCGATGTTCCTCTATGTGTGTGTATATATAGCAAGGTCTTTCATTGTTTTCCACACAAACCGATAAACCTATATATCTAGTGATGTCTCACCCTCTTTCCCATGTCCACATCAATCAATCTATACCTCTCTATATAGGATTACATAGCTAATACACCCACATTAATTATATATCCAACGTACCCCTCTCATCATCCATGCCTTCCGCTTCATCTCTCTGACACGCGCACAGTGGCGAAGACAGGGGCGACAAGGCCCCCCCTAAGATCACTATATATCGAGGCTAATATGAATGTGATCATTAGATAATTGCTGGTAAAATGGTTTAAGTTGATGAATTGGCCCTCCTCGTAAAGGATTAGCAATGATTGGCCCCTTAGCTCATTTATTTTTCATGGCTCTGCCACTGTGCACAACAGCACACGTTCTCGCCCCCTCTCTTTAAATATCGATCTCGCACTTGTTCACTCCTTCATAGTCTCCCTGCACTTGGCCCCTCGCACCATCTTCTAGCCCCCCACTGGATTTTGCCACATGTACAATCAAGCATAATGCACAAACCTCAAAACACAAGTGCTTCTCCTTTGTTCTAGAATCTTCCGTGTCATAACTGCCCAAACTTGTTTTCTAGTTGAATTGCCATTATTTGTTTTTTACTTTATGCTTTACAACGCACAATTCCATGAATCATAAAATATATTAAGGTATTCTTTGATTCAAAGGATTCTCAAAAGAATTTTGGAGGATTATAATCCTTAGGAATTTTTCCTATCTTGGTTGTTTGATTCGAAGGATTGTAAACCATAGAAAATTTTCCATAGGATTCATTTGCACTAGATTTCATAGGAAACATCCCATCCACTCAAACCCGTTTGAAAGAATCCTACGTTTTTTCTATGCAAAATCAAACACTCGTACAATCCTATAGGATTTAAGACAACATTCCACTCTAATCCGAATGTTTTTCCTATTCCCACATTTTGGAAATCCTACGAATCAAAGAGGCCCTAGCTTTTTTTATAAAAACTAATTGATGTTGAATGAGTTGAACTATGAGAATTAAACGAACGTCTACATCAGGCATACATGACTCAAAGCTTACATGCTATAGTGTGGTATTTATTCATAATTTGGTTGCCAAATCTAATGCGTGCAATGCACGTGTACCTTACTAGTACTTCGAGTATGTGCGAAACACGCAAATTAGAATTCCAATGGCATGCGAGACAGTGTCTCTCTTACAGTTCATGAAGCCATGTGGCACATGTGGAGGTGTTGTCGCGACCTCCTTGTGCCGATTGATCACAGTGACGTGCTGGTGGTTCCAGAATATGTACTCGTCCTCTCTGAGGCACAATGGCGGTACATGCACGAAGCGAAGATGTGCACGCACGCCATGCATGCACTCATTCCCTCCCACACACACACGCGGGTACATGGGGGGACGCATTTTTGTACGGAGATCCACCCCATGTGATACTTTGACACGTGTAAAGTCCTTCACTTCACTGATGGTCAATTAATACAGCGCATGCAAATTGAGTGGACATGAGGGAGGAAGAAAGACATTACTACTCCATTGCGTGCATGCGAGTAGTTAAATCATGGTTTGCTACTTCCATTGGTCTCCTTTGTATTTTGTGCAAACCTGCTCACACCTAGTAGTACGTATCAAACCTGAACGTGTTCCCACTATGCATGCTTTAGTACTAGTGCTAGTACTAGGTTATAAAAACAGGAACTAGTACCTAGCCGAAAATCACTCTACCTCTTCCTCCTCATAAGTCTTTCTTGTTCGTCCGTCCTTGCCATGGCCGGTGTGCAGAGATCTAGGTTGAGAACTATCCGAACTACTAATAATAAGGGAGCGGCCACCAAGGCCGCAGAAAAAAAAGAGGGTTCGCCGCCTCGCAGAGACCTTGAAAGATCTATCACGGGTAGGTGATGGTTTCCAGGAGCGCCCTAGCCGCGGAGGCGAACATGACGGCATGCCCGATCCGCTCAATAAGCACCTCAATAAGCATAAGGAATTCATCCACGGCTTGGTGGAGCTACTGAAGGAGAGCCTCGACAACATGCCCGCTGAGCTGAATGAGAAGGGGGAGTTGACCGCTGGATTGGTGATGCTGCTGAAGAAGAGCATCACCTGGGAGAAGAGGGCGACCGACGAAATCCTGCAACTTCAGGAGGACAAGGCGAAGCTCTGCCACGAGCTCGACCTGCTGAAGGAGGAGAACACCGGCTGGAAGAAGCTGCATGAGAATAATATTTCCTCGATGAAGATGTTGCAGGCCCGCGTCATGGAACATAAGGAGGAGTTGACAAAGCTCCGCATCGAGCACTCAGCTGTTGCCAAGGTACATAATGCGGAAATGGAACAGATGATGAAGGCTCGCGTCGAGAAATCCCGCATCATGGACAGAATGAAGAAGATGGATGAGGAGACGCGCAAGGAGATGGAGGTCGTGGAGGCGATGAAGAAGCAGTTACGACTCCGCGGCCAACAACCCTTCATGTAGTAGAGAGCAGCGCCCCAGACTTGTGTGTGCGTCTTCCTTCTTTTTTGGGGGTGATAATCGTCCTTCTTCTTTTGCTCCTGTGTTTCTTCTTTTGCTTCGGGTGTTTCGCCGCACGTGTCACGTTCTCTATAAGGCATGAATAGAACAATGCTAACAATGAGATGACTAGCAAATTAGATCATTTTTATCACCATATGGCACTGGGCTGCCGTGTTTCGTGCTCCTCTGTCGTACTACTCCAGTGGAAAACTTGAGTATATCGCACGGTTCTTTGTTCCTCCTCAGGTCATGACCACATTTATACGAGCAGTCAAATCACAAGGCCCCGCCTTCCAGCCATGAGTCATCAAATCACAAAGGCCCTTGCCTCTCTGGAAACCGACCAAGCTAGACTACCCCGCCCTCTAGCCTTTCAAAAAATTTATACTTTTGTACAGTACTAGTATCGATGGATTGCGCCATGGAGCAAAACTAACAAGATGAAATTAAAGAAAAAAGGTGGTACATATAGAGAGCGCTCATCGCCAAATTATGCATATAGTACTATTAAAAAAGCTAGTACGTGCTTAAATGGGGTGCTAAATTATATTAAAGAAATTAGCATACCTATTTATTTCTTGGGTTCTTATTATTTATGCCACTAGTTGTGTATCACTACTCAGTTTTGCCATTAGAAGTTACACCTACTAAAAAATGCCATCGATCCGTGAAATGCCTTCTCAAAAATGCAATTAGATATCTCGGAAATGTCATCGTTAAGTTAGATGTTTGCTCAAAAATGCCATTAGACATTGTTATTTTCACGGCAGAACCCGTTGACCATGTGATATGACAAAAATAAGCCGATTCTCACAATGATAAGTGTGGCCCCGCTTGTCAGGAGTAACCAAGCAAATAATTTTACAGGAAAATAAGAAAGCTGTTGGGATCAAGTAGGCCCCACACTTTATTTTACTATAGTGAGATAGAGGAAGAGCTGGCATGTTGGTCCATCAGTATTTATGTCATTATAGCATGGCCAAAGAGATTTGAATCACAATAATGGTGTCCAGCACAACACACCCCTCAAATAAAACGAAGCACCATGAAATTCTTTGACAACTAAACTGCTGGCTATATGATGTTGGCCATATCTATTGTACGTATATAATGTGAAGAAACGAGTGGTCATACTTGATACGTCTCCAACGTATCTATAATTTTTGATTGCTCCAAGCTATATTATCTACTATTTTGGACTATATTGGGCTTCATTTTCCACTTTTATATTATTTTTGGGACTAACCTATTAACCGGAGGCCCAGCCCAGAATTGCTGTTTTTTTGCCTATTTCAGTGTTTCGGAGAAACAGAATATCAAACGGAGTCCAAACGGAATAAAACCTTCGGGAACGTGATTTTCTCACCAAACGCGATCCAGGAGACTTGGACCCTACTCCAAGGAGTCACGAGGGTGGGGGGCGCCCCCCCCCCCCCTAGGGTGCGCCCCCTGCCTCATGGGCCCCTCGGTGCTCCATCGACGTACTCCTTCCTCCTATATATACCTACGTACCACCAAACGAACAGATACGGAGCCATAAACCTAATTCCACGGCTGCAACTTTCTGTATCCACGAGATCCCATCTCGGGGCCTGTTCCGGAGCTCCGCCGGAGAGGGCCGTCATCACGGAGGGCTTCTACATCATCATAGCCTCTCCGATGAAGTGTGAGTAGTTTACCTCAGACCTTCGGGTCCATAGTTAGTAGCTAGATGGCTTCTTCTCTCTTTTTGGATCTCAATACAAAGTTCTCCCCCTCTCTCGTGGATATCTATTCGATGTAATCTTCTTCTTTTTGCGGTGTGTTTGTTGAGACCGATGAATTGTGGGTTTATGATCAAGTCTATCTATGAATAATATTTGAATCTTCCCTGAATTCTTTTATGTATGATTGGTTATCTTTGCAAGTCTCTTCGAATTATCCGTTTGGTTTGGCGAACTAGATTGGTAGTTCTTGCCATGGGAGAAGTGCTTAGCTTTGGGTTCGATCTTGCTGTGTCCTTTCCCAGTGACAGAAGGGGCAGCAAGGCACATATTGTATCGTTGCCATCGAGGATAACATGTGCCGGTGCTGAAGAACCCCTTACCTACCATACAAAAAGATTCGAATCGGTAATGGTAATATTATTGGAAAAGGAGTTATTCACGATTTCTTTACTTGTGCCGGTGCTTTGCCCTCTATGGGCGGTTCTATTCTCCATAGAACTAGTAGTCTTGCGGACACTATTGCTATGCTTATCGTTGAACTTGAAAGGCAATTTATGCATATGCACCCATCTATACAAATAGTTTTCCTAGAATTTTCTAATATCGAGGATTCCTCTGTTAAGCGTGCCGCTACTATCTTTTTGGCTCATGAATTCAGATTTATAATAAAAGAAGCCAAAGAAATCTTTGCGCACTATAGGGTGGACGCTGGTCGTCCTCCCATAGAATCTATCCTCTTTGATCAAGAAGAAATTATGCGCTTTCAATCTCTTGACTATGTTGCTTTTAATTAAAACCTTAGAAAAAAGGTGCCAATCAATATTTTAATTGATAGAATCTCTGAACTTAATGATGATTTGGCTATTCGAAATAATGAGCTAGGATGCTCTCTTGAGTTTAGGCTCACAAGGTTCTGTCAAAAGAATGCTTATAATGATGAATTGGTTTTACAATACGAAGGGCCGAAAGAGGAACCTATACCTCCTCAAATTGATCTTGGGGACTTCTGTCCTATTAAATTTAGCCCTTTTTATTACTTTTTCTTGCCTCAAAGAAAACTTGCTGCCGAACATAGAGAATATGAAATGAGTTTCACCGATCTATCTTATTACTACGGCACTACCTAGATCTATCCTCGCTTTTATGCCTAGCTAGGGGTGTTAAACGATAGCGCTTGTTGGGAGGCAACTCAATTTTATTATTATTCCTTGATTTTTGATCCTGTTTAGTAATAAATAAATTATTTAGCCTCTGTTTTGGTTGTATTTTTTTGTGTTTAATTAGTGTTTGTGCCAAGTAGAACCGTTGGGAAGACTTGGGGAAAGTCTTGTTGAACTTGCTGTAAAAAACAGAAACTTTAGCGCTCACGAGAACTGCTTTCATTTTTATTTCAATAGTGATATTTAGTTAACTCTTTTTTCAGATTATTAATAGATAAATTTCCCACGTCAGCGATTTATTTTAGAATTTTTGGGGTTCCAGATCTTGCGCTAGCTACAGATTACTACAGAGAGTTCTGTTTTTGGCAGATTCGGTTTTTCGTGTATTTTGATGAATCTATGGTTAGTAAAATAATTTATAATCCATAGAGAAGTTGGAATACAGTAGGTTTAACACCAATATAAATAAATAATGAGTTCACTACAGTACCTTGAAGTGGTCTTTTGTTTTCTTTCGCTAATGGAGCTCACGAGTTTTCTACTTTAAGTTTTGTGTTGTGAAGTTTTCAAGTTTTGGGTGAATTCTTGTGATGGATTATGGAACAAGGAGTGGCAAGAGCCTAAGATTGGGTATGCCCATGGCACCCCCAAGATAATCCAAGGACACCAAAAACTCAAAGCTTGGGGATGCCCCGGAAGGCATCCCCTCTTTCGTCCACTTCCATCGGTAATTTACTTGGAGCTATATTTTTATTCATCAACACGATATGTGTTTTGCATGGAGCGTCTTTTATTATTTGTGTCTTTGTGTTTTAGTATGCCACAATCATCCTTGCTGTGCACACCTTTTGAGAGAGCCTTACATGAATTAAAAATTGATAGAATACTCTATGTGCTTCACTTATATCTTTTGAGCTATGTAGTTTTGCTCTATGTGCTTCACTTATATCTTTTGAGCATTATAATTTTGCTCTATGTGCTTCACTTATATCTTTTGAGCTATGTAGTTTTTCTCTATGTGCTTCACTTATATCTTTTGAGCATTATAATTTTGCTCTATGTGCTTCACTTATATCTTTAGAGCTATGTAATTTTGCTCTATGTGCTTCACTTATATCTTTTGAGCTATGTAATTTTGCTCTATGTGCTTCACTTAGATTTTTTTAGAGCACGGTGGTGGATTTGTTTTAAAGAAACTATTGATCTCTCATGCTTCACTTAAATTATTTTGAGAGTCTCTTAATAGCATGGTAATTTGCTTAATAATAATATGCTTGGTATTCAAGATTTGTGAAACTTTCTTTTGAGTGTGTTGAATACTAAGAAAAGATTGAAACATGATAATTGTTTTGAGATATGGAGGTGATAATATTAAAGTCATGCTAGTTGAGTAGTTGTGAATTTAAAGAATACTTGTGTTAAAGTTTGTGATTCCCGTAGCATGCATGTATGGTGAACCGTTATGTGATGAAGTCGGAGCATGATTTATTTATTTATTGTCTTCCTTGTGAGTGGCGATCGGGGACGAGCGATGGTCTTTTCCTACCAATCTATCCCGCTAGGAGCATGCGCGTAATACTTTGCTTTGATAACTTCTAGATTTTTACAATAAGTATATGAGTTCTTTATGACTAACGTTGAGTCCATGGATTATACACGCTCTCACCCTTCCACCTTTGCTAGCCTCTCTAATACCGCGCACTTTTCGCCGGTATCATACACCCACCATATACCTTCCTCAAAACAGCCACCATACCTACCTATTATGGCAGTTCCATAGCCATTCCGAGATATATTACCATGCAACTTTCCACCGTTCTGTTTATTATGACACACTCCATCATTGTCATATTGCATATCCCGGTACACCGCCGGAGGCATTCATATAGAGTCATATTTTGTTCTAACTATCGAGTTGTAATTGCTGAGTTGTAAGAAAAATAAAAGTGTGATGATCATCACTATTAGAGCATTGTCCTAGTGAGGAAAGGATGATGGAGACTATGATTCCCCCACAAGTCGGGATGAGACTCCGGACGAAAAATAAAAGAGGCCAAAGAAGGCCAAAAAAAGAGGCCATAAAAAGGAGAAAAGGCCCAAATAAAAAAATGAGAGAAAAAGAGAGAAGGGACAATGTTACTATCCTTTTACCACACTTGTGCTTCAAAGTAGCACCATGATCTTCATAGTAGAGAGTCTCTCATGTTATCACTTTCATATACTAGTGGGAATTTTACATTATAGAACTTGGCTTGTATATTCCAATGATGGGCTTCCTCAAAATGCCCTAGGTCTTCGTGAGCAAGCAAGTTGGATGCACACCCACTTAGTTTCTTTTGATGAGCTTTCATATACTTATAGCTCTAGTGCATCCGTTGCATGGCAATCCCTACTCACTCACATTGATATTTATTGATGGGCATCTCCATAGCCCGTTGATATGCCTAGTTGATGTGAGACTATCTTCTCCTTTTTGTCTTCTCCACAACCACCATTCTATCCCACCTATAGTGCTATATCCATGGCTCACGCTCATGTATTGCGTGAAGATTGAAAAAGTTTTGAAAAAGTTAGAGTATGAAACAATTTCTTGGCTTGTCATCGGGGTTGTGCATGATTTAAATACTTTGTGTGGTGAAGATAGAGCATAGCCAGACTATATGATTTTGTAGGGATAACTTTCTTTGGCCATGTTATTTTGAGAAGACATAATTGCTTTGTTAGTATGCTTGAAGTATTATTATTTTTATGTCAATATAAACTTTTGTCTTGAATCTTTCGAATCTGAATATTCATATCACAATTAAGCAGGAATTAAGCTTGGGGATGCCTGATACGTCTCCAACGTATCTATAATTTTTGATTGCTCCATGCTATATTATCTACTGTTTTGGACTATATTGAGCTTTATTTTCCACTTTTATATTATTTTTGGGACTAACCTATGAACCGGAGGCCTAGCCCAGAATTGATGTTTTTTGCCTATTTCAGTGTTTTGGAGAAACAAAATATCAAACGGAGTCCAAATGGAATAAAACCTTCGGGAACGTGATTTTCTCACCGAACGTGATCCAGGAGACTTGGACCCTACTCCAAGGAGTCAAAGAGGCGGTCACGAGGGTGGGGGGTGCCCTCCTAGGGCGCGCCCCCTGCCTCGTGGGCCCCTCGGTGCTCCACCGACGTACTCCTTCCTCCTATATATACCTACGTACCCCCAAACGAACAGATACAGAGCCATAAACCTAATTCCACCGCCGCAACTTTCTGTATACACGAGATCCCATCTTGGGGCCTGTTCCGGAGCTCCGCCGGAGTGGGCCGTCATCACGGAGGGCTTCTACATCATCATAGCCTCTCTGATGACGTGTGAGTAGTTTACCTCAGACCTTCGGGTCAATAGTTAGTAGCTAGATGGCTTCTTCTCTCTTTTTGGATCTCAATACAAAGTTCTCCCCCTCTCTCGTGGAGATCTTTTTCGACGTAATCTTCTTCTTTTTGCTGTGTGTTTGTTGAGACCGATGAATTGTGGCTTTATGATCAAGTCTATCTATGAATAATATTTGAATCTTCTCTGAATTCTTTTATGTATGATTGGTTATTTTTGCAAGTCTCTTTGAATTATCCATTTGGTTTGGCCAACTAGATTGGTAGTTCTTGCCATGGGAGAAGTGCTTAGCTTTGGGTTCGATCTTGTGGTGTCCTTTCCTAGTGACAGAAGGGGCAGCAAGGCACGTATTGTATTGTTGCCATCGAGGATAACAAGATGGGGTTTATTTCATATTGCATGAATTTATCTCTCTACATCATGTCATCTTGCTTAAGGTGTTACTCTGTTTTTAACTTAATACTCTAGATGCATGCTGGATTGCGGTCGATGAGTGGAGTAATAGTAGTAGATGCAGAATCATTTCGGTCTACTTGTCACGGACGTGATGCCTATATACATGATCATGCCTAGATATTCTCATAACTATGCTCAATTCTGTCAATTGCTCAATAGTAATTTGTTCACCCACCGTAGAATACTTATGCTCTTGAGAGAAGCCACTAGTGAAACCTACGACCCTTGGGTGTATTCTCATCATATTAATCTCCATCACTTTAGTCTTGTTTTTGCTTTTTACTTTGCCTTTACGTTTCACTTTGCATCTCTATACCAGAAATACCAAAGTATTTTATCTATCAGATCTCACTCTCGTAAGTGACCGTGAAGGGATTGACAACCCCTAATCACGTTGGTTGCGAGTAGCTATCATTTTGTGCAGGTACGAGGGACTTGAGCGTGGCCTCCTACTCGATTGATACCTTGGTTCTCAAAAACTGAGGGAAATACTTACGCTACTCTGCTGCATCATCCCTTCCTCTTCGGGGAAATCCAACGCAAGCTCAAGAGGTAGCAGTACTATACCAACTAAAAGATGAATTGTAAGAAATACTAGTATGTATGTACTGAAGGGTTAAAGTAATGAGAGGGAACATAACATAATTCTGTTGGGGGCTTAGCACAACACACCCCTCAAACAAAACTAAGCACACCTGAAATTAAACTAAGCAACTAAACCGGTAGACACTGCATTAGAACCACCATGAGCAATGACACTACCACCTTACTCGGACTCCTCGTCCACGTCCTCGACTTCGTCCTTGTCCCTCTTCCTCTTGGCTAATACTTCTTTGCTTGAACCGCACACTTGGCTCTTGCTCTTCATCCAACCCTTGTAGATGTTGAAACAAAGGTATCCATCCATTAGAGTGTAGTGGATGTCGTCTATATCTAGTACATTCCACTCCCATGCATGATGAAACTTGAACAGAGGTTTCTTCAGTGTACCGTGCGAAGGATGAACCATTGCTCCTGCCAGGGTCATCATTGAATGCTGATCATGGGAGGGCACCAGCCCTTTCTTCTGGAGGTCAAAGGGGTTGCCTACAACGAGGCCTATCTGATCCAGGACATCCCTATCATTCCTAAAATCTACAGTAACAAATTTGACTCGACCGTCCTTGAGGATGTTCTTAAAATCCTGGCACTCAACATCGGCATGGCATATGTAGTAGATCAAGCATAAGTCATGCACGCAAACCTGGGTCATGGCGGGCTTCTTCTTCTCTACCTCCTTTAGAGTCTTCTCGCTTTGCAGGACTATGGTGTACTCAACATCTAGCCCAGCGACCCACTCATCCTTTGAGTTTTTGAACATGCTTCTGAAGCGAGCAAGGCATCCTTTCCCCGTCACTGAAGAATGGCTGTAGATGATGTCGAACTCATCGCTGGTGATGGTTCTAACCTTGTACTCACCGCCAATCATGGAGATTTAGGACGCGATTTGGGAGGAGGGTTAGGATTAGTGGATCTACTGTAATGTGAAAGGACGGGGCGACTAGGAGCGAACTGTCGTAATGTTAAAGGACGTCCGGGGACGAGTAGGAGCGAACTGCCAGCGGTTTTTCGATTGTAAAAATGCTGAGTGGGGCGTGTGAACGGCGGGGTAGTGGCTTGCCTGGTGGATAAATGGATTCATGCATAGTACTATGGGGGCCCAATTAGATGTCATGTCTACTCGACGCCCAGTTAAATGGCTTTCGATGTCATGTCATGCGTCAGGAAAATTACAGGTGATACAAATCTTTCCATTCTCCCATGACACGGGCTTTCGAGAGCCCTTAGATCTGAGATCGAACGGTTGCATGGCGTGATTCTAGACCTATGGGTGAATATCCTGTCCTAGAGGGTTATTCTACAAATTTTCAGCAACTTAGCGTGGGGTCGTTCGATCTTAGATCCAAGGGCTGCCAGCAGCCCGTATCATGGTCGTGCCTACCACGACCGTCGCCTCGCTCGCGCCGGTCGCGCCCTTGGAGATTTAACACGGTGCATTAGGCTATCTGATGTTGGCATGTCATACATATTCATCACTTAGTCACTGATACAAGGTTGGCTATAAGAGTATTTTTTACTTCTCTCTATCTCTTTCTTCGTAGTATTTATTGCATTTGCCAAGGAGTGACCTCTTCCATAGAAATGGTAGTCTCAAGTCATTAAAAGCATGCACACCCCACATCTCTTATTGGTTGATATGTCAAGAAACAAGAAAGGATGTATAAAAGTTAATGCACCGTGCCTAAGTGTTTTGGGATTATTTTGGTTTTCGTAAGATGACTTGCGCACCTAGATGGAGGGAGTAATTAACTTGCCACATCAGACTTCATGCCTATGGGCAGGCTTAGCACATGTATGAGGAAGTACAATAGTGGGCTATAAGCTTGCTTACATGGCATTTTTGCATATGTGGAGCCAAGAGGCAAGGAAAAAGTGGAGGAGTGGGCTCTCATGCAAGAGCCGACCTCTACATGGTGGAGCATTGGGAGAGGCACATGTATACCATGGAGGTGGTCAAGAATCGGGAGACTCACGTCGGTCGTAACGCCACAGTTAAAATGATAAAATGGCAAGTCAAATCACGGGGCCCCACCTGTCCAGCAGTAACTCACTGTCAAATCACACAGCCCTACGTTTGCAGCAGCCTACTCCTTCATGTTCTCGCGTCTCTGTCGAACCGACTAGGCGGAACTGCCTCGCCTACCGGGCGAGAAAAGCCCCTCCCTCGACTTTTAAATAGTACGGTATACTAATTTTGTATCCATGGATTGCGCCATGGAGCAAAGCCTCAAGAAAACGGCGGTAGACATGTACGGAGTATATAGCACGCCCGTTGCGTTCCGATCGTACCCCAGACGGTCGGTCGGTCTGGCACGCCGCTCTCTGAATGGAACACGCAGCATATTGCGTCTGCACACGTGTGGGACCGCAATCGAGAACCGACCATAGGAACACTACCCGGCCCCGCAAGTCGGGTGAGTTAATAGAAGAGAGAGACGAGCGAGAGTACTAGAGAAGTATTATACAAACATTGGTGCCTGGACTATCCCTGCATGACAAGGAAGATCAGTTCGTCCATGCATGTGACCATACTCCAGCAGACACGCCTGGATTGGCTATCGTCTACATATAGTGCAGGCTGTGTTGTACAGCGTTGTAGTCCTGATGAGAAATCTAAAAAAGGTTGCTTGTCATCTCGCAATATTAGCTGGCATGTGCGTCGGATCACTATGAGGGTTAAACAGCGAGAACTGAGTTCCTCCAAGGCGCTGGTCATTGGGGGCTACGAAGACTACTCGGCTGCCATCTAGATTGAGCCGGCTATGTTAGTTAGAACATCTATTGACGGACCCCTTTTCTACGAGTTTATCTTTAATTTGAGCTTTGATCCTCGTCTAGTTTGTCTGTCGGGATTCATGTTGTCTCCTTTGGGTAGTGAGGTTATGGTTTCTTCTCATGTGGCATTTTTTCATGTTATATGTTATAATCCGGTGCTTTAGATCAAAATGATGACAACTGCGCCTCAGGGGCACATGCATGAAGACTTCTCGACAATCATTGACAAGGTCAAGCCGGCTCCGGTAGACAAAAGAAAACTAGTACTCCACTATATAGGCATGAGCATCCGCGCTTGCTTGCTAGTGTTGCTCTTTTCACACTGTCTCATCCTCCCTAGATCTAAACACGAGAACGCTAGCCACACACACATTCTCTCTGCTCACCGCTGGTCACAGATCCAGCCGGATCCTCTCTGGCGGGGAAGGTGAGAAGGTGCAACGTTCACGCGGGCGTCCTCGGCGACGGCTCTTACCCACTGCCGGCGCATCTCGATCAGCATGCCTTTTCGTTCTTTCCCAAGCACCGGTGGCTAGGGAGGGCCTCCGACCCCTTCTTCCTCGCTGTCGTAGTGTGGGCAGATCCGGCCTCCCGCTGCCCACCTAGCGACATCCCAGCGACCCTCAGGTATATCTTCGTTCGAAACCGGCCTTGCACTACTTCCCGAGCTCCTAACATCGCTGCATTTGTATCTTTTACTATTTCCCAGGGCCCCTCGTAGATAGGATCGATCGGCTGTTCAAAAGCCACCTAAATTTTGACTGTTAAGAGGTGAAACGAGTTCATGCACTCGAATCTAGTACTACTTGGTTCAAACAAGGAAGAAAGGGGGTGGGGGTGGGGGAAGATCTGTTACCTGAATCTAGGACTTGGTCGAAAGAGGAAATAATGGGGGCGAAAAGTAGCAGAGACTGGCTATCCAACTAGTCTCTTTGTCTAATAGGGATATAAAGGGAAACACAATACAAACTCAATATAAACCCGATCTATTGGTTGAAAAAGGAAAGAAAGTGGGGACTGGGGGATAAGTCAACACAGTAAGTTCAGCACTAGATTTGCTAGCCTCACACAGTATAAGGTGGCTATACCGAACAAAAATGGGACCAACCTAGATATCCTGTTCTGATGTTTGTTGCCCCGAGCCACTCTTATGTAATGCCACTAGTAAAATGTAGCAGTCGCACTGTTAAAAGTAAGGACACATTAAACAAATGTTGTTTTCTTGTCCTGCTAAATTTCCCATTAAGATAAGTTGCTTCTTTGTGTTAGAAATGCAACTGTCCTGGTTCGCCTACTCTCCCGTGCCCAAATAGCAACTCTGTAGCAGCTGTTAATGTAATTTTGTTGGTAAAATGAAGCAATGGCACCATTAAAGAAATGTCATATTTAATGGTTGTCATAGTTAATCCTAATGCCCACACTAATATCTAGCAATGCTGCTACTTTAGAAATTGCTACTGTCCTTGTAGGATTGCCATTCAGAAAAGGAACATGCTTCTTTTCATGTGATGTATGTTTCATCACTTGTTAGTCACCTTGCTTTCCACCTTTTTTGTGCAAATAGAGATATACATTTCATGCTTGATCTTAGTTGAACTTCACAAATGCTATCCAAATTATAGTTGAAAATTCCAGGAACTTCACAACCAACCTTTATGTTGCTCAATTTTATTGCAACTAATGAAGAAGAAGCTCTTTGGGTTTCGTTTTCTGATGGAAATGGAACCGGGGCAGGAGCCCTGTCGGATTACGGGTTCCGGCAAACCCTTGAGGTTCGAACTCTAGGGTGCGCACAAAGATCTCTCTCTCCCTAGATCGCTCTCGCAACGATCTCAAGGCCTAGCTCGCCGAACCCAAGGAATAAGAGACACGAGAGTTTATACTGGTTTGCGCCACCATTGTGGTGTAATACCCTACACCAGTGTGGTGCGGTGGATTGCCTCATGGGCTAACGATGAGCTAGTATAGTGGATGAACAGCCTCCTGAGGAGAGGTGTTCTTGACCTCGATGAGCTGGTGTGTCTGATGATGGTCTGAATGATCCGTGATGGGCCAATCCAAGGTGAGCCGATCCCTCACTACGATAGTGGCTAGTACTATTTATAGAGGCCCCAGTCCTCTTCCCAAATGTTAGGCGGGAAGGGATCCCACAATGGCCAATTTTCAAGGGAGACAACTAGTATGAGTTATCCTGACAAAAGGTGGTCTTTGCCTGCCAAAGGTTCTGGTGGTGACGCCGCCGTGGGCTCTGCAGTGACCTCCATCCTGCCGTCCTTCTGGTCTTGGTCTTGTTGCACCGATATGGAAACCTTTGCCTGACGCCTTGGGACTCCTCGCCTGTGCTTGCCCTTTAGCACCAAAGAGGAAACTGGCACTCTGCGCCGCTGGCGCCTGCCTAGCCTTGGTTGTCATGGCTCACGTCACACAAACCTCGCGAGGTGCCCCTTGCATAGATATCTCCACTCCTCGGGAGCCAGCCTAGCGAGGCCGCCTAGAGGAGGTCTTGGTGTCGTCTGCCTCGCGAGGCTTGGCCCCTCACAAGGGTCTTGAGTGGTTGCTGATGAAGATGGGCCATACCAGGCCGTTGGTGGAGCCACACCCTGGGCCGCAAGCAGGCAAGTCTGGGTACGCCCATTCCCAAGACGCTGACAGTAGCCCCCGGGCCCAAGGCGCGCTCGGAAATCAAGGGGCAAGTGCGGAGCGCTGCGGGACCCAACCTCCTGTGGCCTTGATCGACGCGTGGCAATTGACAGGACGTGGGGATATCCGCTTCCCCATGCTGCCTCGACAACCGTCCTCACCTGAAAAAAGGCTGGCGCATCACGTAGAGCCTTCATTGCCTTCCTTCGCCTTGCTCCAGATCCCCTTTCTCTTTCTCGCCCCGAGAGACTCCAGATCCACACAAACCCATCTCCGAGCCTGCAGTTAATGGCGTCCGACAAGGCCAAGGCCGCGAACCCACCTTCCTGGTACAAGCCGGCCTTGAGCGCGCCTAGCGTCTGAGAGAAGAATCTCGCTGCCACACTCTTGATGACGACGGAGGGCAGCAACGAGAAGGGAATGACCATGCTCCGGGCGGGCTCCACCGAGCCGGAGGCCTCTAGCAGTACCTTCTATCCCTTCTATATGAATAGTGTCGTCGCGGGGCTGGTCCCCCCTTTCTCCGACTTCTTCTATGCCGTCCTTAGCCACTACAAGCTTCATGCCCTTCATCTTCATCCCAACTCCGTCCTCCTCCTGTCACTCTTCGCCTTCTATTGCGAGGCATTTGTAGAGGTGATGCCGTCCGTGGCGCTGCTTCGCCACTTCTTCTACCTCCAGAACAAGGATGGCCATTTCTCGGGATGCGCCAACTTCGTTGCGGCCACTGGGACCAATGCGATATCGAAGGTCGGGAAGAAGGCCAAGGGCTTCAGGAGGAAATGGGTCCTTATGGACGCCAAGTGCTCCCACCCTCGGTTGGTGCTGCCGACGGAGATGTCCTCGCCTCACGATGAGTGGCTCCACGCGAAGCTCACCGACCCCCGGGCGAAGCAGGTGCTGGAGAAGATGACTGCCAACCTGAAGCCTGATGACCCAAAGGCGGCGAAGCTGATGGGGGCCATGATCGTTAAGGAATTCCTGGCGCAGCGCGTGGCCCCACTCCAGGCGTGCTCGCGCCCCTTGTTGAAGCTTGGGGACGAGGAGCTGGGCGCAGCTCTCTGCCTCTTGGTCGGGGACGATCAGGGGTATCCGCCGGACACCCATCTTCCCCTGTACCGCCACCCGGATGGGGCGAACGTGGCTGCCGCCATGCCTGTCTTTGATGAGAGCGGGCTCATCCCGCCAGCACCTTCTGAGGCCCCAGAGGTGGCGGCCCTAGTACTGGTGTCTTGTGGTCACTCTGGCGAGGCGAGGAGGACTGACTCAGAGGCGACCTTGGAGGGGGAAGGGGAGACTCCCCCCCTTGCGGTGGACCTCATCCGCGCCCTCCTCGACGATGACGAGGCCGGCGACCATCCGGTGAGGGAGTCCCAGGCCCCTGCCGGAGTCACTACGAGGTCCAGGGGCACCCCCCGAAGAAGCTGTTGGCCGGGGTCCCGACGAAGAGCAGGTCGGCGCTGGTCTCCCGAGGTGGCGCCCCTGTTCTGGCGTCGTTCGGTGCTGCCGCAAGGCCGGCTGCCACGACCTCGTCCGCTCCTGGGACTCGCGGGCCGGTGCCCCAGGCTGCGAGGCCTCTGGGCTCCATGCTTCTAAAGAGGCCGAGGGACTATGCCGCTGTGGACCAATAAGTACCTTGCCTTGATTTCATTCCTGCTTCTGCCGCTGCTTCTTGACGTTCTTCTTTTGCACCATCAGGCCGATGCTGGCGACAAAGAAGAAGAGAGAGGGAGCGACCGCACCTCCTCTGGTGCGGAAGGGCAACGACAGTGCTCGCACCTCTCCAGCCCGGTCATCCTCGCGAGGCGCGGAGGACTGTCCTCAGGAGAAAATGCCCTCACCAGCCCAGCCAGCTCCGGAGGCGTCCGCCCCCAACTCGCTGGCCGATGTCCCAAAGGCTCGGGAACCCCTGGCCCCTTCTTCTGTTGTCGTCGACTCGCAGGCGGTGACTCTTCATCCTCCTCCTCCCGTCATAGCGCCGGTCCGTGATCCAGCTGCTTCACCCGACGATCTGGAGGAGGCTCTTGCCGTGATGACCCAACTTCGGGGTGACCTTCAAGTCGCCGACCGTCGTTTGGCATCACGGTGCCTGGAGCTCGGGTTGGCTGCGGTCCGACGCGTCCGTGAGGTCGGCCTGGGGTCAGGCCATGGCAGCTTCCGAGGAGGTTAAGCGGGTCATTGACCAGGACACGGCCGCCCGCGAGGTGGCATTGAAGGATGCCAAAGCCGCCATGGAGCGTTGCCGGTTGATGGAGGCCGAGCTGGACACCATGCACAATGAGCGCGCGGCCGAGGCTCGCAATCGCAAAGCGGAGGAGGAGAAGATGAAGGCCCGAGAGGACGCAGTCGCCGGTCATGACACCGAGTTGGAGCAATCGGCAAGGCCGCAGGCCGCAGAATGCAGCCTCCTGGAGAAAATGGAGAAAAGGTGGAGGCGGAGAAGGTCCAGCTGGAGGCCAAGGCAAAGGTTCTTGCCGAGGATCGCGTGGCCTTCAAATCTCTTGAGCAGAGGTCCCGTGCCACACTACACGGACTCTACTAGAAGGGCTTGGAGAAGCTACTGGCGACTGATGACGAGGGCCCCGCCCAGCTGCTCCCTCATCTTGTCGCGGCGCTGATGACTTCGTCAATGGGATCGGCCCCATGGTGGAGGGGGAAGCCCAGACGCTCTCCTCCTCAGCCCTAACGCGCGTCTTTAGCCACCTCCATCTTTGCGACCCTGACGCTTATCCTGGCGAGTTGCTCGAGCCCGTGGAGGAAGGGCACCGTGCAACTGCTACAGAAGCCGTAAAGGGCCAGGTGGAGGCCATGTTGAAGAAGTTCCTTGTCGTTGACCCTGCGTCCTCGACCGACGTTGCTGCCGATCCTGTGACTCCAGCGGACGGCACAGGCAAGGGCCACGCCGTTGTCGAAGGAGCACTCCTTGCGGGTGATGGCGGCGCCCAAGGCTGACGAGGGGGCTTGATGGCGGCTCCTCTTCCTAGTTTTATTTCTACAACATGCACCATGCCTTGTGGAGGCGTTTAAAACTTGTGTTTGGTATTCGAAGGACAGTATATTTTGTAATATTTTGCTAATATTCCGCGATTTCCTTTACGTTTGCTTAATGTTCTACGTCGGCAAAGCCCGACCCCGCGCATACCTCAGCCGCGGTTGGGCCGTCCGGATCGCCAAGACGGAACCAAGGGGGAGGGGCTACGTGGCCAGTTAGGCTTCTGAGTCGTGATGCTCAGGAGTCCCCCTTGATGTGCAAACGGACTACAGGGACGAGATGCGAAAGTAGGCCTTGGCGTTCTACGTTGGCAGGGCCCAGCCGCGCGCGTACCTTAGCCGCCGTTGGGCCGTACGGATCACCAGGACGGGACCAAGGAGTGAGGGGCTACATGGCCAGTTAGGCTCCTGAGTTGCGATGCTCAGGAGTCCCCCTTGACGCGCAAACGACCTACGGGGAGGAGATGCGAAAGTAGGACTTAGCGTTCTACGTCGGCAGGGCCCAGCTGCGCGCGTACCTCAGCCGTCGTTGGGCCATCCAGATTACCAGGATGGGACCAAGGAGTGAGGGGCTATGTGGCCAGTTAGGCTCCTGAGTCGCGATGTTCAGGAGTCCCCCTTGACGTTCAAACAACCTCCATACCTTTTCCTCGCCGAGGTCCCGCTCGGGAGGGACGCGCGATGACCAGGTCCGAGGGATCGGCAGGGTGGCGTACGCTCGGGTGTGACTTGAGTGTAGCCCCCGTGCCTAGCCCCTTGCGGGTGATGGCGGCCCCATGGCCGTATCAACCTTAGGGGGCCTCGATAGTGTGGCGCACTTAGTTGTTTATCACCAGCGCGGAGCGTAGTGCTTCCGCACTTGCACGGGCATAGCCGCTCCTCGATAGTGTCGACTACCACCACGGAGCATGGTGCTTCCTCTGGTGCATGGGTGTGGGCTCCCTTTGAGTGGAGCCCCCGGGGCATGTACAACCCTGCCATGACACGTGGCTTGAACGGCAGGGTTACACGAGGTGTGTCTGGGCACTCGTGAGCCAGAGCGGGACTCATGAGGCTCTACCTCAAGGTGGGTTGCGCCTGGTCTTGATTCTTGATAGTTGTGATGGCCCTGCGAGATAGTTAGGCAACCTGCGCCGGATGAACCTCCTGAGGTGATCACATGAGATGTCCAAACACCAACGACCCCAGGAGGTGACGTGAATGGGGCCGTCCCACCAGACAGAGCTAAGTCGTTGGGTTTATCGACGCTGCAGGGACTGACCCGAGCACAGACACCGTGCCTCGTCTTCTCATGCGGAAAATCCTGAAGAAAGATGACCGCCGCGCGGCTCCCGTGGTGGCGAGGCACCGTCTCACGCGCCCTGGCTTGTTCATCCGTGATTAGCTCATGCGAGAACAAGGCACCAAGGCCCAGGGGAGGTGACATACACGGGAGCTGGCCCATGAGCCAGAGCTCAGCCTCTTGGGTTAGCGACGCTGCAGGGACGGACCCGAGCATAGACGCCGTGCGAGTCCTTAATCATGAGGCAGTTGTGGGCGGGCTTGCAAGGGCGTGAAACGTTTATGGTATCAAAGTACCGGAAAAGTAGGTGGTAATCATAAGGCAATTCATGCAAGAGGGCAAGCTGGTTCAGACAGATGCAGGAATGGTACATGCCACGGGGACGAACCCGAGCTGCCTGGGGATGATGCAGCCCGAGAGGCGCTCCCAACTGAGTAAGCTAAAGATGCAGAAGGATACGCGTCGTAGGGACAAACCCGTGCGACCTAGGGATAATGCTGCTAGAGGGGCGCCCCCAACTGAATGAACTAGAAAGAGTCACCTGATACCGTTGCTGGAGAGGTGCTGTGGTAGCTGAATATGCGCGCCGGAGAAGTTGCTCCTCACGAGCCGCCAGGGTCATAAGCCTCAGGAGGCTCTGGGGGCCAAGGTGGCTCCTGAAGAACTATCGCGATCTTCTCCAGGACAGCATGATGCCTGGCCTCCTGAGTCGCCAGAATGCTCCGCAGGTGGCGCTGGAAGGTGACAGCCATGTTCGGCAAACCGAGAGGCATGCAAACATAGCTGTGAGGGGGACCCTCGCACCATCCAACACGCGAAGGCCAGAAACACCGCTGAGATGCGGCCCTGTTGAGCCCTGGAATGTCGACGCAGACATGTAGCCCGCCGTCCTCGCCAGGCTGGGGAGTTGAGCTGGGTGTTGGGCGAAGGTTGCCTCGTATGGTCCTTCCCTCTTGAAGCTCCTAGATCGCCTTGGTGATGAACTCTTGAGCACCAAGCGCCCCGCGCCTTGTGCCCTCTTGGGGGAAACATGTGGTGAAGCATGCCTCCACGTGGTGCCCGAGCGGCTCCCTCGTGACGTTGGCTAGGTCTGAGGACCTCCAGAAGAGAGCCCCCAAGCCTAGCCTGAGGAGGGCGTCGGGCGCGCCTTCCTATGTGAAGGAAGGAGGCGCCCCATCTGCGGGCGCAGGTCCTGAGGTGGTGCCACTAGAGACGCCGCCCTTCTGAGGTCCTTGGTGGAGTAGTTGCTTCTTCTTCTTGGGGTTGGCCTTAGGAGGGTATAGGGTGCCCTCGTTGTCGGGGTCTTCGGCCACTGCAGCTTGGTAAGCGTGCTCGAGGGAGCACACCGCATCTCTTTCCTCGCAGGAGACCGAGATGACGCCACCACTCCATGGCATCTTGAGGACGTTGTAGACGTGATGGGTCACAGCCATACACTTGGCCAAGGCTGGATACCCAAGGATGGCACTGTACGGCAGACGTATGTGGGCGACGTCGAAGTCGATGAGCTCGGTGCGATAGTTGTCACGCTGGCCGAAGGTGACAGGGAGGCGGACCTGCCCTATTGAGGTGGTGGAGTCATCGGTCACTCCTAAGAAAGGCTTGGTAGGCTGTAGCTGATCGTATGGCACTTGGAGGTGATCGAACGTCTCGACGGACAGGACATTGAGCCATGCGCCACCATCGATGAGGGTCTTGGTGACTTGGATGTTGCTGATGATGGGCGGGCAGAGCATCGGAGGGTGGCGGCGGTTGCCGCGCACATGAGCTGGTTGGACGAACTGAACGTGATGGCGCACTTGGACCACCTGAGCGGGCGCGTGGCCTCGAGCCTGGGAAGGGCCGCACTCACCTCGCGAGCAAACTGCTTGAAGATACGCTGAGAGGCTAGGGCTTGAGCACCACCCCAAGGTATAGGCGATGGCGCGTGGCTCCTGGAAGCCCCCAGCCCCCTCATCCTGATGGTGGTCGTCATTCCTTCTTGGTGGTGGTGGCAGCAGAGGGAGGCCGGAGTTACCCTGAGGACGGTCCTCACGAGGCTGCTCCCTCCAGAGGCCCTCGCGAGACTAGTCCTGCCAGCGATCCTCGCGAGGTCAGTTGCACCACTGATGGCAGGGGCTGCGGTCGTCCTATCGTTCTCCACTTTGTCCTCCTCCTCGGCCGTAGCCTCGGTCGTTGCGCTCGGGGCGCCGACCGAAGCGCCCATCTCGGATGGCCCTGAGCTCCTAAAAGTTGCTGGTGTTGTGGTTGTGAACATTGTGGAAGGTGTAGAATGGGAGGTTGCTCTTGGACGACTCGAGGTGGTCTCGACCACGCTTCATCTCCAGCTCAGCCGCGAGCACGGCTACCCCCTTATGCTTCACATCTTTGGCCTTGGCCTTCTTGTCTTCCAGGTCAGCTGCTGGGAGCTCGAGGAGGGAGAGGCGCCCTTCCTTAGCTTTTGCGCACTTGGTCGCCATGTTGAACATCTCCAGGGCCGTGCATAGCTCCTCGTGGTTGGCAAGCTCTTCCTTCATCTTGACATCACTGACGCCATCAGAGAACACTGAGATGATGGCCTTGTCCGTCACCTTGGGGATCTTGAGGCGAAAGCTATTGAAGCGCTGGATGTACTTCTGCAGGGTCTCCCTGGTTGCTGTTTGATGCGCCGCAGGTCACCCACGGCCGGCGGGCGGTCACGAGTGCCCTGGAAGTTGGCGATGAAATGCTCGTGCATCTCGCCCCAGGAGGAGATCAATCCCACAGGCAGGTTCAGGAGCCACGAGCACACGCCATCCTTGAGGGTCATGGGAAACCAGTTCGCCATGACCGCCTTGTCTCCATTAGTTGCCTCGATGCTTAACTCATAGAGCTGTAAGAACTCCGCAGGGTCGGGGGTGTCGTCGTAGCACGGAGGTAGGTCTGGTTTGAACTTGCCGGGCCAGACAACTCTCCATAGCTCGGGAGTGAAGGCGCGGCAGCCTGCTGTGGTCACCGGAGCCCGTTGCGGAGGCGGAGCCCGGTCCTAGTATCCACGTGCCGTCGCTGCAGGTAGTACGCGGTCTTGACACGGTGGTGGTGGGAGTGCAGGTGCGTTTTCTTGTGGCCTCGGGACTTCTTGGGAGCTTCCTTCGTCACGCGCGGGCGCTTGGCGTGGCGGGTCACACCGCGGGACGGCGCATCTTGGTGCGAGGGCGCCGTCTTGATGCGGAGGTGGTGGAGGCGCTATGTGAGCCACATCGCCCTCAGCTGGGGTTGGGTGAGGCAGCGAGAGAGACGGCACGGGAGAGCCCCCAGCGGCGCTGACGAGCTCGACGATGTGGTCGAGCCAGTCCTCGTAGAGGTTGTCGACCGAGCGGTAACGCAGGAGCTCGCGTACCATGAGAAACGCGGCTTGCACGTCCGTGGGTGCGCGATGAGCATGGGACGACAAGCCGGCTGGAATCAGCGACGGGGTGGCAGTACATCTGTCTCGCCGCACGGAGGGGTGCAGTGATGAAGCTTGCTCCTTGTTTGCTGCCGGGCCGGTGGCGCCGTTTGCAGCGGGTGAGGGAGAACGGCGGGGAGGTCCACCTACGGGTGTCGTCTGAGCGACGCAGTCGGTGAGGGCGGCCCGACGCTCAGCACAGGCTCGGCGAGCGTCATCCATGGATGCGGTGGAGCAGTGGAGCGTGGATTGACGGAAGAAAGGCTTCAGCGCACCCCTACCTGGCACGCCAAATGTCAGATTACGGGTTCCGGCAAACCCTTGTGGATCGAACTCTGGGGTGCACACGAAGATCTCTCTCTCCCTAGCTTGCTCTTGCAATGATCTCAAGGCCTAGCTTGCCGAACCCAAGGAACAAGAGACACGAGAGTTTATACTGGTTCGGGCCACCATTGTGCTGTAATACCCTACTCCAGCGTGGTGCGGTGGATTGCCTCGTGGGCTAAGAATGAACTAGTACAATGGATGAACAGCCTCCTGAGGAGAGGTGTTCTTGAGCTCAATGAGCTGGTGTGTCTAAGGATGGTCCGAATGATCCGTGATGGGCCAATCCAAGGTGAGACGATCCCTCACTACGATGGTGGCTAGTCGTATTTATAGAGGCCCCTGTCCTCTTCCCAAATGTTAGGCAGGAAGGGATCCCACAGCGACCAATTTTGAAGGGAGAGAACTAGTACGAGTTATCCTGACAAAAGGTTGTTGCTACCTCTTGAGCATGCGTTGGTTTTCCCTTGAAGAGGAAAGGGTGGTGCAACAAAGTGGCATAAGTATTTCCGTCAGTTTTTGAGAACCAAGGTATCAATCCAGTAGGAGATTACACACAAGTCGCCTAGTACCTGCGCAAACAACCAAGAACCTTGCAACCAATGCGAAGAAGGCGTTGTCAATCCCTTCACGGCCACTTGCAAAAGTGACATCTGATAAAGATAATAAGATAAATATTTTTGGTATTTTTGTTGTATGGATTGCAAAGTAAAGATTGCAAAATAAAATAAATAGTAAACTATAATTGCAGATCAGAAACTTATATGATATAAAATAGACCCGGGGGCCATAGGTTTCACTAGTGGCTTCTCTCATGATAGCATGTATTACAGTGGGTGAACAAATTACTGCCGAGCAATTGATAGAAACGCGCATAGTTACGAGAATATCTAGGCATGATCATTAAATATAGGCATCACATCCATGTTAAGTAGACCGAAACGATTATGCATCTACTACTATTACTCCACACATCGACCGCTATCCAGCATGCATCTAGAGTATTAAGTTCATAAGAACAGAGTAATGCTTTAGGCAAGATGACATGATGTAGAGGGACAAACTCAAGAAATATGATATAAACCCCATATTTTTATCCTCGATGGCAATAATACAATACATGCCTTGCTGCCCCTACTGTCACTGGGAAAGGACACCGCAAGATTGAACCCAAAGCTAAGAACTTCTCCCGTTGCAAGAAAGATCAATCTAGTAGGACAAACTAAACTGATAATTTGAAGAGACTTGCAAAGCTATCAAATCATGCATATAAGAATTCAGAGAAGAACCAAATATTGTTCATAGATAAACTTGATCATAAATCCACAATTCATCGGATCTCGGAAAACACATCGCAAAAGAATATTACATCGAATAGATATCCAAGAACATGAAGGAGAACTTTGTAATGAGAACCAAAGGGAGAGAAGAAGCCATCTAGCTAATAACTATGGACCCGAAGGTCTGTGGTAAACTACTCACTCATCATCGGAGAGGCTATGGTGTCGATATAGAAGCCCTCCATGATCGATTCACCCTCCGACAGATCGCCGGGAAAGGCCCAGATGGGATCTCATGGGTACAGAAGGTTGTGGCGGTGGAAAAGTGGTTTCATGGCTCTCCTGGATGTTTTTAGGGTATAAGATTATATATAGGCGAAAGAAGTATGTCGGTGGAGCTCTGTGGGGCCCACAAGGGTGGGGGCGCGCCTACCCCCTAGGCGCGCCCTCCTGCCTCGTGGATGCTTCGCAGAATTCCAGACTTCAACTCCAAGTCTCTTGGTTTGCATTTGTTCCAATAAAGATCCTCGCGAAGGTTTCGTTCCATTTGGATTCCGTTTGATATTCCTTTTCTACAAAACACTAAAATAGGCAAAAAAATAGAAACTGGCACTGGGCCTCCGATTAATAGGTTAGTCCCAAAAATAATATAAAAGTGCATATTAAAGCCCATTAAACATCCAAAACAGATAATATAATAGCATGGAACAATCAAAAATTATAGATACGTTGGAGACATATCAGTGGTCTTCGCCTGCCAAAGGTTCTGGTGGTGACGCAGCCATGGGCTCCACGGTGACCTCCGTCCTATCGTCCTGCTGGTCTTGGTCTTGTTGCACCGATATGCAAACCTTTGCCCGATGCCTCGGGACTCCCTTCCCGCGCTTGTCCCTTTAGCACCAAAGAGGAAACTGGCACTCTGCACCCGCTGGCGCCTGCCTGGCCTTGGTCGTCATGGCTCAGGACACGCGGACCTCGTGAGGTGCCCCTTGCATAGATATCTCCGCTCCTCGGGAGCCAACCTAGCGAGTGCGCCCCAGAGGAGGTCTTGGTGTCGTCCGCCTCGCGAGGCTTGGCCCCTCGCGAGGGTCTTGAGTGGTTGCTTATGAAGATGGGTCGTACCAGGACATTGGTGGAGCCACGCCCTGGGCCGCAGGCAGGCAAGTCTGGGTACCCCCGTTCCCAGGACGCCAACAAGCCCTTTTCTTAAAAAAATGAAGAAGTTGTTGCTAGCTCATGGGACATTGCTTCATTTTAGGTGAACTTCACCAAAAGGTCCCATGAATTAAATCATCCATGTTGGTGACTGGTGTCATCCCTTCTACGATGGCGTTGATTGCAGATATGGTTCCCATCACGAGGTATGCTCCTTTTTGGTCTGACCATTTGATAAAGATCCTGCATGTTGAGTCTGCTCTTGTGCTAGTGTTTTGGCATTGCCATGATAAAGCAGTAATGTTATTATTTTGCAGCTTAATCTAGTGGCACTATTAATTTGAGGCAATGTTTTGGCACCGCTAGTGCCACTGATTCTTTTATATATCGAAAGAGGGGGTTACCTCCGATTTCATCAAAGAAACCCTACTATGGAGAACCATTATCCGACAGCATCTCAGTGTAAACGGGCAGTGACGCAACTACTACTAGACCGGACTGAGTACTAGCAGGAGACAAGTTTGCCACATAAGCTAGGCAGGTAGGGGGGACGCAGCACTAGCTCGACCAAGTTTGGATTACAACCCAAATGATACCACAGAAACATCATGGGGGAAGATAGAGCCAGCTTCAACATCCCAGTCTAAGCACCCCCGGTCTCCATCCTTGCGACGCACGGTACACCTCATTTGCCACCTGCTCGACCCTAGTGCCACTGATAAAATGAAGTAATAATACAGTTAAAATGGAGCGAGTGTCCTCTCTATCATTTCATTTCCAATGTAGATAAAGAAAGTGCTTCTCTTTGTTAGTATATGTTTCATCAACTAGTCCAATTGTTAATGTTTAAGCATTTCTGCAAACTATCCACCCTCATGAACGTCACACCGTACTCGATCGATTCGTTATACTTTGGGTGGTCGACCTTCGACCTGTACACCCACCACCTCCGCCTGACTTTTGCCTCGGGTGAATCTGTCTGCTCCATCGCATAGAGGAGATACACGATGAACTCGAAGGACTGGAGCGTGACTGCCACCGAGGAGTACGTGGCCGCCCTCATTGTCGTCGTCTCGCTCTTTCGCATACATTGCCACATGGCCCTCACCATCCTCGAAATCTCCCACCCATTGTCAAACCAAGTAAGGATCTCATTCAACCCAGCTAACTTTGCCTGGTCGCCGCCGGTGATCTGCCTGATTCGTTGCTGCATCCTCTCCATAGATGTCCTTCTGAGTGGTCCGGTGCTAGCTTTGGAAGATGGGAGGAGAGATGGTGGTTTTCGAATTGAGATGATGGAGAGGAGAGGGGGTGGTTTTCAATGGAGAGGAGGGAGTGGCGAGACGGTGGTTTTGGAATGGATATGATCGAGAGGAGAGGAGGTGGTTTTGCAATGGAGAAGAGGGAGAGGCAAGATGGTGGTTTTGGAATGGAGATGATGGAGAGGAGATGAGGTGGTTTTGAAATGCAGAAGAGGGAGAGGAGCGTGCGGCAACGGTTTAGGATTGGACGAGAGGGCCGACGCGCTGTGACTGGATCAAAATCAAAATCAATTTGCCCTTCAATTAAGAAAGCAAGCCCACATTAACTAGTCTCCCTTTTATTCTGGGTCATAATTTACCATGATTTTCACAAATAAAATATATGTTATACGTTGCAAAAATAATATAATTTGAAAGTACATTCAGATACGAACCAAACGATACATTTTTTGGTGACATGCATTCGCATTTTGCTTGTCAAATACAGTACGTCGTCAAACTTTGACCCAAAATAAAACAAAAAAATACTTCCAAGACTAGCGCCGCTCCTCTCCTCTTAAACCACCGCTGCTCCTCTCCTGTTCCAATCTAAATCTAGCGCCGCTCCTCTCCTATTCAATTTCAAAACCACCGCCGTCCTCTCCTGTTCTAATCCAAAACCAGTGTCGCTCCTCTCCCGTTCTAATCCAAAACCAGCGCTGCTCCTCTCCTCTTCCATTCAAAAACCACCACTGGCGAGTGAAGGTGCTGTGGAGAACTAGATCCATGGAGGAGGACAATCGATACGTGAGGATCGCAGACGGCGACCCTGTGAAGTTAGCTAGGATGTTGGAGATACAGTCTTTGTATGACAACAAGGACCAACTAGTGGCGACTGTGACATCCATGGACAAATATCTGCAACAGAGCGAAAAGGCAGCGATACTCCCGAAGAACTTAAAAAATGTAATTTCATAGGAGTATAAAAGTGCAGACAATGTGATTCTTAGAGAAGAAACTGCAAGTTTCAGTTTCAGATAAGAAACTGCAACTTTAGTTTCAGATAAGAAACTGCAACTTTCAGAGGCAGAGCATTTATATTAACACGGCCTTTTCAAACAGGGATAACATCATGTTGGAATTTTTATTCATGGTCGAAAATGGAACTACCAGTCGGTTAACATCATGCTGATCAACATTCATGCATATCACATCTTCATATGATGCACAGTCAAAAAGATATGCTATTTTGAAAATGCCCACACAATGTCGAGTGTGCGAAAAACAAAAAAAACGAGGGACGAAGTTTTGGTAAGTGTTGGACATGGTGTGCGTAGATGACAATGGGGACCCACATGTCAATAATGGCAGAGGCAAAAAATTGGAGATATTTTTCGTGCATCAGGTGGAATCGAACTCGGGCGGAACAGCTGTCGGTATTGTCACTTGGCCACTTGGCTAGTTCAGTACTTTCATTGCAAATAAGGCACTGCCTTAGGTGGTGCGATCTCCTCTTGCGCCTTTGTGCGCTCGCCGCGGCGCCACTTTCTACCATTGTGAACATGCTGAACAAACGAGAGGAATCTGGAGAGGACTATACGTGGAGAGACGGACAGTCGGGACCCATCAGGTCTATGGCCATACGCAAGCAAGTGCCTCATTGAAAAAATACTTCCTCCTATTGCTATACTGACATTGGGGCCTACGGGTTTGTCAACAAAGTTATAGTTTTTTTAGGTGCTTCAATGTAGTTAATAAAGGAGATAAATTCACAATGAAGTCGGGGAGCTGGCAGGTATCAATTATTATTACTAGGGCAGCAAGTATCAGCTGGGTTGTGGGCTCCCCCGTATTGGCTTTGTTTTTTAATATGCGCAACCCACGACATGCCGGTTTGTATTTTCTCGAGGGTCGTCATGTATCGACCGGCCTATGGACCTCTCATCCGAAGTTTTATTTTTCCTAAAACATCGGCAGCCCAATTTATGTATTTTTTTCAAGAAAACGCACAAGTCTGTTCTATTTTTCTATATAAGAATAGGAACGTCTGGTCCAACTTATGTTTCCCTTCTAACTATATTATATATACTAACACAGATGCCCGTGCATTGCAACGGGAGAAACTTTGACGTAGATTCAAATTTAGTGAGAATTGCTAAATCTTATTCATTTCACCAACTTGGTTCGCGCGCACCTTCTTCTAGTCAACTTTGACAAAGCGCTCTTCTTTTGTCCAACTTTGACAAATTCTATATGAATATGGATAGAGGAAGGTAATAATTTTGAGAAAAAAAATCTAGTGCACTCCATATCTTAAATAGTCACAAATATGCTTACTCACCCTGCAAAAAAGGCTACTTTACTCTCTAATGATTGTTCTTGTGATTGTGTAAACATAATGTAATTGTCGTCGTGTCTACAAGAGTTTCACTAATAGGAAGAAAATGGAAATGAGCTAAAATCAGGATCCGAGGAAGAAAATTGTGGAAGTTAAAATCTTTTGTTCAAAATTGTACAATTAAAATACGCTCGTGCCTTGCAATGGGTGAAAAACTATTATCCCCGCATGGTCGTATCCTCTTACTAAATGAACACATTGTCAAGACTGAAGAATAGCTATAGAGATGTAGTAGAGATAAAAAAGCTTTGAAATTATATACTAAAATGAGATAAGGACTTTTAAAACACAATTGAAACTAAAAGGGCTACGATGTCAACATGGCCTAATTTCAGAAGAGCATCCACTGTAGTTTTGGTCCTATAAAGGCAGCCTCCATACACATCAAGCATCAGAGTCGTTATCTCCAAACTTGATGTCCCTCTAGCCTTAACGTACATCTCCAACAAATGAAAAAAGTAAAGTTAATTGGTCTCACATATGAGAAAGTGTTGTAGCCAGTGATGTTTATTAATTGATCGATTAGAAGCAAGCCGATCCAAGACAGTCGAACAACACAAAATGATGAGTCCAAAAAGTGAAATTACCGTTTGGAACAAAATGATAAGAACAAACCAATATTTAAGAAAGAATTCCAATGCAATTAAGGGTTCGTCTGTGGTAAACCTTTTTTTTGGACACCATTTCAGGTGAGCTACCAACGCGCGAGATGCGATGAGGCTAATTTCATGTGTGCTCATATATGCATGGTTGATTATGCATTGATTATTGGAATGAAAACCAGATTTTTTCTGTTTAAGATCAGCCATGACATACATGTATGTGATGTTCGGATCGGCCATAGGCCATGCAGGTGTCCATTGAGGTTTAATTAGGAGCAAATATCACACAAGTTAGCAGCAGCATGTAGAGCTCATTTTAAGGAGAGCCCTAGCCAGAGGCTGAAAAAATCCCTCTGATGCCACTTTGCTTTGCTTCATGTGGCTAGTTAGCACTGCCGTCCATTGAGCCACCCCCGCTGCTCAGCTTCTCTCTACCTCACGCCTGCCTCTCCATCTTGCTTCGACCATCGTGCGGCCCCCACTGCTCAACTTCTCTCTCCCTCATGCCTCTCCCTCTCCATCTAGATACCAATCCCTCTTTTTGCCCTCTACTTGTTTGATTTCCAAGCTTGCTTTTTGATTTCCTAAGCAACAGGTATATAAACTAGTCTGCTTCGATCTAATGAAGCGAGGTGGGACTATTCTATGGATGCACCATCGCGGAAGGGCTGATCAAACTTTTGCAACCAGGATAGAACAATGAATCGTTGATCGATACTGGTCGACGTTGAGCAAGAGGCCGTGGGCCGCGCCGCTGGGGACGTTCAGCTCGTCCACGTATCCGGCATTCAAGGACGCATCCGTAACCCGCAGCTTCAGTGGCTGCGGGCGGTTGACGAGGTACACGGTGAGCACGGCCACAATGAAGATGACCACCGCCAGCCAAAACACGATGCCGCAGAGGGACAAACAAAAGGCCGGCAGCTGCCTGTGCTTTGCCTCCAGCAAGAGGAAGCCCGGGGAGCCTTTCCGGCGTCCTCCTCCCCGACGTCCAGTGGGATGTCCTAGCGGCGTTTGCGACAATGACCCCTGGTGATCGTGGACTCATGGTGTTGGTGCTTCTGTGGCTCCTATTGCCCGATACCGGCATGGCCACTTGGTAAGGTGTGCCGCCTTCATCTGGCTTGATCGTGGTGATGCGCTCGACTCTGGTGGTGTTCCTCCTGAAGCCACCGTTGCCGGTCAGGCACAGGCCCATCCGCGGCGCCGGGATCAGCCCCGAGAACCTCGTCCTATGCTCTCCCGGGACGTGCTTGTACCTGTACCATGGCTTGTCGACCGCCATCAGCGGCAGCGGCGCTGGCGGTGGCTGCCCATGCCTCTGCCACGGCGCCATGTAGTACGGCCTAAAAAGCTAGTTGATCTTGTTGATTAATTTCATCAGACACATATGCACATATCCACAGCGATCAGACCGTTCTTTTATTTTCTCGGTAAAACTTTTCTTCTCTATTTGTAGATTATTATTTTTATATGTGAGGACTTTATTTATAGCATACTGATTGCATAGAGTCCGATTCAAATACTTACACAACTCAAAAAGGTGAAACCGTGTTACGGGCCTGGGGATTTTTTTGCCCAATGTTTTTTTCTTTATACGTGTATAGATCTATTTTTAAATCTCAGCTATCAAATCTTCATGGTTAACATAAAATCAATGGATATAAATAGATGACGTATGGAGAATTATGAAAGGATCCATCCTTTAATATTAGGTATAGATTTAAATTATTGTATATGTTATTATATTATTGTTATTGTCATCATATATTTAACAGATACTTACATATGTAAGAAAACAATATCCCACATCTTATTAACTTAATAAAATAATTTCTTCACAATAAATATCTAGATTTTTTTGGCTATGAAAATCCTGGTGATTGTATACAAAAAGCTTGGTAAGATTTAAGGACCAATGCAATAATAAATCACTTGTTATTTAAATATATTTATATCAAAATGCTCAACCCCTTTTTCTTTTTTGATAACATTGTTGCGCCCAACCCAACATTATAATTAGAATTAGTCCAGCAAAATCGTATATTTCGAGAAAGTGCAAATGGCTTGTAAGATTTTAGGAAAAAAAATAAATAAGACGCATGGACGCTACATTATTTGTTCACCCAGCCTAACAAATGGACTGTAATTTAAAAAAAATCAAAATTGACTATAAACTTTGAAAAAATGGGTTGAATACGTGTCACATTTTTGGAGGCTGAAATGTGGGCCAATACGTCGAAGCCAACGCAAGTCGTTGTCAACTTAGTCAAAAAATGATCCTGACATCGTTAGCCGTTGGATTTACATCCAACGACCGGCATCCATCTTCAATCTCTCGTCTTCTTCCTCTAGTGTTGCCGGGACCACCTGCTCCCGCCTCCTGCTGCTAGCAGCTCTGCTTAGCAGGCTTTGCTGTGACGCGCTACCCCACCGCCGGCCAGGCCATCCCTCCACCCATCCACACCTCATGTTCTTCTCCATCGACTGCCGAACCACATCGCACCAGAACCAGTTAACCCACGTACACCTCTCCGTCTGCGACTCCACTCCTGCGTCTTCCCATCTCCGCGTCGTTCCCTTCCTAGGCCTCACCGTCGTCCACCGTCCTGGTGCTCTCGGCGCGCCGTCGTCAACGTGGTGAACGACCGACATTCATCGGACGTGGACTATAGGTGGAGAGGCGGACAGTTGGGTCCACGGCCGCACACAAGGAAATGCCTCCTTATTACGCGCAAAATAATGATTCCTCCAGCTGACATCTGGGACACACCGAAAGGGCATCTATATTTCGCGAAAAAATGTTCCCCCCGCCGACAGGTCGGACCCACCAGCTATATCTTCGCAAGCAAGGAAGTGCCTCCTTATTACGCACAAAAATTGAATACTCCCCCTGCTAGCTGGGAACCGACATAGTGGGAGGCTGACATGTGGGCCTACTAAGTTGACGGGGATGGAGGGCTTTGTCAACATAGTCAATATGAACGATTCTAGCTCCAATGACCATACGATGTCCATCCAACAGTTGTAGTGCTTCTTCAACCTCTAGTCTTCTTGCTCTAGCCGCCCAAAGCAGCGCCGCTCATGTCGCCTGCTCCTGCCTCCCTTTGCTGGTTGTGCTGCCGCGGAGGCCTTACCGCCCCCTACTACTCCCACCGTTGGCCAGGCCCTGCGGCGATGGCATCCTCACACCGCAGCCGATTTAGTGAACCCTCGTACTCCTCTCGGCGTGGGCATCCACTACCGCGTCTTCCCCGACTCTGCATCATCCCCTTCCTAGGCCTCGCCGTCGTCCACCGCCTTGGTGCTCTCGGTGCGGCGTGGTCAATGTGGTCAAAGACCGACTTCCCTCGGAAGAGTATTGTACGTGGAGAGGCTGACAGCTGGGTCCATGGCTGCACGCAAGGAAATGCCCCTTATTACACGCAAAATAATGATTCCTCCACCTGACAGCAGGGACCCACCGGACGGGGCACCGTATTTTGCGAAAAAACATTCCCCCTGACTACTGGGACCCACCAGCTATATCTTCGCACGCAAGTAAGTGCGTCCATATTACGGGAAAAAAATGATTCGCCCCTGACTACTGGGACACACCAGCTATACCATCGCTCGCAAGGAAGTGCCTGACAGTCGGGACCCACCTGGTCGAAGCGTACATAGCGTTGTCATTCTGGTCGCGAATGTGTACGTACATACAATCGGTCTGTTTGCAGGCTGCAGCGATGAACCGTGGCCGTGTAAGGAAGGGCACGTGTCGTAGTAGAGGCGCGCACGTAGCATGTACATGTACGTACAGTGGCCAGGGTGCAAGAAAGTAAATACGGCCACGTACGTACATACGGGCGGGGTCTCGAATGCCTACTAGAGCATATGTAAGGCCCGCGCTCGTGTACATGGCTGGGTCGAAACGGAGAAACGGTGTCGTTGTCATGTTCATGGGGAGGCAACGGAATGCTTCGGGTTCATCAGGAGGCAATGGAATGCGTGATGTTCATCGGTAGCCAACCGGCTTGGACGGAACAGCCGATGGAAACGAGGCCTAGCGTACCACAGAATATAGGAAACGGCTTTGTGTTCGACCGGCCACGGTCGAAACGAGATCCTGTTCATCGGGAGGGGTCTAGCGTACCGCAAAACGGAGGAAACAGACTTCCCTTGGACCTCCTACGGTCAAAATGGGGTCCTGTTGATCAGGAGGGGTGTGGTGTACCCCAATACGGAGGAAACGGACTAGGGTTGGAGTGTTACGGTCTAAACGGGGGTCCTGTTCATCAGGAGGGGTGTGGCGTACTGCAAAATGTGACTCCACGGGATACTGTTCATCTCCATCGTCGACTGCCTCCACACGCTACTATTCATCCACCATCGACCTCCTCTAGCCTCCACCTGTGACTGTTCATCCACGGGCTCCTGTTCATCTAGCCTCCACCGCGCGCTCCTCCACCGGCTACTGTTCAACCAGCCCTCTTCATGGGGTCTTGTTCAACCACCCCTCCACGGGGTCCTGTTCATCCACCCCCAACCAGCTCGATCAATCGGGGTCCTGTTCATCCAGCGGCAACGACCTCTACTACCATGGGGTCCTGTTCATCCAACCCCCCACCTGGAACTGTTCATCCACCCCCCCGACAACGCTCACTGTTCATCAGAGGCAGCATCGATCGGCTTTAGTTAGCAGCAGTAGCGAAGGAATCACTCAGGTTTAGTTAATCGCGAGGGATCGATCGATCACTCGGGTTCAGTAACGCATAGCCTGCAGTGCAATCGCCTGGGTTCAGTTAGAGCCCAACGCCTCGCTCGGGTTCAGTTAGAGCACTAAGCCTCGCACCCATGTGCATACGTACGAGAGAATTGTGCATCACTCAGCCCCCGACCACCCACGGTAACCTGGAAAAACCCCGATATTTTCCTCGCCCTCGCGTCTACCATGGTTTTCTCCGTCATGGACGGCCCAAAGAATGTCATGCAGCTGCGCCTCTGGCCCGCCCAGGACGAAAAGCCCATTTTCTGTCATGATTTTTTGTCATAGAAGTAGGACCCCACCACATCTATTGTAATGCCCCGAGTCCGATGTGCCAGGTGTCTTCGAGTTATTCGCTGTTATTGCCTTGTCTTTTGCTGTGTGTTGCATTTTTCCATGTCATCATGTGCATTACACTCTGTCCTCGCCAAGACCCTCTTCGGAATGTCATCCTACACCCCGTCACCCTCTTCGACCGATCACCAGAGTTAGCTGGGCGGGAGCCTCCCCAACGAGCCTCCCTGCCATCGCTGTCGCCAAGACCCGTCGAGCTAAGACGAGCTCGAGCCCGGCGTCGTCCACGTCGCAGGCGGCCTTCTTCTTCCTCTGGAGCGACCCCTCGCACGACCTCCCCGAGTTGGATCGCCATGTCCAGCGCCCGGTCGCCTCCCCTGCTTCCTCTGCTTCATGGTCCGAGCACCAACACCCGATCAGATCCTCGCCATGCCTCGGATCGGCCTCCTTGCACCCGTTCGAGCTCACCTACCGCACCCCCTCGGTGAGCCGCGTCGAATCCCCTCCTTTGTCGCTTCTTTGCATGCATGTAGTCACCGATCCCGTTGTGTCCGAGCTGCTGTTGCCATGCTATCGCCATGCTATCGCCATGGCTGTTTTGAGCAAGTCGATGCCTTGCTTGTCGCTCCCCCGCATGCCTTAGCACTAGCACACCTTGCCAGACGCCGCTTCTGTCCACACTCACACAGCTGCCCCACTCATGCTTTGCCCCGCGCTCACGCACATCGCCGCTATAGCTACAGCCATGCTGCGCGGCCGAGATATGCTCGTTCTCAAGCCCCTGCTGCACCCACGCACACACGCACCTTCACTCCAGCAGCTGCTCTGCTTGCACCCGCCGCACTTGCATCCAAACCCGCACCCCCGCTGGTGTTCTGCTGCACCCACAGCCACCACTTTGCTTGTCGTCGTCGCCGGCAAGTTGCAGCGCATTCATGGTGTTTCCAAGACCGGGCGTTTACCTGTTCAAAAGGATCTATGGCCCTCTAGTAATCAGAAACAGCCAGTTAGGCCAGCTGGTCAGCGCTTCGCTCCTCTACGCAGGAGGTCAGGGGATCGAGTCCCAGCCGTCCCCATTTTAGCTTTGTTTTCCTTTTTTGCACTCTCAACCGCCGGGCCAAATCTCCTCGTGGCCCGCTGCACTGTGTTGGAATCCGGCCCACGTATGTTTTTTTCCTTATCTGGTTTTAGTATTTTTTCCAGTGCATGCATAATTACAGGAATGCCACTCTTTTGTATTGTTAATAACTAAATATGCTTGCATCCAAATTAAACAAACTATATATGTAAAATGCTTAGAATTTCATGTAGATTAATAATTTCCAACTTTCATCCATGTTTGAAATGTTTAAATTGCCGTTTGTTTTAATTTGCTTAAATAACATGCTAAAATGATTTATTTCATAACTAAATAACCGTATCTCCTTTTGAAATAATCTTTATATGTAAATGGGGTGGAAAAATGCCTAGTTTATCATGGTGTACTTACTTTGCATGTTTAACAACTCTAAAATTATGTTTAGGGCAGAATAGTACCAAATCCATAAATTGCATATGGGGATTTACCGGAATTGTTGTTCGTTGTTTCCGGCCTCATTTAAACTTGCCTAGATAGGTAATTTTCTTTTGCTTCACCCCTTGCCATTCTAAAAAATATTTAATGTTCTTGAGTACATAAACAAGATCGAACTAAATAACATGAACGTGGTGTTTCGTCTTGCATATTGAGCTCCACTTAACTTGTAGTTTTGCTTGTGCACTTTGCGTTGCCATGCCATTCATCTTTAAACCGGACATGCATCATACTTGGTTGCGCATCATGCCATGTTTGTGTCATGGTTGTTTACCATGTTGTTTGCTTCTTTCCAGTGTTGCGTCTTCGGGTTAGTTCCGATAACGTCGCGTTTGTGAGGATTCGTTCGACTTTGTCCATTTGTCTTCTTCATGGACTCGTTCTTCTTCCTTGCGGGATCTCAGGCAAGATGACCATACCCTCGAAATCAGTTCTATCTTTGCTTGCTAGTTGCTCGCTCTATTGCTATGCTGCGATACCTACCACTTGCTATATCATGCCTCCCATTTTGCCATGTCAGCCTCTAACCCACCTTTCCTAGCAAACCGTTGTTTGGCTATGTTACTGCTTTGCTCAGCCCCTCTTATAGCATTGCTAGTTGGAGGTGAAGCTGAAGTTTGTTCCATGTTGGAACATGGATCTGTTGGGATATCACAATATCTCTTATGTAATTAATGCATCTATATACTTGGTAAAGGGTGGAAGGCTCGGCCTTATGCCTGGTATTTTGTTCCACTCTTGTCGCCCTAGTTTTCGTCATACGGGTGTTATGTTCCTTGATTTTGCGTTCCTTACATGGTTGGGTGTTATGGGGACCCCTTGACAGTTCTCCTTGAATAAAACCACTCAAGCAAGGCCCAACCTTGGTTTTACATTTGCCTAACAACCTAAACTTTTCCCTTGGGAGTAATTAACCCAAGGGTCATCTTATTTTAACCCCCCCCCCCCGGGCTAGTGCTTATCTAAGTGTTGGTCTGAACCGAGTAGACTGCGGGGCCACCTCGGGGAAACTTGAGGTTTGGTTTTACTCGTAGGATGTCTCATCTGGTGTGCCTTGAGAATGAGATATGTGCAGCTCCTATCGGGATTTGACGGCACATTCAGGCAGCTTTGCTGGTCTTGTTTTACCATTGTCGAAATGTCTTCTAACCGGGATTCCGGGCCTGATCGGGTCTTCCTGGGAGAAGGAATATCCTTCGTTGACCGTGAGAGCTTGTGATGGGCTAAGTTGGGACACCCCTGCAGGGTTTTGAACTTTCGAAAGCCGTGCCCACGGTTATGGGCAGATGGGAATTTATTAATATCCGGTTGTAGAGAACTTGACACTTAACTTAATTAAAATGCATCAACCGCGTGTGTAGCCGTGATGGTCTCTTTCCGGCGGAGTCCGGGAGGTGAACACGGTTCTTGTGTTATGCTTGAACATGAGTAGTTTCAGGATCACTTCTAGTTCACGACCGTGCGTTGCTTCTCTTCTCGCTCTTATTTGCGTGTGTTAGCCACTATATATGCTAGTGCTTGCTGCAAATCCACCTCATAACCTTTTCCTACCCATAAGCTTAAATAGTCTTGATCTCGCGGTTGTGAGATTGCTAAGTCCTCGTGGCTCACAGATACTTCCAAACAGTTGCAGGTGCCGATGATACTAGTGTAGGTGACGCAACCCAGCTCAAGTGGGAGCTCGATGAAGATCTTGATCGTTGTTTTATTTCGTTTCCTATTGATCAGTAGTGGAGCCCAGTTGGGACGATGGGGGACCTAGCATTTGGGGTTGTCTTCTTTTATTTTGGTTCCGTAGATGGACCTTGATTGTATTTTGGTCGATGTATGTTTAACTTGTATTTCTGTGAAGTGGCGATTGTAAGCCAACTCTTTATCCCTTTCTTATTCAGTACATGGGATGTGTAAAGATTACCCCTCTTGCGACAAGCCTACCATGCGGCTATGCCTCTAAGTCGTGCCCCGACATGTGGGAGATATAGCCGCATTGTGGGTGTTACATCTATGATGATACCGGGTTTTGTCACAATTATCGTCATAGAAGTGTCATAAGCATGACGGAATTTTTTTTCGTTCGTCCCAAAATGTCACGGATGTGTCTTTTTTTTGTAGTGCATCTCAAGGTTTTAAGTTTGCAAGAAACAAAGTATCGCAATAAGCAAGATTACATTATGTAGACATGAAGAAGTTAGTCAACATGACAAAACCCCATCATTTTATCCTTAGTGGTAACAATAAAATACGTGTATCTTGAAGAAGTCAGACCATGTATGCAGATAGCACTCGGTTTTCTTGAATTTCTGGTAGTATCATTCTGAGCTCAGAGCACAAAGCATCGAAAGATGAAGAAGAGTCATATGGAGATATGATCGGCAATAGTTTGCCCATCGGTCAAAATTCTGGTCAATGGCTAAGAATAAGATCAGGAACTTGAATCACTTACTATCGATTATGAGAGATATTTATTTGAGTGGGAGTGCACTTTATATTAAATTTTGTTTAATCACTAGGGCAATCTTAATTATGAAAGTGTCTAAGTTGAATCTTGTGTTTATTGTTGTAGATCAATGGCTTGCAATTTTTTATATTTAGCACCTCTGTTTGAAAAAGAAAAGTTGGCTGCAAATGGTGGAAACTATGAGGATTGGATCCACACTCTCAGATTTGTTCTCAGGAGTGCTAAGAAAGAATGTGTGATGGATCAACCACTTGGTGATTTCCCGATGCCGAGAGCGTCTCAAGCTATCATCAATGTGTTTACATCTTGCAAGAATTATTTCAATATCATCAAAACTATTATGCTATCATGCATGGATCAAGTGTTACAGAAACGTTATCAAATCAGTACCGTCAAAATTGTTGTGGCAGTTGAAGTTCTATACCACAAAGAGCCCGCTGAAGTTCATGTGATCATTGAAGCAACGGAAAGTGCAAGATAGCTAAGGTTGATGAGCAAGGTGTCAAGCTTGCAGAAAATTATAATAGTATTAATGCAATGGAAATAGATTTTCCAAAGACTCCAAAAATTATTTGATCCTTCCTTCGCTGTATGAAGCAATGCTCAAAACCAATGAAATCGGGATTCAGAACCAACCAAAGTTGATGGTGAACAAAACATAAAGTTTCAAAAAGAAAAGCAACACCAAAAGGAACAAGGGTGGAGCTTCTTGCGAGACTATATTTTTCTGTTGTAAAGAGAAATGACACCGGAAAAGAAATTGCTTGAAGTATCTGGCAGATAAGAACAACACATCTTGTGCTAAAGGTATAAAAGTTATACAAGTTAATGTTATTGATATTCTACTCACCAAAAATTCCAGGTCATGGGTATTTGATACCTGATCTATTGCTAACATTTGCTACACGATGCAGGGTCTGCAGAATGTTCAGAAGCTGAGAAGAAATGAAGTTGTGATGCATGTCGAGAATGGTGATGGGATCGTTGCTCAAGCCGTCGGTGTCATGTCTTCGAGTTTACCTTAAGGATTTGTTTTAAAACTAAGTAATTGTTATTTTGTTCGAAAGTTATGTAAAAACATTATCTCTAGATCATGTTTGATAAATGACAGTTATTCTTATAAGCCATAGAACAATGGTTGTTCAATATATTATAAGGATAAGTTTTATGGATTTGCACCCATGATTGGTTGATTATTCATATTAGATCTTGAACATGAAAAGGACATCTCTAACATGAATGCAAAACGTCTTAAGATGATTGATAATACCACGTACATGTGGCACTGTCGTCTTGGTCACATCGGAAAGAAACGTATGTAGAGGCTTCATAAAGATAGATTGTTAACATAATTTGGTTTTGAATCATTTGATACATGCGAAGCTTGTTTGATGGGTAAAATGACTAAAACACCTTCATTTGTCATCCAAAACGGGCGCTCAAATTATTGGATATAATACATACTGATGTATGTGGTCCAATGAGTATTCCGGCGCGTAGGGGATACTTATACTTCGTAACCTTCACTGGTGATTTAAGTAGATATGGATATATTCACTTGATGAAACATAAGTTTGAAACATTTGAAAATTTCAAAGAATTTCATAACGAAGTTGGGAATCATTGTGGCAAAAAGATTAAGTTTCTATGATCTGATTGTGGAGTAGAATATTTGAGTCATTAATACGTCTCCAACGTATCTATAATTTCTTATTGTTCCATGCTATTATAGTATCAATCTTGGATGTTTTATGTGCATTTACAAGCAATTATATATGATTTTTGGAACTAATCTATTAACTTAGTGCCAAGTGCCAATTGCTGTTTTTTTTTCCCTGTTTTGGTTTTTTAGAATATTAGTACCACACGAAGTCCAAACGCCACAAAACTTTTTGGTGATTTTTTCTGAACGTAGGAGATCCTGGAAGCTTCGGGAGAGGACGCGAAGATAGAGCAGTGGCCCATGGGGCACCAAGGTGCGCACTGTAGGCTGGTGGGGCCCACGTGCTCCGTTTGACCTAACTCCGCCTCTATAAATTCTCTAAAATCAGGAAACCAACAAAGAGCCAGCCAAAATACTTTTTTCGCCGCCACAAGTTCCTGTTCTCATGAGATCCCATTTGGAGGCCTTTTCTGGCACTCTGTTGGAGGGGGAATCAATCATAGAGGGGCTCTACATCAACCTTGCTGCCCTTTCGATGATGTGTGAGTAGTGTACCATAGACCAGTGGGTCCATAAATAGTAGCTAGATGGCTCTCTCTCTCTATCTCTCTCTCTTTGATCTTCAATACAATGTTCTCCTTGATGTTTTTGGAGTTCTATTCAATATAATCACTTTTTGTGGTGTGTTTGTTGGGATCCGATGAATGCGAGTTTATGATCAGATTATCCATGAATGTTATTTGAGTTTTCTCTGAACTCTTTTATGCATGACTATCATAGCTTCATATTTCACATCGATCGTTAATTTAGTTTGGTCAACTAGATTGATTTTTCTTGCAATGGGAGAGGTGCTTTGTCATGGGTTCGATCTTGTGGTGCTCAATCCCAGTGATAGAAAGGGACATCACACCTATTTGTATCGTTGCCATAAGGATAGAAAGATGGGGTTTATTCATGCGTGAGTTTACTTTGTCTACACCATGTCATCTTGCTTTAAGGCGTAATTTCGTTCTTTATGAACTCAATACTCTAGATGCATGCAAGATAGTGGTTGATGTGTGGAGTAATAGTAGTAGATGCAGGCAGGAGTTGGTCTACTTGTCTCGGATGTGATGCCTATATACATTATCATTGCCTTGGATATCATCATGATTATTTGTTTTTCTACCAATTGCTCAATAGTAGTTTGTTCACCCACCGTTTGCTATTTTCAGGAGAGAAGCCTCTAGTGAAAACTATGGCCCCAGGTCTACTTTCATCTTATATTAAAAATCCTAAAAATTATCTTGCTGCAATTTTACTTTATTTATTTTATTTTGTGTTTTTTTCAATCTATCTATCAATCACTACACCGTTTAATCTTGCAAGTAACCGCCGAGGGACTAACAACCCCTTGTTCGCATTGGGCTGCAAGGATTTGTTATTTTTTGTGCAGGTGCTACTAATGACGTGTTGTGTGGTTCTCCTACTGGATTGATAAGCTTGGTTCTTAACTGAGGGAAATACTTATCTCTACTGTATTGCATCATCCTCTCCTCTTTGGGGAAATCCCAATGAAGTTCACAAGTAGCAGTCATGAGTTTAGCAAACATCTAAGTGATTGTGGAATTGTCTCACAACTTACTCCTCCAGGAACTCCATGAAGAAATGGAGTGTCTGAAAGGCATAGCCAAACATTGTTGGACGTGGTAAGGTCGATGATGTCATTTACTAATCTGCCTTTATCATTTCGAGGATATGCACTTCAAATAGCAACATATACACTAAACAGACCATCGTCTAAGTCTGTAGAAACGACACCATGTGAGTTATGGAATGGAAAGAAACCCAATTTGTTGCATCTCAAGATTTGGGGTTGCGAGACTTATGTAAAACGTTCAGATCCAAATAAGCTCGATCCCAAGGTAGAGAAGTGCTACTTTGTAGGTTATCCCAAAGAAACAATTGGGCATTCCTTCTGCCAAAAGTTTGAAGACAAAGTCGGAGGATAGTACTTCTTGACGAGATTATTGGATCTCCAAAAGTGAATAGGACTAATGAAACAGAATTTTTTCCAGAAGTTGTCCATACAACTTAACCAGAAGTTAGTAGACAAGTTGTAGAAACTCCAGTTAAGACTGTAAATAAACTGTGTAGGCCAGGAAGAGTTAATGAACCTCTTGAATGGTTTCATAATGAAATATTCATCTTAGAGGAAGATGAGCTTGAGCACTACAAGGAAGCGGTGGCGGTGCCTAGCTCAAAAGAATGTCTCATAGCCATGCAATCCAAAATGGAGTCCATGTACGGGAATCAAATTTGGGACTTGATGATCCTCCAGAGGGTGTAATCCCCATACAATAAATGGATGTTCAAGAGAAAAACAAATGCAGATGGTAATCCCACCATCTACAAAGCAAGTCTAGTTGTGAAAGGGTTTTTGAAAGTCGAGGGAGTTGATTATGACAAGACTGTCTCCTCGGTACCAATGCTAAAGTCTATATGGATTATGATGGCTATAACTGCATATTTTGACTACGAGATATGGCAGATGGATGTCAAAACTGCTTTCCTAAATGGAAATCTAAAAGAGGATGCATACGTGATACAACCAAAAGGTTTTGTTGATCCAAAGAATGCCGGAAATATGTGCAATCTTCAAAGGTCAATCTATGATTGAAACAAGCATCAAGGAGCTGGAATCAATGTTTTGATGAAGTGGTAAAAGAGTTTGGCTTCATTAAAATGATGAAGAAGCTTGTGTACATAAGAAGTTTAGTGGGAGTTCTGTAGCATTTCTGATATTATATGTAGATGACATATTGTTGATTGGGAATGATACAAAGTATCTTGGCACAATAAAAGAATTTTTGAAGTGTGTGTTTTCAATGAAAGACTTAGGTCAAGTTGCATATATATTGGGCATAAAGATCCATAGAGATAGATCAAGACTTCTAATAGCACTAAGTCAAAGCACATACATTGACAATGTAAAGAGGTTTAAAATGGAGAATGTTAAGAAAGGTTTTCTCCCAATGTCAGGTGGCATAGCACTTAGCAAAAATCAGTGTCCCAAGACACATGATGAGCGAGTACAAATGAGTGGATTACTATATGCTTCTATTATTGGCTCCATATGTATGCTATGATATGTACATGACCAGATGTTTCTTATGAACTAAGTGTTAGTAGCAGATACCAGAGTGATTCAGGAGTGGACCACTTGGTAATAGTTAAGTATATTCTTAAGTACCTCAGAAGAACAAAGGACATGCTCCTTGTTTATGAAGGAGATGAAAAACTCATTGTATATTGTTACACTGGTGCTAGCTTCATGATTGATACAGATGACTATAAATCTGAATCAGGTTATCCTTTCACACTTAAGGGTGGTGCGGTTGTTTGGAAGAGTTTCAAACAAAATAATTATGGATTCTACGACAAAAGCAAAGTATATTGCGGCTTCAGAAGCTTCAGTGGAGGCGTTCTGGATCAAGAAGTTTCTTGAAGAAGTTGGTGTGGTCCCAAGTGTGATGAATCCAATGACTCTCTATTGTGATAATACTGGAGCCGTTGCTCAAGCAAAGGAACCAAGATCACACATGAAGACCAAACACATTGAACGCAAGTATAACATTGTCCGATAATGTATTGAGAATAGTCATGTAAAGATTCTCAAGATTCGCATGGATTTGAATGTGCCATACCCAATGATGAAGTATTTACCACGAGAAAAGAATAAGCAACACCGAATATCCATATGTGTTAAAGAGACTATGTAAATTAGATTATTGACTCTAGTGCAAGTGGAAGACTGTTCGAAATATGCCCTAGAGGCAATAATATTTGTATTATAATATTTCCGTATTCATAATTAAAGAGTTTGTATTGTATGCTATAACTCCTATGATCCTCGAATATGCAATTCATTGGAAAACTCATATGCATGTGTGGAATGATAAATGGTTAAATAAAAGGTTCCTATGTTGGGGAACGTAGCATGCAATTTCAAAAAAAATCCTACGATCACGCAAGATATATCTAGGAGATGCATTGCAACGAGAGGGGGCATTGTGTGTCCACGTACCCTCATAGACCCAAAGCGGAAGCATTTGACAAGGCGGTTGATGTAGTTGAACATCTTCTCGTTCCGACCGATCAAGCACCGAACGAACGGCACCTCCGAGTACTGCACACGTTTAGCTTGATGACATCTCTCGAACTCTTGATCCAGCAAAGTGTCGAGGGAGAGTTTCGTCACCACGACGGCGTGGTGACGGTGATGGTGAAGTGATCCGCTCAGGGCTTCGCCTAAGCACTACGTGAATATGACCGGAGGCATAAACTGTGGAGGGGGGTGCCGTACATGGATAACAACTATTGATGTGCATTCTAGCGGTGCCCCCCACCCACATATACAGGTTGGAGGGGAAGAGAGGCAGCCAAGGGGGCGCCCCAAGTATGAGGAATCCTACTTGGGGTCCTCCCAATTCGGCCTCCCCCTTTCCTATTCCTATTTGGGGTAGGAAGGGAAGAGGGGGAAGGGGGAATCCTATTACCTTTTTCCTTTCCTTCTTCCCTTATCCTTCTCCAATTTGGCCAGCCCAAATGGGGGGGGGGGGGGCAGCCCCTTTGTGGCTGGTGTGTTTCCCCTCTTGGCCCATAAGGCCGAAATCTTTTGCCGGGGGTGCCCGGAACCCCTTCCGGTGACCCAATAAGTACCCGATGCATCCCGAAACACTTCCGGTGTCCAAATAACATCATCCTATATATCAATATTTACCTCTCTACCATTTCGAGAATCCTCGTCATGTCCATGATCTCATCTGGGACTCCAAACAACATTCGGTCACCAAATCACATAACTCATATAATACAAAATCGTCATCGAACGTTAAGCGTGCGGACCCTACGGGTTCAAGAACTATGTAGACATGACCAAGACACCTCTCCGATCAATAACCAATAGCGGAACTTGGATCCTACATATTCTATGAAGATCTTTATCGGTCGAACCATAATGACAACATACGTTATTCCCTTTATCATCGGTATGTTACTTGCCCGAGATTCAATCGTCGGTATCTTCATACCTAATTCAATCTCGTTACCAGCAAGTCTCTTTGCTCGTTCTGTAATGCATCATCCCGCAACTAACTCATTATTCACATTGCTTGCAAGGCTTATTATGATGTGCATTACCGAGAGGGCCCAGAGATACCTCTCTAATACTAGGAGTGACAAATCCTAATCTCGATCTATGCCAACCCAACAAACACCTTCGGAGATACCTGTAGAGCATCTTTATAATCACCCAGTTACCTTGTGATGTTTGATAGCACACAAGGCATTCCTCCGGTATCCGGGAGTGGAATAATCTCATAGTCAGGGGAATATGTATATGACATGAAGAAAGCAATAGCAATAAAACTGGGCGATCAACATGCTGACCTAACGGATGGGTCTTGTCCATCACATCATTCTCCTAATAATGTGATCCCGTTCATCAAATGACAACACATGTCTATGGTTAGGAAACTTAACCATCTTTTATTAACGAGCTAGTCTAGTAGAGGCATACTAGCGACACGGTGTTTTGCCTATGTATCCACACATGTATCAAGTTTTCGGTTAATGCAATTCTAGCATGAATAATAAACATTTCTCATGATATAAGGAAATATAAAATAACAACTTTATTATTGCCTCTATGGCATATTTCCTTCATTCTCCCACTTGCACTAGAGTCAATAATCTAGTTCACATCGCCATGTGATTTAACACCAATAGTTCACATCTTTATGTGATTAACACCCATAGTTCACATCGCCATGTGACCAACACCCAAAGGGTTTACTAGAGTCAATAATCTAGTTCACATTGCTATGTGACTAACATCCAAAGAGTACTAAGGTGTGAACATGTTTTGCTTGTGAGAGAAGTTTAGTCAACGGGTCTGCCACATTCAGATCCGTATGTATTTTGCAAATTTCTATGTCTACAATGCTCTGCATGGAGCTACTCTAGATAATTGCTCATACGTTCAATACGTATCTTGATTGAGACATAGAGTCATCTAAATCAGTTTCAAAGCTTGCATCGACGTAACTTTTTACGACAAACTCTTTATCACCTCCATAATTGAGAAACATTTCCTTGGTCGTCTTAGGTGTCTAAGGATAATTTTGACCGTTGTCCAGTGATCTATGTCGGCGTCCTGGGAATAGCGGTCCCCAGGCTTGCTTGCCTGCGGCCCACGGCGTGGCTCCACCAGCGGCCCTGTACAACCCATCTTCATAGAGAACACTCAAGACTCTCGCGAGGGGCCAAGCATCGCGAGGCGGACGACTCAACACCTCCTAGGGGGCGGCCTCACCAGGCTGGCTCACGAGGGGTGGAGAGATCAAGGCGAGGGGCACCTAGCGAGGTCCCTGTGACGCAAGCCATGACGACCAAGGCCAGGCGGGCGCTAGCGCGTGCAGTGTACTCGTTTCTTCTTTGGTGCTAAGGAGGCAAGCGTACGCGAGGAGTCCCGAGGTATCAGGCAAAGGTTTCCATATCGGTGCAACAAGACCAAGACTAGTAGGACAGCAGGACAGAGGTCATCATGGAGCCCAGGACGGCATCACCACCAGAGCCTTTAGCAGGCAAAGACCACCTTTTATCAGGATACCTTGTACTAGTTGTCCCCCTTCAAATTGGCCGTTGTGGGCTCCCTTCCCGCATAATATTTGGTAAGAGGACCAGGGCCTCTATAAATAGGACTGGCCACCACCATAGGAGGGGGACGGATCATTCAGATTATCTTCAACCACACAAGCTCACCTAGCTCAAGAACACCTCTCCTCAGGAGGTTGTTCTTCCCTTGTACTAGTTCATCCTCAGCCCAAGAGGCAATCCACCACACCACACTAGAGTAGGGTATTACACCACATTGGTGGCCCGAAGCAGTATAAACCCTATGTCCTTTGTTCTGCGGGTTCAACGAGCTGAGCTTTGAGATTGGGGTGAGAGCGTGAGCTAGGGGGAGGAGAGATCTTCGTGCACACCCAAGTGTTTGAACCTCAAGGGTTTGTCGGAACCCAATATCCAACATTTGGCGTGCCAGGTAGGGGAGCACTGAAGCTTTCCTTCCATCAATCCATGCTCCGCCACCTCCGCGCCTTGTCCCCATGGCCGGCGTTGCTCCCCGACTGGGATGACGGACGCCCACGACAGCGGCAGGGGGCTCAGGGCCTTTTCCCCCGCCTTGTGACAGGTACAATGGCCGCCCAAGTTCAAGCCGGAGATGCCGCCGCGCTATGACGGTGCGGCGGACCCGTCATCCTTAATGCTGGCATAAGAAGAGGCTGTCCTGAAGACTGGGGCGACGACAAGGTCATGGCCAACTGGCTTCTAATGGCCCTCGCTGGTGCGCTGCGCGCCTGGCTGCTCGCCCTCCCAAGATCCTCAGTGGCATCTTGGGAGTAGTTGTGCGACCTCTTCATCGTGCGCTTTGCGGCACCAGGGCCCCTCGCCGTCGCGGCCCTCCTCAGCGGTTCGCGAGCACCGCCCTCCGACCGTCACACCAAGCCGTTCTTCCGCCAGATTGGCGCCGCTTCCGTGCGGCAAGGAGCTCCCCCGGGCTGGGTGGCACCCAAGGCCGACCTCACCTTTGACTCGGGGGATCACCCCGTCACCACCGTCAGCTCGGGTGTGCTTCCAATGCTTTACACACCCACCATCTGCAGCGTAGCTGTCACCAGGACCCTCATCGATGGCGGCGCCGGTCTCAACATGCTCTCTGTGGAGGCATTTAGCCTTCTTCACGTACCACTCGAACAGCTCCGCCCCAGCATGCCCTTCTTCGGGGTCGGCGGCGGCTCCACCAGCCCCTTGGGGCAGATCCTCCTTCCTGTGACCTTCGGCACTTGCGACAACTATCACACTGAGCTGATCGACTTTGACATCGCCCATATCGGCCTCCCATACAACGCCATCCTCGGATACCCAGCCCTGGCTTAGTTTATGGCGGTGACCCATCCGGCCTACAACCTCATGAAGATGCCCGAGAGCAAGGACGCCCTCATCATAGTTGGACACACCAAGGAGGCTCTGGCAGCGCTCAAGTGTGGCCTCAAAACCACCGCGGAGGTGCGACCAACAAACGAGGCCATCCCAGGGGTTAAGGAGGCCGCGCCAGCAAAGAAGAAGCAGCTATTCACTCAAGATCGGGCCGAAACCAAGCAGGTGCCACTCGAGGAAGATGGGTCCTCAGAAGCCACCTTCACCATAGGCGCCAACCTCGACCTGGATCAAGAGGAGGCATTGGTTAGGTTCCTGTGCATGAACAAGGATGTATTCGCTTGGGAACCCAAGAAGCTGGTAGGGGTCCCAAGAGGGGTGATCGAGCATCACTTGATGGTCTGCCCCAATGTGCGCCCTGTGAAGCAGAAGGTGCGGCGACAGTCCATAGAGAAGCAATCCTTCATCGTCTAGGAAACCCGCAAGCTGGAGGCAGCAGGTGTCATTCGCGAGGTTCGGTACCCTGAATGGCTGGCGAACCTCGCCGTCGTATCGAAGAAGGGCGGGAAGGAGCGCATGTGCGTCTACTTCACCAACCTCAACAAAGCTTGTCCCCAAGACCTGTTCCCGCTCCCGCGCATCGACCAGATTGTCGACTCCACCGCCAAGTGCGACCTGTTATTCTTCCTGGACGCGTTTTCAGGCTATCACCAGATCAAGATGGCAGTGGATGATGTGGAGAAGACGGCCTTCCTGACCCCGTGTGGGGTGTACTGCTACACTTGCATGCCGTTCGGGCTGCGCAACACAGGCACGACCTTTCAGTGGCTGATGCACATCGCCCTGGGTCAGCAGCTCGGGAGGAATGCTGAATCCTAGGTCGACGACATTTTGGTAAAGTCTCGGGAGGCAAGGACTTTGATTCAAGACCTGGAGGAGACCTTCGCAAGCCTGCGCCAGGTAGACCTACGGCTCAACCCAGAGATGTGCGTGTTCGGTGTCCCCTCTAGCAAGCTATTGGGCTTCCTCGTGTCCCACAGGGGGATCGAGGCTAACCCGGATAAGGTCAAGGGGATAGAAGACATGAGCTCACCACAAACTCTCAAGGAGATGCAGAAGCTTGTGGGCTGCGTGACCTCACTGGGGCGCTTCATCTCCAAGCTGGGAGAGCGCACCCTACCGTTCTTCAATCTGATGAAGAAGAAGGGCCCATTCAAGTGGACCTGGAGGCTGACCAAGCGTTTCAAGACCTCAAGAGATACCTGACCAGCCCTCCGGTGATGGTGGCGCCCCGCCTTCTCAAGCCCTGGTGCTTTACCTTGCCGCCAGTCCCTACTCTGCTAGCGCATCCCTAGTGGTAGTTCGGGAAGAGCGCCAGGCCAAGGGTCAGCCCCGCCGTGCTGCACCTTCAGTCGGGGTGATGCAGGACCCAGAGGGCACCACAAAGGCTGCAGCAACGCCAACGAGTGACGAGGCCCAGCAAGGCGGCGTTCGCGGATGTGCAGAGGCCCTAGTGGGCGACCAGGCTCTTGGGGTCCAGTCACCTCAGGAGACGCCCCAACCCCCGACAGGCGCAGGCTCCATCGACGCCCCCGCCCTTGTCGAGCACACAATATACTTCATCAGCATGGTACTACGGGATGCAAGGGCACGGTACCCCATGCCTCAAAAGCTCTTGCTAGCGCTCTTGGTGGCCTCGTGTAAACTACGCCACTACTTCCAAGGTCACCCAATCAAGGTCGTCTTGGCCTACCCGCTGGAGAGGGTACTCAGGAGCCCCAATATTGCTGGAGTTCAGCACAACTAGGGTCATCAAGGGAGCCGCGCTCGCCAACTTTGTGGCAGAATGGACTGACGCCCCGGGATTTGAAGCGGGCGAGGACCGATCGCTCTTGCCAGGAAGTGAAGCACCAGATGGACGGGTCATGTATTTCAATGGCGCGTCCGCACGCCAGGGCGCGGGAGCTGGAGCAGTGCTCATCTCGCCCACTCAGGACAAGCTCTACCACGTCGTGTAGCTCTGCTTCCAGCAAGGCGAGAAGGTCTCCAACAACATCGTGGAGTACGAAGGCCTCATCGCTGGCCTTAAGGCCGCGGTGGCCCTGGGGGTGAAGCGCCTCACCATCAGGGGCGACTCGCAGCTCCTCGTCAACTTCTCCAACAAGGTATACGAGCCAAGGGACGAGCACATGGAGGCATTCCGCGCGGAGGTACACAAAATGGAAAAGCATTTCCTGGGTCTAGAGTTACAGCACGTGCCCCGTGGCACCAACAAGGAGGACGACGACATCGCCAAAAGGGCGTCCAAGCGACAACCCCAAGAGCCTAGCGTCTTTGAGGAGCAGCTCTTCAAGCCGTCGGCAGCACCTCCGCTTTCAAGGCCGGCGCCGCCTCGGGAGGAGCTCCCCCAACCACCTGCCTCAAGAGCCCCGGCCTGCGGCCCGACCTCGGGAGCGCGCCTACTCCTGGCGCTCGAGCCTCAGGAGGGGTGCTGGACCAAGGAGTTCAAGGAATACCTGACGCAAGGGACCCTGCCAGGGAAAGAGGAGGACGCGGAGCGCGTGGCCCGACAGGCTATGGCATACTGCATCAAGGACGGTGACTTATACAGGAAGCGGCCAAATGATGTTTCCTTGTGATGCATCTCCAGGGAACAGGGGATCGACTTGCTAGCTGACATACACGGCAGAGACTGCGGGCACCGCTCGTCGTCACGAACCCTCTTCGGCAAGGCGTTTCGCAGCAGGTTCTATTCGCTTACGACGCTCAAAGACGCAACCGAGCTGGTGAAGTCCTGCGAGGCCTGCCAATTCCACGCCAAGAACATCTATCAGCCAGCTCAGGGCCTCCAGACCATCCTGCTCTCATGACCGTTCGTAGTCTGGGGGCTGGATATCTTAGGCCCGTTCGCTCGAGTGCCTGGGGGCTACCGCTACCTCTACGTCGCCATCGACAAGTTCACCAAATGGGTGGAGGTAGCCGACCTGGCAGCCCACCTGGCCGGCCCAGCACTGTGCTGGCCCGTGCCAGCCAGCTGCTTCTCCCTCGCCAGGAAGGCACAAAGGTGACGCCGGCGAGCACGAGCTCGCCACGGCGTCAGCTGCTTGCAGCCCGCGAGGCCAAGACACCTGGGCCAGCTCCACGTCGCCGCCCCGACTCCGTGGACATCTCATTCGCCCCCTGCCTCTCTCCCTCGCTCCCCCGAAGCCATGGCCGACACAGCCGCCGTCGTCTTGCCGCCGTAGCCACAGCTACCGTCGTCCCCGTGTCACCCCACCGTGCCCACGAGCTCCGCAACATCTCCCTCGACCTCCTTGCTGAGCCACGAGGCCTCGGACGCGCTGCAACGCCACCACCACTGCCGTTCCCCTCGTCGGTCACCGGAGATCGTCGCTGATGTTTCGCTGCCTCCCAAGCTTCCCCGAGCCCGCTTCGACGCCCGCTGCACTCGCCGTGAGCTTCTCTCTCTTCTCCCCCTAGCCACGTCGCTCGAGCTGCCCTCTAACCCCGTTGGCCATCACGGCCAGAGCTCGGCTCTGCCGCCATGTCGCCGCCGTGGCCACAGGCGCGTAAGCTCAATTCCGAGCGCGTCACCACACTCACCACGTTCCCAGGAGCCTAACGCACCACTCCCCGTGCCTCGCCGTGCCCCGTAGCTTCGGGTTCATCCTCGCCCGAACTCCGGCGACCGCCAAGGTCGTCGTCGGCGTCGTTCCCGGCCTCCCCGAGCTGCACTAGCTCCACCAAATGACGCGGCTCGCTCCCCGCGTCACGTAGCTGCTCTCCGCCGTCGATTTGGTCGCCGAAGACGCAAATCCGAGCCCCTCCGCCGCGTCTGTCATCGTCGGCGTCAAGCCGCTGGCGAGTTGACCACGTCTGACCCATGTGGGCCCAAGTTGACTCCCCCCTGACCCTATGACAGGTGGGGCCGTCCTGTTAATTAGTTTAGGATTAGTGCTAACTAATTATAGTTAGTTTAGGTCACTGACATGTGGGCCCAGGCCCCATTGACAGTTAGTTAGTATTAACTTAATCCTGTTAGTTAGCTGAGACAGTGACAGACAGGGCCCACCAGTCAAGTTTGACTGGCCCTGGCGCCTTTGACTCGTTGACGTCACAGTGACACAGTGCTGACGCAATTATTCATTTTCTGGATTTATTTTTATATAGGAAATTCCAGAAAATAGCCGAAACTTCTAAAAATCATAGAAAATCAACCATAGCTCCAAATCAAACAAATTATATATGAAAAATGATCAGAAAAATTCAATATATCCATATGTAATGGTTTCATGCATGAAAAACCACTTTAACCTTGCTGTTTGGGTGAAACAAGCTAATACACTTATTATGCATAAGAACTTTAACCTTCCTTTGAATCTTTGATTCAAATGGACCCATTTCAACTTGTTTCACATTGCATTAGGCAGGACACATCATTTTTCCATGTCATAGCATGCATCATATTGTTGCATATTGTCATGTGTTGATTATGTTCTGTGTGTCCTTCGTGGTAGGTTCTGCCTCTGAGGATATCTCCGAGTATCCAACTGAAGGGCAGTACCCTACTACCACTCCATCAGGCAAGCAGCCCCATTGATCATATCGATACAATCCCATGTTCTCGCCTCTGCTCTCATTTACTGCATTAAGACAACAACGTTTCAAACTGCTGTGTGCTGCGGTAGTTGAACCCTTATCCTCTGCATGACCTGTCATTGCCATAGTAACTAGATGAAACCCACTAGCATGTGTAGGATTTGATTGAGCCATGTATGTGTTCCTACCTTGCTATGCCTGCTATGCTTAGAGTTGTGTCAGGTCTGGTTCATCTGGGTGATGGGCAAGAGTGAAATGATTATGTCGGTAATGTGAGGGATGTGTTGAACATGATTTGGTAAAGGTATCGATGAGAGGCCATGTAGGAGTACATGGTGGGTTGTTTCATTGAGGCCGCCCATAAGAACTGAGATCTGTATGTGTGATTTAAGATTCAGTTACTACCATACATTGGGCCCGAAACCAATGGACCCTCTCGGCTTCTTAATCACCCTAGTACTCTGTCTAGGAGTTGCAATTAGTTTCTGGTGTTTGTAGGTTACGTGTTGGCGGCCGTGCGTAGCGCTGACCCTAGGCGTGGGCTATGTTGCGGTAGATACACCATGGCATGGTGTACCAAGTCACCCGTTTGGTGTCTCGGGAACCCTGTTCACATCGTTCGGGGCTGTATGTGGAAACCTCGGCCGGACTCCCTGCGGATGGAACACGTATAGGCGATAAACAAGGACTAGAGACTTGAGTGTTTAGGTAGGCCGTGGCCGACACCCTCGTTGGGCTTCCGCTTGAAGGTTGCCGAGTACATGTCGTGTAAACGGCGGTAAGAGGTGAGAGCGTGTATGAAGAAGTACACCCCTGCAGGGTTAATATCATCTATTCGAATAGCCGCATCCGCGGTAAAGGACTACTTGGTTGCCTATACAGTTCATAGACAAGTTAATGGTTACTACTAAAAGACTCAAGATAAGTGTGAGTACCGAGGATGGCTCTCTCGTAGGATGACGAGGGAGGATCCCCGGTGGAGTATTGTGTTGGTGATTAGTGGACTCATGTGCGAAAACTATTTTACTAGTGGTGTCCCGTAGGATAGCTTAGCCAAGAGTCAAAGTAGGTTCTGATGTAAGACTTGCTGAGTACCTTTGTACTCATGTTTGCTTAATTACTGTTTTCAGACGACAACACCGCCCCCTCCAATGGGTTTTATGTAGATCTCAAAGTCGATGAGTGACTTGCCACCCAGGTGGTGATCCTGGCCATGGAGGGCCCTAGACAGGCTTCGAGAAGCCTTCTTGCTTTCTAGTGTCTGTACTCAGACTATTTGCTTCCGCATGTGCTTGTATGCTTGTATGACTTGAGTGTCGGGTCATGTGTCCCCTACCTGTATGAACATATTATGTATGGCTCTCTGGAGCCTTTAAATAAAGTACTTGAGTTGTAGAGTTTTGTTGTGATGCCATGTTGAATTTGCACATATCGAGCATATTGTGTGTATGATTGAAATGCTTGGTATGTGTAGGATCCGACAATCTAGTTGTAGAGTTTATCCTTTCTTATGGGGAAATGTAGTCTAGTGCTCCTCGAGCCATACTAGTCCGCTACAGCCCGGTTCACCGGAGTCCTGCTAGCCCAGCACTACTGCTCAGGACACTTGACTGGTCTGCATGTGTTTCACTTCGTTCCTATGTCTGTCCCTTTGGGGAAATGTCACGCGGTGACTTCTGGAGTACTGCCTAGCCTGCTACAGCCCGGGTTCCCCGGAGTCCTGTTAGCCCAGTGCTACAGCCTGGATTCACACGCTGATGACCGACATGCTCGATGTGATTCATGTATGCCTGTCCCCATAGGTCTGTGCCACTTTGGGTTCATGACTAGCCATGTCGGCCCGGGTTCTTTGTCATATGGATGCTAGCGACACTATCATATATGTGAGCCAAAAGGCACAAACGGTCCCGGGCCATGGTAAGGCGACACCCGTGGGGATACCGTGCGTGAGGCCGCAATGTGATATGAGGTGTTACCGGCTAGATCGATGTGACTTGGAATCGGGGTCCTGGCTGTGTTGGCATCAGAGCCGGACTGCATGTAGGTTCGTTGAGCCAAACTGGTCGATGTTGAGTCTAGAAATGCTTTAGTTATATGTAGGGGAATTGATTGTGGGAGGGAACGTAAGGCTCTATTACTCCTTTACCTTATGCCCTCTGATGTGAGTCATTCTCTTCTCATTCAACATGGGTTAAGGACTAGGCTCTCTTCTTCTATCAGGTTCACGTGTTACTAATCCGTAGTAGCTTATAGGATTGTTGTTACAAGCCTCAGTATAGTTTCTATTACTTTTAGTATGTTGCCAGTTGAATCAGAACCTTGATATGATGTTGTTGAGTGGTATTGCAAACTATTGTGGATGTCTCAAATCTTTTTCCGAGCATTTACAGCCGTTATGCTGTCCGATTTCCCCTAGAAAATTCTAATGCCTTTGCATTATTCTGTGCTTTCAGATGGCCACCCGCTCGCAGAACCAAGTGGTTCATCTGACCCGGTGCCTTGATGTGCCCGGCCACACGGCCATGTTGGTTCGAGTGATGGTTGAGTCAGGCTATCGCTGGTATCTGGAATATACCGTCGAGGAGCAGTTCAGAGACTTCAACCAGAGCCAGTACCTCTGTACCGTCAGGATATATCCCTCTTATCCTGGAGCCACTGAGCCCCTTCACTATTCCTATGGACTTGGGGTCACTATTGAGATGTCTGTCCAGGATGCAGCCTATTCAATGATGACTATCATTCAAGCTAGGACTGCCTTGCTACAGAACACCGATTTCCGATACATGCCAGCCTCACTTCCCGGAGCACAGGGGTACTACCAGGCCTTGTACTATGACTCTACACATGAGGAGTCACTACTCCGCACCACTGCCGAGATGCTCGAGGATGAGGACCGCGAAAATCGGGCCTTGCGTATGGAGCTTTTCCACGCTCGTGCTGATCATTGGGCCACTTTGACTCGGTTTGCACCTGCGGTGCAGGCATGATACATGGACATGAGGGACTTGTAACCTGTACGGTCTGGATTGCCAGATTGTATGGAGTGGTGCGATGTAGGAGGCATCACCCCTCCTCATGGTCCCCGTCTGCCACCACCTGTGGGACCGAGGCCACATCCGAGTCCCTATGGTCCGCAGGCTCCGCATGACCGTCTATTCCCAGATGATCATGTTCCACTTCCAGGCCTTGGTGGCAACTTCTATGAGGACTACTATGGAGCCGTCTGAGCTATTAGTAGTTTCACAAGTATTTTAGTAGTTGTATTCTCCACAGTCCTGCGTTACCGTGGGATACGACTTGGTGTGTATCGCGCTCCGGAGGTGTAGAAAAATAATGTATAGGAGCTTGGAATGCCTTCGATGAGATGTAATGTCTTTCACCGTATTTGTACTCTAGCCTGGGCTTGTACTAAACTATGTACGGTGTGTATGACCAATGGTATATATATGGCAGCTTCTATATTACCATGTCGTGCAATGAACATCTTAGCATTCCATGTTATCCGTTACATTCTGCACTTCCTTGCTGAGTTTGTGCCATCCTTATCTAAACCGTTGACTTGTTTTCTCCTAGGATGGTCAACACCCGTAGCAACCCTGCTGCCCCGGAGCAGGGGGAAGCCAGCGCAGTTAGGGGTGAAAATCTGCCTCACCCGCCTTCTCTGGCCGAAGTGATGCTGGAGGCGGAAAGAAACAAGCGTGAGACTAACCTCTTGCTGGAGTGGATTGAGCAGAACACTGCACGCCATCAACGAAATGACTTGGTGTCAATCAATGACTTCATCAAGTTGTACCCACCAAAGTTTAACAATTCTGTCGAGCCCCTCGGCGCGGATGACTGGCTTCGCAGCATCACCCACAAGCTACGTTCTGCCAACGTAGCCGAAGCTGATAAGGTTACCTATGCTGCCTATCACCTCGAAGGCCCTGCTAGCCTTTGGTGGGAAAATTTTGAATCTATGCGCCCAGTTGGCCAAATCACTACTTGGGCTGAATTCAGTGAGGCTTTCCGTGAGCATCACATCCCAGAAGGTCTCAAAGATCGCAAGAGGGAAGAGTTCTGCACTTTCACCCAAGGAAGACTGACTGTGGATGCATATAGTCGTGAATTTCAGAATCTGGCACGATATGCTCCTGAAGAGGTATCCACCAACGCTAAGAAGCAGGCAAGGTTCCGCAAGGGACTTAACCCTGAGCGTCGCCGTGATCTTCGTCTGCACGAGTGCACCTCCTTTCAGAAGTTGGTCAATAAAGCATCAGTGCTGAGACAGGCCAGTCTGACTATGACGCTTCACGCAAGCACTCTCGTGATTTTGGCTCTTCATCCGGCTCTGGATCTCAGAAGCGCCGGGTGTGGATTCCAAGCACGGCACTGCCAGCCAGGTTCATTCCGAGGCCATCCTTTGAGGCGCCTCGTCCCAACCAGCAGGTTGCACCGTCCAAGCCCTATGGTGGCCCCGCTGCTAATGCTGCTCCATGCCCCAATGTTGTGACATGTTTCAAGTGTGGAGAGCCGGGTCACGATAGTCGAGAGTGTCCCCAGAACAACAACCCCAATCAGTCTGGAAAGTCCGTTGGCCGTCGTAAGCCAGCGGAAAAGACATTCTACGCCAAGCCGGTCACCACTTCACATGGTCATGTCAACTATGTCTCAGCTGAGGAGGCTCATGAGGATCCTAACGTCGTCCTTGGTACGCTCCTTGTTAATTGCCATCCGGCATCTGTTATTTTCGATACTGGAGCATCTCGTTCATTCATATCCGAGAACTATGCTCGATTGCATAACACGACATTCTGTGACATGCCCATTTCCATGGTAATTCAAACTCCGGGTTCCAAATGGCAAACTTCTAGAGTAAGCCATGGGAACGAAATTCTTGTCGATAGACATGTCTTCCTTGCATCCTTAGTAGCCCTCAAGTCCTCAGACATAAACATCATCTTGGGTATGGACTGGATGTCAGCTCATTATGCTAAGATTGATTGTGCTACTAGAACCGTTCAACTTACTCACCCATCAGGCTAGACAATCAATGTCTTAACTCAAGTGGCCAAGCTCCAGCTTTACTCCCTAAATGCCAACCCCCTTCCAGACCTTCAAGATATTCCGGTAGTCCGAGACTTCCGGGATGTCTTTCCAGAAGAACTGCCAGGTGTTCCACCTGACAGGGATGTTGAGTTTGTGATAGACCTTGTTCCAGGAACCATTCCGATTTATAGAAAACCCTATAAGATGGCACCCTTAGAACTAGCCGAGCTTAAGAACAAACTCGATGAGTCCTTGAAAAAGGGTTTCATCTGTCCTAGTTCCTATCCTTGGGCTTGACCTGTCCTCTTCGTCAAGAAGAAGGATGGAACAGATCGGATGGTTGTAGATTACCGACCTATCAACTTGGTCACCATCAAGAACAAGTATCCGCTTCCCAGGATCAACGATCTGTATGACCAGCTCGCTGGATCCTCGGTCTTTTCCAAGATGGATTTGAGGTTGGGCTACCATCAAATCAAAATCAGAAACGGGGACATTCCCAAAACGGCCTTTGTTACTCGTTATAGCCAATATGAGTACACCGTTATGTCCTTCGGTTTAACCAATGCCCCAGCCACCTTCTCTCGATTAATGAACTCGGTCTTCATGGAGTATTTGGATAAATTCGTCGTAGTATACCTCGATGACATACTCATCTACTCCAAGAATGAAGAGGAACATGCCGAACATCTAAGGCTGGTATTGACGAAACTTCGAGAGCATCCGCCTTTATGCCAAATTCTCCAAGTGTGAATTTTGGTTGCCAGAAGTGACCTATCTAGGCCATGTAATCTCTGGTAAGGGTATTGCTGTCAATCCCGAGCGAGTTCAAGCCTTCCTTGATTGGACTCCACCTGAGACGGTCAAGCAAGTTTAGAGCTTCCTTGGCTTAGCGAGCTACTGTCGCCGCTTCGTCAAGAATTTCTCCAAGGTTGCTAAACCTCTAACTGAACTCCTCAAGAAAGATAAAAAGTTCGAGTGGACCCCACAGTGTGATTTCAGCTTTCAGGAACTAAAAAGACGCCTGACATCTGCTCCCGTACTGGTACCACCAGATCTTTCCAAGGACTTTATTATCTATTGCGAGGCCTCGCGATAAGGACTAGGTTGCATACTCATGCAAGATCATCAGGTAATTACCTATGCCTCACGGCAATTACACCCACATGAGGAAAACTATCCCACACATGATCTAGAGCTTGCAGCTATAGTCCATGCACTTAAAACTTGGCGACATTACCTCCTCGGTAATCGTTGCGAGATCTTCACCGATCACCAAAGTTTGAAATATATCTTCACCCAATCGGATTTGAATCTCAGGCAAAGACGTTGGGTCGAGTTGATCTCGGATTACGACTTAGGAATAACTTACACCCCGGGCAAAGCCAATGTCATGGCTGATGCACTAAGTCGTAAATCCTATTGTAATAACCTGATGTTACAACAAAGTCAACCACTTCTCCATGAGGAATTTTGTAAGCTTAATCTTCACATTGTTCCTCAAGGATTCCTATCCACCCTGGTGGCGAAACCTACCCTTACGGATCAGATCATCAAGGCACAGAAGGTAGATCCGGGAATCTCCCGTATTAAGAGAAACATTAAGAAAGGAGTCGCGAATTGTTTCTCCGTTGATGATCAAGGTGTCGTATACTTTGGAAACCGCTTAGTGATTCCCAAGGCACGAAACCTGAGACTGCTGATCCTTAAGGAAGCTCATGAATCCCCTCTCACCATTCATCCCGGTAGTACTAAGATGTATCAAGACCTACGCCAGAGGTTTTGGTGGACTAGGATGAAGAGAGAAATTGCTCAATACATTGCTAGTTGCGACGTCTGTCGTCGTGTTAAAGCAGAGCATCAACAGCCTGCTGGCACCCTTCAACCTTTGGCTATTCCTGAGTAGAAATGGGATAAAATCAGTATGGATTTCATTACTGGGTTTCCCAGGACCAAGAGAGGGAATAATGCCATCTTCGTCGTGATCGACCGTCTTTCCAAAGTAGCCCATTTCCTACCTGTTCGTGAGAGTATCACCGCTAGCCAGCTAGCTGATTTATACATCTCCCGAATAGTGTCTCTTCATGGTGTCCCATTGGAAATTAACTCAGACCGTGGGAGTCTCTTCACCTCTCGATTTTGGGAAAGTTTCCAAAATGCTATGGGAACTCGTCTCTCTTTTAGCACCGCCTTCCATCCTCAATCAAGTGGTCAAGTAGAGCGAGTCAATCAAATTCTGGAAGATATGCTCCGAGCTTCTGTCATCTCATTCAGAATGGGTTGGGAGAAATGCCTTCCATTCGCGGAGTTTCCTTATAACAATAGTTATCAAGCTAGCTTGGGCAAAGCTCCTTTCGAAGTTCTCTATGGACGAAAATGTCGAACGCCTCTTAACTGGTCAGAAACCGGGGAAAGACAACTCTTTGGCCCAGATATGATTCAGGAAGCAGAAGAGCAGGTTCGCGTTATTCGTGAGAAATTGAAAACAGTCCAATCTCATAAAAAGAGCCAATATGATCGTAAACATAAGCTCATGACTTATGAAGTCGGCGAGAAGGCTTACCTTCGGGTTACTCCGTTAAAGGGAACCCATCGTTTTGGTATCAAAGGCAAATTGGCTCCTCGTTACATTGGACCCTTTCGCATTCTTGCCAAACGAGGAGAAGTTGCCTACCAATTGGAACTACCTTCGCATATTTCCAGAGTTCACGATGTCTTCCACGTTTCTCAACTCAGGCGTTGCTTCATGGATCCTATCCGTGGAGTGGACCACGAAACGCTTGATCTACAAGATAACCTCTCATATCGGGAATATCCCGTTCGTATCCTTGATCAAGCCGAGCGTACCACTCGACGCCATAATATCAAGTTTGTCAAGGTTCAATGGTCACACCATTCCGAGAAAGAAGCCACTTGGGAAAGGGAGGATCGTCTTCGACTCGAGTACCCCACCTTCTTCCCGGAGGATCCTAAATCTCGGGACGAGATTCTTTTGAGTGGGGGTAAGTTTTCACACCCTAGCTGGTTCATGCATTAGAGTGTTGCATCATGTCTACTTTTACAGAAACTTGAAATGGGGATGACAGAACCCCCAGCACCCCCTGGAAACAACTAGGGTTTACTAAAATTATTTTCAATGAACCCAAAATTCCCTTCACAACATGTTCATCATTTCTGGATGGGGTTAAAACCCCTCGCAAAAATGGTGCACTCTTTTCTAGGACATTCTGGATTTTTTGAATTAAATCATAAGTATTTGAATTTGGGCATTTAAATGCTATAAAATATTTTAAATGCTCAAATAATTCTGGAAATAAGTGTGGGCTGTTGGAAATAATCTAAACAGAGCCTATGATTATTTTCAGGATTTTTGTAAGTGCCTAAGTATTTTTAATAAAGCCACAAACTTACAGAAAAATAGAAAAACAGAAATAAAAGAGCAGCAGGAAACTTACCTGGCCGCAGCCCACCTGGCAGCCCACCTGGCCGGCCCAGCACTGTGCTGGCCCGTGCTAGCCAGCTGTTTCTCCCTCGCCAAGCAGGCACAGAGGTGACGCCGGCGAGCACGAGCTCGCCACGGCGTCAGCTGCTTGCCGCCCGCGAGGCCAAGACACCTGGGCGAGCTCCACGTCGCCGCCCTGACCCCGTGGACATCTCATTCACCCCCTGCCTCTCTCCCTCGCTCCCCCGAAGCCATGGCCAATGCAGCCGCCATCGTCTTGCCGCCGTAGCCACAGCCACCGTCGTCCCCGTGTTACCCCACCGTGCCCACGAGCTCCGCAACATCTCCCTCGACCTCCTCGATGAGCCACGAGGCCTCGGACGCGCTGCAGCACCGCCACCGCTGCCGTTCCCCTCGTCGGTCACCAGAGATCATCACGGACGTTTTGCCACCTCCCAAGCTTCCCCGAGCCCGCTTCGACGCCCGCTGCACTCGCCATGAGCTTCTCTCTCTTCTCCCCCTAGCCACGTCGCTCGAGATGCCCTCTAACCCCGTTGGCCATCACGGCTGAGAGCTCGGCTGCGCCGGCCATGTCGCCGGCGTGGCCACAGGCGCGTAAGTTCGATTCCGAGCGTGTCACCACACTCACCACGTTCCCAGGAGCCTAACGCACCATTCCCCGCGCCTCGCCGTGCCCCGTAGCTTCGGGTTCATCCTCGCCCGAACTCCGGCGACCGCCAAGGTCGTCGCCGGCGTCATTCCCGGCCTCCCCGAGCTCCACTTTCTCCACCAAACGACGCGGATCGCTCCCCGCGTCATGTAGCTACTCTCCATCGTCGATTTGGTCGCCGGAGACGCAAACCCGAGCTCCTCCGCCGCGTCTGTCGTCGCCGGCGTCAAGCCGCCGGCGAGTTGACCACGTCTGACCCGTGTGGGCCCAAGTTGACTCCCCCCCTGAGCCTATGACAGGTGGGGCCGGCCTGTTAATTAGTTTAGGATTAGTGCTAACTAATTATAGTTAGTTTAGGTCACTGACATGTGGGTCCAGGCCCCATTGACAGTTAGTTAGTATTAACTTAATCCTGTTAGTTAGCTGAGACACTGGCAGACAGGGCCCACCAGTCAGGTTTGACTGGCCCTGGTGCTTTTGACTCGCTGACGTCATAGTGATGCAGTGCTGACGCAATTATTCATTTTCCGGATTTATTTTTATATAGGAAATTCCAGAAAATAGCCAAAACTTCTAAAAATCATAGAAAATCAACCATAGCTCCAAATGAAACAAATTATATATGAAAAATGATCAGAAAAATTCAATCTATCCATCTGTAATGGTTGCATGCATGACAAACCACTTTAACGTTGTTGTTTAGGTGAAACAAGCTAATACACTTATTATGCATAAGAACTTTAACCTTCATTTGAATCTTTGATTCAAATGGACCCATTTCAACTTGTTTCACATTGCATTAGGCAGTACACATCATTTTGCCATGTCATAGCATGCATCATATTGTTGCATATTTTCATGTGTTGATTATGTTCTGTGTGTCCTTCGTGGTAGGTTCTGCTCCGAGGATATCTCCGAGTATCCAACTGAAGGGCAGTACCCTACTACAACTCCATCAGGCAAGCAGCCCCATTGATCATATCGATACAATCCCATGTTCTCGCCTCTGCTCTCATTTACTGCATTAAGACAACAACATTTCAAACTGCTGTGTGCTGTGGTAGTTGAACCCTTATCCTCTGCATGACCTGTCATTGCCACAGTAACTAGATGAAACCCACTAGCATGTGTAGGAGTCGATTGAGCCATGTATGTGTTCCTACCTTGCTATGCCTGCTATGCTTAGAGTTGTGTCAGGTCTGGTTCATCTGGGTGATGGGCTAGAGTGAAATGATTATGTCGGTAATGTGAGGGATGTGTTGAACATGATTTGGTAAAGGTATCGATGAGAGGCCATGTAGGAGTACATGGTGGGTTGTTTCATTGAGGCCGTCCATAAGAACTGAGATCTGTATGTGTGATTTAAGATTCAGTTACTACCATACATTGGGCCTGAAACCAATGGACCCTCTCGGCTTCTTAATCACCCTAGTACTCTGTCTAGGAGTTGCAATTAGTTTCTGGTGTTTGCAGGTTACGTGTTGGCGGCTGTGCATAGCACTGACCCTAGGGGTGGGCTATGTTGCGGTAGATACACCGTGGCACGGTGTACTGAGTCACCCATTTGGTGTCTCGGGAACCCTGTTCACATCGTTCGGGGCCGTATGTGGAAACCTCGGCCAGACTCCCTGCGGATGGAACCTGGATAGGCGATAAACCTGGACTAGAGACTTGAGTGTTTAGGTAGGCCGTGGCCGACACCCTCGTTGGGCTTCCGCTTGAAGGTTGCCGAGTACATGTCGTGTAAACGAAGGTAAGTGGTGAGAGCGTGTATGAAGAACTACACCCCTGTAGGGTTAATATCATCTATTCGAATAGCCGCGTCCGCGGTAAAGGACTACTTGGTTGCCTATACAGTTCATAGACAAGTTAATGGTTACTACTAAAAGACTCAAGATAAGTGTGAGTACCGAGGATGGCTCTCTCGTAGGATGACGAGGGAGGATCCCCGGTGGAGTATTGTGTTGGTGATTAGTGGACTCGTGTGCGAAAACTATTCTACTAGTGGTGTCCTATAGGATAGCTTAGCCAAGAGTCAAATCTGGCTTGCTGCAACAACTCCACCACCTTCTTGAGAATGAGCATGTATAGTAGGTTCTGATGTAAGACTTGCTGAGTACCTTTGTACTCATGTTTGCTTAATTACTGTTTTCAGACCACAACACCGCCCCCTCCAATGGGTTTTATGTAGATCTCGACGTCGATGAGTGACTTGCCACCCAGGTGGTGATCCTGGCCATGGAGGGCCCTAGACAGGCTTCGAGAAGCCTTCTTGCTTTCTAGTGTCTATACTCAGACTATTTGCCTCCGCATGTGCTTGTATGCTTGTATGACTTGAGTGTCGGGTCATGTGACCCCTACCTGTATGAACATGTTATGTATGGCTCTCTAGAGCCTTTAAATAAAGTACTTGAGTTGTAGAGTTTTGTTGTGATGCCATGTTGTATTTGCACATATCGAGCATATTGTGTGTATGATTGAAATGCTTGGTATGTGTAGGATCCGACAATCTAGTTGTTTATCCTTGGCAGCCTTTCTTATGGGGAAATGTAGTCTAGTGCTCCTCGAGCCATAGTAGTCCCCTACAGCCCGGTTCACCGGAGTCCTGCTAGCCCAGCACTACTGCTCAGGACACTTGACCGGCGGGCATGTGTTTCACTTCGTTCCTATGTCTGTCCCTTCGGGGAAATGTCACGCGGTGACTTCCGGAGTCCTGCCTAGCCTGCTACAGCCCGGGTTCCCCGGAGTCCTGTTAGCCCAGTGCTACAGCGCGGATTCACACGCTGATGACCGACATGCTTGATGTGATTCATGTATGCCTGTCCCCATAGGTCTGTGCCACGTTGGGTTCACGACTAGCCATGTCGGCCTGGGTTCTCTATCATATGGATGCTAGCGACACTATCATATACGTGAGCCAAAAGGCGCAAACGGTCCCGGGCCATGGTAAGGCGACACCCGTGGGGATACCGTGCGTGAGGCCGCAATGTGATATGAGGTGTTACCGGCTAGATCGATGTGACTTGGAATCGGGGTCCTGACAGCCTATGACACTCTCACGTAATAGGAGTGGGGTTGTACACGCCCCGGAGTCTCAGGAGTGCCGCCCTCAGGCCTCGGGGTCTCCCTCCCACGTCCTAGTGGCAGCACTTAGCTCCGCGCTAGTGAGAAGACTAGACTAGGTGCCGGACGCGGCTTTTCATTTGCTTTCCGTAGTTGGCTTGCCCCTTTTTTAATGGAAGTTTGCATTCTGGTGTTTCTTGTCATCTTGGTTCGGTCGCCTTTTTCTCTGTTCTTCCCTCGGTTCTTTGTTTTGGCCCGTACTCTCCCTCACATGACTCGCGAGGGGGCTGGACAGGTGAACTCGTGAGTGTTTTGTTTTTTCCTGTTCTTCACGAGGCACCCTCGCTCGAGTTCGCAAGCTGACGCTCCTTCCTTAATCTGTGCCCCTCAGGTACCGTGATGCGGAGCTCTGGGTCATGGTCAGCCGCGTCTACGACCTGGGCTTGGAAGAATAAGAGGTTCTTAACAAATTTTTGCAGTTCCTCGACGCCGCCCAAGCCAACGGCAAGGAGGTATCACCAGGTGCTGGGAGAGGCATGCCTCACGAGGCAGAAACTCCTTCAGACACATCAAGCTAAGTTATCTCTACACTCTTACATAAAACATTGATGCTGCAACATGACACAGGAACGATAGACATAACATAACGACTTGGAAATCACGGTTCATTGCACGCCCTGCAGGCCCCATACTTGTTTCTTTTTAAATGCGGGAAGAAAGGAAACAACAAAACAAAAGCGGCGCACACCCCCACAAAGGTTCATGAGGGTAGGCCCTCGGCACCCCCTGGACTCAACCATACCCCTCCTCGCACTTCACTAGGGTGCGACGATGAGACGATCTGCTACCGCCTTCAAAGCGGGCATGGCGGCGTGGCAGTTGGTCATAGCCGCCGCTGCTGGAGCTATCACCGGAGGAAGAGCTGCCGTAGCTGGACGAGCCGCCGCCTGCGCCGAGCATGAGTCCACCTTCATCCTCGTCACGACCGTCACCATGGACGAGCAACTTGCCGTTGTCATTGTCCTCGAGGCAGCATCCGATGCGGCGACCATCTTCCCCGAATACCCACACATAGAGGGTTGTGTCACCGTCATACTTGAAGTGGAGGGTACACCACCTGCCTAGGCCGCACATGTGGGCAAACGTCTGCCAGCCGCAGGCCAGGTTTGTGTTGCCTGCGATGGAGACTTCCACCGCGGCCCATGAAGCCATGCTGCAGCAGCCGTCTACCTGCAGCTAGAGACCGCCTGGATCCGTGGCTGGCAGTTCGCCGACGAAGAAGCATGGGAGCTGAAGCCAGGTGCCGGCTGGGTTCTCTGACCACACAATGAACTCCGGCAGCACCTCCGCCGAGTGGAAGCATGGCCGAGGAGGCCGCGTAACCATGGCATGCCTCACTTCATCGACAGGGCTGCCACAACCTTGGAGACCCCCACCGCGCGAGGAGGCGCCGCCGCGGTGTAGGATCGAAAGTATGTCTAGAGGGGGGGGATTAGACTACTTGACCAAATAAAAACTTAACCTTTTCCCAATTTTAGTTCTTGGCAGATTTTAGCTATTTTAGGACAAGTCAAGCAATCATCACATAATTCAAGAAAGCATGCAAAGAGTATATTGGCAGCGGAAAGTAAAGCATGCAACTTGCAAGAATGTAAAGGGAAGGGTTTGGAGAATTCAAACGCTATTGAAGACACGGATGTTTTTCCCGTGGTTCGGATAGGTGGTGCTATCCTACATCCACGTTGATGGAGACTTCAACCCACGAAGGGTAACGGTTGCGCGAGTCCACACAGGGCTCCACCCAAGGGCAACGGTTGCGCGAGTCCACGGAGGGCTCCACCCACGAAGGGTCCACGAAGAAGCAACCACCCACAAAGGGTCCACGAAGAAGCAACCTTGTCAATCCCACCATGGCCAACGCCCACGAAGGAGTTGCCTCACTAGCGGTAGATCTTCATGAAGTAGGCGATCTCCTTGCCCTTACAAACTCCTTGGTTCAACTCCACAATCTTGTCAGAGGCTCCCAAGTGACACCTAGCCAATCTAGGAGACACCACTCTCCAAGAAGTAATAAATGGTGTGTAGGAAATGAACTCCTTGATCTTGTGCTTCAAATGATAGTCTTCCCAACAGTCAACTCTCTCTCATAGGATTTGGATTTGGTGGAAAGAATATTTGAGTGGAAAGCAACTTGGGAAGGCTAGAAATCAAGATTCATATGGTAGGGAATGTCTTGATCTCAACACATGAGTAGGTGGTTTTCTCTCAGAAGATATGAGTAGGAATGATGTGTGTGTTCTGATGGCTCTCTCATCGAATGAGAAGGAGGTGGAGGGGTATATATAGCCTCCACTCAAAATCCAACCGTTACATAGTTTTCCAATCTCGGTGGGACCGAATAAATAAACTCGGTCTGACCGAAGTAGTAAACCTAGTGACTGTTAGGAATTTCGGTGGGACTGACATGCAACTCGGTAGGACCGATTCGGTTAGGGTTTGGGCATAACGTAATCTCGGTGAGACCGATTACACAAACTCGGTGAGACCGAGTTTGGTAATTAGTACCAGAGAGTTGGTCAGGCAAACTCGGTGGGACCGATTTGCTCTTTTGGTGGGACCGAGTGGAACTCGGTGAGACCGAAAAGTTACAAAGGGGAAACACTGAGTTTACATTGCAATCTCGGTGGGACCGATTCGCTCTTTCGGTGGGACCGAAAAGTTACGAATGGGAAACAGAGAGTTTGCAACCCCATCTCGGTGGGACCGAGATCCTTATCGGTAGGACCGAATTGCTAGGGTTTGGCAGTGGCTAATGACAATTGAAACTCGGTGGCGCCGGATAGGAAAAATCGGTAGGACCGAGTTTGACTTAGAGTTTAGGTCATATGCGGATATGGGAAAGTAGTTGAGGGTTTTGGAGCATATCATTAAGCACATGAAGCAAGAGGCTCATTAAGCAACACCTCATCCCTCCTTGATAGTATTGGCTTTTCCTATGGACTCAATGTGATCTTGGATCACTAAAATATAAAATGAAGAGTCTTGAGCTTTTGAGCTTGAGCCAATCCTTTGTCCTTAACATTTTGAGGGTTCCACTTTCACATCCACGCCATGCCAATCATTGAGCTTTCCTGAAATAATCATCTTGGAATAGTATTAGCTCAATGAGCTATATGTTGTTATGAATTACCAAAACCACCTAGGGATAGTTGCACTTTCAATCTCCCCCTTTTTGGTAATTGACGACAACATATAGATCAAAGCTTCGACAAATGATAATAAGCATGAAGTATATCGTCGCTTTGAGAAGTATGTGATAAGTAAGAGCTCCCCCTAAATTTGTGCATATTTAAAATTTGCTTTGGACTGCAAATGCACAAAGAGTTAGAATCATGGGTTACTCTTCCATGTCACATACATCTTGGTGGAGCGCTCAAAATGATAAGATTGAAATACATGCACTCATCACCAAGAATAGTGAATGATCACAAATGATAGATAGCATGATAATATTTAAGCAAGCATTAAGCAAACATTAAGTGTAGCTTATGATCAAACACATGATCATCGATGTCTCACAAATAATGACATAGTATCAAGCACTCAAAAGCAGAAAATGGTTCGAAAAGACCACCAAATAAAACAAGAGAGAAAAGCAACACTCTCTCTCTCTCTCTCGAAGCCTATGATCTATACATCTTCTCCCCCTTTGGCAACAAGTTACCAAAAAGTTCCTAGAAAATGCATAGTGCTAAGTCGTCGCTCAGGCTTGATCTTCAGGTGGTGGTGGAGTCCGGATCACTCCAAGGACGAAGGCTTCGGTAGATGCTGAAGTAGTCGCTGGAGTTGGAGCTGAGGTAGACGCTGGAGCTGAGGCTGTGGCTGGTGCAGACGTTGGCTCATTCTCTGTCATCACAACTTCATTGTTCTCAAAATCTAGGCGGATGGGCAGGTGTTCCTTATCCAAAAGATATATGCCCGTGCCCATCTTGGAGTTGATGAGCTCCTGAATCTGAGGGGCATATCCACAACTCCTCTTTTGATCTGCAGCTGTCCTCTTAATGGTTTCCACAATGAGACTCATGACCTTGAATTTTTGAGGCACGTCAAAGACATGAAGCAGGTTGATCGCGTGGCCTCTGATCATCTTGTGATCTCCAGACTTAGGCAACAGAGTGTGCCTTAGTATCCAATTGATAGTAGGCAATCCTGAGAGCAGATAGTGCACTGAGCCAAACTTGAACGAGTCAAGATCTTCATTGGGAATTTCCTTGTACATGTTGGACATGGAGTTATGGTCCATTTTCTTCTTGGCATAGATGTCCAAGTCCTCATCTTGCTCTTCTGGGGCATTGATGATCTGTGCCCACTCAGCCACTGTAGATTGGTACCTTGTACCCTCAGACATCCAAGTAATCCTGCCATCCGGATAAAAGTGAGCTATGGAGTAGAACTGCATGATGAGTTCCTCGTTCCACTTTGTGAGCTTCTGCCCAACAAAGTCCTCTACTCCACACGCTCTGAAGCTGTCCTGAACTCCTGGATAGTGCTCTTCATTCTCCTTGATATAGGTCCAGTCAACCCATCTCATGTCGCAAACGATTGGCTTCTTGTCAAGCAAAACAGTCTCATAAAAGTCTTGTTGCTCCTTGGTGTGAAATCTATAATCCACGGTAGTCCTTCTCCTAGAAGCATACGGGTCTGCTTCTCTCCACTTCCTTAGCCCAGAGTCTCTTCTGAGCTTCATGTCCTTAGCCACAGGATGAGCATCGTTGTGGTCTGGGATCTTGGGCTTGAGCTTCCGAAGGACACTCTCTTCCTCTTCTTCAATAGCTTCAGGCACTGGGGCCTTGTTCTTTTCTGCAGCAGGTATACTCCTTGTGTTTCTCTTGGGAGCTGTCTTAGGCTTAGGTGCATCCTTAGGAGCTTACTTGGGCTTGGATGCAGCTCTCCCTGACCTTATGGCATCTCCCATAAGTTTGGCTGCCTTGGGTGCTCGTGCAGCAACCTCTTCTTCCTCCTCCTCTTCTACCATGATGGAGGCTCTCCCAAGTACTTTGGCTACAGTCTTCTTTACTCTCTCTTTCCTCTTCTTACCCTCAGCAACAATGGGCTCAATGGGAGCAGGCTTCTCAGTTGATGCTCTAGCCTTTGACATTGGCTGCCTGCCTGCTAGCCTCTTGATTTTCAGACCTGGCTTTGAGCCTTGAGCTGGCTCAACCCTTTTGGAAGTGGCCTCTTCCTCTGCCACATAGTCTTCATCCTCAGAATCAGATGTTCTCTTCTTCCTTTGACGTGTGGCAGCCTTAGGCAGATTGCTGGGTGTGCTCCTGCTGCCATCATCAAAAGAACATGAGGGGCTAGTGCCCTCACTCATGACCACTTGCTGCTCTGAGAGGTTTTGGCTGTCACTTTGATCAGACATGTTGCAAACTGACTGCTGACCCTGTGAATAGATTATAGAAGAGATAGAGTGGATGAGCATCACAAAAAGCAGAGATTTTTGCAAAAGATTAATTCAAAAACTTAGTTTTAGTTTTCCACAGAAAGCATCTCGGATCTACCGATTTTCAAACTCGGTGACACCGAAGCAGTTTTGGCACCAGAACTGGTGAACTCGGTTAGACCGAGTCACAGTTCGGTGGCACCGAGACTGCTAGGGTTTCACAGAATTCCAAAATCAGTCGCACCGATAAGTTATTCTCGGTCAGACCGAGTTTAACTTGTGCAATGGCAAAAGCCAGATCGGTGGGACCGAGTTTTTCAACTCGGTGGGTCCGAGATGGTTTCGGCGGAAACCTAACCCTAAAATTTTCGAATTAAACCTAATCTACGAGCATTTTGACTGGATAGAAGTTTATCAATCGTGGCAAGATACATGATAATCACAATGTGCTGGGAATCAGATTGAGGAATAGCACAATGACCAAGTCCATACCCAGTTCAGCGTGGACTTGCTACGGCGGCAACGGCGGGGCAGAAATCCGTTGACGGCGGCGAAGACCAGCGACTGGAGGCTGCTGGCGGCGAGGAGACGATCCGGAGACCTCGAGGGCAGAGCAGGCTATCGCGCGGGCGAGGAGGTTTCAGAGAAATTTCCAATATTCTGCCCGTCACTATATATAGCCCGACCCTGTCGGTGTGACCGAGTGGAACAACTCGGTGGCACCGTGATGCAAAACTGTATACAGTTATTGCAACTCGGTGTGACCGAAAAGTTCAAATCGGTTGCACCGAGATCAAAAACCTAGATCAACTTAATGAACTCGGTAGGACCGAAAATGGAGTATCGGTCAGACCGAGATTCATAAAGAGGTTTTGGAAGTTTAAGTCTATGACGAATCGGGGACTCCGAGCGCTCCTCACACAGAGTGGTTCGAATCTGACTTGATCAAATTTTGTGATGCAGCATGAATAGAGTTTGAGACGAGAAAAGCATAGATAGCTAGAGGAGGTTCTTAGGCATTCTTGTCCATCCACTTGGTAAAAGAAGAAAAAGCCAACCAATCAAAGCAACAAGTGGATGTCCTCGAATGAGTAAAATATGCAATCAGCATGCTCACACAATAAGATAGCAAATGAAATATGTGGCAAAGCATGCACAACCAATTCTAGCATCTATCAAGCAATTTGTGATGACTAGGTCATCTATATATGAGTATATTGACTTAGGAGTCAAGTGAGAACACTTGATCGTAGGTCATACTCATCGTTTAAGCTCAAGTGGGGTTACCACTTTTACATAAAGCATTGTTTTGTTCACATCTTTAGAGTTGCTTTAGCTCAAGTCTTAGAGTAAAGCTCCCCCTAGATGTGATATCCCCCCGAAGAGGGATGAACTAACCTTGGGTTTTGTCGATGATGACTTCATGTAGATATTGAAGATGTGGATGCTTAATGTTGATGTAGATCTCTTGGAGCTATCCTTTTGAGTGAATTGCACTTTCAATACCTACATGGGTTAGTCCCACAAGGAACAAACAAGGATATCCATAGACATAGAGTGATGCACACAAAAGATGATGTCCATGAAAACTTTAGGTTACCTTGTCCCTTGTCTTACCAACAAGAGGGTTTGTGACTCCTTGAACTAGTGCAAGATGTGGAAGTTGATTGCACTTGTTCTTGCCAAAATGATGAGAGTGAAGTATGTTGGCGGAGTCACCCTCGAGAACTCTCTAGTTCTTCTTCTTTTGGATCCACATCATCTTGATGGGAATCCTTGGAGTTGTAGTCGTACTTGATGAAGTGGAACTTGAAGCATTCTTGGGAATCCACTTGACTAAGGTCTTTGGAGCTTCTTCAAATGCATCAATTTCCTCTTGAAGCTTGTCCTTGCCTTTTTGCTCGTAGTCTTGTGGTGGAAGATCATCTTGAGCTTGTGTCCCTTTGAAAGAAGTATACTTCTCTTGTTGAGGGACAAACTTCGTCTTGGGGTATTGATCTTCTTCCCATTCAACTCCATTGGCATTGAACTTTCGTTCAAAACCAACACCTTGATTCTTCCGGTGCATTCCTTGCTTGCGCACAATTTCCTCGAATTGCTTACTCCCGTCAAGGCTCTTGTACACTCCTTTCTCTATAATTCCCTTCAATAAGCTATTTTCTTCCTCAAGTGTAACTTGGCTAAGAGAATCATTAGTGGAATCAAGAGAACTACTAGAAGCAACAATATTGGATTTAGCATGATCATTGTTACTACTAGAGGAGGAATCTTTCTTGTTAGATTTGACTTGAGGCATGTAAGTGGATAAGAGTAAACGCTTGGCAATGTAAGAAAAACTTTTCTTACGGAGATCATCATTGATTGCCTTTAAGAACTCATGCTCTTGCTCAAGATTGAGCTTTTCAAAGCGTAACTTCTCATGAGCTCTTAAAAGTTCTCGATGATCTTCGAAGATAGTGTCATGAGCTAACTTAAGAGTTTTTAGTTCTTTAGTTAGAGCCTCAATCTTCTCCTTATCATTGTCGTTCGTTTTATCTTGATTAGCATGATTAATGGGTCTTTCATCATAATATTCATCACTAGAGTTGTCACCAATCAACTCATCACCTAACAAGTCATCTTCATCACTATTGAAATCAACATACTCGGGATGTGTTACCTTAGGACCTTTGGCCATGAAGCATCTTCCAATTCCTTCATTTGGTGAGTCAAATATGTCGTAGGAGTTGGATGACACAAGTGCTAGACCGGCAACACCTTCATCTTGAGTATCTTCGGAGTCGGAGTGATAACTTCTCTCGGAGTGGCTGTCGGAGTCGGAGCCGGATACCCATTCACCAACATGAGCTTGATGTCTTCGTCTTGTATAGCTCCTTGATGATTTTTCCTTCCTTTCCGAATCCTTGCTTCTCCATGAGTATCTTCGTTCATAACGATCATCTCTACTCCTTCTCTCTCTTGGTGGTGATCCTTTGCTTCTTCTTTTTGGAGAATCTTCTCTTCTCTTGTAGGGAGCCGTACACTCATTGGAATAGTGTCCGGGTCTTCCACAATTGTAACAGTTTCGCTCTCGACTAGAAGATCTTTTGTCATTGTACGACCTTGACTTGGAGCTTCTATCTTTGCTTCTACTCTTGTTGAACTTGTTGAAGTTCTTCACCATTAAGCTCAATTCTTCATTGAAGTCTTGTTTCTCACTTGATGATGTAGGGGCTTCACATGAGGCTTTGTAGGCACCACTTGATTTGTTGTGAAGAATACTTAAGTGACATCTCATGAGCAACAATCCTTCCAATCACCTCCGTTGGCTTGAGATCTTTGTAATTGGGCATCATTTGGATCAATGTGCACACGGTATCATATTTTCCATCCAAGGCTCTTAGGATTTTATTCATGATGAATTTATCGGTCATCTCTTCACTTCCTAAGCCGGCAATCTCATTTGTGATGAGAGCAAGCCTAGAGTACATTTCGGCGACACCTTCACCATCCTTCATCTTGAACTTGTCAAGTTGGCTTTGAAGCACATCCAACTTTGATTCCTTGACGGAGTCGGTACCTTCGTGCATATCAATCAAAGTGTCCCAAATTTCCTTTGCATTCTCAAGGCGGCTGATTTTGTTGAATTCTTCGGTGCACAATCCGTTGAAGAGAATATCACAAGCTTGAGCATTGTATTGCAACATCTTCAACTCATCCGCGGTAGCTTCACGGTTTGGTTCTTTCCCATCAAAGAAGTCACCTTGCAAACCAACACACACAATAGCCCAAACGGCGGGGTTATGTCCAAGAATATGCATTTTCCTTCTATTCTTCCAACTAGCAAAATTAGTACCATCAAAGTAAGGACCACTACGGTGATAATTTCCCTCGCTAGACGCCATACTCTCCTAGGTTGTGAAACCAAGGCTATGACCACCAAAAGCTATGGAGATCAAGCAAATGGAGACCGAAGCTCTGATACCACTTGTAGGATCGAAAGTATGTCTAGAGGGGGGGATTAGACTACTTGACCAAATAAAAACTTAACCTTTTCCCAATTTTAGTTCTTGGCAGATTTTAGCTATTTTAGGACAAGTCAAGCAATCATCACATAATTCAAGCAAGCATGCAAAGAGTATATTGGTAGCGAAAAGTAAAGCATGCAATTTGCAAGAATGTAAAGGGAAGGGTTTGGAGAATTCAAACGCTATTGGAGACACGGATGTTTTTCCCGTGGTTCGGATAGGTGGTGCTATCCTACATCCACGTTGATGGAGAATTCAACCCACGAAGGGTAACAGTTGCGCGAGTCCACACAGGGCTCCACCCAAGGGCAACGGTTGCGGGAGTCCACGGAGGGCTCCACCCACGAAGGGTCCACGAAGAAGCAACCACCCACAAAGGGTCCACGAAGAAGCAACCTTGTCTATCCCACCATGGCCAACGCCCACGAAGGAGTTGCCTCACTAGCGATAGATCTTCACGAAGTAGGCGATCTCCTTGCCCTTACAAACTCCTTGGTTCAACTCCACTATCTTGTCGGAGGCTCCCAAGTGACACCTAGCCAATCTAGGAGACACCACTCTCCAAGAAGTAACAAATGGTGTGTAGGTAATGAACTCCTTGCTCTTGTGCTTCAAATGATAGTCTCCCCAACAGTCAACTCTCTCTCATAGGATTTGGATTTGGTGGAAAGAAGATTTGAGTGCAAAGCAACTTGGGAAGGCTAGAAATCAAGATTCATATGGTAGGAATGGAATGTCTTGATCTCAACACATGAGTAGGTGGTTTTCTCTCAGAACATATGAGTAGGAATGATGTGTGTGTTCTGATGGCTCTCTCATCGAATGAGAAGGAGGTGGAGGGGTATATATAGCCTCCACTCAAAATCCAACCGTTACATAGTTTTCCAATCTCGGTGGGACCGAATAAATAAACTCGGTCTGACCGAAGTAGTAAACCTAGTGATCGTTAGGAATTTCGGTGGGACTGACATGCAACTCGGTAGGACCGATTCGGTTAGGGTTTGGGCATAACGTAATCTCGGTGAGACCGATTACACAAACTCGGTGAGACCGGGTTTGGTAATTAGCTAACGAGAGAGTTGGTCAGGAAAACTCGGTGGGACCGATTTGCTCTTTCGGTGGGACCGAGCGGAACTCGGTGAGACCGAAAAGTTACAAAGGGGAAACACTGAGTTTACATTGCAATCTCGGTGGGACCGATTCGCTCTTTCGGTGGGACCGAAAAGTTACGAAACGGAAACAGAGAGTTTGCAACCCCATCTCGGTGGGACCGAGATCCTTATCGGTAGGACCGAATTGCTAGGGTTTGGCAGTGGCTAATGACAATTGAAACTCGGTGGCGCCAGATAGGAAAAGTCGGTAGGACCGAGTTTGGCTTAGAGTTTAGGTCATATGTGGATATGGGAAAGTAGTTGAGGGTTTTGGAGCATATCATTAAGCACATGAAGCAAGAGGCTCATTAAGCAACACCTCATCCCTCCTTGATAGTATTGGCTTTTCCTATGGACTCAATGTGATCTTGGATCACTAAAATATAAAATGAAGAGTCTTGAGCTTTTGAGCTTGAGCCAATCCTTTGTCCTTAACATTTTGAGGGTTCCACTTTCACATCCACGCCATGCCAATCATTGAGCTTTCCTGAAATAATCATCTTGGAATAGTATTAGCTCAATGAGCTATATGTTGTTATGAATTACCAAAACCACCTAGGGATAGTTGCACTTTCACGCGGCTGCAAGGGGCACGGTAGGGGTCATGGCATGCTTACGCGGGCGACCGCACCCCCTCTTGGGCGGCAGCGAGCCGGGCCCCTCCTGGCGGGCCTTCCCCTTCTTTGCGGATGAGAACCTCTTTGCAGGCGCCATGGGTGTAGCTGCAAGCAATGAAGCAAGGGAGGAGAAGCGAGTGGAGTAGGAAGAGATGGGCGATGGGGGCTCCGCCCCCTCCTCATTTATAGTAGGAGAAGGCCAACCGGCGAATCCCACGATCACAGGTAATGATGGTTTTCTCTGCATGCAGCAGAGACTCGTCAAGTCGGGCAGTTGCAGAGGCAGCGTGGGGAAGCAGAGACGCCCACGCCCATCAATCGCCACGCGTCAACCGAGGCCGCAGGCTGTTGGGGCCCATGGCGCTCCGTACTTTCCCCTTTGGCTTCGCCTCAAAGCCAAGTCCGAGCGCGCCTTGGGCCCGGGGGCTACTGTCGGCGTCCTGGGAACGGGGGTCCCCAGACATGCCTGCCTGCGGCCCACGACGTGGATCCACCAGCGGCCCTGTACATCCCATCTTCATAGCGAACACTCAAGACCCACGAGGCGGACGACGCAAGACCTCCTCGGGGGCGGCCTCACCAGGCTGGCTTGCGAGGGGTGGAGAGATCAAGGCGAGGGGCACCTCGCGAGGTCCCTGTGGCGCAAGCCATGACGAGCAAGGCCAGGCGGGTGCCAGGCGCGCGCCAGCGCGCGCAACATACTCATTTCCTCTTTGGTGCTAAAGAGGCAAGCGTAGGCGAGGAGTCCCGAGGCATCAGGCAAAGGTTTCCATATCGGTGCAACAAGACCAAGACCAGCAGGATGGCAAGACGGAGGTCACCGTGGAGCCCAGGACGGCGTCACCACCAGAGCCTTTGGTAGGCAAAGACCACATTTTGTCAGGATAGCTTGTACTAGTTGTCCCCCTTAAAATTGGCCGTTGTGGGATCCCTTCCTGCCTAATATTTGGGAAGAGGACTAGGGCCTCTATAAATAGGACTAGCCACCACCATAGGAGGGGGACGGATCATTCAGATCATCCTCAAGCACATAAGCTCACCCAACTCAAGAACACCTCTCCTCAGGAGGTTGTTCTTCCCTTGTATTAGTTCATCCTCAGCCCAAGAGGCAATCCACCACACCACACTAGAGTGGGGTATTAGACCACATCGGTGGCCCGAACCAGTATAAACCATCTGTCCTTTGTTCTGCGGGTTCGACGAGCTGAGCATTGAGATTGGGGTGAGAGCGTGAGCTAGGGGGAGGAGAGATCTTCGTGCGCACCCCAGTGTTCGAACCTCAAGGGTTTGCTGGAACCCAAAATCCGACAATCTACTCATGGATCACTATTGTACCCGCTTGCCAAACTCATGCTAAGGTACACAATAGGTCTAGTATACCGCATGGCATATGAGGGAGTCATGTATTAGGGGGTCTCCGGACAGCCGGACTTTATCCTTTGGCCGGACTGTTGGACTATGAAGATACGAGATTTAAGACTTCGTCCCGTGTCCGGATGGGACTCTATTTGGCGTGGAAGGCAAGCTGGGCAATACGGATATGCATATCTCCTCCTTTGTAACCGACCTTGTGTAACCCTAGCCACCTCCGGTGTCTATATAAACCGGAGGGTTTTAGTCCGTAGGACAACATACAATCATACCATAGGCTAGCTTCTAGGGTTTAGCCTCTTTGATCTCGTGGTAGATCAACTCTTGTCCTACTCATATTATCAAGAATAATCAAGCAGGACGTAGGGTTTTACCTCCATCAAGAGGGCCCGAACCTGGGTAAAACATCGTGTCCCCTGCCTCCTGTTACCATCCACCTTAGGCACACAGTTCGGGACCCCCTACCCGAGATCCGCCGGTTTTGACACCGACGTTGGTGCTTTCATTGAGAGTTCCTCTGTGTCATCACCGTTAGGCTTGATGGCTCCTTCGATCATCGATAGCGATACAGTCAAGGGTGAGACTTTTCTTCCCGGACAGATCTTTGTATTCGGCGGCTTTGCACTGTGGGCCAACTCGCTTGTCCATCTAGAGCAGATCAAGAGTTACGCCCCTGGCCACCAGGTCAGGTTTGGAAGATTAAACTACACGGCCGACATCCGGGAGACTTGATCTTCGACGGATTTGAGCCCTTGCCAAGCGCGCCGCACGGTCGCGGTGAGCATGATTTAGCTCTACCGTTGGACAGTGTGCAGGAGACAGCATCGGCAACCACCCCGACCCTTAATTCGGAGCCAATCGCGCCATCCATGGACGGGTGGATAGACCCCGCCACGGAGGCCATACTCTCAGCAAAGATCGAGCCGAGTATCGACCTTACCCTGCGCCCGTGTCTATCGAATCCGACTGGGCGCTGATCATGGAGTTCACCTCCGCGGATATCTTTTAGCACTCGCCCTTCGGCGACATACTGAACTCATTAAGGTCATTCTCCTTGTCAGGAGAGTCCTAGACAAACTATGTCCGGCAGGATTGGGATGCGGATGCCGAAGAAATTCGCTGCCCACCACCACCCACTTAGTAGCCACTGTCGATGATTTGACCGACATGCTCGACTTCGACTCCGAAGACATCGACGGTATGGACGACGATGCAGGAGACGAACAGGAACCACTGCCCACAGAGCACTGGACGCCCACTTCATCATATGATGTGTACAAGGTGGACACACCGAAAGAAAACAACGACGAGGAACAGAAGGATGCAGCGAAGGGTTGCTCCCTTGAGAAGCAGTCAAAGTGGTGGCGTAAGCGCCGCTCTAAATCCCGCCTTGGTAGAAACAACGATCATATAGACCAAGCGATAGAGCAGGGTGAACCATCGCCCGACCACAGCAACACGGAGAATCAAACCGAACAACCCGACTGCATCAAAGATAACAGCCGGACGACATCACACCGGACAGGCGCCCGGAGCAACAGAATGCCCATCAAAGGCTTGTTGCCACTGCGAGGGGTCTGAAAAAGCAGAAACAAAGGCTTACGGCTGCATAAGACACACTCAGAATCAGATGGAGTGAAGTACTCAACACTATAGTGAAGTACGGCGGTAATCGCCACACCAAGAGCTACCCGAAGCGAAAGTTGCTACCTGAATTCGATGAGGAGGCCTTAGATCCCTCGCAATTAAAAAACAAAACGGCCATTTGGTCGGATAGACGACCTCATGGCCAACATAGAGCGGCGAACGACGCCGCACATAAGCCAGTACACGATCCACGCGAGGGCTCGCATCAAAAGGACGATGCAACCAGATCCATATACGGGCCACGCAAGCGCGCTGCAGCATGCAATGCAACACAACAAAAATCCGAACACCACGGTACACCGAAATACAGGGGTGCTGCACACCCTCTATGTTTCAGCGATGAGGTGCTGGACCATGAATTTCCAGAGGGATTCAAACCCGTAAACTTAGAGGCATACGACGGAACGACTGACCCTGGGGTCTGGATTGAGGACTACATCATCGATATCCACATGGCTCGAGGAGATGATCTCCACGCCATCAAGTACTTACCCCTCAAGCTCAAAGCGCCAGCGCGGCACTGGCTTAAAAGCCTCCCCGAAAACTCCATTGGAAGCTGGGAAGAGCTTGAAGACGCTTTTCGGGCAAATTTTCAAGGGACCTATGTCCGACCACCGGATGCAGACGAATTAAGTCATATAACTCAACAGCCCAGAGAGTCAGCCCGAAAGCTTTGGAACAGGTTCCTCACTAAAAAGAACAAAATAGTCGACTGTCGGGACGCCGAAGCCTTAGCAGCTTTCAAGCACAGCGTTCGAGATGAATGGCTTGCCAGACACCTTGGCCAAGAAAAGCCAAGAACAATGGCAGCATTAACAAGCCTCATGACCCGCTTTTGCATGGGCGAGGACAGCTGGTTAGCCCGATGCAGCACCAGCGACCCAAGTACATCCGAAGTCAGGGACGGAAACGGGAAATCATGAAACAGTAAAAATAAGCGCAGGAATAAAGTAAACGCCGGATTCCAAAGCTCTCGGCCAGGTCATCAAAAGCTGCCCTCCAAAGGAAACAGAGACGAACTGTCCAGCCTAAACAAGATTCTGGACCAAATATGTCAGATCCATAGCACCCCCGACAAACCTGCAAATTATACCCATAGAGAATGTTGTGTCTTCAAGCAGTTCGGCAAGCTCAACCGCGAACATAAGGGGCAGGATACACCAAGCGAAGACGAGGACGAGCCTCGCAAGCAAAGCACTAGGGAACAGAAGAAATTCCCACCAGAAGTCAAAACAGTAAACGTGTTACACGTGACAAAGGGGAGAAACAAAGCGGCACTCCTAGAGACACATGCCCCAGGGCCTATCACCGCGGAGTTCTGCCACTGGTCCTCCCAACCGATCACCTTCGACCATCGGGATTACTCAGCAAGTATCCGGCATGCAGGATGGGCTGCCTTGGTATTAGATCCATTAATTGACGGATACCACTTCACACGAGTCCTGATGTACGGCGGCAGCAGTTTAAACCTGATATATCAGGACACAGTCCGCAAAATGGGGATAGACCCAACAAAAATTAGCCGCAGCAATACTACCTTTAAAGGACTAACGCCAGGCCCAGAGGCCCATTGCATGGGCTCCCTGCTACTAGAGGTTATATTCGGCTTTCTCGATAACTTCCGCAGCGAAAATTTAACATTCCACATCACTGCGTTCCAAAGTGGTTATCAAGCACTACTAGGACGCGAAGCTTTTGCTCGCTTTAACGCAATACCGCATTACGCTTCTCTCATGCTTAAGATGCCCGGTCAACGTGGCATCATTACAGTAAATGGAAATATCGAGCGCTCCTTGCGCGCGGAAGAACGTGCGGCTGCCTTGGTAGCCGCACACTAAACGGCCTCACCAACTAATGCATCTGCTAGGTCGTTAAGACCACGGACGCGATTAGACGAGTCCGGCGCAGCTATACGTACTTGATACAGGTTTTGATGGCTATACCCCTATTACAATACAAGGGGCTCAATGCACGCAAACAAGTGGCAATTAGGCTCAACTTTACTCATCTTGAACTGTATATTGTTTATTTAGTATAACCTACCTTTTTGCACGACAACTTTTCAACTAAGTTCCTCTCTTTTACAGATGACCATCGTGCTACACCCATCCAGGACACGGCACAACGGAGACGCAGGCGCAAACGTGCAGCAGGGACCCGTTCCAAGGATTCTTTTTAGATTAAGACCATGCGTAAACCTTTTTTACTGTCTCTTGTTGATACACATCCCTTGGATTCTCAGTACAATGGAGAAGGATGCTGACGTATTGGCATGTGGCCACGTCAGAATATTGCACGTACCTGGACACCAGGGGCTTATTACCAAGGGCACTGTTTAGGCCCGGTTTACATCATAAAGACCGAATACCTTAGGGAGTGTTCGGCGTCTCGAGTTTGGCCTTATATGCATCAGCTCCGAATCATGTCTTTGGTCAAATATTGGGTTTTCCCGGCTCCTATGTTTTGCTGCCTTACGTTCCGCTCTATCGGCTAAGGCGGCACTAGGAGAACTACTGTGATTGTTCCCTGGTTCGTCCGGACGAGCACCTCAGTAGAGAAAGCCAAAAACTGACTGTCATGATATAGCGAGAGACTGGTCAACCACTCGATGACCTAGCGGAATCTTCGGGATTCCTCCGCCTTAACGAAGGGCCGTTTCCCGGCCAGGCATGTACGCGCCCCGAATACGGATGAGCGCGGAGCCACCAGGGGCTATATAGTAGCCCCACTGTCAAACTCCTCTAGCTAAGTGAAAGTGTTAAAGCATTATAGTCCGGTTGCCTAGTTCGCTACGCTATCACCTCCTTAATGGACCAAGACGTTGGATCGAGTGTGAACATGCGTCTTCTGCGAACATCCCCGCACTATATGCGTGGGGGCTGAAGCCGACAACTACCATCTTTCAGGTTATATACATATATACATAAACGGCCGCATAGGAGGCATCATAGTACTTTTGGGAAAAGTATAAATACAACCTTGATAAATTCAATAAAACATTATTTTTACAATGGGAATACATGTCACTCAAACAATATTCTTCAAGCACTGAGCCTCTACCGAACGAGCGCCTTCAAGAACTTCTTCAAAGTAGTGCTCGGCAGCCACTCGGCCTATAGCCGAACCCTGTGCCACAACAGTGGTGGCATCCATCTCCGCCCAGTATGTTTTGACACGGGCAAGGGCCATCCGAGCATCTTCTATGCACGTTGATCTCTTTACAGCATCGATGCGTGGCACAGCGCCAAGGAATTGTTGCACTAAGCTAAAGTAGCTATTCGGCCTTGGACCTTCTAGCCACAAATGATCCACAACGGACCTCATGGCCAGTCCGGATAATCTATGGAGCTCGGCCCAACCGGTCAATCGCTCATTTAGCAACAGCGAACGGACTGGAGCGTGAAACTGTGACCAGAACAACTTCTCCACTTCAAGAACTTCTTGATCCTTGAAGTACTCGGTCACATCCACAGCACTTGCAGACAAATCCATGTACGCGTCCGCAGAACTCCATAGACGGTCCAGAGGAGCATACTTCGGATCTCCGAACTTAGTCCGCAACAAGAAGGGCTTCCCAGACACGATATCTGCAGCTTGATTCAGCTCCTCCTTTGTCGCTCTAATTTTGGAGCGGGGTTCCATGGCAGCCACCTGGGCCTTCTCCAGGTCCGTTGCCTTCGCCCGTTCTCCTCTTCAAGAAGCCGGTAACGGTCAGCAACATCTTTTAACTCCATGGCCATCTTGGCAATTTTTTCTTTGCTCCCGCAATGTGCGGCCTGTTGGGCCCTTAACTCTTCAGCCGCCTTTAAAGCGACGACATTGCTACTCCTTGCTTGCTCCTTGGCTCGGGCAAGCTCCGCCCAAAGGGTCTCCACGGTGGCAGCTCCATCCGCAGTCACAACATATTAAAGATACTGGCATCATGCTGCTCTTATTATGTGACGATCACCAGGAAAAATCACTCACCCCGTGCCTCGTCAAGCCGCTTTTTGACAAGCACGATGTCAGCATCTGCCGCATCTAGCTACCGCTTTAGTTCGGCAAACCCATCAGTCTGGCTAGCCAGCGAAGCTTCAACCACCTGCGCATACAGGATGTCGGGTTATTACCTGGGACTATGATCCTGTGTTTGCCGCCGTTCTCGACGACAACCAGAGTCTTAGGGGCTACTATCTGCATGGGCATACCTAACGTATGCGGTACTATTAAAGATCCTTCAGCGCGTCCGACCGCACACAGTACAGACCCTTGCTGTCGCTCTCCTCAGGAGTCGGGTACTGGGGATGCCGGACAGCCAAAGGGTTATCCTTTGGCGATATTGGATCCGGAGATACCCTTCGCGACGACACTTCAAGGTCGCCCGCTTCTTGAGCTGGGGAGTCCGGGGGAGGCATTTCGCTCTCCGTCATCTCCGGAAGAAGATCCCCCGAAGATGAACTCTGTCGAGAAGGGCTGCGATCCGGGTTATAGTTTACAAGCATCGGTTATTGTCTTCGGAAGTAAGGTAGGATATCTTCACTATTATGTACTTTTTGATTACTTATAGCTCGGTAGAGGGCTAATCCCCGCGCGGACATTGTGCGGCAAGAATACCCTCCGAGGCAGGACCCTCTGGCGGAGATTTCTTCTCCCGTTTGGAAGCCTTAGTTTCCGGATCTTCAGAGGTAGTCCTCTTCACTACAAAAAAAGACACATCCGTGACATTTTGGCCGAACGAAAAAAAATTCTGTCATACATATGACACTTCTATGACGATAATTGTGACAAAACCCGGTATCATCATAGATGTGGTGGGCTCCGACTTCTATGACAAAAAATCATGACAGAAACTGGGCTTTTCGTCCTGGGTGGGCCGGAGACGCAGCTGCATGACATTCTTTGGGCCGTCCATGACGGAAAAAACCGTGGTAGAAGTGAGGGGGAGGAAAATTTTTGGGAGTTCCCGGTTACGGTGGGAGGTCGGGGGCCGAGTGATGCGCGTTTCTCTCGTACACGTACACGCGTGTGTGCAAGGCGTTGGCTCTAACTGAACCCGAGCGAGGCACTGGGCTCTAACTGAACCCGAGCGATTGCACTGCAGGCTACGCGTTACTGAACCCGAGTGATCGATCGATGGCTGTTAACTGAACCCGATCGAGCGATTCCTTCGCTACTGCTGCTAACTGAAGCCGATCGATGGGATGAACAGTGAGCGTTGCGGGGGGGTTTGGATGAACAGTGAGCGGTGGCGTTGCCTCTGGATGAACAGGACCCCGTGGTGTGGTGGAGGGCTGGATAAATAGTAGACGGTGGAGGGGTGCCCATGGAGGGGTGGATGAATAGGCCCCCGTGGTGTGGAGGGCTGGATGAACAGTTGAAGGTGGAGGGGTGGTTGAACAGGACCCCGTGGTGTGGAGGGCTGGATGAATAGTAGATGATGGAGGGGTGCCCGTGGAGGGGTGGTTGAACAGGACCTAGTGGTGTGAAGGGCTGGATGAACAGTAGACGGTGGAGGGGTGGTTGAATAGTAGCCGTTGGAGTAGCGCACGGTGGAGGCTGGATGAACAGGAGCCTGTGGAGGCTGGATGAACAGGAGCCCGTGGAGGCTGGAGGAGGTCGACGGTGGAGATGAACAGTATCCCGTGGAGTCCCGTTTTGCGGTACACCACACCCCTCCTGATGAACAGGACCCCTGTTTCGACCTAGCGCTCCAACACAAGTCCGTTTCCTCCGTTTTGCTGTACTCCACACCCTCCCGATCAACAGGACCCCCGTTTCGACCGTAGGAGGTCCGTTTCCTTCGTTTTGCGGTACGCCAGACCCCTCCCGATGAACAGGATCCCATTTCGAACGTGGCCGGTCGAACACAAGGCCGTTTCCTCCGTTCTGCGGTACGCTAGGCCTCGTTTCCATCGCCTGTTCCGTCCAAGCCCTCCCGATGAACATGACGCATTCCGTTGCCTCCCCATGAAGACGACGCATTCCGTTGCCTCCCCATGAACACGACGGCGACGTTGTTTCTCCGTTCCGACCCAGCCATGTACACGAGCCCTGGCCGTACGTATGCGCTGGTAGGCGTTCGAGACCCCGCACGTATGTACACATACGTGGCCGTATTTTCTTTCTTGCACCCTGGCCACTGTACGTACATGTAAATGCTACATGCGCGCCTCTACTACGACACGCGCGCGCCTCTACATCGACCAGTATGTACATACACGGTCGCAACCAGAATGACAACGCTACGTATGCTTCGACCAGGTGGGTCCCGACTGTCAAGCACTTCCTTGCCTGAGAAGATGTAGCTAGTCGGTCCCAGCAGTCAGGGGGCGAATCGTTTTTTTCCCGGACGCACTTCCTTGCGTGCGAAGATGTAGCTGGTGGGTCCCAGCAATCAGGGGGAAATGGTTTTTTCGCGAAATACAGTGGCCCGTCCGGTGGGTCCCAGCTGTCAGGAGGAGGAATCATTATTTTCCACGTAATAAGGAGGCACTTCCTTGCTGCGGCTGTGGACCCAGCTGTCAGCCTCTCCACGTATAGTCCACGTCCGATGGAAGTCGTTCCTTGCCCACGTTGACCATGCCGCGCCGAGAGCACTAGGGCGGTGGACGACGGCTGTAACGCCCCGAGACCGATGTGCCAGTTGTCCTCCAGTTTTTTGTTATTGTTGCTTTGTCATTTGCTTGGGTGTCGCATCTTGCCATGTCATCATGTGCATTGCATCATCATGTTTTCAAAACTTGCATCCGTCCCGGTCCCCTCGTTCTGTCCGTTGTCCGTTCTGAGCCCAGACACACTTGTACGCGCCCGCGGCATGTCCGAGATATTATTTTATAAGTGGCCGAAAAATGTTCTCGGAATGGGATGAAAGTTGGCGTGCGGTGTTGTTTTGTTGTTAGTAGGCCGCCTGCCAAGTTTCATCGCATTCGGAGTCTGTTTGACGCCCCAACGGATAACTATAGCGGCAGTATAGCCAGTCTAACATCGAACGTTTTCGGTCTCCGGAAACCGTGTCGGGCTGCATCTCTCCCCTCTCCTCTCAGACCAAACCGCTCTCCACAGTCCTCCTAGGCCCAGCCTACCCCTCTTTGCGCCGCGCATAGACCTCTCGTGCGCGTCCGAAACTTATCCGGACCCGACCCGAGCAGTTGTCACCATTGGGTCCGGATCATCCCCAAACGTCTACAAAACATCTCCGTTTTCTTGTTTGGCTCCCTATCTATTTTTTTATTCTCGACCGTCTGATTTAATCGGAGGGTCCAAATGTAACCTTTCTTTTCTTTATATATAGACCCACTTGTCTAATCCCTGAAATCTAGGGCATTTGTCCCTTACCCCGCTGCCGCCGCTGCATCTTCATCGGGATCCATCCCGAGCCAACCCGCGCCTCCTTCCTCCCTCGTTTTCAGCAGCCTCTCGACCTCAGATCCTTCCTGGCGCCTCCTTGTCTTAGCCCGAGATCCGCCTCATCAACCGCGCGCAGTCCATGGCCTCCACCACGCCTCTGCCCATCACGCGAGCCGACCAAAGCCTTCGCTGCTCGATCATGAGGGGATCGCCAGCGGGGATCGCCAGCAGCTCGTTCCACCGATGGCCAACCAGCGGCACCGCTAGGACCCCGTCCTCCCTTACTGCTTCTTCTCTTTTCTCTCTTCCTCCCTCACCCGAATCTGTCACCTCTCTCTGCCCGTGGACAGGCACCGCCGCTGTAGTGTCGCACCTCGTCGTCCCATCGCCGGCCAGCCTCGTCGTTGCTGGAAATGGGCCGCACGCCACCGGATTCGGTTGCCCCTTCGCCCGCCACCGTCTCCGACCTTCCCCACCATCCTGCGACATCACCCGACCACCACGGCAAAGCTGCACGCCTTCGTTGACCGCAGCCGTCGCCCTGCTTCACGAACGAGGCCGCCCCTCGTTGACTTGGTCCAGATCCAGCGAGCCGAGCCCAGCAGCCGGCCTGCCCAGTTCCTTCGCCTCGCGTGGGCCTCCTTGCCTCTCCAAGGCCCAGCCTTCCGGCCTCTCTCCTCTCCACCGAACGGGCCAAGCCCATGGGTGAGCCTCACTGCTGCGCCCCCTCCCACTGATGGGCCAACCATATCCGGCACGAGATGTATTTTTTTTCCGCAGAACGTTTTAGCTAATTTCCTGAGTACTACCCGTTTTGCAGAAAAGTCCCTAGACAACATGCATATAACAACTCACAATCTAAGCATCGCATGTAAAAACTTTATATATGAAAGTTGCTTAGAATTTTGTCCAGTTTCACAATATCCAATTTTCACCCATGTTTAAAATGTTTAAAATGTTATTTGTGTAACTTTGTCGATATGCCATCCTAAAATGGTTTAATTCATAACTAATTAACCGTAGCTCCGAACTTAATAAACTTTATATGTAAATGGGGTAGAATTTTTCCTAGTTTATCGTGGTGACATTGTTTTGCATGCCTAACAACTATAAAATATGGTTTAGGGCAGAACAGGACCTAACATAATCTATGCACATGAGGAGTTTCCGGATTTGTTGTTTGTTGTTCCTGGCCACATTTAAACGTGACTAGATTGGTAGTTTTCATTTGCTTCACCCTCTTTCAATGCTTAACAACATTTAATATTGTTGGGTACATAAACGAGATCAAACTAAATAATTGATGTGGTGTTCCGTCAATATGCAACTCGTTACATATTGAGCTCCACTTAATTTGTAGGATTATTTGTGCACTTTGTCGTGCCATGCTTCATTAAACCGGACATGCATCATAATTGGTTGTGCATCATGTCATGCTTATGTGGTGGTTGTTTACTATGATTGTTTGCTTCTTTACGGTGTTGCTTCTTCGGGTTGGTTCTGATAACGTCGCGTTTGTGAGGAACCGTTTGACTACGTCCGTTTGTCTTCTTCATGGACTCGTTCTTCTTCCTTGCGGGATTTCAGGCAAGATGACCATACCCTCGAAATCACTTCTATCTTTGCTTGCTAGTTGCTCACTCTTTTGCTATGCCTATGCTGCGATACCTACCACTTGCTTATCATGCCTCCTATATTGTTGAAGCAAGCCTCTAACCCACCTGGTCCTAGCAAACCGTTGATTGGCTATGTTACCGCTTTTGCTCAGCCCCTCTTATAGCGTTGTTAGTTGCAGGTGAAGATGAAGTTTGTTCCTTGTTGGAACATGGAGATGTTGTTCCTTGTTGGAACATGTTTACTTGTTGGGATATCACAATATCTCTTATTTAATTAATGCATCTATATACTTGGTAAAGGGTGGAAGGCTCGGCCTTATGCCTGGTGTTTTGTTCCACTCTTGCTGCCCTAGTTTCCGTCATATCGGTGTTATGTTCCCGAATTTTGCGTTCCTTACGCGGTTGGGTAATAATGGGAACCCCTTGATAGTTTGCCTTGAATAAAACTCCTCCAGCAATGCCCAACCTTGGTTTTACCATTTTCACTAACAACCTACCACCTTCCCTTGGGTTCTGCAGACTCAAGGTTCATCTTTATTTTAACCCCCCCGGGCCAGTGCTCCTTTGAGTTTTGGTCCAAACTAGAGTCCTGTGCAGCGTCCCCTCGGGGAAACTCGAGGTTTGGTTTTAGTTGTACGGAGCGCTCATCTGAGTGTGCCCTGAGAACGAGATATGTGTAGCTCCTATCGGGATTTGTCGGCACATTCGGGCGGTGTTGCTGGATTTGTTTTAACTTGTCGAAGTGTCTTGTAGAACTGGGATACCGAGTCTGATCGGAACGTCTCGGGAGGAGGTCTATTCCTTCGTTGACTGTGAGAGCTTGTCATGGGCTAAGTTGGGACACCCCTGCAGGGATTTGAACTTTCGAAAGCCGTGCCCGCGGTTATGGGCAGATGGGAATTTGTTAATGTCCGGTTGTAGAAAACCTGAAGTTGACCTTAATTAAAATACATCAACCACATGTGTAACTGTGATGGTCTCTTCTCGGCGGAGTCCGGGAAGTGAACACGGTGTTGGAGTTATGCTTGACGTAGGTTGTTCTAGGATCACTTCTTGATCATAGTTGTTCGACCGTGCTTTTGCCTTCTCTCCTTGCTCTCTTTTGCGAATAGGTTAGCCACCATATATGCTAGTCGCTTGCTGCAGCTCCACCTCATACCTTTACCTTACCCATAAGCTTAAATAGTCTTGATTGCGAGGGTGCGAGATTGCTGAGTCCCTGTGGCTCACAGATTACTTCCAAAACCAGCTTGTAGGTGTCGTTGAACCGTGCAGATGACGCAACCCAGCTCAGGAGGAGCTCGACGAAGATCGTGTCCTTTATGTTGTTTCGTTCTAGTTGATCAGCAGTGGAGCCCAGCTGGGGTCGATCGGGGACCGTCTCACATTTGGGGTTCTTCTTTTATTTTGGTTCCGTAGTCGGACCTTGAGTGTATTTGGATGATGTAATGCTTTATTCATGTAATTGTGTGAAGTGGCGATTGTAAGCCAACTATGTATCTCTTTCCCTTATGTATTACATGGGTTGTGTGAAGATTACCTCACTTGCGACATTGCTTTCAATGCGGTTATGCCTCTAAGTCGTCCTTCGACACGTGGGAGATATAGGCGCATCGAGGGCGTTACAAAAGTTGGTATCACAGCCTTCCCCGTCCTTAGGAGCCCCATTGCTTGATCGTTTTAGCGGCCGAGTTGGGTCTAGAAAAATGTTTTGAGTCATTTAGGAATTATATATAGCGGAGAGTTTAGGAATTCTTTTTACTTCCCAGTCCCTTCATCGCTATGGTAAGGCATCCTGACGTAGATTTCTGACTCTTCTCTTCTCAAATTTCACTAAAAAAAATTCAGGATCACGAGGGTATCTTGGAATCGTTCCGATGGTTTTGTGACGAGAACATTGTTCTTGGTGCCTCCTGTCATTTAGGGGTTGTGGCAGTGTCCCGGGGAGTTGAGCTCCGAGGTGTTGTCGTCACAATTTTATCGTTGCAGTTCTGGAATACCTGAGTTTAGTACGCCGACATCGAAAATCTCTTTTATGCAGTTCGTTGGTGAGATAACCTCGACGCCACCCAGTACTGGGGAGGGAGTTCGGGAGTATTGCCATAACTCGTATAACGGATGCTTTTCGAAGGTTGAGGTAGACGATTTCCGAAGGTTTCTTGGTTATGTGTTGAAGGATGGATACAGCTGGATGTAGGATTTGCTAGTTTTGGGTGAGATATTATGCTTCCCCTGTATCCCCAAGACCTGATTGCATAACCAGAAAATTTCGGGAGTTTCATAGGTGGGAATTCGAGTAGCTTGTAGGATATCTTTCTGACAGATGTATGATATGAAATTGGGGTTCGACGTCTAGTGGTCCGCCTATTCACGGTTGGTTTTACAGTGGTCTCATTGTGTCTTAAAGAATCCTTGGCTATGCCGACTCGGGGACGCTTCGTATGTCATGTGCACTGCCTTGTACATGATGGTGTTGTACGATCGAGCCCGTGTAGGCCCCACCACGAAAACTTCAGATGAAATCTCTATCATATGTTTGTTCCGGCTTATTCTACAAGCCAATCCTTTGTTTTGTTTTTTTTGAGTTGTGGTATTCAAGTTGCTTCGAAGTCAAATGTTGATTCCACACTTTTTCAAAGCGGTGTTCTCATATTTCTATGTGAATACAAATCCTTCTCGATAATCAAGATTGTCATATCAATCCTTTTCAACCAGTGTGTTTTTCTTCAAGTGGATCCGATCATTTCAACATTCGCAAGATTCAATCCCAGTTCTTCTCATCCGTCTCCAAGTTGCCTTTTTTTCCCACCCTTCCTCCCTTGTTTCCTTCAAGGACTCAGAATTCTAAATCACTTATCTTGTTATTGATGTGAAGTCTCTCCATTCTTTTTCCTTTATGTTATTACCTGGTGATTCTCATGAAGATTCTAACGGAGCCTCAAGTTCATCATTCTTCGTTCTTTTTCTTCTCCGGTGGTTTCAAGTCAAGCTTTATTGATCATACCCTTTCCTCATGTCAATGCTTTCTCATGCCGGTGCAATTCTTAATCGTTCACCTCTCGCTATTCTATTGTTCCGGAGTGCTGAAGATATCTCAAACATTCGTGTTTCCACTTTGCTTTCGTTCGAACTTTTTCGAGAATGTCATCTCATTCAAGTCATTTAACTCAACCGGCGCAATCTATATTTTAAATCATTCAACGGTGTTTCTTTTTCAGTGGGCTCTAACCCACAGGGTTTTTTTTCCAAGATCTTACCTGACTCTTCTATTTTCCCGGAGCTACCATCAAATTCTTTTCAAAGTTTGACGTAAGAATAAATTATCATCACTCAAATGTCTTTCTCCAAGATCTTTCAAATTCTTTTCATCATTGGCTCAACCTTTCCATTCTTCATTCCAGAGTGCCTCAACAACTCATGTTGGTATTTCTCGTCGTCATTCTCTACATTTGAAGACCGAAGAAGAGTTTTACCTCCATATCTTATCCGTTCTCTCAGAGATTCGTGGTTCTAGTTCGAGGCCATCCTCTCATAATTGTTTTGGTTGCGAGAGTTCTTTTCACCCATCCGAAGTAATTCAAGAGTCTTCTCAGTTGGATTATCCGGAGTCCATCATTTCAGATTTATTCATTCCAGCTTTCAGCTCTCATACTCTAAATCTTACCGGTGCATTGTTCAAGTGGTCTATAATCAGCTCATGATCTCTTCGTTCTCTTGTATCTAAATTCTCTCAAGCATCTTCGTTCATTTGCTAATTCTTCCTGGTGTTTCTTCATCTTTCTTCGTTCATTTCCAATTCTTACGGTGGTTCGTTCAAGAGTTCCTCTTCCTTCGTTTATCATATCAATGTATTCGTTGTTTTAAATCCTACCGGTGGTTCGTTGAAGACCTTTTTCCAAGTCGACTCTATATCTATCTTAATTCTTTCTACAAGAATAAGTAGTATGTCAAAGCCATCGATTTTCATCAAGTTAATTGGTGAAGGATAAAGCATAATATAATTCTTATTCTTGTTTCATCAAGTTTATTCAATTTCTTTTCTGGAGTGGTTCATCGTATCACATTCTCAGTTCGAGATGCTTATCTTTTCTTTTCCGGAGTTCCATGTTTTCCGCATTATATCATCACAAAGATCCATCTAAATCATTGCAAGGATTCACCTGGTGTTTTCAATTTCTCCTTCTTGTTATTCTTTTGTTACCGGAGATTCTTCATGGAGGCTATACATGATGGTTCATCAAAGAAATAACTCCTTCTCGAAGGGTTCATCAAGATTCTTTTCAGAGGAGCTCAAGCATTCTTCTTCTTGTAATCCGGAGTTAATTTTTTTCTTCCGTACCATTGGAGGTGGTATTACGTCATTCTTGATAATTTGAGTTCATGTTCCATGATTCACATGTTGATAAGAATGAGGTATTTTTAAATCCATCAATCTCGTCATTGGAGTTATCTGGGGTATTTTTTTCACCTAAAGCCTTCCCTAAGGTTTGTTGCTATCTATGGTGTGTATAAATGACCCAAGTTCTTCATTTATCTCTCCTGGTGAAATAGTTTCTCGTCTCCTTGTTGATGTCAATCCAATCAAATATTTTCCGTGAGTGGCAAGTTGTCACCTCATAATGTTGAGATGCCTTCTATAAGATCATATCAAGTCTATTCTTTTCGTTGTTGGTGTTCCAACAACTCTGTTCGACTTTTCTCCTGAGGATGCCTTTTCAAGCTCTTTTGTGGCAGAAGTTGACATTTTCTTCTCCATTCTTTTATTTCAATTATCTATATTCTATTCTTTCGTTCCGGAGGCATTGTGGTGTTGTTCTTTTCACCCATCTTCTTGTTTTCTCAGGATCATGTTCTTTTCGTGCTTATCCTTTAACCGGATTGTGTGCCATTCTGCTCAAGTTCTTTTCGCCTTATCAAAGCCTTGCATCTCTTTCAACCGGAGTGCTGTCTGAGATATTTCTTACTCGTTCCATTCATTTAATAGTTCCGGAGGCAGTGTTTTGTAATGTCATCAAGTATCTTCTCATCTTATCAAGTTCTTATTCAATTTCCTTTCTTTTCAATCGGAGTGCTGCCCAAAGTTGCTCTTCCTTGTTTCTCTTTTCTGACGGAGACTGTTAACTTCATTCATCTACATTGTATTCTTTTCTCAAATTGGCTTAACCTTTTCAAGGTTCTTTGGTTTCACTCATTTGTCAAAGAAGCAACTTAGTTTTACCTCTTCTCTTTCTCTTCCGTTTTTTCCTCCGGTGCCATTCTAGATCTCGGGACGAGATCCTCTCGTAGTGGTGGAGTGTTGTAACGCCCCGAGACCGATGTGCCAGTTGTCCTCCAATTTTTCGTTGTTCTTGCTTTGTCATTTTCTTGTGTGTCGCATCTTGTCATGTCATCATGTGCATTGCATCATCATGTTTTCAAAACTTGCATCCGTCCCGGTCCCCTCGTTCCGTCCGTTATCCGTTCTGAGCCCAGACACACTTGCACGCGTCCGCGGCATGTCCGAGATATTATGTTATAAGTGGCCGAAAAATGTTCTCAGAATGGGATGAAAGTTGGTCTGTGGTGTTGTTTTGTTGTTAGTAGGCCGCCTACCAAGTTTCATTGCATTCGGAGTCCGTTTGACGCCCCAACGGATAACTATAGCGGCAGTATAGCCGGTCTAACGTCGAACGTTTTCGGTCTCCGGAAACCGTGCCGGGCTGCATCTCTCCCCTCTCCTCTCAGACCAAACCACTCTCCACAGTCCTCCTAGGCCCAGCCTACCCCTCTTTGCGCGGCGCATAGACCTCTCGTGCGCGTCCGAAACTTACCCGGACCCGACCCGAGCAGTTGTCACCGTTGGGTCCGGATCATCCCCAAACGTCTACAAAACATCTCCATTTTCTTGTTTGGCTCCCTATCTATTTTTTTTATTCTCGACCGTCTGATTTAATCGGAGGGTCCAAATGTAACCTTTCTTTTCTTTATATATAGACCCACTTGTCTAATCCCTAAAATCTAGGGCATTTGTCCCTTACCCCGCCGCCGCCGCATCTTCATCAGGATCCATCCCGAGCCAACCCGCGCCTCCGTCCTCCCTCGTTTTCAGCAGCCTCTCGACCTCAGATCCTTCCTGCCGTCTCCTTGTGTTAGCTCGAGATCCGCCTCATCAACCGCGCGCAGTCCACGGCCTCCACCGCGCCTCTGCCCATCGTGCGAGCCGACCAAAGCCTTCGCTGCACGATCATGAGGGGATCGCCAGCGGGGATTGCCAGCAGCTCGTTCCACCGACGGCCAACCAGCGGCACCGCCAGGACCCCGTCCTCCCTTACTGCTTCTTCTCTTTTCTCTCTTCCTCCCTCACCCGAATCTCTCACCTCTCTCTGCCCGTGGACAGGCACCGCCGCTGTAGTGTCGCACCTCGTCATCCCATCGCCGGCCAGCCTCGTCGTTGCTCGAAACGGGCCGGACGCCACCGGATCTGGTTGCCCCTTCGCCCGCCACCGTCTCCGACCTTCCCCGCCGTCCTGCGACATCACCCGACCACCATGGCAAAGTTGCGCGCCTTCGTTGACCGTAGCCGTCGCCCTGCTTCACGAACGAGGCCGCCCCTCGTTGACTTGGTCCAGATCCAGCACGCCGAGCCCAGCAGCCGGCCTGCCCAGTTCCTTCGCCTCGCGTGGGCCTCCTTGCCTCTCCAAGGCCCAGCCTGCCGGCCTCTCTCCTCTCCACCGAACGGGCCAAGCCCATGGGTGAGCCTCACTGATGCGCCCCCTCCCACTGATGGGCCAACCAGATCCGGCCCGAGATGTATTTTTTTCTGCAGAACTTTTTAGCTAATTTCCTGAGTACTACCCGTTTTGCAGAAAAGTCCCTAGACAACATGCATATAACAACTCACAATCTAAGCATCGCATGTAAAAACTTTATATATGAAAGTTGCTTAGAATTTTGTCTAGTTTCACAATATCCAATTTTCACCCATGTTTAAAATGTTTAAAATGGTGTTTGTGTAACTTTGTCCATATGCCATGCTAAAATGGTTTAATTCATAACTAATTAACCGTAGCTCCGAACTTAATAAACTTTATATGTAAATGGGGTAGAATTTTTCCTAGTTTATCGTGGTGACATTGTTTTGCATGCCTAACAACTATAAAATATGGTTTAGGGCAGAACAGGACCTAACCTAATATATGCACATGAGGAGTTTCTAGATTTGTTGTTTGTTGTTCCCGGCCTCATTTAAACGTGACTAGATGGGTAGTTTTCATTTGCTTCACCCTCTTGCCATGTTTAACAACATTTAATATTGGTGGGTACATAAACGAGATCGAACTAAATAATTGATGTGGTGTTCCGTTAATATGCAACTCGTTACATATTGAGCTCCACTTAATTTGTAGGATTGTTTGTGCACTTTGTCGTGCCATGCTTCATTAAACCGGACATGCATCATATTTGGTTGTGCATCATGTCATGCTTATGTGGTGGTTGTTTACTATGATTGTTTGCTTCTTTCCGGTGTTGCTTCTTCGGGTTGGTTCCAATAACGTCGCGTTTGTGAGGAACCATTTGACTACGTCCGTTTGTCTTCTTCATGGACTCGTTCTTCTTCCTTGCAGGATTTCAGGCAAGATGACCATACCCTCGAAATCACTTCTATCTTTGCTTGCTAGTTGCTCGCTGTTTTGCTATGCCTATGTTGCGATACCTACCACTTGCTTATCATGCCTCCTATATTGTTGAACCAAGCCTCTAACCCACCTGGTCCTAGCAAACTGTTGATTGGCTATGTTACCGCTTTTGCTCAGCCCCTCTTATAGCATTGTTAGTTGCAGGTGAAGATGAAGTTTGTTCCTTGTTGGATCATGGAGATGTTGTTCCTTGTTGGAACATGTTTACTTGTTGGGATATCACAATATCTCTTATTTAATTAATGCATCTATATACTTGGTAAAGGGTGGAAGGCTCGGCCTTATGCCTCGTGTTTTGTTCCACTCTTGCCGCCCTAGTTTCCGTCATATCGGTGTTATGTTCCCGGATTTTGCGTTCCTTACGGGGTTGGGTAATAATGGGAACCCCTTGACAGTTCGCCTTGAATAAAACTCCTCCAGCAATGCCCAACCTTGGTTTTACCATTTGCACTAACAACCTACCACCTTCCCTTGGGTTCTGCAGACTCAAGGGTCATCTTTATTTTAACCCCCCGCGCCAGTGCTCCTCTGAGTGTTGGTCCGAACTAGACTCCTGTGCAGTGTCCCCTCGGGGAAACTCGAGGTTTGGTTTTAGTTGTACGGAGCGCTCATCTGAGTGTGCCTTGAGAACGAGATATGTGCAGCTCCTATCGGGATTTGTCGGCACATTCGGGCGGTGTTGCTGGATTTGTTTTAACTTGTTGAAGTGTCTTGTAGAATCGGGATACCAAGTCTGATTGGAACGTCTCGGGAGGAGGTCTATTTCTTTGTTGATCGTGAGAGCTTGTCATGGGCTAAGTTGGGACACCCCTGCAGGGATTTGAACTTTCGAAAGCTGTGCCCGCGGTTATGGGCAGATGGGAATTTGTTAATGTCCGGTTGTAGAAAACCTGAAGTTGACCTTAATTAAAATACATCAACCGCGTGTGTAACTGTGATGGTCTCTTCTCGGCGGAGTCCGGGAAGTGAACACGGTGTTGGAGTTATGCTTGACGTAGGTTGTTCTAGGATCACTTCTTGATCATAGTTGTTTGACCGTGCTTTTTCCTTCTCTCCTCGCTCTCTTTTGCGAATAGGTTAGCCACCACATATGCTAGTCGCTTGCTGCTGCTCCACCTCATACCTTTACCTTACCCATAAGCTTAAATAGTCTTGATCGCGAGGGTGCGAGATTGCTGAGTCCCTGTGGCTCACAGATTACTTCCAAAACTAGCTTGCAGGTGCCGTTGAACCATGCACATGACGCAACCAAGCTCAGGAGGAGCTCGACGAAGATCGTGTCCTTTATGTTGTTTCGTTCTAGTTGATCAGTAGTGGAGCCCAGTTGGGGTCGATCGGGGACCGTGTCGCATTTGGGGTTCTTCTTTTATTTTGGTTCCGTAGTCAGACCTTGAGTGTATTTGGATGATGTAATGCTTTATTCATGTAATTGTGTGAAGTGGCGATTGTAAGCCAACTATGTATCTCTTTCCCTTATGTATTACATGGGTTGTGTGAAGATTACCTCACTTGTGACATTGCTTTCAATGCGGTTATGCCTCTAAGTTTTGCTTCGACACGTGGGAGATATAGCCGCATCAAGGGCGTTACAACGGCGAGGCCTAGGAAGGGGACGACACGGAGGCAGGGAAGACTCGGCAGCTGTTTCCCACATGGAGGGGAGTATGACTGTACATGGGTTCACTGGTTCGTCTGCCGTCGCCGGAGAATAACAGCAGGTGTGGGTGAGTAGAGGGATGGCTAGGCCAGCGATGGGAGTACGGTCGAGCGGTGAGGCCTGCACGGCAGCACAGCCGGCTGCGAGGAGGAGGGAGCAGGCAGTCCCACCGGCGCTTGTTTGAGCAGCTGGAGCAGGAAGAGCAGAGATTGAAGAAGCACGACGGCCGTTGGATGGACATCCAACAGTCAGTCCTTGTGCGTCAACCTTTTTTTAGGAAAGCCTCAAATCTATGGAAAACAGCATACAGCCCATCTGCCATTATTTCTAATAATTATAGCCCATTTGCTAATTCTTAAGGTTTTTTTGGAGCCCATATTCTTTTTGTTAGCATTACAGCCCATATTGTGGCAATGGTTAAAAAATTATACGAAATTTTGCATATTTCAGTGTGGTACAAACTGTTTTTAATCCCGAAATTTCGACTCACATTCAAACTGATTTTAAAAATAAATGTATATCAATATAAAATCCAACAAATTCTCCACGCATAAAAATTAATGTAATTTAAAATCTTGAAATAAAAAAAAGATATTTGAAACTAATTGTTGGTTTGATGTGTTTTAAAAATGTACAACCCATTTCTCATTACTGATTGGCCATTTTCTCGGCCAGCCGAATGAAAGCTCTCCTCGTATTGAAAGATTTGTAGCCCAATAGGCCTGACAAAGCGACTTACTTGGCAAATCACAAAAAAATGGGCTGTGGCCGTGGACCCAGCTGTCAACCTCTCCACGTACAGTACTCTTCCGATGGAAGTCGTTCCTTGACCACGTTGACCACGCCGCACGGAGAGCACCACGGCGGTGGACGACGGCGAGGCCTAGGAAGGGGACGACGCGGAAGTGGAAGCCCGCGCACAGAGGACTACGAGGGTTCACTGGTTCGACTATGGTGTGAGGCTGCCGTCGCCGCAGGGCCTGGCCAGCGGTGGGAATAGTAGGGGGCAGTGAGGCCTCTACGGTAGCACAGCCGGCCACGGGAGGCAGGAGCATACGGCACGACCAGCGCTGCTTTGGGCGGCTGGAGCAAGAAGACCAGAGGTTGAAGAAGCACTACGGTCGTTGGATGGACATCGTACGGTCACTGGAGCTAGAATCGTTCATATTGACTAAGTTGACAAAGCCCTTCGTCCCCGTCAACTTAGTAGGCCCATAAGTCAGCCTCCCAGCAAGGTGGGTCCCAGCTAGCTGGGGGAGTATTCTTTTTTTTGTGTAATAAGGAGGCACTTCCGGTGGGTCCGAGCTGATAGCGGGGGGAACGTTTTTTCGTGAAATACGTTGGCCCGTCCACTAGGTCCCAGCAATCAGGGGGAAATGATTTTTTTTGCAAAATACTGGTGGCCCATCCGGTGGGTCCCCGCTGTCAGGTGGAGGAATAATTATTTTCCGCGTAATAAGGAGGCACTTCCTTGCGGCTGCCGTGGACCCAGCTGTCAGCCTCTCCACGTACAATACTCTTCCGATGGAAGTCGGTCGTTGACCACGTTGACCAGGCCGCACCGAGAGCACCAGGGCGGTGGACAATGGCGAGGACTAGGAAGGGGACGACTTGGAGCCGGGGAAGACGCAGGAGTGGATGCGCACGCGAAGAGGAGTACGAGGGTTCACTGGTTCGGCTGCGGTGTGAGGCTGCTGTCGCCGCAGAATAACAGGGAGTGTGGGTGAGTAGAGGGATGGCCTGGCCAGCGGTGGGAGTAGTAGGGGCAGTGAGGCCTCCGCGGCATCACAGCCGGCCACGAGAGGCAGGAGCACGCGGCACGACCGGCGCTGGTTTGGGCGGCTGGAGCAAGAAGACCAGAGGTTGAAGAAGCACTACGGCCGTTGGATGAACATCGTACGGTAACAGGAGCTAGAATCGTTCATATTGACTAAGTTGACAAAGCCCTCCGTCCCCGTCAACTTGGTAGGCCCACAAGTCAGCCTCCCACTATGCTGGGTTCCAGCTGGTAGGGGGAATATTCATTTTTTTGTGCGTAATAAGGAGGCACTTCCTTGTGTGCGAAGATAGCTGGTGGGTCCTACATGTCAGCGAGGGGCACTTTATTTCGCGAAATACAGAGGCCCTTCCGGTGGGTCCTAGATGTCAGGTGGAGGAATCATTATTTTGCGCGTAATAAGGAGGCATTTCCTTGTGTGCGGCCGTGGACCCAGCTGTTAGCCTCTCCACGCACAGTCTACTTCCAATGGTGTCGTTCGTTGACCACGTTGACCACACCGCGCCGAGCGCATCCAAGGTGGTGCACGACGGCGAGGCCCCGGACAACAATGAGCCGGAGATGGGAAGACACGGGAGTAGAGTCATAGACAGAGAGGTGTACGAGGGTTAACTGGTTCTAGTGCGGTGTGGTTCGACAGTCGGTGGAGAAGAACAGGAGGTGTGGAGGGGTGGAGGGATGGCCTGGCCATCGGTGGAGTAGCCCTTCATAGCGAAGCGTGCTAAGTAGAGCTGCTAGCAGCAGGAGGTGGGAGGTGGTCCCGGCGGCGCTTGAGGAAGAAAACGAGAGATTGAAGATGGATGCCGGTCGTTGGATGTAAATCCAATGGCTAACATGTCAGAATCATTTGTTGACTAAATTGACAACGACTTGCATTGGCTTCGACCTATTGGCCCACATTTCAGCCTCCAAAAATGTGGCACGTATTCAAGCCATTTTTTTCAGAATTTACACTCTTTTTTGCGCGGTAGAATTTACAGTCAATTTGATCTTTTTTTTGAATTGCAGCCATTAGCTGGGCTGGGTGAACAAATAATGTAGTGTCAATGCGGCCCGTTTATTTTATTTCCTAAAAAATTATAGGCCATTTGCACTTCCTCGAAACACACGATTTTGTTGGGCTGATTCTAATTATAATGTTGGGTTGGGCCAGCAATGTTATCAAAAAATAAAAAGGGGTTGAGCATTTTGTTATAAATATATTTAAATAATAAGTGATATTATTACATTCGTCCTTAAATCTTACCAAGCTTTTGTACACAATCACTAGGATTTTTGTGCCAAAACAATCCAGGATTTTATTTGTTAATAAATTATTTTTATAAGTTAATAAGTTAATAAATTGTTGTTTTCTTACATATGTAAGTATCTGTTAAATATATGATGACAATAAAAATAATGTATAATAACATATAAAATAATTTTTTTATAAAAACAGGGAGCATCTCCCCGATTCCATTGCTGAGAACGAAACCACAACATATTCTGATATAGCAGCTCAAAGAGCAGTTCGAAAGCAAAGGTAGAAAAGCTACAAACTAGGGGGTGGATGAACAAGTTCTCTGAATAACACAAATCTCCCGAGCGGTGCCAAAGGCAGAGCGGATAGAGCACTCAAATGAAACAAGGAGGGTCCAGGCGAAGCCTTCATGGTCTTCAGCCGAGGGGCCGTGTCAGCTTGCGGCGACCAATAAGCAAGCGGAGACACCGGGCTGGAAGGCGTAGCATGGTGGATGTCCCTCTTTTTCGGCGCCAGGTGCCCATCATCTTCATCAGAGATCTTGAGACGAGCCCACGGGTCCAGCCCCAGACCAGGTCGAGCCTTGTTCAGCCACAAGTGATGGCCAACGGTTTCTGGAGGGATCTTGTTAGGGTTTCCATGAAGCTCGTCAACTTGTCCTTGTCCGATCCGGAGGAGAGAATCGCCTAGTTCCTCACCATGTTCCTAGACAACCTCAAGACCTGCGGAATGGAAATCCAGGAGGTGTTACTGAAAATCATAGCATTTCTATATTTCCAGAGGCACCAAAGGACAGCTGCGCTAACAGTGTTTAAAACTGAGCACTTTTTGGTAGCAATCCAGAATCTGGCGACAAATTAGAAGGACGAGCCAATCTGACTAGAGAAATATTCCTCAATGTGGGCCCAGAGATGTTTAGCAACTATACATTCAAAAAATAGGTGAGAACAAGACTCTTGTTCCAAGCAGTAAACACAATCAAGGGGTTTGATGATGTGTCTCTTCCTAAGGTTATCCCTAGTCATCAATTTGTTTTTGCAGAGAAGCCAGAGAAATACATGAATTTTAGGAGGAACTCTCAATTTCCAGACAACAGGGATAAACACGGGTTGAACCCCTCTAAAGTTGATAACATGATAGAGGGAGCTGGAGGAATACTTCCCCTTATTGTCCAGCTGCCAAATCAGGGCATCCGGCTCGACAGTAAAGGTAATGCTTTTGGCAATTTCCTCCAACTGGAACCATTGTTCCATGAGACTATCACTAAAGTTCCTTCTAAAAGAGAGTTTTAGGCATTGACCGTCCCAAACTTCATTGACACTTTTGTTAAGCTCATTGCGGACAGAGTAAATAGGCCAAAATTGGACTACTAGGGGGGATGTGCCAAACCAAATATCTTCCCAGAACCTGGTTCTGCTCCCATCCCCTATGTTCCATCTGTAGCCAAATTTCACAGCATGCATAATAGATTTTAATCCTTTCCAGAATCTAGAGGTTTTAGGGTTGGAGGAAGGGACGAAAATATTAGGTTTATTTCCTAGGTATTTATGGGCAATAAGAAGCTTCCAGGGTTTCAGGTCTTCCTCATAGAATCTTTTAATCCAAGACCCTAGAAGACAGATGTTAATTTCTTTGAGGTTAGGTATGCCTAGGCCTCCAAAATCTTTTTTCATAGAGACGAGACTAGGGCCCAATTAGCAAGGTGTAGCTTCCTATTTCCCTCAAAATCATTCCACAAGCAATGAGACATCTGAGAATTGATGAGGTTCACTGCCCATTTAGGGAACTTGAAGAAGGAGAGGAGATACACTGGAATGCTAGCCAAACAAGCTTGTATGAGGATCAATCTACCTCTGCAAGAGAGAAGTTTGCCCCTCCACCCAGCAATCCTTTTAATGATTTTATCCAGAAGGGTTGGATATCCTCTCTCCTTAGTTTATCATGGTGGAGAGGGATACCTAGGTACTTAATGGGGAAGTTACCTTTATTACAAACTAGAATAGAGAGGAAGTCAGCTAACTCCTGATCATCCATGTTGATAGGGATGAGTTCACTTTTAGAGTAGTTGATTCTCATGCCTGAGACTTGTTCAAAACAGGTTAGAACAGTTTTCAGATTGCTAGCATGTGTGGAGTCATTGTCTAAGAAAAGGATGGTATCATCTGCATATTGAACGCAGATGATGCCACCAGGGCAGACCATAGGACAGAGCCCTGCAATCAGACTATGATCAGCAGCTTTGCTCAACATTTTAGTAAGAACGTCCACTACTAAATTAAACAAAAGCGGGGAGATGGGGTCACCTTGCCTAAGGACTTTACCAGCAAGGAAAAATCACTTTCACAGTTATTTAACATGACCCCAACAGACCCCCCATGAGTAAGTTGCTGGATCCAACTCTCCTCTATGAAAGGCCTGGAAAAGATCTAAGAGATCATTTTTCACCAAGTCCCAAAAATGCTAGTAAAACAAGAAGGGAATCCCATCAGGACCAGGAGCCCCATCAGGATAAGAGCTAAAAATGTCTTCCTTCACCTCTGTCTCTGAAAAAGGGGCTTCTAGGAGCTCATTTTCAGTAGGAGAGACTTTTTCAGAAGCAGAGAAAAAATTGTTTTGGAGAGAGAACCCAGAAGGGTTTTCTTTCTTAAACAGGTCTTTGTAGAAGTCACTAGCCACTTTCAGCATCTCATCTACCTCAGTAACAGGGCCATTAGGCCATCAAGGGAGTGAATGAGGGTTTTCCTCCTCCTCTGGTTAGCTACTGCATGGAAGTAAGCAGTATTTCTATCACCCTCCTTAATGTTCCTATCTCTGGACCTTTGTTTGGCTTTGATTTCTTCTTGAAGCCAAATTTTCTTGAGCTCTCCATGGACAAAGTTTAATCTATTAGTCTCAGCCACAGATTGGAACAGGAGAGGAGCAGCGGTGGTTTAAGAGGAGAAGAGAGGAAGAGCGGCGCTGGTCTTGGAAGTATTTTTTGGTTGTTTCGCGTATTTTGGGTCAAAGTTTGACCACGTACTGTATTTGACAAGAAAAATGTGAATGAATGTCACCAAAAAATGTATCGTTTGGTTCGTATCTGAATGTACTTTCAAATTATACTCCCTCCATTTTTGTATACAAGGCCACAAACTCATATTACAGGTACCAAGGTAAAAATCAATGCTATGTTTAAGTCAATGTTGCAAGCTAGCTTGTCACCTTGATTGTCGAGTTAATTAATGTGGTTTTTCTCTCCCAAGCACAACAAGCCAACCGTCTTACTCCTCATTGGTTGATTAATGTTGGGAATACAAGCTAACCTTCTCACTCCCGCATGCACACAAGGGATATTATTGTCCTCGGGTGCTAGTACGAGGCAAACGCCATCAATTTTGCCTCGATTAATGTTAGTGGCCTTGTATAGTTGCAAATTGTAATTTTGATAGTGGCCTTGTATACAACGTATAACATATATTTTATGTGCGAAAATCATGGTCAATTATGACCCAGAATAAAAGGGAGACTAGTTAATGTGGGGTCGCTTTCTTAATTGAAGGGTAAATTGATTTTGATTTTGATCCAGTCAGAGCGTGCCGGCCCTCTCGTCCAATCCAAAATCGCTACCGCACACTCCTCTCCCTCTTCTCCATTGCAAAACCACCTCCTCTCCTCTCCATCATCTCCATTCCAAAACCACCGTCTCGCCTCTCCCTCTTCTCTATTGCAAGACCACCATCTCTCCTCCGTTTTATAGACGCTTTGCTCCATGGCGCGGGCGCAATCCATGGATACAAAATTAGTATACTATATACTATTTAAAAGTCGAGGGCGAGGCTTTTCCTGCGCGGTAGGCGGCGGGGCAGTTCCGCCTAATCGGTTCGACGGAGACGCGAGAAGACGAGGGAGTAGGCCGCTGCAAACGTAGGGTTGTGTGATTTGACAGCGAGTTACTGCTGGACAGGTGGGGCCCCGTGATTTGACTTGCCATTATCATTTTAACTGCGGCGCTACGACCGGCATGAGTCTCCCAGATTCCTGACCACCTCCATACAGGTGCCTCTCCCAATGCTCCACCATGTAATAGAGGCTGGCTCTTGCATGAGAGTCCACTTCTCCACTTTTTCCTTGCTTCTCTTTCCTCCACATATGCAAAAATGCCATGTAAAGCGCACTATTGTACTTACTTTTACTTGCTCCTACAGGTGCTTAAGCTTGCCACATAGGCATAAAGCCTGATGTGGCTAGTTAATCAAGAAGAGAGAGACTAGTTTGGTGACCCAAGGAAGAACCGGTGCTAAGCACGTGTACCTAGGTGAAAAGACAATTTTGAGTCTATAGCTAATTAAATGAAGCAAACTTAGCAACACCATTTCATTGGAAGAGGTCACTCCTTGGCAAATGCAATAAATACACGCGCTTAGCACCGTTTCTTCCTTGAGTACGAAGAAAGAGATGGAGAGGAGTAAAAAAATACACTTATAGCCAACCTTGTTGTAGTATGAGTGACTAAGTGATGACTATGTATGACATGCCAACATCAGATAGCCTAACACACCGTGTTAAATCTCCAAGGGCGCGACCGCGCGAGCGACGCAACGGTCATGGTAGGCGCGACCATGATACCGGCTGCTGGTAGCCCTTGGATCTGAGATCAAACGGTCACATGCTAAGTTGTTGAAAATTTGCAGAATAACCCTCCAGGATAGGATATTCACCCATATATCTAGAATCACGCCATGCAACCGTTCGATCTCAGATCCAAGGGCTCTCGGAAGCCCGTATCATGGGAGAATGGAAAGCCACTATCCTGCCGTTCGCACGCTGGTAGTTCACTCCTACTCGTCCCCGCACGTCCTTCAATACTACGGCAGTTCGCTCCTAGTCGTCCCGTCCATTCACATTACGGCAGTTCCACTAATCCTAACCCTCCTCCAAAATCCATGGCGTCCCAAATCTCCATGATCGGCAGTGAGTACAAGGTTAGAACCATCACCGGCGATGAGTTCGGCATCATCTACACTCGTTCTTCCGCGATGAGCGAAGGATCTAAAGGACGAAGAGAGGAAGAAGCCCGCCGTGATCCAGGTTTGCGTACATAAGGTTTGCTTGGTCTACCACATATGCTATGCCGACGTTGAGTGCCAGGATTTTAAAAACTTCCTCAAGGACAAAACAGTGAAATTCGTTACTGTAGACTTTGGTAACGACAAAGAAGTCCTATGTTGGATAGGCCTCATTGTAGGAAACACCTTTGACCTCCAGAATAATCAGCGGGTGTCCTCTCGTCAGCCTTCAACGCTGACCCTGGCAGGAGCCATGGTTCATCCTTCGTACGGTAAACTAGAGAAACCTCATTACGTGTTTCATCGTCATGCATGGCAGCGGAATGTACTAGATATAGACCACATCCACTACGCTGCAATGGATGGCTACCTTTGCTTCAATATCTACATGGGTTGGATGAAGAGCAACATCCAAGTGTGCGGTTCAAGCAAAGAAGTATCGGCCAAGAGGAAGAGGGACAAGGACGAAGTCAAGGACGTGGACGAGGACTCCGAGTAACGTGGCAGTGTCGTTGCTCATGGTGGTTCTAATGCAGTGTCTACCGGAATAGTTGCAAAGTTTAATTTCAGGTGTGCTTAATTTAATTTGAGGGGTGTGTTGTGCTGAGCCCCCAGTAGAACTATGTTATGTTTCTTCTCGTTACTTTAACTCTTCAGTATGTACATACTAGTATTTCTTAAATTTCATCTTTTAGTTGGTATAGTACTACCACTCGTTTCTTCACATTATATACGTATAATATATATGGCCAGCATCATATAGCCAGCATTTTAGTAGTCAAAGAATTTCAGGGTGCTTAGTTTTGTCAAAGAATTCCAGGATGCTTAGAGGGTTCTTGGATCCAAGGGACCTATTTTAGTCTGATTAAAAATAGTCTCTTTAAGAGGCTAAAGTTCCGAGCACCCCTGACTAAAGAGGGGCTAAAACTAGTCTTGAGACTAAATTTTTTTAGTCAGGGGTACCCCTACTAAAATGTGGATTAGTCCTCTCTCTAGTCATTTAATTCCTCTCCTTTAACACAGGTGAGTTCTGGATTGGAGGGTTTGGAGGATAATAAATGCTCATTAACTTGATTTTAGCCTTTTTAGTATTTGGATCCAAGCATGGGTGAGGATAGCATGTTTTAGTCCCACTAATTTTAGTCATGGGACTAAAACGTATCCAAGAACCCTCTTAGTTTTATTTGAGGGGTGGGTTGTGCTGGAGACCATTATTGTGACTAGCCTTTTTAATAGTACTATATGCATAATTTAGCGATGAGCGCTCTCTATATGTACCACATTTTTTTAATTTCGTGTTTTGCTCCATGGCGCAATCCATCGATACTACTGCTGTACAAAAGTATACATTTTTTAAAAGGCTAGAGGGCGGGGCAATCTAGCTTAGTCAGTTTCATGAGAGGCGTGGGCCTTTGTGATTTGACGGCTCATTACTGCTGGAAGGCGGGGCCTTGTGATTTGACTGCTCATATAAATACGCCGATGACCTGATCGAGGAGGACCAAAGAACCGTGGGGTATACTCAAGTTTTCCACTGGAGTAGTACTGCGACGGAGGAGCACGAAACAAGGCAGCCCAGTGCCATATGGCGATAAAAATGATCTAATTTGCTAGTCATCTCATTTTTAGCATTGTTCTATTCATTCCCTCAAAAAAAACATTGTTCTATTCATGCCTCGCAGAGAACGTGCCACGTGTGGCGAAACACCCGAAGCAAAAGATGAAACACAGGAGCAAAAGAAGAAGGAAGATTATCACCCCAAATGATCTAACTCGCCGTGGAGTCGTAACTGCTTCTTCATCGCCTCCACGACCTCCATCTCCTTGCGCGTCTCCTACGCCATCTTCATCATTGTGTCCATGACGCGGCATTTCTCGATGCGAGCCTTCATCATCTGTTCCACGACCATATTACGTACCTTGACAGCAGCCGGGTGCTCGATGCGGAGTTTCACCAACTCTTCCTTCTGTTCCATGCCGAGGGCCTGCAACATCTTCATCGAGGAACTACTATTCTCATGCAACTTCTTCCAGCCGGTGCTCTTCTCCTTCAATAGGTCGATCTTGTGGCAAAGCTTCGCATTGTCCTCCCGAAGTCGCAAGATCTCGCTGGTCGCCTTCTTCTCCGAGGCAATGCTCTTCTTCAGCAGCATCACCAAGCCGGCGGTCAACTCCCCCTGCTGATTGAGCTCAGCGGGCATGTCGTTGAGGCTCTCCTTCAGCAACTCCATCAAGCCTTGGATGAACTCCTTCTGCTTATTGAGCTAATCGGGCATGCCGTCGAGGGATAACGACTCCAGCTCCGCCGGCTCAGCATGTTCGCCTCCGCGGTTAGGGCGCTCCTGGGAGCCATCGCCTGCCCATGAGAGATCTTTCGAGGTCTCTACGTGGCGGCAAGCCCTCTCTTTTTTTCCACAGCCTTGTTTGCCGCTCCCTTGTTACGAGTAGTTCTCGACCTAGAGCTCTGCTGACCGGCCATGGCAACGACGGACGAAGAAGAAGCACTTATGAGGAGGAAAGGTAGAGTGATTTTCGGTTAGGTAGTTCCCCTTTTTATAACCTAAGTACTAGCACTAGTACTAATACCTGCATAGTGGGAACACGTTCAGGTTTGGTACGTACTACTAGTAGGTGTGAGCAGGCTTTCGAGTGTGATGGGAACAAGGTAGAGATTAATTGATGGGTTTTGGTTTCGAGGCCCGAAACGGCTCCCGATAAGTTTAGCGGAACATAAATTTCAAGTACTACACTGCTCAAATGCGTAAATATTATGTTACTGTCAAAAATTGGCACAAAATACGAAGGAGACCATTGGAAGTACTACTAGCAACCCACGATTTAACTACTCGCATGCGCACAGTGGAGTAATAATGTCTTTCTTCCGCCCTCACGTCCAGTCAATTTGCATGTGCTGTATTAATTGACCATCAATGAAGTGGACGACTTTACACGCGTCAAATTATCACATGGGGTGGATCTTGGTACAAAATTGCGTCCGCCCGTGTACCCGTGTGTGCGTGCAAGGAATGAGTGCATGCATGGCGTGCGTGCACATCCTCGCTTCGTGCATGTACCGCCAGTATGGCTCAGGGAGGACGAGTACATTCTTCTGGAACCAGCAGCACGTCACTGTGATCAATCCACGCAAGGAGGTCGCCACAACGCCTACACATGTGCCACGTGGCTTCATGAACTGTAAGAGAGACACTGTGTAGCGTGCCATTGGTATTCTAATTTACGTGCTTTGCACATACTCGAAGTACTAGTAAGGTACACGTGCATTGCACGCATCAAATTTTGCAACCAAATTATGAATAAATACCACACTATAGCATGTAAGCTCTGAGTCATATATGCCTGATGTAGCCCTTCGTTTAATTCTTATAGTTCATCTCATTCAAAATGAATTAGTTTTTATAAAAAAGCTATGAACGCGGGAATAGGAAAAACATGGGATTATAGTGGAATGTCGTCTTGAATCCTACAGGATTGTACGAGTGTTTGATTGTGCATAGAAAAAACGCAGAATTATTTCAAAGAGGTTTGAGTGGATGGGATGTTTCCTATGAAATCTAGTGCAAATGAATCATATGGAAAAATTCCTATGGTTTACAATCCTACGAATCATACAACCAAGATAGGAAAAATTCCTAATGATTAGAATCCTCCAAAATTCCTTTGAGAATCCTTTGAATCAAAGAAGCCCTTAATCTATTTTATGATTCATGGAATTGTGCGTTGTAAAGGATAAAGTAAAAACAAATAATGGCAATTCAACTAGAAAAAAGTTTGGGAAGTTATGATACGGAAGATTCTAGAACAAAAGAGAACCATTGTTGTTTTGAGGTTTGTGCAGTATGCTTAAGTTCAACCATGGAGTCTGCTAGATTGTACATGTGGAAAAATCCGGTGGGGGGCTAGAAGATGGTGCGAGGGGCCGAGTGGAGGGAGATTATGAAGGAATGCACAAGTGCGAGATCGATATTTAGAGAGAGGGGGCGAACACGTGCGCTGATGCGCGCAGTGGCGGAGCCATGAAAAATAAATGAGCTAGGGGGCCAAGCATTGCTAATCCTTTACGAGGAGGGTCAATTCATGAACTTAAACCATTTTAGCAGAAATTGTCTAATGATCACATTCATATTAGCCATTGTCTTCGCCATTGTGCACACGTCTGAGAGATGAAGCGGAAGGCATGGATGATGAGAGGGGGACGTTGGATACATAATTAATGTGGATGTATTAGCTATATATGTTAATCCTATATAGAGAGGCATAGATTGATCGATGTGGACGTGGGAAAGAGGGTGAGACCTCACTGGATATAACGATTGATCGGTTTGTGTGGAAAACTATGAAAGACCTAGCTATATACAAACATACATAGAGGAACATCGATCGTTGCGCATGCACGCATGAGAGATAAAGAATGTCCGATATGATGGAGAGGGGGATGTGTGTTGGTGTGTGCCTTCATGGGAGACCGACCTGAAGAAAAGGATTGCATGCGTGCGATGGATAGTGCCGACTGGTAGTGTGTGTGCATGCATGCACGAGAGAAAGTTAGTGGTATAATTATAAAGAGAAGACTACTGTGTGGGTGTAAAAGAATAGCTGAATAGGTGAGGTCACAATCAATGTAAAGTTGAATTCAAATATTTGAATAAGAGATCCTGATGTTTGAAACCCATGCATGCATGAATATAACGGAGATCTGAGTGGTGTGGTTTGGAAATGAGCATGTTGTAATGTATACACATTGAACAAGGTCAGACTGATTTGAATTTGAGATACCGATGGCAGACATCATTTGGCCACGTCGCATCCGTGCATGGACACACTATTCTAATTGGAGATGATGGGCGACATTTGCATCACATATCTATATCTATACCCCTATATATATTATATTTTATATATTTTTATATTGTGTGCGGGTAACTTTAACTTTGAAAGATGGTCGTTGGATGAGGCGAATCCGATGGTCCAAAGATGGCAAATTTGAGCACTACTGGCCGTTGGATATTATCTAGATTCCACCAGATTTCGCCACATGTATAATCTAGAAGACTCCATGGTTGAACTTAAGCATAATGCACAAACATCAAAACACAAGCACTTCTTATTTGTTCTAGAATCTTCCGTATCAGAATTGCCCAAATGTTTTTCTACATGATTTGCCATTATTTGTTTTTACTTTATGTCTTACGACGCACAATTCCATGAATCTTAAAATGGATTAGCTTTCTTATAAAAACTAGATGATTTTGAATGAAATGAACTATAAGAATTAAACGAGCATCTACATCATGCATATATGACTCAAGCTTGCATGCTATAATGTGGTATTTGTTCATAATTTGGTTGCCAAATCTCATGCGTGCAATGCATGTGTACCTTACTCTAGTCTAAATGGTGTTTGTGTGTGTTGTGCGTGTTGAGGTGCAAATTGTCTTTTTTGGGTACACGTTAAGCTTGTTCTTCCAAAATTTCAAGCTGCACCTTGTTATGCCAAAAATTCAAGCTAGCGTCTCTGTCTATCATGCTGCGAAACTCCCGCCTCTTCAACCCGCGCCTTATTAGCCCGAAATATTTAAGATATATCTTTGTCTCGTTGTGCTTCGACAACTCCCTCCATCTCAACCTGCTCCTTGCTGAAAGTGCGTTATATCGACTAGAGGGGGGTGAATAGGCGATTTTCATGAAATTCTTCACTGAGGAATTTGCCAGTGAGGAAATTCCTTAGCGAAGAACTACTAGTAGCGGAATAAGTAATCAAAAGTAAACATAACAGAATATAAGCATAGTCATCATGATGAAATGAAGACAGGCACAGAGTACAGGAAACGTAATCACAGGATAACACAGGATGAAGATAAAAGACTGAAGAAATTAAAATGAGGAAATTGTGAAAGTCTTTAGTCAAAGTCTTCAAACACATATATGAACAAAAACACAACACAGTTATGAGGAAATGAAAGAGTTGAGGAAATAGAACCAGTAAGCTTGGTGAAGACAATGATTTGGTAGACCAGTTCCAACTGCTGTCTCAGTTGTACGTCTGGTTGGAGCGGCTGAGTATTTAAACTCGAGGACACACAGTCCCGGACACCTAGTCCTGAACACACAGCTCAGGACACCCAGTCCTCACCGTATTCTCCTTGAACTAAGGTCACACAGACCTCGTCCAATCACTCGTGGTAAGTCTTCAGGCGACTTCCAAACCTTCACAAACTCGGTCACTCGACGATCCACAATTCCGCTTGGATGCTCTAGACCATGATGCCTAACCGTCTGGAAGAAGCACAGTCTTCAAAGGTAACAAGCGTCGGATCCACGCAGGATCAATCTCTTCAGTGATGCTCAATCACTTGGGGTTTGTAGGTGTTTGGGTTTTGGATATTTGGTTTTTCCTCACTTGATGATTTTCTCTCAAAGTCCTCAGAGGATGGGTTGCTCTCAAATGAAAAGTGTCAGTTTCTCTCGGAGCAGCCAACCAGCTAGTGGTTGTAGGGGGCGGCTATTTATAGCCTAGGGAGCAGCCCAACATGATAAGACATAAATGCCCTTCAATGATATGACCGTTAGGTGGATAGATATTTTGGGACAGTTGGCGCATAGCACAGCAACGGTCGGAATTTTGAGTAGCTAAATCCGTAGGGCTATCCTGTTCCTCACTGTGTAGGCAATCGGCACAGGCGAATTCCTAACTCCTCAGTCAGGACAAATTCCTCCGAGACCAGAAGAACTTCGTCTCTGTCACTGAAGAAATTGACTGAACTGTATGAGATTTCCAATGGCTTCACTCAAAGGGATTGGTAGGTGTAGGATTTTTAGTTGAGCATCACATGGAAATTTTTCCTTAGTATTTCCTCGACCCCCTTTAACAGTACAGTGTTTCCTATGACTCACGAAAGAGAGAAACAAAACTATGAAAACGAAAGTCTTCAAGCTTCATATTCCTCGCATGAATATCAAGTCTTCACGGACACACCAATTTCCTCACTTTCAAAGTCTTGATGAATGTCTTTAGAAATACCAAAATCTTCAGTCGAAGATATTCATTTTTAGGGGTCGACTTTTCCTGTAAATGTCAAATTCCTCATAGACTTATAGACCTGTGTAGACTCACAAACGCATTAGTCCCTTAACCTATAAGTCTTCAATACACCAAAATCACTAAGGGGCACTAGATGCACTTACAATCTCCCCCTTTTTGGTGATTGATGACAATACAGGTTAAGTTTTCAACAGGGATAAACATATGAAGTGTAACTACGGATATTGAGGAATTTGATTGCAAGATATAGAAGAACTCCCCCTAAAGATGTGCATAGTGAGGAATTTGCCTTTGAAGCAATGCACACTTGAAGAGTTGAATCATGGAGATCTCCCCCTATATCTTGTAATTCATACACACATTTAACATATAATATGAAGAATTTGAAATTCATGATGAAATATCGTGCCTGATGAAATTCAACATGCGTGCAATAATATTAATGAGGAATAAGCATGCAGAATAGTGCATCAAAAGTATCAGAGCACAGTGCATCAAAATTTTCAGAGCACCATTGGGTTTAAGATTACAACTCGATCCAATAAAGTTTCAAAAGAACGAGAGTTGTAACTTAGCAAATAAAAAACGCCCATATAGTAGACCCGCTTGAAGACTAACTCATATTTCTCCCCCTTTGTCCTCGAATGACCAAAATGATCGAAAATGAGGACTAACGCCCCTGAAGATAATCATGTTGATGAAGGAGCGCCAGTGTTGTTGGCGTCGTTCGTTGATGTAGGGCCTGCCGCAGTGTCGTCCAAATCTTCATGTTCATCAGTGTCGCGTGATGAAGAAAATGAGCTGGCCACTAGAGAAGGAACCTGGACCTTCTTGAATTTCTTCGGTGGAGGTGCAGACCAGTCAAAATCTTCTTTGAGACCCATGTTCTTCAGATCTTCTTCACCATACAGATGTGACAGGATTGCCCAGGTGCGACCGAAGACTTGATGGAGGTAGTAGTGGTTTTTCTTCACTTCATTGTGTGTGGCAGTCATGTTGTGAAGAAGTGAACCAAACTGATGCTTAACCCATTTGTAATTTCGATCCACCTTCTAGTGAAGACTAAGCAGAAGTTCACGGTCAGTCATCACGCACGAAGCAGTGGCTTGAGGAGTGGACTTAGGTGCATTGGCAGATTCATGTGTGGCAGAGTCATCATTGGTGGAATAAGATGCAGCTTTGCGAAACTGACCATCCGATGGATGAATGCCTTCATCTATTACAACTGGTTCCTAGCCCTTCCCATCACCTGAGGAATATGTCTGCTTGAGGACTTCAATTGGGGGCAAGTAGCTGAGGTGATTCTGGAAATCAGCTTTGTAGTTGAGTGAAGACCTTGTCCTGAGGAATCTCATAATCCAAGGTGCATAAGGCTTCAGCTCAAACGGAGACAGTGCAACATTGGCCATAGTCCTCATGAAGAAATCATGATAATTGACTGGAATGCCATGAACGATGTCGAATACCAGATTCTTCATCATGCCAACAATTTCCTCATCAGATGAGTCGTGGCCTTTGATGGGACTGATTGTCCTCGTAAGAATACGATAGACAGTTCTGGGCACGTACAACAATTCCTTCATGAGGAATTTGGTTCTTGGTGCTTGCCCTGGCTTCAAAGGTTTCATCAGCACCTGCATGTAATGATGTGTGAGCTCAGGTTCACTGTTGATGCAGCGAGCTTCTTCAAGGGGAGGACTGAGTGGTAGAGCACGAAGCAATTCAGAGGCTGGTGCAGTGTAGTGAGTGTTTTCAGACATCAAGTCCAGCACACATGAATTCACATCTTCAGCATCTCTGGTGATGTGCAGCGTTGCATAGATTTGAAGAATCAGTTCTTCATTCCAATCGCAGATGTAAGAGCAAAAGTTGAGCAGTCCAGCGTCATGAAGAACACTGAGGACTGGTGTGAAGCACGACAAAGATTCCATATCCACGTGAGGAATGTGCTCATGGTAGAAGATTTTCTCCTTGTTGAACAGCACTGAGGAATAGAAATTTGCTTGACTGGCAGTCCAGAAACGCCTCTTCCTAATGCGAGCAGAGTCATATGGGTTGTAATCTTCGAAGAATACGTGCTCGCCGAAGTAATCATCAGCATTGAACTTTTGCTTGCATGAGAAAGGATCCGTTGGCTTAGGAAGAAGAGTGTCAGTGAGTTGCATCACGACCTCAGGAATCTCAATCGCATGTTCTTCAGGCTGAGGAATTTCTGGTTCCTCCTCAGTGGCAGTCTGCGTCGTTGGTTGTTCAGCAGTAGCAGTTTCTTCAGCGCTAGTGGTAGGAATTTCCTCATGGACAGATGCAGTGGGATGAGTTTCTTCAGAGCCCATGTGAACAGTTTGTGTGGGGGACTGAGGAATTTGCTGTAGAGGAGTGAACATTGGAGAGTTTGGATGCTGACTTTCCCAGAATTCATCACTGATTACGGGAGTGGAGCAGCCAATGTCCACATCTTCATCTTCCATTTCTTCAACGCCAGCCTCTTCAGCTATGAACTGAGGCATAGGCGAGGAGATGATAGGTGTTGAAGGGATCGCATCCACTTCAATTTCTTCATCTAACGGTTCAGACAAAGCAGCAGAAGGAGTTTCTTCATTAGATCCGCTAGGTATCACATGTTCTTCATCAAAAGGAAAAGGTCCTTTGATGGCCTGGTTGAGATGGGAACAACATAAATCAGATTTGCAAACGAACTTGTCATAGGCTTCAGTTTCTTTGGAGCTGAAGAATCTGAAGCAGCTGATGCTTTCCTTTTCTTCACTGCAGCACACTCTGCAACCTTGGTCTTCTTCACATCTGATGCAGATGGAAGGATTGGAGTTGAAGTTGGTGCAGGAGCAGCTGAGGAATCTGGTTGATTTTCTTCAGGCACAACTGATGCAGTTGCCCTGAGTTCTTTAGTTTCTTCAGGCACACCACTAGTGGGTGCCCTGGCAATTTCTTTAGCGGCTGGAATGCAGTCATCAGCCCTGGAACTCACATTATCTTTAGCAGCCTGATTGTCATCAAGGTGCTGGCATTTTCTTCAGTAGGCTGAGCAGATGCTTCAGCCTGAGGAATTTCCTGTTGCGTTGGGGCTGCAACATTGGAAGTAAAGTTATTCGCAAGTTTCACAAAACGAACCTTGGCTCCAAGCCAATCAGAGCGATATGCGTCAAAGTCATCACTGAGTTTCTCAATCTTAGTCTGAATAGTGACAAGTTCTTCAGTTGTCATAGAGACAACGTTTTTCTTCAGATAGCGCTCTTTCTTGTACTACACTTTCTTGATCTTCCTGGCCTTCTCAAATTTCCACTTTTCTTCTTGAATGAAGTGGGTCAGCATGTGACTCTGGCCAAGAGTCAGCTTGAAGTCAGGCAAGGGAGTGTTGGGGTCCTTGTGCCAATCATCAATGTAGTCGAGGATCAGCTTGGGATCCAAAAGTAGTGGCACCTCTGACCCCTTGGCTCTAGCGGCCCTGATTTGCCTATCTCTGATGATTTCTGCAAGTTCATCATCATCAGCTTCGTCTTCATCAGACGGCACTTGGAAAGCGACTTGCTTCTTTTGAGGACTTGGGCGAGGACCTCGTCTAGCAGTGGCCTTTGTCTTCAGCAGTGAGGGGCCAGCTGAGGAACTTGGTGCAGCTGAGGAACTAGCTGAGACACTTGAGGCAATGGAGATGCCGGTAGTCCTTTGGCATGAGGCGAGATGCACAGGTGCTGAGGATTTGGTCGGAACAGCTGAAGGCTTTGGGGAAGGAGCTGAGGACTTTGGAGGAACAGGAGCAGCATGAGGAATTGCCCGTGAGGGCTTTGATGATTCTGGCCATGAGGGCATTGCTGAGGAACTTGGCCTGCATGCAGGCTTCTTAGACATAGCCTTCTTTGGCTTGACAGCAGAGGCCTCAGCAGAGGCAGTAGCAGCGGCAGAGTCTTCATTGAAATTCCTCACTGCTTCTCTGGCTTGCTTAGCCATCTTGGTTTGGCGCTTGGCCCATTCATCAGGATAGTCCTCACCGCGCTTGAGGCTGGTGAGATTTGCTATTTGGCCAGGTGCCAATGGAGCTCTTGGGCATGGAGGATTGAGTACGAATTTCTTCATGTACGTAGGAGTGACATATCCGTACTCCCTCCATTCTCTTGCCCATCTCCTCTCTATCCTCTGTTTGCGCACTTTGTGCTCATTCTTGGTTTCCTCAGTAGGTGTGCAGTACCCAGCATATATGTCATCAGGGATTTCAAACGCTGTATTTACCTCAGGCCTCTTTCCTCCCTTCTGTGGCCTTTTACCATCAGCCATTTTCTTCAGTTGAGGAATTTGAACAATCGAATTCTCTGAAGAAGTACACAACTTTTCTTCGAGGAACGTTGCAAGTGAGTTAAGTTGATGAGAACCTAGTGATTCAGCAGCTGACATGTGTACCTGTGAACAGAGTATAGTTGCGAGGAATTTGGAGAGGTCATATGCGTTCTCAAAAGGTTTTTCAAAAGAACAAGTTTGAGGAATTTGACCAGATGAGTCTTGAAGATTTTCACTAAGCGTTATTTGTCTTAGGTTCCAGAGTTGTATAGATCGAAGATCCACACAATTGAGGAATCTTGAAGAAAAATGATGCTTAGAGAAACGAATCAAGAATAGATGACTTGTGAGGTGTTCAGTATGTGAAGATATGAAGAAAAACACTTTTAAAGATTTTGTAGATAATCATTCGAATCAACGAGGGTAGTAAAAGTAACTTTTAATTACCCTGGACGAAGAACACGACGAACTAGAGTGAGGAGATGTGAAGTTCGTCTGTGTAGATCTTCCACGCCCTAACTTGGCGGAGGAAGACGGCTACGGCGGCGGTGGAGTGAAGATTTCCATGATCGGCGCGAGTACGTCGGCGACGAGGTTGAGGCAGTGAAGCTCTTCCTCACCGGCGGCGCTAGGGTTTGAGAAGCTCGAGCTGGAGAGAGAGGTCAAGAGGAGTAAAAGAAGTTAGGAAGGGAAGGAGGGGTATTTATAGCCACGGTGAAAAACTGCTCGCCCGAAGAAATTGGACGAACGTGCCCCTGACCCTTCTCATTCGCATGGCATGTGTCACCCACGTAGTGAGAGGTGGAGATCGTGTTAGATCGTGGGTGAGTGGATAAGTGTATCGTGGGATGCGGAACGGTTTGAGCGGCAAAGCCAAAAATTTAGATAAGATAGGTTTTAAAGTTCTGTTCGCAATTTCTTCAGCTGACAAGGACACGGTGAAGATTTTGAACGAGTTTCAAATAGAACGCACAGGAAGAATTTGTTAATAGATTGGGTTGAGTATAGCATAGAGGGGAAGGGTCCGATCACATTTACTTAGTAGAAGACCAACTTGAAGAAATAGCCATAAGTGAATGCTGTAGAGGACATAAACTCATATATATATAGCTAAATAGCCAATGAAGAAAAACGACGGAACCAGTGAAGACTATGCAAAGTTGAAGAATATGAATAATTTGAGGAATTTCAACTTTCGGTGGTGGCGTGACCCACCGTATAAGAATGATGATTTCAGAGACCGCGTACAATTATCATAGGGTTCTGAGAATCTGATTCTTCATTAATTTCTTCACACTAAGAGTGTTATTCTTCATTGATTGAAGAAAAATGTTTCTTCATGTGTTGCACATCTACGTCATCAATTTTGCATAAGGTTAGGACGAGTGTCCTTTTCAAAGAACATTCAAAGATTCTAGGATATTTAGCTCACACCGCAACTTGCTAAATCTCCTCTCATCCAAGGGCTTTGTGAAGATATCGGCTAGCTGTTCTTCAGTCTTCACATGCTCAATAGAAATGTCGCCCTTCAACACATGATCACGAAGAAAATGATGACAAATCTGAATGTGCTTTGTCTTCGAGTGCTGAGCTGGGTTGTGAGCAATCTTGATGGCACTCTCATTGTCACAGAAGAAAGGCACATTCTTCATGTTGACGCCGTAGTCCTTGAGAGCTTGCTTCATCCATAGCAATTGGGCACAGCAAGAACCAGCGGCAATGTACTCAGCTTCAGCAGTAGATAGTGATACGCAGTTCTGTTTCTTCGAGGACCAAAAGACCAAAGATCGTCCGAGGAAATGACATGTACCAGATGTTGACTTGCGATCCACACAATCACCAGCATAGTCAGAGTCAGAATATCCAACAAGATCAAAAGCTAAGCCCTTGGGGTACCATAATCCAAGTGTTGGTGTGTGAGCTAGATATCGAAGAATATGCTTCACAGCCTTATGGTGTGATTCCTTCGGTGTAGCTTGAAATCGGGCACACATGCAAACACTAAGCATTATATCTGGCCTAGATGCACATAAGTACAATAAGGAACTTATCATGGAGCGATATACCTTATGATCGAAGTCAATACCATTTTCATCAGTGCACAGATGGCCATTTGTGGGCATAGGAATTTTGACGCCTTTGCAATTTTGCATGCCGAATTTCCTCAGTACATCCTTGAGGTATTTGTCCTAAGATATGAATATGCCATTGTGTTGTTGGTGAATTTAAAGACCTAAGAAGAATTTCAACTCTCCCATCCTAGACATTTGATATTCTTCACTCGTCATATAGGAAAATTCATCAATATAACATTGGTCAGTACATCCAAAGATAATATCATCAACATATATTTGGCACACAAACAATTCACCATCATAAGATTTAGTGAAAAGAGTAGGGTCGAGTGAACCGGGTTTGAAGCCTTTCTTCATGAGGAGTTCCTTCAAGGTATCATACCAAGCCCGTGGGGCCTGCTTGAGGCCATAGAGAGCCTTGTTGAGTCTGAAGACTTTGTTAGGATTCTTTGGATCTTCAAAACCTGGGGGTTGAGCAACATATACTTCTTCCTCAAGCTTACCATTGAGGAATACACTTTTCACATCCTTTTGACATAAAGTGATATCATGATAGTTAGCATAAGCAAGTAATATGCGAATAGCCTCAAGTCTAGCAACAGGTGCAAAAGTTTCATCGAAATCAATTCCTTCAACCTGTGTGTAGCCTTGAGCTACAAGCCATGCCTTATTCCTCACCACAAGGCCATTTTCATCTTGCTTGTTGCGGTAGATCAACTTTGTGCCGATGATATTGTGCTTGCGAGGATCTGGACGTTTGACCAGTTCCCAGACATTGTTGAGCTCGAACTGATGTAATTCTTCTTGCATGGCCTAAATCCACTCAGGCTCCAGAAATGCTTCATCTACCTTAGTGGGCTCTGTAATAGAGACAAAAGCATACTGCCCACAAAAGTTAGACAAATGTGAAGCTTTTGAGCGTGTGAGAGGACCTGGCGCTTTGATGTCATTGATGATCTTTTCAACTTGCACTTCTTTTGCAATGCGAGGATGAGGTAGTTGTCGTTGAAGAGTTTGATCAGCGTTTTCTTCAGTACCATTTTCTTTAGCATTTTATTCAGGTGCATTAGCTCGACGTTCTTCATGTTCTGGAATGAATTCTTCAGCAGATTCTTCAGTAGGAATGACATCCTCAGTAGCCTTGAACTTGATAGTTTCCTCAGGTGCTGGTTCATCTATCACAGTAGGTAGGTGCTCTCTTTGCGAGCCATTAGTTTCATCGAACCGCACATCTACAGTTTCAACAACTTTGTGAAGAACGTTGTTGAAGACTCTGTAGGTGTGCGAGTCCTTTCCGTAACCAAGCATAAAACCTTCATGTGCTTTCGGTGCAAATTTTGAGTTGTGATGAGGATCTCTAATCCAACATTTAGCACCGAAGACTTTGAAATAACTTACATTGGGTTTCTTATCAGTGAGGAGTTCATAGACAGTCGTTTTGAAGAATTTGTGAAGATATACTCTGTTGATGATGTGGCACGCAGTATCAATTGCCTCAGTCCAGAAACGATGAGGCGTTTTGTATTCATCAAGCATAGTGCGAGCCATCTCAGCAAGAGTCCTATTCTTGCGCTCCACGACGCCATTTTGCTGAGGAGTGTAGGGAGCAGATAACTCATGGGTAATACCAAGTTCATCAAGATAGTCATCGAGACCAGAATTCTTGAAATCAGTGCCATTGTCACTTCTGATGTTCTTGATCTTCACACCAAAGTTGGTTGAAGCCCTCGAGGAAAATCGTTTGAAGGCTTCCTGCACTTCATGTTTGTAAGTAACAAGGTGTACCCATGTATAGAGAGAATAATCATCAACAATAACAAAGCCATATTGAGATGCTTCATTTGAAATAGCAGAATAATGATTAGGACCAAAGAGATCCATGTGAAGCAATTCAAATGGGCGAGTGGTGGTCATGATAGTCTTTGTTGGATGCTTGGCCTTCGTCATCTTCCCAGCTTCACAGGCTCCGCATAGGTGATCCTTGAGTAATTTGACATTCTCGATGCCAATGACATGCTTCTTCTTCGCAAGCGTGTGCAAATTCCTCATGCCTGCATGACCAAGTCGTCGATGCCAGAGCCAGCCCTCTGAAGCTTTTGCATGTAAGCACACGGCTGGTTGTGGTCCTGTAGAGAAATCAACAATATACAGGTCTCCTCTCCTAAATCCTCCGAAGACTTTGGAATTGTCAGCTTCCATAACCACAACACAACAGTACTTGCCAAAGACAACAACCATATCAAGATCACAAAGCATTGAGACAGACATAAGGTTGTATCCTAGGGACTCAACAAGCATGACTATGTCCATGTGTCGATCCTTGGTAATCGCAACCTTACCTAGACCCAATACCTGACTTTTGCCTTTGGCAGCAAAGATGATATGCTTCAGATGCGACGGAGATAATGGAGCATCCATCAATAGATTCTTGTCACCAGTCATGTGGTTTGTACATCCACTATCGAGGACCCACTCAGTGGCTTTGGGTTGATCATCCTGCAGACGAATTAGTGCAGCTTACAAACTCATATACTTCATCAGTGAAGAATATGACATCAATTCATCAGATCAATTTCATCAAGTAAAAGAACTGATAAAGCAGTATGAGGACGTGAGAAATGAAGGTTCATTTCTTCATGATTATCCTGCGTCCTATCAGGCATGCTCAGGTCTCCAGCAAATTCTTCAGACGATTACGTGCGTCTGGAGACCTGACCCTGCAGAAGAGATTAGTTCTTTTTCATCAGCACCCACATCTGAAGGGGTGGCAAAGAGTTCATCATTCTGCGAGCTCCATATGAAAAGGATGGCATAGAAGCTAGTCCATTCGTCTCACATAAGAGGGGTTAGAGTAAGGATAAGAGTATGCAGAGAAATTCTTCGAGGGCTTATGGACATAATGATTTGAAGAACAATGCACATATCCATAATCCTTAGATCTTCCCTGCGAAACACATGGGTTAGCACGATGATGTTCATATGAGGACTTTGATCCATATGAGGAATTTGGTCCATATGAAGAATTTGATCTGGGGTTCCTATTCTTCACAGGTAGCATCATGTTGACATTCACCTGAAGATTTTCAAGGCATCTTTTGGGAACCCAGATTTTCTTCATAGGGGAGCCGTTCCTGCAGTTAGTGCCAACATATCTAGCAAATACTTCACCATTCTGATTTTTGAATAGCTTATAGTTGGAGTCAATTGACTCATCATCAAAATGAGGAGATTCACATGGAAATCCAGATAAGTTAGATGGATCAATTGGAGCTCCCTTTGCAGCAAACCATGTAGTTTTGGGGTACTGCTCAGGCTTCCAATATGTACCATCAGCATTGAGTTTCCTCTCAAAGGCGATACCCTCTTTCCTATGGTTCCTGTTGAGGATCTGCTTTTTAAGCACATCACAAAGAGCCTGATGCCCTTTGAGGCTTTTGTACATGCATGTCGTGTACAATTCCTTCAGCCCTGCATTGTCAGTGATACTAGCAATGTCCTCAGATGAGGAATTAGTGATATCAGAGGCATGTGAAGAATTTGAAACATTAGTAGCATTTGAACATTCAGGTGAAGAATTAGTAGATTCACGTTCAATGCACTTCAAGCATGGAGGAACAAATTCTTCCTGAGATGCGCTGATTTGTTGAGCAAGTAATGAATCGCGCTCCTTCTGAAGATCTTCATAACTCACTCTTAGCTTTTCAAGATCTTTCTTTCTTTGAAGAAATTCAAAAGAAAGCTTCTCATGATCGGATAAGAGAGTGTTATGATGACTTTGAAGATTTTCAAACCTAGTCTGAAATCTCTGAAGAATTTTAGTGAAGGCTTTAGTGCGATCCATTTCTTCACCCAACATATCATCACTTTTGTCTAGAATGTTTTGAACCTTTTCTAAAGCCCTTTGTTGTTTTACAGCAATCTTAGCAAGTTTAGAATAGATGGGCTTAAGATTTTCATCAGATTCATTCTCACTTGATTCAGATGAGGTATATTTGAGTACCTTGGCACCCTTTGCCATGAAGCAGTAGGTGGGAGCGTAGTCATCATCCCCTTCATCAGCTTTGTTGGTGAGGTTATTTTCTTCAGTGTTGAAGATAGACTTGCTGACGAATGCAGTAGCGAGATCTAGGCGCGCCACTCCGGATTCGGACTCCTCAGATGACTCCTCTTCCTCATTTTCTTCAGATTCAGCCTCAGAGTCCATTTCCTTGCCAATGAATGCCCTGGCCTTCTTGGAGCTGCTCTTCTTGTGATATGAAGGCTTTGAGGATTTTGATGATGAAGATTTTGATGATTTCTTATTTTTCTTCGCATCATCAGAACTGTAATCCTTGTATTTCTTCTTATTTGATTCCTTTTCCCATTGAGGACAGTCTTGAATGTAATGACCAGGCTTCTTGCACTTGTGGCAGAGCCTCCTCTTGTAGTCACTTGATGAGGAATCATTGCTCCTTGAGGGTCTTCCAAGGCGACCACGTCTTGAGAACTTTTGGAACTTTTTCACTAGCAGAGCCAGATCATGACTCAGTTCTTCAGGATCACCAAGGCTGCTATCAGAGTCTTCATCTTCGGACTCAGATACTGCCTTGGCCTTTAGTGCACGTGATCTGCCATAGCTTGAACCATAGAGATCTCTCTTTTCAGCAAGTTGGAACTCATGAGTATTTAGCCTCTCGAGTATATCAGCGGGATCAAGTGACTTGTAATCAGCACGTTCTTGTATCATAAATGCCAGAGTGTCAAATGAGGAATCAAGCGATCTCAGCAATTTCTTCACCACCTCATGATCAGTGATGTCCATGGCACCAAGTGCTTGAAGCTCATTTGAGATGTCAGTGAGGCGATCGAAGGTTTGTTGAACATTTTCATTGTTGAGTCTTTTGAAGCGGTTGAAGAGATTGCTAAGAACATCAACTCGAGAGTTACGCTGAGTTGAGACTCCTTCATTCACATTGGACAACCTGTCCCAGATAAGCTTTGCTGTCTCCAAAGCACTCACTCTGGCATACTGTCCTTTGCTCAGATGGCCACATATGATATTCTTCGCTTGAGAGTCGAGTTGCTTGAATCTCTTCACATCAGTAGAATTCAGAGAAGGTGTGACTGAGGGAACACCATTTTCCACAACATACCAGAGATCGTTATCAATTGCTTCAAGATGCATTCGCATCTTATTCTTCCAGTAGAGGCAGTCCGTCCCATCGAAGGTAGGACACCCAGCAGAGACCTTGATCATACCTGCAGTCGACATAACTAAAACTCCAGGCGGTTAAACCAAAATCACACAAAACAAGGGAGTACCTTGCTCTGATACCAATTGAAAGTGCGTTATATCGACTAGAGGGGGGTGAATAGGCGATTTTTATGAAATTCTTCACTGAGGAATTTGCCAGTGAGGAAATTCCTTAGCGAAGAACTACTAGCAGCGGAATAAGTACTCAAAAGTAAACATAACAGAATACAAGCATAGTCATCATGATGAAATGAAGACAGGCACAGAGTACAGGAAACGTAATCACAGGATAACACAGGATGAAGAAAAACAGACTGAAGAAATTAAACTGAGGAAATTGAGAAAGTCTTCAGTCAAAGTCTTCAAACACAGATATGAACAAAAACACAACACAGTTTTGAGGAAATGAAAGAGTTGAGGAAATAGAACCAGTAAGCTTGGTGAAGACAATGATTTGGTAGACCAGTTCCAACTACTGTCTCAGTTGTACGTCTGGTTGGAGCGGCTGAGTATTTAAACTCGAGGACACACAGTCCCGGACACCCAGTCCTGAACACACAGCTCAGGACACCCAGTCCTCACCGTATTCTCCTTGAACTAAGGTCACACAGACCTCGTCCAATCACTCGTGGTAAGTGTTCAGGCGTCTTCCAAACCTTCACAAACTCGGTCACTCGGTGATCCACAATTCCTCTTGGATGCTCTAGACCATGACGCCTAACCGTCTGGAAGAAGCACAGTCTTCAAAGGTAACAAGCATCGGATCCACGCAGGATCAATCCCTTTAGTGATGCTCAATCACTTGGGGTTTGTAGGTGTTTGAGTTTTGGGTTTTTGGTTTTTCCTCACTTGATGATTTTCGCTCAAAGTCCTCAGAGGATGGGTTGCTCTCAAATGACAAGTGTCAGTTTCTCTCGGAGCAGCCAACCAGCTAGTGGTTGTAGGGGGCGGCTATTTATAGCCTAGGGAGCAGCCCAACATGATAAGACATAAATGCCCTTCAATGATATGACCGTTAGGTGGATAGATATTTTGGGACAGCTGGCGCATAGCACAACAACGGTCGGAATTTTGAGTAGCAAAATCCTCAGGGCTATCATGTTCCTCTCTGTGTAGGCAATCCGCATTGGCGAATTCCTAACTCCTCACTCAGGACAAATTCCTCAGAGACCAGAAGAACTTCGTCTCTGTCACTGAAGAAATTGACTGAACTTTATGAGATTTCCAATGGCTTCACTCAAAGGGATTGGTAGGTGTAGGATTTTGAGTTGAGCATCACATGGAAATTTTTCCTTAGTATTTCCTTGACCCCCTTTAACAGTACGGTGTTTCCTATGAGTCAAGAAAGAGAGAAACAAAACTATGAAAACGAAAGTCTTCAAGCTTCATATTCCTCGCATGAATATCAAGTCTTCACGGACACACCAATTTCTTCACTTTCAAAGTCTTCATGAAAGTCTTCAAAAATACCAAAATCTTCAGTCGAAGATATTCATTTTTAGGGGTCGAATTTTCCTGTAAATGTCAAACTCCTCATAGACTTATAGACCTGTGTACACTCACAAACGCATTAGTCCCTTAACCTATAAGTTTTCAATACACCAAAATCACTAAGGGGCACTAGATGCACTTACACTTGCTATTCTGAAATTACAGCGCACGTGAAAACTCCCACCTCCTGTGAAATCCCGACATGCGAAATGCCCGTGGTACCCCTGAACCGAATGAACCGCCTCAAATCGGTGGGGGTACTTTCGTAACTTACCCCACATTTCAGACAAGCGCGTCTCTAAGCCATGGTTCCCCACTGCCATCCCATCCGCCCACCCATTCGTACACCGAGGTCGCGAAAACCCGCGATGAAACCCCACACCCTGCTCCGTCCGCCACCCAGCCGGAGCCTCTTCCCCGACGATGTCTTCCACAGCAACACCTCGACGTCCCTCATCCACCATACCAGATGAGGATCCGTCGTTGATCTCATCGTCCCGACGGTTCAGCCACCCCGTCCTTCACCTCCAAGGAGCTGCCCCGATGTTCCCCTCATCTTTCACGCCACCTCCATTCCCACACCGCCGTCTTCACCTGCACCACCGGAAGAGCATCATCATCACCGTTTCCTCGGATGAAGCTGCGGCCTAATCGGCGTCACCAAAGAGGTTGTACACTAATCGCCGCATTTTCTTCTTGATTCGATCTCACGGTGCTCCCGGCTCTCGGTCCCGAGCCGACACGGCACGGCTCCATCCACGGCGGCGTCGCCGGCCACTTCCTCCACGGTGTCGCTCCCTCGGCGGTGACGTCCACATCAGTAGGACCTGCTGCTGCTTTAGCTCTCGCTCGCGCTGCTGCTCTGCTCTTGCTCTCAGTCCCCTGCCTGGTCTGCTCTTGCTATTGCTCTTGCTCGCATTGCTGCTCTCGCTCTTGCTCTTGCTTGCGATGCTGCTCCGATTTAGCCACACTTCACTCCGATGCCGATGGGGTGAAGGAAGAACCAGCCGTAGCGGGGAGGGGTGCTCGCCAAAGAGGTACCCCACTATCTATCTTAGGGTTCAGGATGGGGGCGGTGGTCACCGGCGGTGGCGGGGCATTGGCGGGGCGGTGGCGTGGGGATCGCCGGAGAAAAAGCTCGGCATGGGGGGGCCTAGAGGGATGGCCGGGGCGGTGGCGGACCGATGGTGGGGAGTGTTTTCGGGGCGGGCGGGGCGCCGCACCGCCGGCCTCGGGCGGCGGGGGGCAGCTGTTTGGCCGGCTCAGGGGGGGTGGAGGTTGAAGATGAACTGCAGGCCCTTGATTTCGTATCCAACGGCTGCAAAATCGACTGACCATAGATGAAAAAGTCAATTGACCGACGTGTAGCCTCACCTTGCTAGTGCGTTCAGTTCTGACAGCAAAATTCAATTTCGACAGCAAAATTCAGTTTGGACATTTAAGTTCAGTTTCAACAGTTAAGTTCAGTTTCGACAGTTAAATTCAGTTTCGACAGTTAAGTTCAGAGATGAGCGGCTGATGTATTTTACATCTAGCACTTTGTGGTTATGTATTTTACGTCATGTATTGGAGATGCTATTAGAATTCCACTCAGGTTAACGTTGTTCATTGTCTCTCTTGTCCTACTTCAGCCTCAACATCGTACAACTCACCGGAGCTGCTCCAACGACAAAACCCTCCATCACAGCGGAGCAGTACCTCGGGCTCCATCTCCAGACGCCTAAGATCTTCTTCTCCTCCTCCGACAGCCAAGTCAGCCGGAGCATCCTCACCGGCCAACCCAATCACGCTGAGATCGACATGGCTTCGCCAAAGAGGTTGTACACTTTTTGCATCTCTTTTTTACTCTACATGTTATATATATTGTCCACTGAGCACTCGTAGTAACGGGAAATACGATTATTTTATCCTACTATATGACAAGCAGTGAGGTACCAGGCAACATAGCTATCCGTGATGGACTCTCTTGAACGCCATCATTATTTATCTCTATGTGTTTGAGCTGTGCATTTGTCGATGGGCCTGGGAGTTGAACTAGTATGGCTGTGGCCTGGGTCCAAAGTAATAGAAGTAGCACAAAAAACAATTTTTTTAGTGTAGGATTTTCCTTGCTCAAGCCTGCATACTAGAATCGCCAGTGCTTGAAAGGAAAAGTGAATGAAAAACATCGGAATTGGAAAGTTTCCTGTGGTACCACTTTTCATGAATTTGGTGCAAAGGAATGGAGCAAAGGAAAACTGTAGGATTTGTTCCTTTAGTGTCTCCTTGAAAGAAAAACTGTAGGAATTCTAATTTCCACTTCTCCTCCTTTTCATATTCCTATTCATCAAGCACAATACTAAGAGATAGTAGCATAATAGCATTATAACCGTACATTTTCTTGTGGTTTGACTTAATCTCACCATGCTTTTTTGCATCCTGTGATCTTCCAATTGTTGTGAATCAAACACCCAGATTGGCAGAAATCCTGTGTTTTTAAATTCTCTGTTTTGCACGTGCATTCCTATCCTATTCCTGTCTATTTCCTATCCCTGCATTGTTAGAATCCTTAAATTCAAACAAGCCCTTACTCAATTACTTTTGTTACAGACATGTGTCAAAGAAAACCTTGTGTGGTTTGTCCTGCTCCTGCGGCGCTGTGTTCCACCCTAGCTCAGCTGCTCCAACGACGGAAGGGTTCACCACAGCAGGGATCCACTCTCCAAACTATCTTTCGCCGCCTCAAATCTTCTTCCCCGCCGCCGGCAGCCACGGCTACTGCATTACCATCATCAACTGAGCAGATGACCTTGAGGACTACACGGGTCCGCAAGAGAGGTCGCACTCTTCCGTGTCTGCTTACGTTATGCGTCTCTTAATATGATGACATGCTACATTATCGTCGTGTTCACCTATTAGACTCCGAGTCAGGTCCAAACTAATGCTGAAACTTGAGTTTATAAATGGTTGTGGTGTACATATTGGGGCCGCAATCAGTACTATCTATCTACTATCTGGTTAATCTCCGGTTTCTACTATGAGTTTCATGTTGGGTGCAAACAAACATTAATGGAGCCATTATCTATATTTTTAACTAAAGCTATTATCTGCCTGCTATCATTGGTTTTGGGTCTATCCACAGTTTGCTACCATCACTCTGGATTTGTGCATGCACTCCTTACATAATCTCACTATGTTTTATTCCTATGCATGCCAGTTATTGTACACAATGGAACTGAACATGTAGAGCAAAAGAGATGAGCCTTGTGTGGCAATAAAATTTCATGCAGACGTCATTCCATCGTGGGCACAAAGGCAGCCCCCCCCTCCACCCATTTCAGATCGTAATCAAGAGGAAGATAACTGTTGTGAGGGGGATTCAGAAGGAGAAGACCACTCCTATTTACCCCATGAAGTCTTCGCTCTAACTTGGCATGCTGATGTTGGTAATATCATGCATATGGTGCCTTGCATTGCTTACTGTATACATTAAAGATGTAATCTGCTTAGTTTAGACATGCTTTGTGTCAATGCCATATGTTTAGTTTCTTTATCGTATATGTGAATCATGCAATGCCATCTTGTCTAGCCAGGCATCATATATGTGAATTTTCCAATGCCACCCTGGTTAGCCAGTCATCTTATATGTGAATTATATCATGCCATCATTTTCTTATTACGTGTTAAATTTGTCAACAATTTTAGTACATTCAATTACTCTTCATGTGCATCAGCCATTTGGCACGGTCATGGAAAAATCTGGAGTGGAAACAAGGTCTTCGGAGCAGACAATGCTATCTGACGAAGCGCATGACTTGCTGGTTCCCGATATCTCCTCGGAGGAGGATTCAGAGACAGATGACCAGTCATATCCCCCCCCCCCCGAGGTGCATGCCCTAACTTGGCAGGGTTATGTTGCTCATGTCGTGCGTATGGTATCTTGCATTGCTATGTCATTTTCTTAGTTTAGACATGCTTTGTGTGAATGCCACCTGTTTAGTGTCTAACTACCATATATGTGAATTATGCAATGCCATCTTGTTGCAAGACATTATATATGTGAATTATGCAATGTTATCTTGTTGCAAGGCATTATATATGTGAATTATGCAATCCCATGTTGTTTAGGCAAGCGTCATATATGTGAATTATATCATGCCGTCCTTTTTTGTATTTCTCATTGCTTTTGTCGACAATGTTTGTATATTCAACTGCTCTTCCTGTGCATCAGCCATTTGAATTGGTGATGGGGAAATCTGGACTGAAAACAAGGTCTTCAGAGCACACAATGCTACTTGCTGAAGCAGATATCTTGCTAGTTACAAATAGCTCTTCAGAGGAGGATTCAGAGGCAGATGACTAGTCCTATTATCCCCCTGAGGTGTACGCTCAAACTTGGCAGGGTTATATTACTCATATAATGCATATGTTGTATTGCAATGCTTAGTTTTTACATCATATACACAATATTGAATGCCATCTCCTTAGTTGACACATCATATATGTGATTGCCCTCTGCTCACTTCCTTAGTATATAAATCATATATTTGAATTATGTCATGCCATGATGTTTACATAGATAGCATGTATCTGAATTATGGCATGCCAACCCATTTTCTAAAGACATAATATAGTTATATTATCTCATCCTGTTTACATAGTCATCATATTTAAATTATGTCATTCTATCCGTGAATTATATCATGCCATCATGTTTCCATCGACGGCATGTTTGTGATTTATGGCATGCCAACCACTTTAATAGACACATCGTATAGTTATATCATGCCATCCTGTTTAGAACTGATCATGTACTGACAACTGAGCGTTGAAAGTCATGCCGGGTTGTAATAAATACCGGTTTATCATAAAATATTCATAAATCCCTTTATCAAAAAGGTTAAAACATTCGCAACAAATACAAAAAATATGCAAGGCTTTTCATGGGCTACCAGGCCCTAAATCGAGGGTTTTCATGGGCTACCAGGCCGCTAAGTTAAACCATTTTTCAAAGCCTTTTAAGATGGACCTCAATCTTTAACCAATCATTGTTTTAACTTTGACAAGTTCAGGGCCTATGAAATTGACTTGTCAAACGTTCGATGGGTCATACCAGATTTACCTGGACGGAGTGGCTTACTTAAAGAGGCAGGATAACCCAGGGTTTTAGGTGAATACACCTGGGTTCCAAGCCTGGCTTGATAGCCTATTACAAGGGTGCAAGCTCGTTGTTCTTTGAGAAGCAAGGAGCCCCCAAGTAATATTTGAGCTGTGCTCAGTGGGTACCTATGTTTGAGTTGTGCTTTTTGCAACAGACTCTCTTTGATTCCACATAATTTCCTTTTTGGCTTTAAACCTATCAAGAGGTGTAGCTATGGTGTAAATACAACCAAGCCCCCTAGTGATTTCCCTGTTTGGCTTGAAGCCGATCAAGAGGTGTAGCTATGGTTCGAATACGACAAAGCCCCCTAGTGATTTCCTTTATATCTGTAACACCTCGGTGTAAGGATGCTACAGTAACCTCTGGGGTTAAGTTAACCTTTTTGCTAAACATAAGCCTGATCATTATTATCTCATGTTTCTTTCAACTTCCCCTTTGAATGCAAATTCAAATGCTAAGTGAAATTCAAAATTTCTCAAACATGAAAACAAAAATGTTCATCACGTGCCAAATATTCCACAACTAATATTGGTGGTGAACCAACATTTTTGCAAAGGGTTTAAGTGGCCTAAACTACCTAAAACAGTGACCTAAGCAATAAATTAAATGCCCTTTTTAATTTATAAAATTGGCAACTATTCCAAAAGCCTCCCAACCTTTTTGTGGCAGTGCACTTTAATTATTTGAAATTGTTTTGGCCAGTGGCATAATTTTGCAAAGTCATTTTCGGCTAAAAGGAAAATGCAAAAGTTGCTAAAAATAAAAAAGAAAAAAACTAAAAGAAAAGGAAAAGCAGAGGAGAGAGAGAGAAAGCCCCTGCCTCACCTGGGCTTCGGCCCACCCGGCCAGCCGACCCAGCTAGGCCGACCCGCTCCCCCTTCCCGGTCATCCCTCTCCTCTCTGTTCATGCGACCGAGGCCCCCCACCCCTAGCTCCTTCCCACCGGACCCGATGCGGCGCCCCGCGCTATCACCTCGCCGGCGAGGGGCTAAGGGAAGCCCCGACGCCTCGGGCTCCCTCCCCACTCGCCCACTTGCCCCCTCTCTCCCTCGTCGCGCACTCCCTTGCTCTCCAGATCCCCTCCCCTCCTCAACCGAGCGCCGCCGTCGCCATGGCTGTGCCGTAGCCGCGGCCACCGCCCACCCTGCGCCTCACCAGTAGGTCTAGGAGGCGCGACATTGATGCCTTCGTCGACTACCTCACCGGAACGAGGTGGGGAAGCCCCATCAGCGTCGCCATCGTCCTGTCTTCAACCTCCATCCGCCACGGTCGACGCCATCTTCCTCCTCTCCGGCGACCCCCCCTGCTGCTACTAAGCCTATCACTGGCCTCCGTGTGCCGCTCAGTGAGCCCCTCATCCTTCTCCCTATCCTTGTTGACTCTGGCGCGCCCCCGACCTGCTTTCCCCACGCGTGCCCGAACGCAGCGCCGCGGAGCTCGTCGCCGGCGAGTCTCCGGTGACCAATTGGTCATGGGCGTATGCCCGTTAGCTTCACCGCATTGCGCAGCACCCGCCTAGCTGGTTAGTTTGGCCGCTCGCGCGCTCTAATGCCGCACCCGCTCAAGCCCGAACTCCGGCGCCGCTTCTTCTCATCGCCGGCGGCGTTCCGGTCGTTCCCGGCCCCAGCCATCGCCTCCATCTTGCGTGCGACGTCGAGCCGCGTCGAACGCATCTAGCTACGACCCCGGAAACCCCTTATGCGCGAAACCCGACCCCTCTCCCGACGTGCGCCGCCGCAGGAGGCTCGCCGGAGCAACTCCGGTAGCCAGCGCCGACATGGCCGGCCGGGGCCACTCCCCTGGTCACTGCCTCATAGGCCCTGAGGGCCCCGTTGACTGGGTTAACCCAGTCAACATGCTGACTGGGCATCCCAGTGGCGCTGACGTGCGGGCCCCACCACATAATTAATTTAGCTAAAACATTTTCTAATTAAAATCAATAGTTAAACTAAATTGTCACTGACATGTGGGGCCCGGCTGCTAATTAACCATGTTTAATTAAAATAACCCACTGTTAGCCCTCTGTCTATGACATGTAGGACCCACTGGTCAGTTTGACCTGGTCAGCAAGTCTGTTGACTGCTGACATCATCAGCACGTCATGCTAATGTCATATTTTCTTTTCTGTTAATTTAATTAATTCCAGAAAATGTTTAAAACTTTGAAAATTTGTAGAAGTTAAACCGTAACTCCGATGAAAATGTTTTCTATATGAAAGTTTCTCAGAAAAATCCCATGAATCCGAATGCATGGTCCATTCACCTATCACATGCCCCGAGCATGCTGAACATGGAACCGTCCCCTCTCTTTCATCTGTCCGGAATTCGTCTAACGCTGGGGATTCATCCTCGGATGTTTATCCCCTCCGTTTGCAACGTGTAGTACTATGTTAGGACAACCCTAGCTCTGCATGTCGTCATGTAATGCTTAGTGATGCATCTGTTTGCTCTGTATTTACTGTTTCTTCCCCCTCTTCTCTCTGGTAGACCCCGAGACCGCTGCTGATGCCCCTGTGATCGACTACGTCGACGACACTTCTTCCTTTTCAGCAGAGTTTCCAGGCAAGCAAACCCTCCTTGAGCACTCCAATATGTCCCATTTCTTCCCCTCTCATGCTTGCATTAGAACTGCTACTGCTTTATGTATGATCCTACTCTGATGCATAGCCTGTTTTTGTTACCTGCTTTCATACCTTACCTGCTTATCCTAAACTGCTTAGTATAGGTTGGTTAGAGATCCATCAGTGACCCCACCTTGTCCCAGTTGCCCCACTTTATGTTCGATGACTCGATCAACGTGATCGACGTCTAGGCCCCGACACCGCACATCACACCCCTAGTTGTACGACTCTGCAGAGTTACCATCGAGTGCCAAGGGTGGAACCTCTTACATCACTCCCGATATGACATCTGTAGTGTAGCTATTCGGTCATGGTCATCGAGGGTGATTTCCTCCTTAACCACTTCCGATACGGATTTGTCGTGCAACCCCTCAAGTGTGAACCTCGAGGGTGAATCCTCTTACGTTCATCTTGATGATTACATCGAGTGGAATTCACCGGGGGTGATTCCTCGGGTTTCCCCTTGGTGTTAGACACACAGTTACTATGGTTACTATGACTTTACACTAAACCATGTTACTAAAGAGGGGTCGGCCCTAAGGGGTACCCACACGAGCTTAATAGCGAGTGATGTGGAGTCGGGTTGACCTGGAAGGTGCCCGCAAGATACTTACGAGGCATGGCCGGGCATTCTTAGCCCTTGCCGCAAGTACTCTAGACAGGGCGATGGGGTCACATCTTTCATGAGTCTCTGCTCGTTACCGCGCGTTCCTAATCCACAACGATTTGGATATTTGATTTGAGGGGCCTCTGGCCTGATAGCACTAAACAACACGTGGGCATTGTATGGGCGTTCTGCATCGTATGCATCAGCCGAAGCTTAATAGACATCAGCGACTGAGCGGCGCGCTCCGAGTTGGACTGGTAAGCTCCTACCTTTTTAAGGAGGTAGCTAGGTCTGCTCACCGGCTGACCACGCAACGTGTAGGAGTTCTCGGGGCGATGGCCCAAGACCCCTGGGGGCATAGGTTTAGTCCGGCGTGCATGACCTCTCTATTACGCCTAGGTCGGGTTGCGGTGTATTGTTTGGCCGAGGCCGGGCAGGACCCAGGAAAGTGTGTCCGGCCGGAGTTAACCGAGCGTGGTGGGTAAGTTGGTGCACCTCTGCAGGGAAGAAAACATCTATCGATAGCCTGTCCTACAGTAGCAGACACTTGGAGTTGTATCCCGATCGATACAACTAGAGCTGGATACTTGTGATGAGAAATGGATTGTGATGAGAAATGGATAGTATGTCTCTGGTATTGCTTTCTCGCGGGGATTCGAGAAAGGATCTCTGGCCGAGGTTGATAACTCTACTACTTTACTTTATGCTACTCTTATATCTCCTGATGCTGCAAGTTGCTTGAAGATGCTAGTCTTTGATAGGCTAGGCTTTCCCCTTCTCTTCTAGCATTCCGCAGTTTAGTCCATAGATACAGCCCATTTCCTTTGATATACATGCATACTTAGTTTAGATCTGATGTAAGTCTTGCGAGTACTTTGGATGAATACTCACGGCTGCTTTGCTACCTCTTTTCACCCATACCCAATTGTTGCGACCAGATGACGGATCCCAGGAGCCAGACGACACCACTGATGATTACTACTACCCCGAGGGTGCCAACTACTACGTGAGGGCCGCTGACGACTTGGAGTAGTTAGGAGGCTCCCAGGCAGGAGGCTTTGCCTTTCCGATCGTTGTTGCTTTTGTGCTAGCCTTCTTAAGGCAGACTTGTCTAACTTATGTCTGTACTCAGATATTGTTGCTTCCGCTTACTCTTGTGTATTCTAGCTTGTGTATTTGAGCCCTCGAGGCCCCTGGCTTGTAATATAAAGCTTGTATTATTTTAATTTGTGTCTAGAGTTGTTTGTGATATCTTCCCGTGAGTCCTTGATCTTGATCGTACACATTTGCGTGTATGATTAGTGCACGGTTGAATCGAGGGCGTCACAATATCTGTGTGGGTTTATAAGCCGGGTTAATAGAACTCCGTTTTATAAGTAGAAGCCCCCATGTAATCGCACATGATGTAAAAAACAACAGATACCCCGCTTTAGCTGAGGCTCCAGTTTATTATATAATATATACATTGTCATAACTAGCACATATGCCCGTGCGTTGCAACGGGAAAAAATGATGTTTTGTTCAAGCATATTGTCTCATAGCATCCTTCTATAAAATGAACATAAAAAAATATGATGCAATTTAGTCGTGTTATATTTTCTTTGCCGGGAATAATCTTCCATCGATTCCATTTAAGTAAAATTCTTCCTTTAGTTACCATGACGTCCTCACCCGTTTTAGTCAGGAATCAAATTATTCCTTTTCTAATTTAGTATCCCAACACATTAAAGCCTACAAATATTTTTTAGATTATGTTATATTTTTTTACCTCAAGTCCTTCCTTTAATTAGCTCGCCCTAAACACGAGGGCTGCCACTCATATATTTAGAACGAGTTAGGATTAGTAAATGTGAATGGTGTATAGGTCGTTGGTTGTTACATAAAACATCCAGATAGGAGTTCCTGTGATCAATTCCGACAATATTGATTTATTTTGACCTAATTATTATTCGCGGTCTCTATAAAAGCCCAAGAAAGGCCCATCAACGTACAAGTATCTGGCCCAGATCGCTTAGCGTGCACTCTAACCAAACGAAAAGGACTAAACTAAACCAAGAATACCTATTCCCTTTAATAGTAGGTATAGAGTATGTACATAAGAAGAGCCTGTGGCTCAAGTATAATAAGGCCGAAGAAGAGCTATATTCCATGGCTGCTGGGTCTCCTCCTCCGATTTACGTGAGTCTTTGTGCTCTCGAACATCAATAAGGTAGTATGATCCATTGTGCAAATTTTTGCTGACCACAAAAGGTCCTTCCCAAGGTGGGGATAACTTGTGCATATCAGTCTGATCCTGGATGAGCCGGAGCACCAGATCGCCCTCTTGAAAAGTTCTGGTCCTAACCCGGCGGCTTTGATAACGTCGGAGATCTTGTTGATAAATCGTCGAACGCACCGCTGCTAGATCACGCTCCTCATCTAATAGGTCTAGTGAGTCCTGACGTGCTTTCTCATTCTCAGCTTCAACGTAAGCCGCCACACGGGGCGAGTCATGACGGATGTCACTAGGAAGAACCGCCTCCGCTCCGTAAACCATGAAGAAAGGCGTGTAACCAGCAGATCTGTTTGGTGTGGTGTTGATACTCCATAATACGGAAGGTAACTCCTCCACCCAACAACCCCGCGTCCGCTTTAAAGGAACCATAAGCCGGGGTTTAATACCTCTCAAAATTTCTTGATGTGCCCTACCTGCTTGACCATTAGACTGGGGGTGGGCCACTGACGCTACATCAAGCCGGATGTGCTCATGTTGATAAAATTCCTCCATAGCACCCTTGGACAGATTAGTACCGTTATAAGTTATAATGCTGTGTGGAAAACCAAACCGGAATATCACCTTTTTGATGAATTGGACCGCCGTGGCTGCATCACACTTACTGACTGGCTCTGCCTCTACCCACTTGGTAAACTTATCAACCGCCAACAACAGGTGGGTCTTTCTGTCCTTGGACCTCTTAAAGGGTCCAACCATATCTAGCCCCCAAGTTGCAAATGGCCAAGTGATTGGAATCATTCTCAACTCCTGAGCCGGAACATGAGCGCGGCGTGCAAATTTCTGACAACCGTCACACCTTTTTACTAAATCCTCAGCATCACCATGAGCCGTCAACCAATAGAAGCTGTGACGAAAAGCCTTAGCCACCAAGGACTTTGAACCGGCGTGGTGACCACAATCTCCTTCGTGGATCTCTCGCAAAATCTCACAACCTTCTTGAGGAGACACACAATGCTGAATCGCCCCTGTCACGCTGTAATGATGTAACTCCCCATGGATAATGGTCATTGACTTGGATCGCCGGATTATTTGTCGGGCCAAGGTTTCATCGCCTAGTAACTCGCCCCGGTTCATATAGGCCAGGTATGGGACTGTCCAATCTGGTATAACATGAAGCGCTGCAACCAACTGGGCCTCTGGGTCAGGAATAGCCAACTCCTCCTCTGTGGGAATCTTGACTGACGGATTATGAAGTATGACGAGGAAGACATTAGGTGGCACCGGTTTACGCTGAGAACCTAGACGACTTAAAGTGTCTGCCGCTTCATTCTTTCGCCGGTCTATATGGTCAACTTGATAACCCTTGAAATGACCAGCCACTATGTCCAGCTCTCATCGATATGTAGCCATGAGTGGATCCTTAGAATCCCAAGTGCCAGATACCTGCTGAGCCACCAGGTCCGAGTCACCGAAGCACTTAACTCGGCTTAAATTCATCTCCTTAGCCATCCGAAGGCCATGGAGCAAGGCCTCATATTCAGCTGCATTGTTAGTACAAGGGAACATTAAGCGGAGAACATAACAAAACTTGTCACCTCGTGGGGAAGTTAATATGACTCCAGCCCCCGAGCCCTCCAATTGTCTGGACCCATAAAAATGAATAGTCCAGTACGTGTTTTCTGGCTTCTCCTCCGGTGCCTGCAACTCTATCCAATCATTAATGAAATCCACAAGTGCTTGTGATTTGATTGTTGTGCGAGGCATATATTTTATCCCATGAGGTCCAAGCTCAATAGCCACTTGGCAATCTGGCCAGTCGCCTCTCTGTTTTGGATGATATCTCCCAGAGGGGCTGAACTAACCACTGTGATAGGATGACCTTGAAAACAATGCTTGAGCTTCCGGCTTGCCATGAAAACTCCATACACCAACTTCTTCCAATGCGGGTACCTCTGCTTTGATTCAATAAGCACCTCACTGATGTAATAAACCGGCCGTTGAACCGGATACTCCTTTCCGGCCTCCTTGCGCTCCACCACAATAGCCACACTAACAGCCCGGGCATTAGCAGCCACATATAGCAATAAGGGATCTTTATCAACCGGAGCCGCAAGGATGGGCGGCTCAGCCAACTGTCTCTTCAAGTCCTCAAACACTTTATCAGCCGTATCACTCCAAACGAAATCGTCCATTTTCTTTAGCATATGGTACAAAGGAATAGCCTTCTCCCCAAGGTGGCTGATAAACTGGCTTAAAGCTGCAATCCGGCCCGCCAAACGCTGCACATCATTGATACATGCCGGTTTAGCCAGAGATGTGATAGCCGTGATCTTCTCCGGATTAGCCTCAATGCCTTTGTTAGACACCAGAAAACCCAAGAGCTTTCCTGCCGGAACACCAAAGACACATTTATCCGGATTAAGCATCATCTTATAGGCCCGGAGGTTATCAAAGGTCTCCCTCAGGTCATATATCAAGGTTTCCTCTTCCTAGATTTCACCACAATATCATCCACATAAGCATGAACATTGCGCCCAATCTGTTTATGAAGACAATTCTGAACACAGCGCTGATAAGTCGCATGTGCACTCTTGAGCCCAAAAGGCATGGATACATAGCAGAAGGCTCCAAAGGGAGTTATGAAGGCTGTCTTCTCCTGGTCCTTAACTGCCATTTTGATCTGATGATAACTAGAATAAGCATCTAGAAAACACAAACGGTCACAACCCGCCGTAGCATCAATAATCTGATCAATACGTGGGAGAGCAAAGGGATCAGTTGGACAGGCCTTGTTCAAGTCTGTGTAATCTACACACATACGCCAAGTGCCGTTTTTCATAAGTACCAGCGCCGGATTAGCTAGCCACTTGGGGTGAAAACCTCCACGATAAACCCTGCTGCCAAAAGTTGGGCTACCTCCTCACCAATAGCCTTACGTCTCTCTTCGTTGAAGCGGCGAAGAAACTGCCTGACTAGTTTGAACTTAGGATCTATATTAAGGGTGTGCTCAGCGAGTTCCCTCAGTACACCTGGCATATCAGAAGGCTTCCATGCAAAAATGTCCCGGTTCTCAAGGATGAAGTTGATGAGTGCGCTTTCCTATTTCGGATCTAGGTTAGCGCTAATGTTGAACTGCTGAGATGAATCGCCAGGAAAAAAATCAACCGTTTTAGTGTCTGCAGCTGATTTAAATTTCAATGTCGGATCATGCTCTGTAGTCATATCTGCCGGATCAACATCATCCTTATAAAATTTTAGCTCCTCTGTGGCACAAACCGACTCAGCATAAGCCGCATCCCCTTCTTCACATTCCAAAGCAATCTTCCTGCTCACATGTACCATGATGGTCCCCTTATGACCGGGCATCTTAAGCTGTAGATAGACATAACACGGCCTTGCCATGAACTTAGCATAAGCTGGCCTTCCGAATAGGGCATGATATGGGCTCTTGATTTTCACCACTTCAAAAGTAAAGTTTCTGATCTTGAATCATGATCGTCTCCAAAAGCCACCTCTAGGGCTATCTTGCCAACTGGGTACGCCGATTTACCAGGCACCACTCCATGAAAGACGGTGTTCGACGGTTTAAGACTCTTGTCTGTCAGCCCCATGTGACGGAAGGTATCATAGTAAAGGATATTGATACTGCTCCCTCCATCCATAAGCACTTTGGTGAACTTGTAGCCCCCGACTTGAGGAGCCACCACTAAGGCTAGATGACCCAGATTATCAACCCGGGGTGGATGATCCTCCCGACTCCATGAAATGGGTTGTTCAGACCAGCGCAAATAATGAGGCACCACCGGTTCAATGGAGTTCACGGCCCTCTTGTGAAGCTTCTGATCGCGCTTACACAAGCAAGTGGTAAAGACATGATACTTCCCACTATTCAACTGCTGCTGCTACTGATTCCCTGATTGTTATAACCTCCCTGATTTCCCTTATTACCTTGATTACCATGTACGGTCTGATTGCCTTGGAATCCTGAACCAGAGCTGCCGCCTCCATAACCCGGCCCATGAAAACTGCCTCCTGAACCGCCGGGTGGGCCATTGTCGTATTGGAACATATTGGAATTCTTGAACTCTCGCATGATGAAACAATCCTTCCAAAGATGCGAAGCTGGCTTCTCCTTTGATCCGTGCTTTGGACAAGGTTGATTTAGTAGGCGCTCCAGATTGGGGCCTGACCCTCCACCCCTCTAGGGCGGTTTACCCTTACGACGTTGACCGTTATCCTGAGCGTTGGTGTTAGCCACAAAGTCCAGGCTATTGTCCGCTTTGCGCTTACCATTGTTCCCATGACCTGCCGAGTTATGCTACTGCCCCTTGGCACTGCCGTTCTTTTTCCCTTTCCCTGGTTTGTCCTCTTTAGAATAAGGGTCCTTGGTACTATCTGAATCGGCATACTTAACCAAAGTGGCCATAAGCGTTAACATGTCATTACAGTGACGTTTGAGCCATCCCAACTTTAGTTTTAATGGCATGAACCGGAAGTTGCCCTCCAACGTCAAAACTATTGTATCTACATTAATGCGGTCTGATGAATGCAAAATAGCTGAGACTCGCTTCACCCAGTGGGTCATAGACTCCCCATCCTCTTGAACACAAGCGGCTAGGTCCACAATTGACATGGGCTGCTTGCATGTATCCTTGAAATTCTGGATAAACCGACTCTTTAACTTGGCCCATGATGCAATGGAGTTAGCTGGTAGACTTTTTAACCAAGTACGAGTTGTTCCTTCCAACATCATGGTGAAATACTTAGCACATACCACTTCATCCACATCTAGCATCTCCATCGCCATCTCATAACTCTCAACCCATGACTCAGGGGGCAAATCGGCAGTGTAATTGGGCACCTTACGAGGGCCGTTAATATCCTTGGGCAGTTGCATATTACGCAAGGTTGGGGTGAGGCACGGTACCCCCAAAGAACTGAAGACCACACCTGGTTTCACTGAGGTGGTCGGACGAACCAGAGTATGCTGACGAGTTGCGTGCTGAGCTGCTAACTCGGCCTCTCGACGTGCTCGGCCATGATCCACCACATCTTGTGCATTAGCACCACCACCCGCCGAGTTACAGTGCCGCGCACTGCTTTACATAGCCGGTTCATCAATATGCCTGTTGTAACTCTGGCTTGGACGGGGTGTGGAATGAATCCTCTCACGACTATGCGAATAAGCCTGCTGCTGGGTTAAAGCTCTTTGGAGGAGTTCCCTAGCTCGTCGTGTCTCAACCACCACCAGTGACTCGCCTTTGATCGGGAGAGCTGCCAATCGTGAAGCGGCGGCCACAATGTCATCCAGCGGGTTGGAGTAATGCCCCAGAGGCGTCGGAACGCGCTGTGACACAATGTTGTTCTGATGAGGCGGGTCCATCATGCGCGGCTGAACCGGCGCTCCTGTTACCGGTGCCTCAGTCCGGTTTACCACTGGCTGGTTACAGGTTCCTGCTCCTGGCGTGTTGAAGAGATTTCTTGGCTCATAACCCGGCGGGAGGTGCGACCGGTATCTCCTCCTCATGACATCATCCGAGGCACTCTGATCCAGCCTAAGCCAGTAGGCCCGGGCTTCTAACTCGGCCCGTTCTGCAGCCATCCTGGCGTTCTCTGCTGCCAGGTCCGCTTTAGCCTGAGTTATCTGATCCTTCACCTTTGTAATCTCCACGTTGTGCTGATCCCGGTTTGCCGCGTCCACCTCCGCTGCCAGTAACGTTGCTTAAGTGTCGAACAGATCGGACAAAACCTGAGCCGGAGGCGGATGTAGAGCCCCCTGCTCCCGCTGGCGTTGCTGTTGCTGAACCGAAGATTATTGCCGCGGTGGTAGAAGAGTGTTGCTCTGGTTGTGTACCGTCCATGAAGACCGCGACCCGGCTTGGCAGGTCGAGGGGGTCCGGAATACTGTTGCCATCGGAACCTCCACTAATCCGGCCATCCTGCAGCTGATAAAGTGACTCAGTCTCTCCGTTTGAAGACTCATCATCAGAACAGACAACGGTTTCTCCAACACATGTCAGTCCATCCTCATATTCCGTTCCATGGATGACACCTACGAAAACATGCCTTGCTGCGGGCTGAACTTGGGCGGGGCTTGCACGCTGAGCCGTCTCAATGATGTCGGTACAGGTGTCCGGCTCAGGGCCCGGTTCTTCGATCTTGCCGACGAAGACGTGAATCCCACCAAAGGGGACCCGGTACCCGTATTCAATTGAACCGGCCTCGGGACCCCATCCTGCGTCGTCGATGTAGAGCTTGCCGCGACGACTTTTAGTCATCTGACCCACCGCGTATCCCTTGAGCCCTTCGAAGCTGCCCTTCAAGAACTCGAAACCATCATGTGATAGCCCCACGGTGGGTGCCAACTGTCGTGGTTTTGTCACAGCAGATTTCCTCGTGAAAGGACTTAGTCGTGGAGCCATCGCTATGGGTTAGCTTAAAGGGGTTAAACCAGACAAGGGACATGAGAGTTTTATACTAGTTCGGCCCCTTACGATGAAGGTAAAAGCTTACGTCTAGTTGTGATGGAATTGCTGGGGTTTCGATGACCAGGGAGCGAATTCGCTTTGTCTGGCTCTCGAGTTGTTGTTGTGTGTTGTCCCTAAACCGCCGCCGGGTCGCCCCTTTATATACATAGGTAGACGCCCGTCGGTTTACAGAGTCCCGAGGCCGGATCGTTAACGTGTCCAACTCGGTCTCTATCCTTCCTATCTTACAATGCAAGTTACATGAGAAAGTCGGTTTACATCTATAGGCCTCAACCCGCCTTTGGGCCTTGGGCCTTCGTAAAGCGCCACCATCCTCACGTCTTCATGGGCTTCTAATCTTCATAGAGTTAACTCGGCTACTTCTGGCCACTTTACATCCAGTAGTAATATCCCCAACACTCCTCATCGCAAACAGTTAATTAAACTGAACTGTATGCCCTTCATCGCACATGCAACTAAAACCTGAACCGTGTTTGATGCATCCTTCATCGCAAATGTTTTATACATTTCTGACGGTTTTCATACAGCACCATTTGCTATTATGGCATTACACATAGTTTCTCGAAGGGTCTCTGATTGTGGTGTCGCGTTAGCAGCATCCTGCAGTAGTGAGTTTGCACATTTTGTTAGCATGTTTAGGATCGACAAAACCTTTTGGTTTTATCATATACAACTCTTCTTTAAGAAATGCAGTAAGGAATGCAGTTTTGACATCCATTTGCCAGATTTCATACAATGTGGCAATTGATAACATGATTCGGACAGACTTAAGCATCACTACAAGTGAGAAAATCTCATCATAGTCAACGCCTTGAACTTGTCGAAAACCTTTTGCGACAAGTCAATCTTTGTAGATAGTAACACTACCATCAGCGTCCGTCTTCCTCTTGAAGATCCATTTATTCTTAATGGCTTGCTGATCATCGGGAAAGTCCACCAATGTCCACACTTTGTTCTCATACATGGATCCTATCTCAGATTTCATGGCCTCAAGCCATTTATCGGATCTAGGCTCATCATAGCTTCTTCATAGTTTGTAGGTTCGCCATGGTCTAATAACATGACTTCCAGGACAGGATTATCGTACCACTCTAGTGCGGAACGTGCTCTGTTCGACCTACGAGGTTCAGTAGTAACTTGATCTAAAGTTTCATGATCATCATCATTAGCTTCCTCTCTAGTTGGTGTAGGCATCACTTGAACAGATTTCTCTGATGAGCTACTTTCCAAATTGAGAGAAGGTACAATTACCTCAATAAGTTCTACTTTCCTCCCACTCACTTCTTTGGAGAGAAAATCCTTCTCTAGAAAGGATCCATTCTTAGGATCTGTGGTAGAAGGTGTACCCAACAGTTTCTTTTGGGTATCCTATGAAGACGCACTTCTCTGATTTGGGTTCGAGTTTATCAGGCTGAAGCTTTTTCACACAAGCATTCAACCCCAAACTTTAAGAAACGACAGCTTAGGTTTCTTGCCAAACCACAGTTCATATGGTGTCATCTCAACAGATTTAGACGGTGCCCTATTTAACGTGAATGCAGCTGTTGCATAACCCCAAAATGATAGTGGTAAATATGTAAGAGGCATCATAGATTGCACCATATCTAATAAATTACGGTTATGACATTCGGACACACCATTGCGCTGTGGTGTTCCAGGTGGCATGAGTTGTGAAACTATTCCACATTGTTTAAAATGAAGGCTAAGCTTGTAACTTAAACATTTGCCTCCATGATCAGATCGTAGAAACTTTATTTTGTTGTTATGATGATTCTCCACTTCACTCTGAAATTCTTTGAACTTTTCAAATGCTTCATACTTATGTTTCATTAAGTAGATATACCCATATCTGCTCAAATCATCTATGAAGGTCATAAAATAACGATACCCGTCGCGAGCCTCAACACTCATCGGACTGCATACATTGGTATGTATTATTTCCAATAAGTCATTGGCTCGCTCCATTGTTCCGGAGAATGGAGTTTTAGTCATCTTGCCCATGAGTCATGGTTCGCAAGTATCAAATGATTCATAATCAAGTGATTCCAAAAGCCCATCTGCATGGAGTTTCTTCATGCGCTTTACACCAATATGACCTAAACGGCAGTGCTACAAATATGTTGCACTATCATAATCAACTTTGCATCTTTTGGCGTCAATATTATGAATATGTGTGTTACTATGATTGAGATTCAATAAACCATTGTCATTGGGTGTATAACCATAGAAGGTTTTATTGATGTAAAAAGAACAACAATTATTCTCTGACTTAAATGAATCACTATATTGCAATAAACATGATCTAATCATATACATGCTCAACCCAAAAACCAAATAACATTTATTTAGGTTCAATACTAATCCCGAATGAAGAGTGAGTGTGCGATGTTGATCATATCAACCTTGGAATAATTCCAACATTCATCGTCACCTCTCGCTTAACTAGTCTTTGTTTTCTCTGCAACTCCTGTTTGGAGTTAGTAATCTTAGAAACTAAACCGGTATCAAATACCCATGGGTTACTACGAACACTAGTAAAGTACACATCAATAACATGTATATCAAATATACTTTTGTTCACTTTGCCATCCTTCTTATCCGCCAAATTTTCCGGGCAGTTCCGCTTCCAGTAACCATTTCCTTTGAAGTAGAAGCACTCAGTTTCAGGATTAGGTCCAGCTTTGGGGTTCTTCCCGGGAGTGGAAACTTTCTTGCCATTCTTCTTGAAGTTCCCTTTCCTTCCTTTTTCCTCGTTATTGAAACTAGTGGTCTTGTTAACCATCAACACTTGATGCTTTTTCTTGATTTCTACCTTCATCGGTTCAGCATCATGAAGAGCTCGGGAATCGTTTTTGTGATCCCTTGCATATTATGGTACATCACCACTGGTGCGCGTCGGTCCTAAACAAATGGTTTGTAACCCCTTTCCGCAACGACATTTGGAACCATCATGAAGTGAGTGTGGGCGATAGGGGGTCCTTCCCACACGACCCAGAAACCGTCGGGGATAGGGCCCCTGCAGTACTCTGATGACCCACAAGTATAGGGGATCTATCGTAGTCCTTTCGATAAGTAAGAGTGTCGAAACCAACGAGGAGTAGAAGGAAATGATAAGCAGTTTTCAGCAAGGTATTCTCTGCAAGCACTGAAATTATAGGTGACAGATAGTTTTGTGATAAGATAATTTGTAACGAGCAACAAGTAACCAAAGTAAATAAAGTGCAGCAATGTGGCCCAATCCATTTTGAAGCAAAGGACAAGCCTGGACAAATTCTTATATAGAGAAAAGCGCTCCCGAGGACACATGGGAATTATCGTCAAGCTAGTTTTCATCATGTTCATATGATTCGCGTTCGGTACTTTGATAATCTGATATGTGGGTGGACCGGTGCTTGGGTGTTGTCCTTACTTGGACAAGCATCCCACTTATGATTAACCCCTATTGCAAGCATCCGCAACTACAACAAAAGTATTAAGGTAAACCTAACCATAGCATGAAACATATGGATCCAAATCAGCCCCTTACGAAGCAACGCATAAACTAGGGTTTAAGCTTCTGTCACTCTAGCAACCCGTCATCTACATATTACTTCCCAATGCCTTCCTCTAGGCCCAAATAATGGTGAAGTGTCATGTAGTCGACGTTCACATAACACCACTAGAGTAGAGACAACATACATCTCATCAAAATATCGAACGAATACCAAATTCACATGACTACTAATAGCAAGACTTCTCCCATGTCCTCAGGAACAAACGTAACTACTCACAAAGAATATTCATGTTCATAATCAGCGGGGTATTAATATGCATATAGGATCTGAACATATGATCTTCCACCGAATAAACCAACTAGCATCAACTACAAGGATTAATTAACACTACTAGCAACCCACAGGTACCAATCCCGGACTTAGAGACAAGAATTGGATACAAGAGATGAACTAGGGTTTCAGAGGAGATGGTGCTGGTGAAGATGTTGATGGAGATTGACACCCTCCCGATGAGAGGATCGTTGGAGATGACGATGGCGATGATTTCCCCCTCCTGGAGGGAAGTTTCCCCGGCAGGACAGCTCCGCCGGAGCCCTAGATTGATTCTGCCAAGGTTCCGCCTCGTGGCGGCGGAGTCTCGTCCCGAAAGCTGGCTTATGATTTTTTCCTCATCGAAAGACTCCATATAGCAGAAGATGGGCATCGGAGGGCCACCAGGGGGCCCACGAGGCAGGGGGCATGCCCAAGGGGGTAGGGCGCGCCCCCACCCTTGTGGGCAGGGTGTGCCCCCCTCCGGAACTTCTGGCGCTCAGTATTTTTTATATATTCTGAAAATGACTTCCGTGAAGTTTCTGGACTTTTGGAGCTGTGCAGAATAGTCTCTAATATTTTCTCCTTTTCCAGTCCAGAATCCCAGTTATCGGCATTCTCCCTCTTTATGTAAACCTTGTAAAATAAGAGAGAATAGGCATAAGTATTGTGACATAATGTGTAATAACAGCCCATAATGCAATAAATATCAATATGAAAGCATGATACAAAATGGACGTATCAACTCCCCCAAGCTTAGACCTCGCTTGTCCTCAAGCGAAAGGCGAAATCGAAAAATATGTCCACATGTTTAAAGATAGAGGTGTCGATAAAAATAAAATACGGACATGAGGGCATCATGATCATTCTTAGAATAGCAACTTATATAATTCTTGTCAACCACAATTTCAAGTATGAATCATAAACTTCATTGAAAACTAACAAACTACTCAGTCATTGGAGCAATTGCAATTTATCATAACATAGGAAAGCTTCAATATAAGAGCTTTTCAGCAAGTCCACATACTCAAATATCATATAGTCTTTAACAATTGCTAACACTCACGCAATACTTATGGGTATGGAGTTTTAATCGGACACAGCGAAAGATAGGGGCTTATAGTTTTGCCTCCAAACGTTTTACCTCAAGGGTAATGTCAACAATAATAGTTCATGAAAACTCACATCCACTTAGCCATATATACCAGGATCTTTCCAACATGTTGTGCTTGCCAAAAGATAAAATGTAAAAAGGAAGGGTGAGGAACACCAAGACTCTTATGTAAGGTAGGAGATAAAAGTAAAAGATAGGCCCTTCGTAGAGGGAAGCAAAGGTTATCATGCGCTTTTATGGTTGGATGCACAAAATCTTAATGCGAAAGAATGTCACTTTATATTGCCACTTGTGATATGGACCTTTATTATGCAGTCCGTCGCTTTTATTGCTTCCATATCACACGATCGTATAAAGATTATTTTCTCCCACACTAATAAGTCATACATATTTAGAGAGCAATTTTTATTGGTTGCACCAATGACAACTTACTTGGAGGATCTTACGCAATCCATAGGTAGGTATGGTGGACTCTCATGGCAAAACTGGTTTAAGGGTGTTTGGAAGCACAAGTAGTATCTCTACTTGGTGCAAAGAATTTGGCTAGCATGAGGGGGAAAGACAAGCTCAATCATGTTGGATGATCCATGACAATATAATTTATCTCAGATGTAAGAAAACATAACCCATTATGTTGTCTTCCTTGTCCAACATCAACTCTTTAACATGTCATATTTTAATGAGTGCTCACAATCATAAAAGATGTCCAAGATAGTATATTTATATGTGAAGACCTCTCTTTCTTTATTACTTCCTATTAATTGCAACGATGACCAAAACTATGTTTGTCAACTCTCAAGAACTTTTATTAATCATACTTTGTATATGTGAGCTCATTACTCTCCATAAGATATATGTGATCTCTTTTATTTCCTTTTTATTCTTTCTCTTTTCTTTTATTCACTCAAGATCATGGAAAAATAATCAAGCCCTTGACTCAACACTAATCTTTATTATATACATCTCACGGACTCGATTACATAGAAGGATCATAAAGCAAAACTCACAACTAGATCATACTAAGAACTTTATGCTACTAGATCAAAATATTACCAAAAGGATCGAACTTAGAAAAACGGTAAAGATAGAAGTGATGGTGATACGATACCGGGGCACTCCCCCAAGCTTGGCAGTTGCCAAGGGGAGTGCCCATACCCATGTGATTATATCTCCCTTTTCGGGGATGGTGATGTGATATTCTTGGCGATGATGCCCCTCAGGATACGATTCTCCTCCTCGAGCTTATTGACTTGCTACTTGAGGTCCATTATTTCCTTTCGAAGTTTTCCTGTAACAACCAAAGCTCCCTGCACCCAAGGGTGTTGCATAGCTGCGGGAGAACAAGTGACACTCTTTTTCATATTCTCATAAGAAAGAAATCTATCATTGGAACGGATAGCCGAGTTTGGGATAGCCGAGCTCTGCAGTTTCCCCATTGTGAATCCAGCTCAGAAGCGAGAAGTGACTTCTTGATCCTCCTCCATGGCATATATCCTCTCCAAATCAGCCTCCATCTCTTCCTCCGTTGCTATCCCAAAGTGGTCAACATTGTTGTTTGTCATTGATCTCGGTGCCGGATGAGATAGTCGGCTGTCCCCGACTGACTCTTGTGAAGACATCTTGCTCTAATCTGCAGCAGCAACAGCTTGAAACACAAACATAGGACAATTGCGTGATACGGGAGTCAAAACCTTCGGGGGATTATATAATGAATTTTTACCGACCAAAATATGTAACGTGCAAGAAAACAGAGTCTGGAGAGCACACGAGGTGCCCACGAGGTTGGGGGTGCGCCCAGAGAGGTAGGGCGCGCCCTCCACCCTCGTGGAGCCCTCGTGTCCTTCCCGGATTGCTTCTTATTTTTCTATTTTTCTGAATATTCCAAAACGGAAGAAAATTGCCATTAGAACTGTTTTGCAGTCGGTTTACTTACCGTACCACATACCTATTCCTTTTCGGAGTGTGAAACGTTTCGGAAAGTGTCTCTTATGTATTCCTCCGGGGTTACGGTTTCAATAACATTGGTTTCAACATTTATAGGATTACCTAAGATATAATGTTTAATTCTTTGACCGTTCACCACCTTCGGATTTGTGCCATCGAAGTTGTTGATTTTTATGGCACCGGAACGAGAGACCTCCTCGATAACGTAAGGACCTTCCCATTTAGAGAGAAGTTTTCCTGCAAAAAATCTTAAACAAGAGTTGTATAGCAATACATAATCACCTACATTAAACTCACGCTTTTGTATTCTTTTGTCATGCCATCTTTTAACTTTTTCTTTAAATAACTTGGCATTCTCATACGCTTGGGTTCTCCATTCATCAAGTGAGCTAATGTCAAATAACCTCTTCTCACCGGCAAGTTTGAAATCATAATTGAGCTCTTTAATAGCCCAATAAGCCTTATGTTCTAGTTCGAGAGGTAAGTGACATGCTTTTCCATAAACCATTTTATATGGAGACATACCCATAGGATTTTTATATGCAGTTCTATAGGCCCATAATGCATCATCAAGTTTCTTGGACCAATTCTTTATAGATCTATTAACAGTATTTTGCAAAATTAATTTGAGCTCTCTGTTACTCAATTCTACTTGACCACTAGACTGTGGGTGATAAGGAGATGCAATTCTATGATTAACATCATACTTAGCAAGCATTTTACGGAAAGCAGCATGAATAAAATGTGAACCACCATCAGTCATTAAATATCTAGGGACTCCAAACCTTGGAAAAATTACTTCTTTAAGCATCTTACTAGAGGTGTTATGATCAGCACTACTAGTTGGAATAGCTTCTACCCACTTAGTAACATAATAAACAGCAACTAAAATATGTGTGTATCCATTGGAGGCAGGAAAAGGTCCCATGTAATAAAAGCCCCAAACATCAAATGGTTCAATAAAAATTGAATAATTCATAGGCATTTCTTGACGTCTACTAATATTACCAATTATTTGACATTCATCACAAGATACAACAAACTTACGGGCATCCTTGAAGAGAGTAGGCCAATAAAAACTGGATTGCAATACCTTATGTGCAGTTCTATCTCCAGCGTGGTGTCCTCCATAAGCTTCGGAGTGACACTTGCGTAGGATCTATTCCTGTTCATGCTCAGGTACACAGCGTCTAATAACACCGTCTACTCCTTCTTTATAAAGATGTGGGTCATCCCAAAAGTAATGTCTCAAATCATAGAAGAACTTTTTCTTTTGCTGGTATGTAAAGCTAGGTGGTATAAATTTAGCAACATGTAATTAGCATAATCAGCATACCATCGAGCAGTGTGAGAAGCCTTTATTACATTTAATTGTTCATCAGGAAAGCTATCATCAATAGGTAGTGGGTCATCAAGAACATTTTACAACCTAGACAAGTTATCTGCTACGGGGTTCTCAGCTCCCTTTCTATCAATAATATGCAAATCAAATTCTTGTAGCAAGAGAATCCATCTAATAAGTCTAGGTTTAGCATCTTTCTTTTCCATAAGATATTTAATAGCAGCATGATCTATGTGAATAGTTACTTTAGAATCAACAATATAAGGTCTGAACTTATCACAAGCAAATACAACTGCTAAGAATTCTTTTTCAGTAGTCTCATAATTTCTCTGAGCATTGTCTAGAGTTTTACTAGCATATTGAATAACATTTAATTTCTTATCAACTCTTTGCCCTAGAATAGCACCTACAACATAATCACTAGCATCACACATAATTTCAAAAGGTAAATTCCAATCAGGTGGCTGAAGAATAGGTGCAGAGATTAATGCTTTCTTAAGTATTTCAAAGGCTTCTACACAATCATCATCAAAAACGAATGGTATATCTTTTTGTAATAAATTAGTGAGAGGCCGAGAAATTTTTGAGAAGTCCTTAATGAACCTCCTATAAAAATCGGTGTGACCAAGGAAACTTCTTATACCTTTGATGTCCTTGGGACATGGCATCTTTTCAATAGCATCAACCTTAGCTTTATCAACTTCAATACCTCTTTCAGAAACTTTATGCCCCAACACAATACCTTCATTAACCATAAAGTAGCACTTCTCCCAATTCAAGACAAGGTTAGTTTCTTCACATCTCTGCGAAACTCGATCAAGGTTGCTTAAGCAATCATCAAAAGAGGATCCATAGACGGAGAAATTGTCCATGAAAACCTCACATATCTTTTCACAAAAATCAGAAAATATAGCCATCATGCATCTTTGAAAGGTAGCAGGTGCATTACATAAACCAAAAGGCATATGTCTATAAGCAAAAGTACCGAACGGGCAAGTAAAAGTGGTCTTAGATTGATCATCAGCTGACACAGGTATTTGAGAGAAAACCAGAATAACCATCTAGAAAGCAAAAATGTGTATGTTTGGATAATATTTCTAGCATTTGATCAATAAAAGGTAAGGGATAATGATCTTTTTTAGTAGCCTTATTTAATTTGTGGAAATCAATTACCATCCTATAACCTATAATATTTTTTTGCGGAATCAATTCATCTTTATCATTAGGAACGACAGTAATACCTCCCTTTTTAGGGACACAATGGACAGGACTTACCCCCTGACTATCAGCAACGGGATAAAATATACCTGCCTCAAGGAGATTTAGTATTTCCTTTCTTACCACTTCTTTCATCTTAGGATTCAACCATCGTTGGTGATCACGAACTGGTTTGGCATCTTTCTCCAAATTTATTTTGTGTTGACATAGTGTGGGACTAATGCCTTTAAGATCATCGAGAGTATATCCAATAGCAGCACGGTGCTTCTTCAGAGTTTTCAATAATCTCTTTTCTTCATGATCTGAAAGTTTAGCACTAATAATAACAGGATATATATTTTTCTCATCAAGATAAGCATATTTAAGAGTATCAGGTAATGGTTTGAGTTCAAACACGGGATCACCCTTGGGTGGAGGAGGATCCCCTAGGATTTCGGCAAGCAAATTGTGTTTCAGGATGGGTTCCTGTTTAAACAATACTTCATCTATTTCCCTTCTTTCATTCATAAACATATCATTTTCATGGTCTAGCAAATATTGTTCTAAAGTATCACTAGGAGGCACGGCAATAGAAGCAACACCAATAATTTCATCTTTACTAGGCAATTCCTCTTCACAGTGTTGTCTATGGAATTTAGAGAAATTAAACTCATGAGACATATCACCTAAACCAATAGTAACAACATCCTTCTCGCAATCTATCCTAGCATTAACTGTGTTCAAGAAGGGTCTACCAAATATAATGGGACAAAAGCTATCTGGTGGGGAACCAAGGACAAGAAAATCAGCAGGATATTTAGTTTTCCCACACAAGACTTCAACATCTCTAACAATTCCAATTGGTGAAATAGTATCTCTATTGGCAAGTTTAATTGTGACATCAATATCTTCTATCGCAGCAGGTGCAATATCTTGCATAATTTCTTTGTATAAGTCATGAGGTATGGCACTAGCACTGGCACCCATATCACATAAGCCATGATAACAATGATCTCCTGTTTTAACAGAAATAACATGCATGCCTACCACGGGTCTATGTTTATCTTTAGCACAAGGTTTAGCAATTCTAGCAGTCTCATCACAGAAATGAATAATATGCCCATCAATATTACCAGACAAGAGATCTTTAACAATAGAAATATTAGGTTCAACTTTAATTTGCTCAGGAGGTTTATAGGTTCTAATATTGCTTTTACGAACCACAGATGAAGCTTTAGCATGATCTTTTATCCTAACAGGAAAAGGTGGTTTCTCAACATAAGCAGTAGGAATAATGGGATCATTATAAGTGACAGTCTTTTATTCAACTTTAATAGGTGCAACTACTTTTACTTCTATGGGAGGATGATATTTAAACCACTTCTCCCTAGGGAGATCAACATGAGTAGCAAAAGATTCACAGAAAGAAGCTACTATTTCAGAGTCAAGTCCATATTTAGTGCTAAATTTACGGAAAACTTCGGTATCCATAAAAGATTTAACACAATCAAACTTAGGTGTCATACCTGACTTCTTACCTTCGTCGAGGTCCCAATCTTCAGAGTTGCGTTTAATTCTTTCCAATAAATACCATTTGAATTTGAAAGTGCTAGTGATCGACTAGAGGGGGTGAATAGGTGATTTTTATGAAAGTCTTCAAAACATGAAAGTTTCGAAGACAGTCGATAGAAATGAACCTATTAACATGCAGTGGAAGGTAGACTACACTAGGCAAGCCATAGTCAAGTATTCAATGAAGTGAAAGTAAAAAGACGAATAGCCGCTAGGCAGTATAGATCAGGATGGAAGACAGTATGAAGCCAATCAGAACAAGCAGTCACATAGTGAAGACAAATAGATAATGCAAACAGGCAATGACTTCACAAGGACCAACTGTGAATAAAGAGATGGGAAGGATAGAACCAGTTGCTCGTTGAAGACAAGGATTTGTTGGACCAGTTCCAGTTGCTGTGACAACTGTACGTCTGGTTAGGGAGGCTGAGATTTAACTCAGAAGACCATGTCTTCACCTTATTCCCCTTGAGCTAAGGACACCCAGTCCTCGCCCAATCACTCTGGTAAGTCTTCAAGGGAGAATGCCAAACCTTCACAGACTTCGTTCACTGGCGATCCACAATGACTCTTGGATGCTCAGAACGCAACGCCTAACCGGCTGGAGGATTCACAGTCCTCAAGTGTAACAAGTCTTCAGATCACACAGACAGGAAGACTTCAGTGATGCCTAACACTCTTTAGCTCTGGGTGTTTAGGGCTTTGTCCTCGCAAGGATTTCTCTCTCAAAGGCTTCGAGGTGGGTTGCTCTAAAACGACAAAAGCTGTGCACTAACTCTGAGCAGCCAACCAATTTATGGTGTAGGGGGTGGGCTATTTATAGCCACTAGGCAACCCGACCTGATTTGTCCAAAATGACCCTGGGTCACTAAGGAACTGACACATGTTCGAACGGTCAGATTTCATACACACACAGCAACTTTACTTGGGCTACAAGTAAAGCTAACTCATCCAACTCGGGATAAGATTTGCTCTCATTGTCTTCACTCGAAGACATAGGATTTTGGTTAAGCATCACTTCAGTCACTCTGACTTTGTTCACTGGGACCCCACTTAACAGTACGGTGGTTCCTATGACTCAACAAAGAAGAAAAGGAAACGACGAAACAGCTAAGTCTTCGCGCTCCATAGTCTTCACTCAATGTCTTCTCTTGTCATAGTCTTTAATGTGAATATCTTCACATGCCACCTTTGTCTTCAATGTCTTCATACATTTTTAGGGGTCATCTCCGGTAGGAAAACCGAATCAATGAGGGACTACTACATGTGTTATCCTGCAATTCTCACAAACACATTAGTCCCTCAACCAGGTTTGTCATCAATACTCCAAAACCAACTAGGGGTGGCACTAGATGCACTTACAATCTCCCCCTTTTTGGTGATTGATGACAAACTGGTTGAAGTTTTCAACGGGGATAAAAGTATGTGAAATTGTAAAGGATTTAGGTATTGTCTTCGTAAGTAGCAGGAAGGCTCCCCCTGAAGATGTGCATATAAGTATTTTGCTTTTGAATGCAAATGCACATGGCAGGTTGTACTTGCAAAGCTCCTCTTCTACTTATGAAGACAATTCATCATGCATGTAAGGATATAACGAAGATAATGACATGCATAATGAAAAATGGACGTCTGCACAATGACTTCGTGCGGAATTTATCATCGCACATGCAGAATTTATCATCGCATCACATAGTGTTGAAAAAGGTAGCAGACGACCATCAAGTTTAAGTGTTACAACTCAAAACGAACCAAATGTTTCAAAAGCGAGAGCTGTAAGCACTTGGCAAATGTAGCAAAAGTATAACAACCACCCATATGGACCCGCTTGAAGACTATCAACTCATATGCTTCTCCCCCTTTTGTCAGTAATGACCAAAAAGGTTTGAAGACATAGAGCTTCTACTCGTTCCCATGAGGAGTAGGTGAAGCAGTAGGGTCGTCGTTGAGGTTCGGTGCTGCGGAAGAACTTGGTGCAGTGTCGACACGTGCTGAAGTTGGAGGAGGTGAGGTAGCGTCATCTTGATCATCTATGACTCTGGCATTCACCGTTGCAGCTGAGGAGGAATAGTCAGTGTCTTCAAGTGAGGGAGTCTGACGCAAGTGAGCATTCCTTGGAGGAGTTGAGTCAAACTTGAATCTTTCTGTGAAGCCATCGTCTTGCAGATCGGCTTCAGCACTGAGTAATATCAAGCTCTTCCAAGACCTCCGACAGGTTTCATGTGTAACAAAGGCATTCTTGGTGGCAAGATTGCGAATGCGATTGACGTCCACCAAGAGGCTTTGCTTCTAATGCTTGAGCTAGTCATGATGCTTATCCTGTTTATGATGTAGAGCGACGAGAAGCTCTCGGTCATTGAGAACACGAGATCGCTTCCGAGGCCTTTGGGCAATGGTTCTTGCAGTGGCTTCAGTTTGGGTGCGAGGGGCACGTGTGTTACCAGCCAAGGGATAAACACGAGAGATGGCCTGGACTCCTTCAATGGGCTGGGTGAAGCTTTGACGGTCAACATTGTGAAGATAAACTGGCTCCTTTGCAGGCTCTAGGTAAATAGCTTCAACATACAGATCAACCTGTAGCAAGAACACGAGATGATTGCGCCCAGACGACTGATAGTTGAAAGCAGAGTGAAGCTTGATAAGGCGCATTACCCATGGAGCATAGAACTTCAGATCAAAGATGTCGGAGCCAGATGCAGACAAGTGCCTGATGAAGAAGTCTTGAGCATTGAAGCTGATGCCATTGAAGATATAGAAAACCAAAGTCTTCATTGCTCCTTCAAGCTTCGCTGCAGATGAATGTCCTTTGACAGGCCATGGAGTTTTCCTGATGATATGGTAAATGGTGCGCGGTAGATACTCTAGGTCTTCGACAAAGAATTCCGTTGGGTATTCAGCATCGCGTGGCAGAGGCTTCATCATGCTCAGCATTTGGCTCATGTTAGGCTCTGGCTTCTAGAAAATGCTCTCCAAAGCATTCTGGTGTTGCTAACAACCTGGTTCATAATATTCGCCAGGAGTGGGTAGGGCTGTAAGCTCAATGATGTCTTGGGCTTTAGCTTCATGATGGACACCGCCCGTCATCCACTCAAGGATCCAAGTCTTCGGATCCCTATTGTATCCATGAATGTGGAGGGTAGCATAGAATTGAAGCAGAAGTTCTTCATTCCAGTGTTCCTTGGCAGTCACAAAGTTGAGCAAACCCGCATCACGGAAGCAGTCAAGAGCTTTTTCAAGGCAAGGCAATCCAGCAATGGCTTCGCAGTCTAGACGCATATGAGGGAAAATGTGCCCCTGATTGTATAAGATGCAAGAATAGTAGCTGCGCTGCTGATAACTCCAGAATCGATCCGAGGAGATTCTTGGCCTTGTGTAAGGGTTCTTGTCACTGTCAAAGAATGTGTTGTGTGCCTTGAATCCATTTAGATTGAATGATCCTGGTGACACTGCAGTACCTGGAAACCGTGGTAGCCTTGGCTTTGGCTTCTGGACCTGAGGCCTATGCTCCACATGATAGTCAAATTGAGGTCCGGGAGCAGGCGGAGGAACCAGAATTGGCCAGCGAACGGTAACAAGCTGACCATGATCATATGCTTGCTCGATGGTGTGTCACCTGGGTGGTGGTACAGGAGCAGAGGCATTGACTTCAAGCTGCAGATTTGCATCAGGTGCAGCATTAGCTTTAGGTGCAGTGTCATCTGGCACCACATTAACTTCAGGCGCCACATTAGCTTCAGCCATGACAACGTCATTGGCTTCAGTGTTGATGTTGGTGGCCGCCTCAGTATTGGTAACCTCCACTTCAGGAGCTGGAGGGTTAGACACGTTCTCCTCGAGAACAACTTCAGGAGTGGATGGGGGTGTAGCAATTCTTTCTTCATTTCTTGGTTCTTCTTCTTGGTCATCGGCTGATGCAGCCGGAATATTTTCAGCCATTTTGGCTTCAGATTCAGGGATGTTCGCAGTAGGAGAGGCTTCGGGAAAGACTTCGCATGAAACAGATTGGCGCTCTTCTCCTTCTAGAACACTTGACAATGTGACCTGTGGCCTTGGTCCTTTGCAAAGCCTGCGAAACGCTGGTGACGCCTGTGGAGATGGAGTTGGTTGGACCTCAAGATCTTCATTGTCAATCACTGGAGTGGTGACCTGGGTTGGGGGAGTAACTGGTGTTTCTTCATCACGAGGGGATTCTTGAGGGTGATCAGCCCATGAGTCATCCTGAGCAATTGGCGTCAATGGATGACCAATGCTGATGAGTTCATTGTTCGTGAGAACAGGCGATGATACCAAATTTTGCTCGATCTGAGGAAGGACTTCATCATCTTCAACATTGTCGTGATGACCAATGTCTTCAGTTGCGGTGGGGTCAGCACCTGGAATGTCTTCAAATTCAGGAGCCTCTAAGAAAGCAGGCTCATGAACTACCAAACGTCGTTCTTGGTGTGCAGAGGGAGGACGAGCAACAGAAATTGGTTCGACAACAAGGGGCTCTATGGAAGAAGCCCGGTCTCTCTTCTTTGTCTTTCTTTTCTTGGTTGGCGGAGCGTCGTCAGTGGTGTGCTTGGTCTTGTGCTTGCGAGCTTTGGCAGCTGCCCTGGTTTTCTTGAGTTCCGAAGCCACTGTTGGGACCTTAGGCTTCGAGCTTGTCATACTGGCTGGGAAGATAATGCGAGGTTCTTCCTACCTTGAAGCTTCTAGTTGGGCCACAGCTTACTTCTTCTTCTTGGCATCCATTCTAGGGTCGATGCCTGGTCTCCCCAAAGCCTTGCGCTTTTTGGCTTCATTGTAGCCTTGAACACATTTGGCAGCAAGATTCTTCATGCGCTCACGAGAACCTTTTGCTTCTTCGCGTTTCTTGTGGAACGCCTCCTTGAGCTCATGCATCATGACCTTGAAGTTTTGAATGTCTTCAACATTAAGCTTGCTCATGTGCTTCTTGAACTGAGCCTTTTCATAATCAATCATGTGCTTTAGCTCAACAATCTTCTGTGCAAGAGCCAGCTCAGGAGCAATGGCTCTGTGGAAGGAGACGCTGAGGCCAATTGGGATCTGAAGATCATCAAAACTAAGATCTGGGCTGTCAAACCACTCATCAATAAACTTGTACAGAATCTCCACATCAAAGAGGAGAAGATCATTGAAGATTTCCGCCTCTTGTTTGCTCTTTATCAATTGCTCAAGAGCATCATCACCAACATCGTCGTCGCTAGACAGATCAATGGTGTCATTCTCGTTTCTCAAAACAACAGCAGGGGTCAATGCTTGACCATTTGGTTGCATGGGCTTTTTCAACTTGTCAGACTTGGAGATCCGAGAGAGATCTTCAGACTGCACACTGGCTTCAGGAGGTGCAGTGGCTAGAGGCTTCTCCCGTGAGACCTTTGGTGCAGAGGAGGGCTTTGAAGCCTTTGGTTTCTTTTGCTTCACAGGCTTCGGTGGTGCAGGCGCTTCGTCAGAATCAGCGACATCTGCAGAGTGATCCACGGCTGCCCCTTGAACCTGAATGTGTGTGATGAGACCTTCTAAGTTGTCGAAGGGCCCAACAAGATTAGGTTCAGCATCGTGTGTGCCGTCGACACGAGGAGCAGAGGGACCGGGGTTGAAGTCCAACCCTAGTGACTTCTTGTTCTCTTTGGCAGAAGTTTTGGCAAACTGAAACTTGCGCTTAAAGAGATTATCTCCACGACACCATAACAAAGAGGATGGGTCGGCATTAGCAGGCTGAGGTCCACGAATCATGCAGGGTTAGAAGCCTTGGGCTGAAGACCTTTGTATATAATATCTTCCCAGGGGCCCTTGATGGCATTCTTTTCAGCATATTCGTCGGTGACAAATCTGTACTTGAACCATTCCTCTACCCAATGTCTTCGAATCCATTGGATTCGGTTCTTGCGTTCTCCATAGGTCTCTTCTGGATCTGACTTGTATAACTCATAGAGACCCGGCGGCAGGTCACTAGCAGTGTTTTCATGGCGCTGTCTTCCGCCCTTCCTGACTGATTTTTCGGTTGCCATGAAGTTTAGACTGAAAGGCTTCAACACTGTCAAAGTCTTCCATCTACTGTTCAGACATGAACTGGCTTCAGGAGAATTTATGTGATGTTGTAAGAACTCTGCAAATGAATGCAGACTATGAGAACCAAGGGATTCTCCCACAGACATGTACCTGTGACAGCATTAGAGATGCGAGGGAAGGGGAAGAGGTCATATGCATTCTTAGAGGATTTTGAAGATAAATCAGTTTGGAAGACATTGACCTCATAGTGCGAAGACATTCACTCATATGTAGAGAGTTGATCCCAGATTTGTACGAATCCACGAATAAGTACAAGTGAGGAATCGAACTACTTTTTGGAGCATAAGTGAACATACTAGGCATGCTATGAGATGCAGAACAGGATAGATCCAACTTTGTAGCAACAAAAACCACTTGTGGTTGGAAAGGATGAATCTATTGGATCAAACAAACTGTAAAAAGAGTTTTTATTTACCACTCGAGGAACTGCTAGACAGAGTAGGAGATGAGGCCGAGCAGTTCAATTTTCCGTGCCCTAACTTGGTGACGGAGGACACCTAGGGCGACGGCAGAGAAGACGATGTCCTCGGCCGGCGTGATGATGGCGGCGGTGAGGTCGCGGCAGCTAAGCGCTTCGTCGCCGGCGTCGTCGAGGGCTAGCGGTGGTGCTAGGGTTTGTGCGAGGAAGAGAAGTGGAAGAAGAGATAATGACTGGGGTGTGGTGAGTATTTATAAGGACAGGGACAGCGCAGCGTTATTACGCAGGTGCCCTAGCAGTTTGCATCTGAAAGACACATGGCGATCATGCAACACATTGGAGGTTGTTTCACGTTCCCATGTACGCCTGGATTGTCGGGTGGTCATTCCCGCTTCTCCGGGTTTCAGGCAAAAAGGATTGAGCATTTAAAACAGATTTAATGATTGTCTCTGTATCTTCTGCTGACAAGGACGCAGCGAAGACATTCAACAGTTTCAATAGAATGCATATGATTTGGATAGATAGATTTGAGACGGGATCATAGAAAGGCTAGGGTCCGATCACATTCACTTAGTTCAAAATATTCAACGAGAAGACATAGCTATAAGTGAATGATGTAGAGGATAGAACGCAATCATATGAATATATCCGAATAGGACCAAATCAATATAGTGAAGATAAACATGAAACTGTGTTAATATTGACGACAAACCAAATGCGAAGACTTTGCAAATGTAACGCCAACAGAAAATGCTCCAAACAAAAGTTTGGTGGTGGCGTTACCCACCGTATAGGAAGTATTAGACCCAGACACGGCGCACAATTATCATGGCGCTCCGAATTCAAATTCCGCGCTAATGTATTCACACTTAGAGTGTAAGTCTTCATTAGTTGAAGATATACGTTACTTCGTGTGTTGCACATCTAAGACATCAACATGCATGTGTTAGGATGTGTGCATTATCACAGGACATTTTAGGATTCCAAGATATTTAGCTCACACCACAACTTGCAAAACCTTTTTCTCATCAAAGGGCTTTGTGAACATATCTGCTAGTTGCTCTTTAGGGTTGACGTGAATGATATCAATGTCTTCCTTCAAGACATGATCTCTAAGAAAGTGATGACGGATCTGAATGTGCTTTGTCTTCGGGTGATGAACTGGGTTGTTGGCGATCTTGATGGCGCTTTCATTGTCGCAGTAGAGTGGCACTTGCTTCAGATGAATGCCATAGTCTTTGAGTGTTTTCTTCATCCATAGAAGCTGAGTGCAGCAAGATCCAGCAGCAATGTATTCAGATTCAGAAGTGGAGAGAGATACACAGTTCTGCTTGTTTGAAGACCAACACACAAGTGATCGTCCCAGAAAGTGAGATGTGCCTGATCTAGACTTGCGATCCACCTTGTCACCAACATAATCAACATCCGACAATCCAACTAGATCAAACTCTGAGCCCTTTGGATACCATAATCCTAGTGTTGGGGTGTAAGCCAAATATCGAAGAATTCACTTCACATCTAACTGATGCGATTCCTTTGGTGCCGCTTGGAATCTTGCACACATGCAAACACTAATCATGATCTCTGGCCTAGATGCACATAAATAAAGCAAAGAACCAATCATGGAGCGGTATACCTTTTGATCGAACTTTTTACCATTGGCGTCAGAATCCAGATGACTCTTGGTAGGCATTGGTCGTATAACCCTTGCAGTCTTGCATTCCAAACTTCTTCAGGCAATCTTTGAGGTATTTCTCTTGAGATATGAAGATGCCATTGTGTTGCTGCCATATTTGAAGACCAAGGAAGAACTTCAACTCACCCATCATGGATATCTGATATTACTCTTGCATCAGGTATCCAAACTCATCACTGTATTTCTGATTAGTGCAGCCGAAGATAATGTCATCCACATATATTTGGCACACAAACAGTTCACCATCATATGTCTTCGTGTAGAGTGTGGGATCAAGGGAACCAGGTTTGAAGCCTTTGCTCTTCAGGAAGTCTTTGAGTGTGTCATACCAAGCACGAGGGGCTTGTTTGAGGCCATACAGTGCCTTGTTGAGCTTGTAAACCATGTCGGGATGTTTTGGATCTTCAAAACCAGACGGTTGTGCAACATACACTTCTTCTGCAATCTTGCCATTGAGAAAGGCACTCTTCACATCCATTTGATACAGAAGGATGTTATGATGATTTGCATAGGCTAGCAGTATGCGTATAGCTTCAAGCCTAGCCACAGGAGCAAATGTTTCATCAAAGTCAATTCCTTCAACTTGAGTGTATCCTTGAGCAACGAGACGAGCCTTGTTTCTGACAACTTGACGATGCTCATCTTGCTTGTTGCGATATATCCATTTAGTGCCTATGATATTGTGTTTACAAGGATCAGGATGCTTAACCAGTTCCCACACATAATTCAGCACGAACTGTTGAAGCTCTTCTTGCATAGCTTGAATCCATTCAGGTTACATGAAGGCTTCATCAACTTTCTTGGGTTCAGATATTGAGACGAATGAAAAGTGCCCACAGAAATTTGCTACTTGTGTTGCCCTTGAACGAGTGAGTGGACCAGGTGCATTGATGCTATCAATTATCTTCTCAATCTGTACTTCATTTGCAACACGAGGATGAATTGGACAAAGATTTTGCTCTTGCTGATCATTTTCATTGTTTAAAGGCTTGTCTTCAGGATGAGCATTGTCTTCAGGTTGATTGGGTGCAGAGATGATAAGTTCCTCTTCAGGCTGTACTTCAGACGGTATGATTTCTCCAGTTCCCATAAGCTTGATCGATTCACTTGGTGGAATTTCATCTAGCACATTTGGCAGGTGCTCTCTTTGCGAGTCGTTAGTCTCATCGAACCACACATCCATAGTTTCAACCACTTTATAGTGAAAGAGGTTGAAGACTCTGTAGGAGTGCGAATCCTTTCCATAACCAAGCATAAAACCTTCATGTGCTTTTGGTGCAAATTTTGAAGTGTGATGTGGATCCTTGATCCAGCACCTAGCACCAAATACTCTGAAGTAACTGACATTTGGCTTCTTACCAGTGAGGAGTTCATAGGATGTTTTCTTCAGAAGCTTGTGAAGATAAACACGGTTGATGACATGGCATGCAGTATCAATAGCTTCAGGCCAGAACTTTCTTGGTGTCTTGTATTCATCGAGCATCGTCCGAGCCATCTCAATGAGTGTTCTGTTCTTGCGTTCCATGATGCCATTCTGCTGCGGCGTGTATGGAGCTGAGAACTCATGAGTGATGCCCAATGTATTGAGATAAGTGTCGAGGCCGGTGTTCTTGAATTCAGTGCCATTGTCGCTTCTGATTTGCTTGATCTTGACGCCATAGTTGTTCATGGCTCAACTTGCGAAGCTTCTGAAGACATCCTGCACTTCAGTCTTGTAGAGGATTATATGCACCCATGTATATCTTGAATAATCATCAACAATGACGAAGCCATAGAGACAAGCTGCAGTAGTAAGAGTAGAGTAGTGAGTAGAGCCGAAGAGGTCCATGTGTAGCTGTTCAAAGGGTTGAGTCGTTGTCATGATTGTCTTTGAGGGATGCTTGGCCCTTGTCATCTTTCCAGCTTCGCAGGCACCGCATAAGTGATCCTTCTTGAACTTGACACCCTCGATGCCTGTGACGTGCTTCTTCTTTGCAAGAGTATGCAGGTTCCTCATGCCAGCATGCCCTAACCTCCGATGGCAGAGCCAGCATTCTGAAGCTTTTGCAAGAAGACATACGGAAAGCTGTGGTCCTGTTGATAAATCTACCATGTACAAATCATCTTTCCGATAACCTTCAAAGACTAGAGACTTGTCAGATTCCATTAGAACAAGGCAACGACATTTTCCAGATATCACAATCATGTTCAAATCGCAAAGCATTGAGACAGACATTAAGTTGAAAGCAAGGGATTCAACAAGCATCACTTTATCCATGTGCTGATCCTTTGAGATTGCAACTCTACCTAGACCCAATACCTTGCTTTTACTAGTATCAGCAAATGTGATGTGACTTTTGTCAGATGGACGTAAGGTTGAGTCCATGAGAAGACTTCATTCGCCAGTCATGTGATTAGTGCATCCACTATCAATAATCCATTCTGAAGCAGCTGGTGTCATACCCTACAGTGCAGTTAGGGGGATAGGCTTCACGAAGAGTGTTGTGAAGCATAAACATTTGACGAGCAAGTGGATTATGAAGGCTTATATCAGGTTAGGACTGATAGGATAAATACCAAGCGACTCGGGAACAAAATACATAATAAGACCATTTGGGCATTTGATCTTGCGCCCTACAAGATGTTTTAGGTCCCCGGCAATAGCTTCAGACGCATTTGATTTTCGGCAGGAGACCTTTCCCTGCAAAAGAGAGTTAAGCTTTCTTAGCCACCCACATCTTCAAGGGTGGCTTCGAAGCAATGAGTCTAAGTGCAGCATTTGAGAACTTTGGCTTTGGAGCCCTAGCAAATAGTCTTGCAGGTGGAGAATAGTACTCATAAGAATAAGCAGAGTTGTTCTGGGTCTTATGAACATGGCGGTTTGGTGAAACACGCTCATATTCATAGGCCTGAGTATGGTTTCCCTGCAAAACATTTGCGTTAGTGCGACTCAGGTGAGTCCTCTGTCTGTATGAAACCTTTGGACCATATGAAGCCCGTGGTCTGGGTTTTGTCTTCTTCCCTTGTGGTGTCATGACGACATTCACAGGAAGATTTTCCAGACACCTTTTCGGCACCCAGACTTTCTTCATAGGTGGCCCATTCGTGCAGTTAGTACCAATATACCTGGCAAACACTTCACCATTCTGATTCTTAAACAGTTTATAATTTGCATCAAAGGATTCATCAATGACAATAGGATTAGCACAAGTGAAGCCAGATAGGGTATATGGATCCACTGAAGGTCCCTTTGCAGCAACCCATGTGGTTTTGGGGTACTGCTCAGGATTCCAGTAAGAGCCATCAGCATTCATTTTCCTTTCGAACCCAACACCCTCTTTCCTAGGGTTTCGGTTCAGGATCCGCCTTTGAGGACATCACATAGTGTCTGATGCCCTTTGAGACTTTTGTACATCCCTGTTTCAAGCAATGTCTTCAACCAAGAATTTTCATCAGCAATAGCAGTAGCATCCTCAGCAGAGGGGTTAGTTACCATATCAACCGTTGAATATATTGCAACCGTAGCAGCAGTAGAACATCCAGCAACAGAAGTAGCGTTATCACGCTCAAGACATTTAAGACATGGTGGTTCAAATCCTTCCTGAGCGGGACTGATCTGTTCGGCGTGAAGTGACTCGTTTTCCATTTGAAAATCTTCATGAGCCGCTCTCAATTTCTCAAGTTCCTGCTTCCTTTGAAGATAATCGTAGGAAATCTTTTCATGAGTTGTTGAGAGCGTTTCATGACGACTTTCAAGTTCCTCATACTTAACATGAATATTTTTTATGTCTTCAATTAAGGACTGAGATCGAGTCATTTCAGCGTCCAACAGGTCATCACTTTTGTCTAACAGTTTTTTAATGTGTTCCATAGCTTTCTGTTGATCAGTTGCAATTTTAGCAAGTGTTTCGTAGTTGGGTTTGGAATTACAATCAGAGTCATCTTCACTGGATGTTTGATAGTGAGTATTGCGTGAATTTACCTTGGCACAACGTGCCATGAAGCAATTGGTGGGAGCGGAGTTGTCCTTGTCATTAGCATCGGCGTCGGTGACGAAGTCATTGTCTTTAGTGTTGAAGATGGACTTGGCAACGTAGGCTGTAGCCATACTTGCAACGCCAGAATTGGAGTCCTCCTCAGACTCCACCTCTGCCTCCTCAGAAGCAGACTCCTCCTCCGAATCCATTTCCTTGACAACAAACGTACGAGCCTTGCCAGATGAGCTCTTCTTGTGTGATGAAGACTTTGAGGAAGACTTGGAAGAGGACTTTGAGTATTTCTTCTTCTTCTTGTTGTCAGAATCATATTCCTTGCTCTTCTTGTTCTTGTTGTTCTCATTGTCCCACCGCAAACACTCTGAGATGTAGTGACCAGGTTTCTTGCACTTGTGGCATGTTCTCTTCTTGTAGTCATGAGAAGAAGCTTCATCATTCCTTGAGCTGGATCGTGAAGACTTTCTGAAGCCTTTCTTCTTGGTGAATTTTTGGAACTTCTTCACAAGCATAGCAAGCTCTCTTCCAATGTCTTCAGGATCATCAGAACTGCAGTCAGATTCTTCTTCAGATGAGGAAACAGCTTTTGCCTTCAAGGCACGAGTTCGGCCATAGCTGGGATCGTAGATATCTCTTTTCTCAGAAAGCTGAAACTCATGTGCGTTGAGCCTTTCAAGTATGTCAGACGGATCGAGTCTCTTGAAGTCAGGGCGTTCTTGAATCATCAGGGCTAGGGTGTCAAACGAGCTGTCAAGTGATCTCAGGAGTGTCTTGACGATTTCATGCTTGGTGATCTCAGTAGCGCCGAGAGCTTGGAGCTCATTTGTGATGCCAGTGAGGTGATCAAACATGAGCTGAACATTCTCATTGTCGTTTCTCTTGAAGCGGTTGAAGAGGTTGCGAAGGACGCTGATCCTTTGATCTCTCTGGGTTGAGACGCCTTCGTTGACCTTGGAGAGCCAGTCCCAGACAAGCTTAGATGTTTCCAGAGCACTCAGACGACCATACTGTCCTTTGGTCAGATGACCACAGATGATGTTCTTGGAAGTGGAGTCCAGTTGAACGAACTTCTTGACATCAGCAGCGGTGACACCTTCACCAGCCTTGGGGACACCATTCTTGATGACATACCAGAGGTTGACATCAATGTCTTCAAGATGCATGCGCATCTTATTCTTCCAGTAGGATTATTCAGTTCCATCGAAGACAGGGCACGCAGCAGAGACTTTGATTATCCCTGTAGTCGACATAGCTAAAACTCCAGGAGGTTAAACCGAATCACACAGAACAAGGGAGTACCTTGCTCTGATACCAATTGAAAGTGCTAGTGATCGACTAGAGGGGGGTGAATAGGCGATTTTTATGAAAGTCTTCAAAACATGAATGTTTCGAAGACAATCGATAGAAATGAACCTATTAACATGCAGCGGAAGGTAGACTACACTAGGCAAGCCATAGTCAAGTATTCAATGAAGTGAAAGTACAAAGACGAATAGCAGCTAGGCAGTATAGATCAGGATGGAAGATAGTATGATGCCAATCACACTACTAGGAAAAGGCCTACTAATGGCGCACCTAATTTGGCCATTAATGGCGCATTAGTGGTGCGCCATTAGTAGCACGCCATTAGTATATTTTACTAATGGCGCACCACTGGTGCGCCATTAGTATCTGGTATACTAATGGCGCACCTCAGATGCGCCATTAGTATATACAATAGTGCGCCATTAGTATGCCTCCCAGGGGGCCATGTATACCCAGGTGCTTTGGCATACTAATGGCGCACGGCAACAGGATGCGCCATTAGTAACTTCGGCATACTAATAGCGCACTGTTTAATGATGCGCCATTAGTATCCTTTGGCATACTAATGGCACACTATGATGTGATGCGCCATTAGTATGAATATTAGGTTTTTTTAATTTTTTAATTTTCTATTTTTTGCACAGGTTACAAAATGTATAATTGGACATAATATAGACAGCACACATCAACAACAGATTCATCGAATACAATAGAAGATTAGTCTCTGAATACAATTCATTATTTTAGTCTCCGAATACAATTCATCATATTAGTCTCCGAATTGAAAAGACCGAACAAAGATAGAACATTATATTACAAGTCTCGAGACCGCGAGTTTGTCTTCACATTACAAGTCGATATCGATCATCTAAACTACCATCACATAGAAGAGAGTTGCGGTCATCACGATGAGCATCATCACGATGAAACTCGTCTTCATCCGGTTCCTCCAACGCTCCCTCCCCTCTCCCGCTAGATAGCGGGCGTATCTAGATTCGGCCTCGGCCCTAGTGGCGTACCCTTTGTAACTGTTACCGCTGAATCGGTGAACCTGTCTCCGACACTCCTCCCAGTCGTCGTAGACTCCGGGAACCTTACCCTTGTACACGACATACCACGGCATCGCTATGCAGTAGCCAAACGAAACGTTAGTACCAATTCACATACAATACATAAGCAATATATAAGTATGCAACAGAACGATCGGAAGAGAAAAGCAAGACATTAATAGCATCGATTACATCTAAGTTGAACGACTCTCGAAACCAAAGAGACATACTACAAGTTCATTAAAGTTTAATTACAACATGAGCCAATCGATGTTTCAGAACTAGACACCGCATCACTGCTTTCCACTCGACTCAAGGGACTGGAGCGTGGATGAAGCCGCCGTCTATCGTGGGAGTCATGAAACAACGGGCGTTGTCAGCCTGCATTTGTAGGATTGTGTCGATGTAACTGTTGGACGGTTGATTTCTGAGGTAGAACTGCCCCGCGGTACGAAGGACATCTTGATGGATGATTTCCCCAAACTCCGACTGGATGCGAAAGAATTCTTGTCTGATGTCCGCGTCCTGGATTGCCGACATGCTCGCGGCCCAGTCTTTGAGTCTACTCGGTAGCAGAAGTTGATGACGGTCCCGTACGATCGCCCGCATGTGATGGATGGCGTAGTAGGCACCCTTCTGACCGCCAGGCTGCTGCTTGACGCAGCAGAACGTCGTATTGTGGGAGAACACGTGCTTGCCATACTTACGAATAGGCCTGGTGAAGGTGCCTCCAGATTTGACGTAGCCGGGGAGAACATCATCAGGAACCTTCTTAACATTTGTGTAGTCTACGTTCGACTGAAGGTCCGGGTCGAAATACGTGGCCATGGAATATTTGGGGCTTAGGAGGATGAGCGTGCAACGTGTGTCACTGCAGAAAACACGGAATGTTAAAAGAAAAACGATCGAAATCTAAGAATTCATATGTTACGGGGCGGTTGAGGGGAGGACTTACTCGGGAAAGTAAGGCATGAGGAAGTTATCCTTATCTTGGTTTGCCAGAATGACGCCTTCGAGGTAAGAACTCGCGACCTGCCGGTCCCCAGCGCTGCCCAAGATCTTGGCACGCATGTAGAAGGGGTCGAGTATCACGATGTCCGGAGTCTTGTTGCGAATGATCCGCATCTCCATACTCAGCAAAAGTAGCCGAACGAAGGTGTAGTGCAGCGGATGAAGGTTCAACATAGCGTGGATGTCATCAAACCACAGGACGATCGTACCCTCGATGGAGTTATCCACAAAGCCCTTGCCCTCTGGCACCTTGGCCGCGAAAACCGGGTATGCCACATCCTTCTCTCCGAGACGCCGCTTCTCCAAAGAAAGAACACTGTCATGCAGACTCCGCATAGCACCGGTTGCAGCATCGAGCATATTTCTCGGTAGCATCGGCCTACCCGCCACATGCGCCCTCCTCGAGATATCCTCAGGTGAAGGTGGCCCGTCCTGAGCACGGATCGTACTCGGTGCCGGCTGGCCCGCACCCTTGTTAGTCTTTCTTTTGCGTGCCTTCTTCTTCTCCTGTAATGGGACCGAGTTCTGCTCACAGACCGCCTTCTTGAGTGTGTTGGGGCTGATCATATTTCACACCTCGCCTATCTGAGGCTCGGTGAAGTCGGCAGCTGGAGGCGTCTCCTGAGAGCTGAATTGTAGACGACACCTGTTGCAACTTGGCTTCTCCGCGGTACCAGCTAGATTGCGCACGTCTTTTGTTGGGTTGGGTTGTTGAGAAGGAGGCCCCATGAAGTCGCCACCGTACCCATGATTGGCAAAGTACTGATCGACGTTGGCAAATGTATCGTCGTTCTAATCCTGTGCCATATGCATGTTTGGATCCAGTGGCATAGGGATGTCCGGCACCATTGCGGCGGTCTTGCCATGGGGCCGACTTGGCGCCGGCACGACTGGCGGTGTTGTCTTTGGGGTGGTGTCCCCCGCCCCCAAACGAATCTGGCTCTTCGGCCAAAGCAGGGGCCAGCTTAGGCAGGCACTGAGGGTCATCACATCATCATCGTCGGCCCCGACGGGTCGAATCGGAGGTAACAACTCGTCACAGCCTGGCAGCACCCGAACCAGTTGAACCCTAAACAAGTTGGGTGGCATCTGAGTACTGTGGAACAAGGGGTTGCCCGGTTGAACGATTTTGCCCTTGGCGACATCGACCAACTCGTTGTTCACGAAGTGCAGGAGAGTGCACGGAACGTCGGCGGCGCCCTGCGAAAACATGTAGGGCGTCAGGGATGCCCAGTCAAAGGCAAGGAGATGAAGTCCTCGGCCGAGAGAGGCTTAATTAGTTACCATGATGATGGCGTCGAGCTCGGCTAATGTCGAGGCACCGCCAACGGCGGGCGTGCAGTTGACGGAGGGGCCGCTTGCTGCAGAGGTGCCGGCCGATGTACACCCGGGTGCATTAAGCTCCCGTGCCGGCGTCGGAGACACCAATGCCTCCTCCGCCGGAGACACCAATGGCCCCGCCATCGCGTTCTGCGAGTTGCTGGCCTTGAAGCTAGGAATCGGGGGCGGCCCCAGTTGGCCGCCCGCAATCCATGCACTAATCCCCTGGATCAAGGTAGGCACAATGGCGGTGATCGTCGCTCCGAGTTGTTGTTGCACTTGCTCTTGCAAAATCTCCGGACTCCGCGCCACCTGTGCCCTGAGTTCTTGAACCTCGCGCGCCTGGCTTTCCGAGCTGGTCTTTTTCTCCTTTCGCCCACCAGTGTTATAGTATGACGACCATTTTGTCGACAAGCCTTTGCCGGCCACACGACCAGCTGACGTCGGCTTACTGAGCTTAACCTTGTTCTTCATTACATTCAACGCCCTATTTAGAGTGGTGTCCCAAGGGTTGCTCTTAGTCGACCCCGCGCTACTGCTTTCAGTCGCCTGCAGAAGGAATGTGAACCATTTAGAAATTTGGCTTCATTAATTAGAATGCAACCATATGGAGCTAATTACGCGGGGGTGTATTCCTTACCAGAACAAGCTCAAGCGCCCTGGTCTTCGGATCCGTGGTAAGCTCCTTTGTTTTCGGGTCCTTCTTGTACCGGGCCCTGACAAAGTTCCTGGTCTGCTTGTCACCGTATTTATCAAAGAGGGGCGGTAGGCCTTGGTCGGCACGGTCCGCCTCCTCCTTGTCCCATATAGGCTCCGCCACTCTGTAACCGCCGGGACCGAGTGTGTGTTCCCCTAAGTTCAGCTCCCGCATTTCTTTCCCCCACTTACTTGATTCGGAGTTTGCGGTGCTCGAGCAATTGATCTTGAAGTCGTTGTAGTCATCTTCGGTGATCGAAGGATTTTTCTCCTTGATCTTCTCATAACTCTCACCTTTCTCGATCATTCTCTTCACATTGCTTTTCCAAGTAGACAGGGCCTTGCTCATCTTCGTGAGCGCAGCATTGTTCACTTTATTCCCTTTGAGGCTTGTGTTTTCAAATTCAGCGGGGAACTTGTATCGTTCGTCCAGCTTCGTGAAGAGGAGGTTGCGCAAATTCCCTCGGTCAGGATGCCTCAGGTCCTCGGTGTTGATCGAGACGGTGCTCCAGAGAATGCACCCGAGCTGAAGCGAGTACCCCTTGACTATTCGTTCGGGCGCCGTTGGATTCCCATTGGAGTCCACTTCAGTAACTTCCTCCTTGAGGGTGCGGAGCATGGTCGGGCGCCGGTCCTTCCATTGCCTCTTCGGTTGGCTGCCATCTGTGCGTGCGCCGCCATCATCAGTCGTGGCATCCTCGGTGGCACCATCAGTGGTGGCATCAGTGGGGTCATCCTCGGCGGTACCATCAGTGGTCTCAGGATCGGTGGGGAAGGCGGCGTCCTCATACAAGTGAGGTTGTTCCTCCATCTCCTGGGACAGCTCCCAGAATTTCTTGCCGCCCGAACCCCCGGCCTCATTGTTGTTGGCCATGTTTCTCTATAAATAAGAACAAAGTTTGGTCAAAAAGTTGGTTATTGTCAAGGAACAAGATCATGGTCTCATCATTTAGGGTTTGTCGACACCGAGGCATCCTAAAAGCTAAGCTTTTATCATTGAGGGTTTTTCGACGCTGAGGCACCCTAAAAGCCTAAGCTTTCATCATTTCGGTTTTTATCGACACCGAGGCACCCTAAAAGCCATGCATTAGTCACAAGTACGCCGGGGCACTTGATCCTACTTAATTAACTACTAAGATACCCCGGCCCATGCATTAGTCACAAGTACCCCATATATCCTATTTTTAGCAAAGTCATGCTAAAATTCATGGAAAATTTCAGCATGACCTTTGCTAAAAATAGGACATATGGAGTACCCGAATTTGCCGGAACGGAAGTTAATCGACATTCCAGCAAACTCAAGGGCCTCTCGGGTGGACAAGGCAAAAAAGGCCTCCATCACAACATGGCAAAAAAGACCAGCTAGTAGACCATCATTTGTCAGGCCAAATTGAGGCCAAACAGAAAACCAATGTGGCCATGGCACAAAGTCCATTACCCAGAACAGGAGACATCTGAAACTATACAACTATACAAGCCTACACTAGTATTACCACAGTATATATATATTGCTGTGAACAATCAGGCCAAAGCACATCCAAAGCACAATATGCAGGACAGATAGGCCATCAATATTTCCTCTATGCAAATACAATGGTAGCATCCAGAGGGCAACAACCTTGTACTACTACTTGACACAATCAGCACATCCATATCAAAATTAGTTCTAGCATATATTAGCAGTACCACATAGCAAATTCATAGGAAAACATCATACATTAGCAGTAGTTCATAGCAAAACTAGATGAATGTTTGGCCTCTTGATAAAAATCAGCTAGGTTTGCTTGGAATCAAAAAGCCCCAAAGTATAACCCTCAGCATTATTATAGAACCAACAATTGAACCAGAGAACAGGTAATCTGTAGTGCAGTAGCACACCTTAGATGTGAGATAGCATAGATGTCTTGTTTTTGGCTACATTTGGTCTGCATAGAGGCTCATGGAGTAAGATAGCATAGATGTCTGGGTTCTAGCTCATCGCATGCTTTTTAGAAATGAATGAGCTAGCTAGTCACTAACAAATCGAATTTCATCAACTTGCAATACAAGGCTCAAGCAATGGGTCAGGCGTCTTCTAACTATACCAGAAACTTGTTTTGGTCCAAAATGTCTTTTATACTACTCTAAGTAACAAGCAATACTTTCACCACTATTTTAATGGTAACATGCTAGTAAAAATAAAAAATGGCATTATTCAGGAAAGGTAGTTTTTATAGTAAATCGAGTCATTTTTTATCATGTGTTTTGTATGAAGTATTAAACATCAATAGTGGCCAAAACTGAAGAAAAAACTCCACACAAAGCATACTACGTATAGTTTTGAGCTGCCAAATTATAATAGTGGAGCAGCAAGTGAATCCCTCACATTAATCAACATCCTGATTCACTCACAGTTGACTGATCAGAACAAATTGCTTTACTTGTATTGGGCAGTCCTTGAAACACAGAAAAAGAGATCACACAATTGATTTAACACTGAAAATTGTATGTCTCTATTCAACATAGGAGACTAGAAAGATGGAACACTGAAAACTGTTAAAGCTACAATATAGGAAAAAATTAATCTTCTCAAGGCTCACAACTGGAAAATAATTAATAGCTTGCAATAACACATCTTAGTGGAACCAGGCAAGAGAAATAAAAGTTGGCTTGCATTGTGGCTTTTGATGGATGTACGGTCTACATCAGAAACTACACAGAGACCATCGAAACATGGAACTTCATCCGAGGACATGGAACAAACCTTTCTTTCTCTGCTTCCCCTTCTCACTCCACCTCCAGCCTACTTCTTCCGGTATGGCTTCACCCGCTCCGCCTGCTTGTCCCCTTCCAAGTTCCAAGTACCAACAAGATGGAAACGAGGCCGCGATCAGTGCTCTGCAATTATAGAAACTATCAGGGATCGCATGCCGAGCAGAGAGCCAAGAACCAGAGCAAAATCAATTCCAAGAAAGAAACAAAGGGTTCCTAATCCACACCCGCGGGACAGATCGACCGGAGGCCTAATGGATCTAAAAGAAGAAGAAGGAGGAGAACTTACTTGGGCTGATGCAGCGGCCGTTGTGGAGGAGAGGCGGCGTCGAGGCGGCGTCGAGGTGCCGGTTGCTCACCTGCGCTTGGCGGCGGGAGGGGAGCGGCGATGAGGAGGACGATGAGAGGGAGCGGGAGCGCGAGCGGGAGGAGCCCGAGGACGCGGAGCGGGAGGAGGAGCCCGACGAGGTGGACGGGGCGGCGTCCGGGCCGCCGACGACGAGGGGGAGGAAGGGGAGAGGGAGGCGGCGGGGGCGCGTGGGCCGCTACGGCGCAGTGGGTCGGGGCAGCGGCGGCGGCGGTGCGGTGGAGGGAGGGAGAGGGCACTGGCGAGGGGGAGAGGGAAGGGGGGATCGGGCACAATACTAATGGCGCACCACCCCTCGGTGCGCCATAAGTACATCCATACTAATGGCGCACCTCACCGTGGTGCGCCATTAGTACTTTTTTTTCTTATAGCAATGGCACAATACTAATGGCGCACCACCCCTCGGTGCGCCATAAGTACATCCATACTAATGGCGCACCTCACCGTGGTGCGCCATTAGTATTTTTTTTATAAGACAGTAATAATTTTTTAAACTTGTTTAAATCATAACAGTAATAATTTTTTTATAAGATAGTAACAGTAATATTTTTTTATAAGACAGTAATATTTTTTTTAAAATATCATCAAACAGTAATGCCGGTGGAGCGGGGGAGGGTGCGCGGGGTGCGGCGGCGGTGGTTGAGTAGGGGAGGGGTGCGGGGGGTCGGCGGCGGCAGTTGAGTAGGGGAATCGAGGGTGCGGGGGGTCGGCGGCGGCGACCGGTGGACCGGGGGGTGCTCGGCGGCGAGGGGGACCGGATCTGGCGAGGTGGGATAGCGATCGAGATGGAGGGGGATCGAGATCGAGTGTCCATGAAATTTAAAAATATTCATGATAGTTCAAAAAGTGCCCATGAAATACAATCGAGAAATGAAGGCTACGATTTAAATACAATCGATCTTAGCTAGCTATCTGTTCACAATCTTCTTGCCCTTCTATTTCGCAAATGGAGTTCTTCTGTGGAACAGACGTCCTTTAGGTAGGGTGGTCCTGCTTCTTCTTGTGGTGTATGCTGCTACTTCATCATCGTCGTCATGTTTGATCCTCGGGTCGCCATACTTGTCGAAGTCTTGCTCATTGGCTACTCCATCCATTCCGATGATCTTCCTTTTGCCTCTCCTCACGACAACACGACTAGGCTTTGACGGGTCGGTAATGAAGAAGCATTGGTCCACTTGGGAAGCCAGTACCCATGGCTCATTTTCCGCGGTGACGTTTGCGCCCGCGGTCTTGGATTTGGCTTCGGGTATAACCATGGTGGTGAAATACTGGTCTTCTTTTAGGACGCTCTTCGCCCATCTGACACGGAACATCGGGACCTTCTCTCCAGCGTTGCTCAACTCCCAGATCTCCTCGATCCTTCGTAGTATCTGTCCTTGTCGTTACCGGTGTAGGATTCCATCGTTACCCCGGAGTTCTGATAACCATCGCTCTTCATGTCCTTGGCCTCGGTGTAGAATGTGTAGCCGTTGATATCGTACGCCTCATAGGTCATCAGGTTGTGCTCGGCGCCCTGTGACAAGGCGAATATGAGTTGTTCTTCCGTGGAAGAATCCTCATGTAAAGGGTACGACAGAAGCTTCTGCTTGAACCAACACGTGAAACATGAGTTGTGCTCTTTGAGTATATCTCCGTCCGTCCTCTGTTGGCCTCGGTCATTGTACGTCTTCTTAATAAAGGTTTTGTGCTCTACCACCCAAGGATCGACCACGTCTATGTGTTGTAGCGCGACTAGGTTTTCTCTTTCAAAGTCGGCGAGTCGACCCTCGAAGTCGACATGCGTTTCGCGGCGACCCTCAGGGTGACCCCATCCAGCGAGCCTGCTGAGGTGCCTGTTGACGGGCAGACCAACGGGGTTCTCGATGCCTAGATAATTTGTGCAGTAGGAGATGCACTCTTCAGTCAGAAAGCCCCTGGCTATGCTTCCCTCTGGACGTGACATGTTGCGAACGTATCCTTTGATGACACCATTCATCCTTTTGAACGGCATCATGCTGTGCAGGAACGTCGGCCCGAGTTGGATGATATCGTCCACGATATGGACCAGCAGATGCACCATAACGTCGAAGAATGCGGGCGGGAAGTACATCTCAAGCTCGCATAGTATCACCACGATCTCTTCCTGTAGCCTTCTGAGTTGCCTCACGCCAACAGACTTACGAGAGATGACGTCGAAAAAGTTGCATAGGCCAAATAGGGTTTCACAGACGTGCGCGTCCATGATCCCACGGATTGCAACTAGAAGTATCTGCGTCATCAGCACGTGACAGTCGTGAGACTTCATCCCGCTGAACTTCTACTTCGCTGGGTCTAGGTATCTGCTTATCTTCCCTGCGTAACCGTAAGGAAGTTTTACTCCTACGAGGCAGGTGAAAAACTGCTCGATCTCCTCCTGACTTAGAGTGAAGCACGCGGGAGGGTAGTCATTTCCGGTCTTCTTGGCCTTTTTTCCTTTGCGACGACTTTCCGTGTCCTGCTTCGCCTCATCATCATCATCATCATCATATATAGTGTGAAGCTCCCGCCTGATGCCCATTGATTTCAAGTTTGCCCTTGCTTTCGGCCCATCTTTGGTCCTCTCTGGCATGTTGAGCAGGGTACCAAGCAGACTCTCGCACACGTTCTTCGCGATATGCATGACATCAAGGCTGTGAGGCACACTGTGGATCTTCCAGTACGGCAAGTCCCAGAAAACAGACCTTGTTTTCCATACCTTCAGCAGCGGCTCTGGCGCCTTTCGTTTCTTTCCCGGCTCTGGCGCCTTTTGCTTCTTTCCCGGTAGTGGGCAGTCTTTCCAATTTTTCAACAGCTCGTCTATTTCCTCGCCGCTCCTCGTACGCGGGCGTCCTCGGGGTTCGGTTTCACCATCGAATAGATCCTTGCGTTTTCTCCACGGTTCATCATCGCGAAGCCACCTTCGATGTCCCAAGAACACGGTTTTCGAAGACCCGGGATCTCTATCTAGCTGGCGATACATTGTGTCATCCATGCACCTGACGCATCCAGAAAATCCGTGGACCACCTGCCCCGCGACATATCCGTAACCGAGATAGTCGTGCACCGTCGTGAGCAGCGCGGCTCTCATAGGGAAATATTCTTTCTCTGCGGCGTCCCACGTATTGGCTGGCGTTTTCCACAGCGTGTCAAGCTCCTCTTTCAGCAGCCCCAGATACAGATTGATGTCGTTCCCTGGTTGTTTCGGTCATTCAATTAGCATACTCATGTGAATGTACTTCCTCTTCATGCACAACCAGGGGGGAAGGTTGTACATCCACACAAACACAGGCCAGGTGCTATGTGTGCTTCTCTGGCTGCCAAACGGATTGACTCCATCGCTGCTCGCGCCCAGCACGATGTTCCTTGGATCGTTCTCAAATTCTAGGTCTTCGAAGTTCAACGCTTGCCACTGGCTCGCATCCTTAGGGTGACTCAGCATCTTGTCTTTTTTATCTATCTCTGGATCATTTGCGTCATCTTCTCGCTTCTTCTCCTCCCTATCCGCGTGCCAACGTAGGAGCTTTGCTACATTAGGGTCCACGAAATACCGCTGCAGACGAGGAGTGATCGGAAAGTACCACACCACTTTTTGAGGAGCTTTCTTCCTCTTCTTGTATCGAGTGACGCCGCACACCGGACATATGGTAGACTCCGCGTGCTCGTCCCGATAAATGATGCAATTGTTCATGCACACATGGTATTTCACGTGCGGTAAATCCATAGGACACACGATTTTCTTCGCCTCCTCCAAACTGGTCGGGCACTTGTTCCCCTTGGGAAGACGTTCGTGCCAGAATGACATGTTCTCGTCGAAGCATGCGTCGGTCATTTTGTGTTTTACCTTCATCTCCAGAGCCATGAGCGTTACTTTCAGGCGGGTATCCTCGGGCCTGCATCCTTCATACAATGGAGTAACCGCGTCTAACTCAAGTTGATCCATCTTGGCTTTCTCTCGAGCGGCAGCTCTTGCGTTATCCGTCTGCTTGAGAAGCAGCTCTTGAATATGAGGGTCCTGCACCCAGCCCATCGATGGTCCAGCGTCGTCTGCTCCGCCGGCATCATCATCTTCATGATCATGCCCGTCGTCTGCTCCGGCATCTTCCTCATCATCATCTCCTGCATCTTCTACATGATGACTGTGTACAACATCACCGTCGTGATCATCTCCTGGCGATTCTTCGTCTTCTCGCCCGCCCGAGCCGCGGTGGTTGTCTTGCTGCCCTTCCTCATTTCTTGCCCAGCCCCCATGGACGACTTCGTAGTCATCTTCATCACCTTGCCACCGATAGCCATCCATGAAACCACGCAAGAGCAGGTGGTCCCGCACCTGCCCAGATTCCGGGTCCGCAATAAGGCTCTTCAGCTTGCATCTTCGACATGGACATCTTATCTCTGTCTCGTTCTTTTGAAGCATCTCGGCCTTCGCGGACCTCAAAAACCTATTCACGATGCCTTCGGTCATCATGCGGACCATGGTCTCCTACTGGGTAGAGCAAAACGATATTTTAGAACCAAGAAAAAATTTGGCATGACTTTCCCTAAAAATAGGACAAAAAAGAATGCTTAATGCCAAAATTCTCGCCGAAACAGAAATGAATCAACATTCTGGCAAAATATTGGCAACTATCGCATTTCAAATACCGGTACACCTCCAAACACAAACACATATGCAACACCACAAACATATGCAACACCACGAACATACATAGATCTAGCTAGGCCATAAAAAGTGCATGTGCACATTGTTGTAGGGAGAACAACATAAATATAGCTTCCCCCCTTACTTACCTATCAAAACAAGGTAATTTAACCACTTAAATTGAATGAATCTATGGTGGAAATGAGGTGAAAAAGAGGAGGCACCCGAGACAAGGAGGAGGTGGAGAGAATGAAGTGGGGAGAAAGTGAGTGTGGGTAGGAGAGGCTGTCCAAAATATCTTGTTGCTTCCCACTTACTAATGGCGCACCAACTCTAAATGCGCCATTAGTAATCCAGGTTACTAATGGCGCACCTTCTGGTGGTGCGCCATTAGTAGTTTTGCAAAAAAAACATACTAATGGCGCACTGTCCCACAGTGCGCCATTACTAGTTTAAACTAGTAATGGCGCACGGTGGTACAGTGCGCCATTAGTAGTTTTGCAAAAAAGGGAATAAAAAATATAATAAAAAAAACAACATTAGTGGTGCACTTTCCGGCAGGTGCGCCATTACTAGTTACAACTAGTAATGGCGCACTGTGTCTGGATGCGCCATTAGTATGTTTGGACAGGCGCACTAGTTAAAAAAAAATTTGATACTAATGGTGCACCCTGGGCCAGGTGCGCCATTAGTAGTTTCAACTCTAATGCCGTATCAGAAGGTGGTGCGCCATTAGTATATACTAATGGCGCACCGCTTGTCTGGTGCGCCATTAGTGTCAATCCCATCTATAGCCCTTTTTCTAGTAGTGTCAGAACAAGCAATCACACAATGAAGACAAATAGATAATGCAAACAGGCAATGACTTCACAAGGACCAACTGTGAATAAAGAGATTGGAAGGATAGAACTAGTTGCTCATTGAAGACAAGGATTTGTTGGACCAGTTCCAGTTGCTGTGACAACTGTACGTCTGGTTAGGGAGGCTGAGATTTAACTCAGAAGACCGTGTCTTCACCTTATTCCCCTTGAGCTAAGGACACCCAGTCCTCACCCAATCACTTTGGTAAGTCTTCAAGGGAGACTTCCAAACCTTCACAGACTTCGTTCACTGGCGATCCACAATGACTCTTGGATGCTCAGAACGCGACGCCTAACCGGCTGGAGGATTCACAGTCCTCAAGTGTAACAAGTCTTCAGATCACACAGACAGGAAGACTTCAGTGATGCCTTACACTCTTTGGCTCTGGGTGTTTAGGGCTTTGTCCTCGCAAGGATTTCTCTCTCAAAGGCTTCGAGGTGGGTTGCTCTAAAATGACAAAAGCCGTGCACTAACTCTGAGCAGCCAACCAATTTATGGTGTAGGGGGTGGGCTATTTATAGCCACTAGGCAACCCGACCTGATTTGTCCGAAATGACCCTGGGTCACTAAGGAACTGACACGTGTTCCAAGGGTCAGATTTCAAACACACACGGCAACTTTACTTGGGCTAAAAGTAAAGCTAACTCATCCAACTGTGGATAAGATTTGCTCTCATTGTCTTCGCTCGAAGACATAGGATTTTGGTTAAGCATCACTTCAGTCACTCTGACTTTGTTCATTGGGACCCCACTTAACAGTATGGTGGTTCCTATGACTCAACAAAGAAGAAAAGGAAACGACGAAACAGCTAAGTCTTCGCGCTCCATAGTCTTCACTCAATGTATTCTATTGTCAAGTCTTTAATGTGAATATCTTCAAATACCACCTTTGTCTTCAATGTCTTCATACATTTTTAGGGGTCATCTCTGGTAGGAAAACCGAATAAATGAGGGACTACTACCTGTGTTATCCTGCAATTCTCACAAACACATTAGTCCCTCAACCAGGTTTCTCATCAATACGCCAAAACCAACTAGGGGTGGCACTAGATGCACTTACAGAATTCAATAGTCTTCATCATAAAAGAGCCAGCACAAGAAGTATCGAGCATGGTGCGATTGTTATCAGAAAGCCGAGCATATAAATTTTGAATAATTATTTCTCTTGGAAGCTCATGATTGGGGCATGAATATAACATTTATTTAAGCCTCCCCCAAGCTTGAGCGATGCTTTCTCCTTTGCGAGGCCAAAAATTATATATATAATTGCGATCACGATGAACAAGATGCATAGGATAAAACTTCGGATGAAGTTCCAATTTCAATCATTTGTAGTTCCATGATCCCATATCATCACATAGACTATACCATGTCAATGCATCTCCCTTCAAAGATAAAGGGAAGACCTTCTTCTTAATAACATCATCGGGCACACCTGCAAGCTTAAATAATCCACAAACTTCATCCACATATATTAGGTGCTCATCAGGATGCATTGTTCCATCTCCTGCAAAAGGATTAGCTAGCAGTTTTTCTATCATACCGGAAGGAATCTCAAAGTATACATTTTCATTTTTAGTAGGTTCAATAGGTTGAGGAGCAATTCTTTGCTCTACTGGTCGGGGTGAAGATACCCCGAACAAGCCCCTCAGAGGATTACTTTCGATAGCAACAAGTGACAGTAAATTTCAGCACACTATATAAATTTTTCCTTACAAAATTCCACCTACTAAAGGCGCTTCACTCCCCGTCAACAGCGCCAGAAAAGAGTCTTGATGACCCACAAGTATAGGGGATCTATCATAGTCCTTTAGATAAGTAAGAGTGTCGAACCCAATGAGGAGCAGAAGGAAATGATAAGCGGTTTTCAACAAGGTATTCTCTACAAGCACTGAAATTATAGGTGACAGATAGTTTTATGATAAGATAAATTGTAACGAGCAACAAGTTACAAAAGTAAATAAAGTGCAGCAAGGTGGCCCAATACATTTTGTAGCAAAGGACAAGCCTGGACAAATTCTTATATAGAGAAAAGCGCTCTCGAGGACACATGGGAATTATCGTCAAGCTAGATTTCATCACGTTTATATGATTCATGTTCGGTACTTTGATAATCTGATATGTGGGTGGACCGGTGCTTGGGTGATGTCCTTACTTGGACAAGCATCAGACTTATGATTAACCTCTATTGCAAGCATCTACAACTACAACAAAGGTATTAAGGTAAACCTAACCATAGCATGAAACATATGGATCCAAATCAGTCCCTTACGAAGCAACGCATAAACTAGGGTTTAAGCTTCTGTCACTCTAGCAACCCATCATCTACTTATTAATTCCCAATGCCTTCCTCTAGGCCCAAATAATGGTGAAGTGTCATGTAGTCGACGTTCACATAACACCACTAGAGGAGAGACAACATACATCTCATCAAAATATCGAACGAATACCAAATTCACATGACTACTAATAGCAAGACTTCTCCCATGTCCTCAGGAACAAACGTAACTACTCACAAAGCATATTCATGTTCATAATCAGAGGGGTATTAATATGCATATAGGATCTGAACATATGATCTTCCACCAAATAAACCAACTAGCATCAACTACAAGGAGTAATTAACACTGCTAGCAACCCACAGGTACCAATCCCGGACTTAGAGACAAGAATTGGATACAAGAGATGAACTAGGGTTTGAGAGGAGATGGTGCTGGTGAAGATGTTGATGGAGATTGACCCCCTCCCGATGAGAGGATCGTTGGTGATGACGATGGCGATGATTTCCCCCTCCTGGAGGGAAGTTTCCCTGGCAGAACAGCTCCACCGGAGCCCTAGATTGATTCCGCCAAGGTTCCGCCTCGTGGCGGCGGAATCTCGTCCCGAAAGCTGGCTTATGATTTTTTCCTCAAAAAAAGACTCCATATAGCAGAAGATGGGCATTGGAGGGCCACCAGCGGGCCCACGAGGCAGGGGGCCCGCCTAGGGGGGTAGGGCGCGCCCCCACCCTCGTGGGAAGGGTGTGGCCCCCCTCTGGAACTTCTTGCGCTCAGTATTTTTTATATATTCTGAAAATGACTTCCGTGAAGTTTCAGGACTTTTGGAGCTGTGCAGAATAGGTCTCTAATATTTGCTCCTTTTCCGGCCCAGAATCCCAGCTGCCGGCATTCTCCGTCTTTATGTAAACCTTGTAAAATAAGAAAGAATAGGCATAAGTATTGTGACATAATGTGTAATAACAGCCCATAATGCAATAAGTATCGATATAAAAGCATGATGCAAAATGGATGTATCATACTCCTACTCTGTAACGCCCTCGATGCGGCAATATCTCCTACGTGTCGAAGCACGACTTAGAGACATAACCGCATTGAAAGCAATGTCGCAAGTAAGGTAATCTTCACAACAACCCATGTAAATAGATAAAAGGGAAAAAGGTACATAGTTGGCTTACACTCGCCACGTCACACAAATACATGAATAACATTACAATCATCCAATACACTCATGGTCCGACTACAGTACCAAATTAAAAATCAACCCCCACATGCGACACGACCCCCGATCGCCCCAACTGGGAACCACTACTGATCATCTGGGGAAGACACATAGTAACGTCGAGAGTCTTCATCGAACTCCCACTTGAGCTCAAGGGCATCATCTGGAATGGTATCATCGGTCCCTACATCTGGTTTTGGAAGTAAACTGTGAGTCACGGGGACTCAGCAATCTCACACCCTCGCGATCAAGACTATTTAAGCTTTTAGGTAAGGCAAGGTATGATGTGGAGCTGCAGCAAGCGACTAGCATATATGGTGGCTAACCTATTCGCAAAAGAGAGCGAGAAGAGAAGGCAAAAGCACGGTCGAACAACTATGATCAAGAAGTGATCCTAGAACAACCTATGTCAAGCATTACTCCAACACCGTGTTCACTTCCCGGACTCTGCCGAGAAGAGACCATCACGGTTACACACGCGGTTGATTCATTTTAATTAAGTTAAGTTTCATGTTATCTACAACCGGACATTAACAAATTCCCATTTTCCCATAACCGCGGGCACGGCTTTTGAAAGTTCAAATCCCTGCAGGGGAGTCCCAACTTAGCCCATCACAAGCTCTCACGATCAACGAAGGACATTCCTTCTCTCGAGACATTCCGATTAGACTCGGCATCCCGATTACAAGACATCCTCGACAATGGTAAAACAAGTCCAGCAACACCGCCCGAATGTGCCAATAAATCCCGATAGGAGCTGCACATATCTCGTTCTCAGGGCACACTCAGATTGTCCAAACTTCCGGTAGGCCAGCCCAGAGTTGCCCCTGGTGGCCACCGGCGGCTGACGAGGTGGACCAACACTCAGAGGAGCACTGGCCCGGGGGGGTTTAAATAAAGATGACCCTCGGGCTCCGGAAACCCAAGGGAAAAAGAGGCTAGGTGGAAAATAGTAAAACCAAGGTTGGGCATTGCTGGAGGAGTTTTATTCAAGGCGAACTGTCAAGGGGTTCCCATTATAACCCAACCGCGTAAGGAACGCAAAATCCGGGAACATAACACCGATATGACGGAAACTAAGGCGGCAAGAGTGGAACAAAACACTAGGAATAAGGCCGAGCCTTCCACCATTTACCAAGTATATAGGTGCATTAAGATAACAAGATAATAAGGTGATATCCCAAAAATAAACAATGTTCCAACAAGGAACGATCTCCAATCTTCACCTACAACTAGCAACGCTATAAGAGGGGCTGAGCAAAGCGGTAACATAGCCAATCAACGTTTTGCTAGGACATGGTGGGTTAGAGGTTTAACATGGCAATTTGGGAGGCATGATAAGCAAGTGGTAGGCATCGTAGCATAGGCATAGCAAAAGAGCGAGCATCTAGCAAGCAAAGATAGAAGTGATTCCGAGGGTATGGTCATCTTGCCTGCAAAGTTGTCAGAGTTGACTTGATCCTCGTAAGCGAACTCAACGGGCTCCTCGTTCGCGAACTCTTCTCCCGGCTCTACCCAAACAAGAACAACAAGCAAACGGAACACAATCAGCCACGTGCAATGCTCAAACAACATGATGCAAACATGGTATGATATGCGGGATGTGATATGTGATGCATATGCGAGATTTGACAAGGAATGATTGAACCTGGCCTCAACTTGAAAATCCAAGAGTGCCACTGGAAAGGTGAGGTGATTTCGGTTGAAATCTATATAAAGATCACCGGAATCGGATGCACGGTTTGGAAATGGCAAGCAAAACAAATATGGCACCGGTCTGCAATAATCAGCAAGTGACCAACTAAATGCATCAAGATATATATTCTACAGCACTCAAACATGACAACAAAATACATGACAGGGATCCACACATGATTCTTGACAAAAGATGAACACTGAGCTACGGCTAATTCATCCATTAACAGGTCCAAACAAGCATGGCAAAAGTGCAAATGATAACAGGTTTCAGACTTAGTGAAATTAACACAAGTCTGGATTTTATCATCAGGAAGCACACTTTAGAGCATGAAAAGTACATGCTACAGGAACTTAACATGGAAAAGCAAGGCATGTCATGAAGCTACTCAAAGCACTTAACAAAAGTCCCTTAGTGACCTTGAGCCAAAAGGGATCATAAAATACAATTGCAAGCATGTGAACATAGCAAAAACATAAACAGATTCAGACTTAGAGAAAAACTAGAGCATGCAAATCAGTTAACGAGTAGGCATGTTTACGAGCTCGATGCACTCACTACAGAGCATGGCATGACACACTAAGCATACACCCATCAAGAATACATGGCATAGGAGCTAGACATGGCAAGAACAACAACATAGCATGCACGGATCAATAGCAACATCATCGGCAAAATCGCTAAACATGTCAACAATCTGCCAGGATTCACTTTATAGCAAAAGTAGAGCTCGATTGAGTCAAGCTAGGGTGCTCCATAAATGCAAACAAAGATATGGATGGATAGAGCACCACAATGTTAACAAAACATCCTTACTGATCATCCTCATAATAGGCACGGATCACTAGGAAACAATATGAACATATGGCATAACAATAAAATCAGGACAAGGACTTCGTGAAATTCTAAGTCCCTGAAATCAACATTACCGATTACACTACTTTGCAAGCTTGTGCTAGTCACCACAAGTATCACAAAAATACATGGCAAGCACCTCTCTAAAGATGGCATGGCATATAACAAAACTCATGTAGAGCTCAGGAGCATAGCATGCACACATTAAACATGGCAAAAATGACAAATAGCTATTTTAAGAAACAGATCTGACAAATTCACCACATAGCCCTCTTCCAACCGCATTTAGGGCATCAAGATGAGCTCAAATGAAAATGATGCAGTGAGATAAGATGATGTACTCGTCGAGGCGAACATTTTGATATGCTACACACACAAATCGGAGTTACGGATGCAGAGTTATAGCATGCCAAAGTTTGCAAAATAATTAGGGCTAGAGGGGAAGAAGTCAACCGAGAGGTTTGACCAGATCTGGATCCGGCGCGGAAACCGAGGTTCGTCACCAGCGAGCACTGTAGGAGCTCGTGAAATCGAGGTCGCCAGAGTGAGCTGCGGTGGCCAGAGACGCTGTCCACCGGAGAAGGGAGGGGTCGCTGGAGCCGTACTTGACGCGGACGTCGAGGGGCGGCGAGGCGGCGTCCTGCAGCGTCGGCGGTGGTCGGTCGGCGAGGCGGCGCGATGGCTCGCCGGCGTCGAGGCGGAGGAAGGCGGCGGCTCGGGCGCTGCGGAGGAGGAGGACGAAGGCACGCGGGCGGGCGCCTCTGGCCCGGATGGCGGCGGGGAGGGCCGGCGCTGGGCCTGGCGGGCCCGCGCGACGACGGCGAAGTGGGGCTCCCGCCCGGGACACGTGGCATCAATCGATAGGTCTGGCGGAGCGGGCGTACACGTCCACTGCCCGGATTTTTGTCCGCCGGCGGCGGGTGGAGTATTTAGGTTTAGGGGGAGAAAGAGAGCCGGGATTTTTGGAGGAGGGGCTATAAATAGAGGTAGGAGGAGCTAGGAGACTCCAAATGAGGTGCAGTTTTCGGCCACGCGATCATGATCGAACGCTTTGGATGATGGAAGGGTTTTGGGCCAAATTGGAAGGGTGTTGGGCTGCAACACTCACGAGGCCTTTTCGGTCCCTCGGTTAACCGTTGGAGTATCAAATGAAGCCCAAATGGCACGAAACTTGACAGGCGGTCTACCGGTAGTAAACCAAGGCCGCGTGGCAAGTCTCTGTCCAATCCGGAAATGTTTAACCCCCACACACGAAAAGAGGTAGAAAGGGGCACCGGAGGAGATAGGAGCGCCGGAATGTAAAACGGACAACGGGGAAAATGCTCGGATGCATGAGACGAACACGTATGCAAATGCAATGCACATGATGACATGATATGAGATGCATGAAAAAAGCAAAACACACGGAGACAAAAACCCGACACCGAGGAAAATAAAATAACTTAGGCCAGAAACGGCAAGAGTTGGGATACAGATAAGGTAAATTACATCCGGGGTGTTACATACTCATTTCTTCTCGCATTGCCATCACAGTCGGTATTCTGTGGTGCTACGTTTACGATGCCCGGCCCATCACAAACGGTTCACTCTTAGAGAACGTGTATGATGCGCAGCCCATCACAAATGGTTCACTATTAAGAAGATTAGCTAACTGTCGTACAAGTGTCGGACAGGATTGCGAAAGGTCGGAACGTCATAACATTGCCGTACACGACAACTATCGCACACGTTATCCTGTGGTGCAACGTTTACGATGCATACTTCATCAAAAACAGTTCATGATTGCGAATCGTGTAAGGTAAGGCAACTAACACAAACGTTTAGTTTGCCCGCACCGTTTGTGATATTGTCTGACATCGCACACGGTTTGCAAACAGCAACTATGTGCATGCTTGCACACGTTTCCTCTCTGTGAACCGTCTCGGATTATGGTGCATATCGAAAACGTTTGTGTTTTACCAATCGTGTGTGCCGTAACAACCTGGAGAGCGTAATTTCACCCTAATTTAATTTCTGCTTTTCCAAACTGTACCGGATTTGGATTTGAATTTGAATGTATGCTACAACTTTATTCATATCCATCAGGTTCTAACAACCAATGCATTATTCGATTCATAGGTACATATGTTCAAGAACTACATAAGAACCAAATAAAGAATGATGAACCACAGTTGTATACTTGTACTATTAAAGAGGGTAAAGAAAGATGCAAAATATATTCTGGTTGCTGAAGCGGAATGCCCATATTGTGCCCTCCTCCATGCAGAAGGCATGCACGACTATAGTCCAACCCGTTGCATTTTGCAGTGGCTATCACGCCCTGCTCGGATGAACCGCATTCGCAAAGTTCAATGCGGTGCCGCACTACGCATATCTCGAGATCAAGATGCCAGGCCCTCGAGGAGTAATCACGGTCAACGGAAACACCGAATGCTCCCTCCGTACGGAGGAGCACACGGCGGCTCTCGCAATGGAGGTACAAAGTAGCCTTCTCAGGCAATTCTCCAATCTGGCCATTAAAAAGCCAGACACTGCCAAGCGCGCCCGGAGTAACCCACAGCAGGACCGCCTGGCACACTCTGAGCAAGCGTAGCAATGCGGCCCCAAACCCAGCTCTCGCGACATAGCAAAACCAGTACCTCGCGTACATAACTACGCTCTTGAAATACCATGGGCACAGGGGAAGGGGCACAATAACGGCAAGCCCAAAATACGGCTTAAAACATACTAAGGGCTGCCGGATTCTTTTTTTACTTTTTCTTACTTTCAGGACTCCATACTTCGGACGACCTGTTCGGCAATTCGACTGCCGCACAAATGATGCAGGATCCAGGGAGGCAGACAAGCCATGCCGCATTATGGAACTCCCAGGTGGTCTCTGTTACAAGCGGTATACCTGTTTTAAACACAATTCCGCGGCCTGCCCCTGGTCAGGACATACTGAATAGTCCAATATCTTTTGCTTACCGCACTATTTGTATCATTCGGCTTTGATAAATAGCCTCTCTATAAACAATGCTTAGCTTCTTGTCTATTTTTTGCATTATCTTCTTTTCACATTTATGTTTATTAAATGACATGATTGCACCCGTACACCATGGTACGGCAAACATGCCAGGGGCTTCAGTACCCCTCATAATGGTGTGAGAAGTCCGTACACTTTCACAAGTGCGGCACCCCGAACTTATAGCAGTATATGAAACGGCTCCGAATCATGATTTGGGTCAATAGTTGGGTTTGCCCGGCTCCTATGTTTTGGTGCCTTACGTTCCGCGCTATCAGCTAAGGTAGCACTAGGAGAACCACTGCGATTGTGCCCCGGTTCAGCTGGGTTAAGCACCTCAGTGGAGAAAGCTAAAACTGACTGTCATGATGTGGCGAGAGACCGGCCACTGTTCGAGAGGTTTTTCGAGTCCCTAAAGGCTTATGCCGCTTCGAGCGAGGAGCTGGCTTTGTCCGGCCAAGGCGTGGATAGCGCCCCGAACTCGGTCTTCCGAACTAGGGGCTTCGCCGAAATTTAAAATTATAGAGTTGTATGGCTAAGTGAGAGTGTTCAAGCATTATAGTCCGATTGCCTGGTTCATTGTGCTGAGCGCCTCCCTCGAAGGACCCAACTATGGGAAAAAGAGCGCTCAGGTTTATCCCGAACACCACAGCACTAGTGGCATGGGGGCAGAAGCCGACGACTGGCCATCTCTCAATTTTTGATAAACGGCCGCACAGAAAGTAATATTTTAAATTCAATAAGCATTGCTTAGCGCATATGAACAAATTTTCAGCGCACAGGATAAACACGAGCGAGTTCATTCAAAAATCACATCCTTGGTACATTCATCCGCCACAAGGCAGGCACCTGCAAGAACATCCTTGTAGTAGTTCTCGGGCTTGCGATGCTCCTTCCCCGGCGGCGGCCCGTCCTTCACAAGCTTCTCACCATCCAGCTTACCCCAGTGCACCTTTGCACGGGCAAGGGCCCGACGGGCACCTTTGATGCAGACGAAGCGCTTGATGACCTCGAGCCCCGGACAGGCCTCCACCAGCCGCCGCACCAGCCCGAAATAGCTCCCAGGCAGGGCCTCTCCGGGCCACAGCCGAACTATGAAGCCCTTCATGGCCTGCTCGGCCGCCTTGTGGAGCTCGACCAGCTGTTTCAGCTGGTCGCTCAAGGGCACAGGGTGTCCGGCCTCAGAATACTGAGACCAGAACACCTTCTCCGTCGAGCTACCCTCTTCAGCTCGGTAGAATGTGGCGGCGTCGGATATGCTGCGGGCAAGATCTGCGAATGCCCCTGGAGAGCTCCGGATTCGGGTAAGTAAGAGGTAGTTCACTTTTATATTTCTTCTTTGCATAAAGAATGCCTTACCCGCTGCTATCTTCCTCATCTCCTCCAACTCTTGGAGGGCCTTTTGGGCTTCGGCCTTGGCAGACTTGACAGCCTCTAGGGCCGTTGCAAGCTCGGATGCTTGCGCCTTCGACTCCAGCTCCAAACTCTCATGTTTTTTCATGAGAGCCTGAAGCTCTTGTTGCACCTCGCCGACCTGAGCCCCAAGTCTGTCTCACTCGGTGCGCTCCGCAGCCGTTTTTTTTCCGGCCTCAGACAGCGCCTTCTTAAGGGTCGCCACCTTAGTCGTGGCCCCTACAATAAGCAGTACAATCCTGTTACTCTTTTTGCAATCAAGCCTTTTTATAGGCACTTTTTCTGTAAGGTATTTCTTACCTTCTTCCTCCTCGAGCCGCCGCTCGAGGTCCTGCTTCAGGACACCCACCTCCGCAGTCGGTGCGGCGGTGGATAGCAGCGAAGCCTGCATACGCATATTGACTCTTTTTTTTAGACTCCTGCGAAATTTAATAGATCCTCTATTCGGCTTTTCTTTCCGAACACCAAACAGAGCATCAGGGGCTACTGTCTATGCGGTAATATTTTTACATATTTTTACTTACCTCGAAGCCTGTTAGAAGTCTAGCGGAAGCTTCAGTCAGTCCGCTCTTGGCGGACTGAACCTTCTGGATTACCGTACTCATAATAGTACGGTGCCCCTCGTCGATGGAGGCGTCGTCAAGCACCTCCAGCAGATTGTCCGGCACCTCTGGTTGGACGGAGGCCGCCGGCTCAGAAGGCTTGCTCCTCTTGGAAGGAGTTCGCCTACCGCGGTCCGGAACTGATTCCGGCGCGGTGTCCGGCACAAAGCCGGACTTAGAGCCCTGGGGAACCTTATCCCCTTCACTCCTGGAGTCTGGGAGGTTGCCTTGCGGCTCCTCTGGCACCACCTCCTCCTGCCCCGGAGCTTGTCGCGACGCCACTTCGGCGTCGTCTGCAGTGCGGGGGGAGACAGCGGGCAGAACTGAGTTCACGTCCGATGAGTCCAAGGAGCCGCCCGATGATTCGTCGAATTCGGCCCGGGGCGGACTGCATAATTACAATCGACATTAGGGAAAGTTGTGCAACAAAGGAACATCATGAGTTACTCTGATATCCGAACTTACGATTTCGCCGGACGCTTGGCCCTGTTTGGCCACTCCTCTTTGCCCTCTTCGGCATTGGGGGCGTAGTCCGACGGAGGGGTCTTCCTTTTCCTAGACCCCTCGGCCTCCCCCGTTGGGGCGGCCTTCCTCTTCCCTCCTCCCTCCGCTGGGGGGCAGAGTTTTCTTCTCCCTCCGCTGGGGGGGAGAGTTTTCTTCTTCCTCCTCCTCGTTTTCGCGGGAGGAGGGCGTCTCAGACTCGTCAGATGACGAGTCCGACACCACCATGTTGCGGGCACTCTTTCGAGTCCCCGTGGTCTTGTTCTTCTTGGCCTTCTTCTCCAGCACCACATAAGGCGCCGGAACCAGTAGCTTCACTAGTAGAGCTGGGGCTGGGTCTTCGGGCAGCGGAGCCGGACAGTTAATCGTTCCGGATATCGCCCGCCAAGCCTGTCAAAGGTAAGGGAGTTTAGACACCGCATAGAGTCAAACTATGAAAAAAGCTTAACATCCTGTAAAAGGTGTATATGGTCTCCACGAAAGAGCCCTCGAACCATAGGACGTTGGCCATCTTGCCCGCCATGGCGCCTCCGCACTCTGCCTGGCTGCCGCGCACCACCTTGGGCTTGACGTTGAAGGTCTTGAGCCAGAGGCCGAAATGAGGGCGGACGCGGAGAAAAGCCTCGCACATGATGATAAACGTCGAGATGTTGAGGATGAAGTTCGGGGCCAAATCCAGGCCGTAGTAGAACATGAGCCCCCGGACAAATGGGTGGAGTGGAAAACCCAGTCCGCAGAGGAAGTGGGGGAGAAATACAACCCTCTCATGGGGCTTTGGGGTGGGGAGAAGCTGCCCCTTTTCGCGAAGCCGGTGCGCGATGTCCTTGGACAGGTAACCGGCCTTCCTTAGCTTCTTGACTTGGCCCTCCGTGGCGGAGGAGACCATCCACTTGCCTCCCGCTCCGGACATTGCTATAGAAGGTTGAGGTGGGAAGTGCGGGCTTGGGCGCTGGAGCTCGGGTGCGCAGGAGATGGATAGGCAAAGGAGGAAGAAGGCGTAGGTAAAAAGGTGGATCCTTGTCCCCTTCTATGGGTGATGCGGTTGTGCGTCCCCACCTGCCTAGTAAAACTCGCTTGCCTCCCAAGCGTCGTGATAAGTGGCGCGGTTGGGTTACCCACGTCCGTATTGATGAGAATCCCGTAAAAGGGGGGTACACGATCTCTGCTTTGACAAGACGTGCCAAGGAAACCGCCTCGCAAAGCACGCTGAGGTGGAAAAGTGAAAACGATTCGAGTAAAGGACTTGGCTGTAGTGTGATGACGCACTGCGGAATACGTCAGCAGATTTGATTTGTGTTAATATCATTCTCTCTATGGCAATATGTGGAAGCTTATTTTGCAGAGCCGGACACTACTCTTGGTGTTTACAATCTTCTATGAAGGACTTGGAGGAGGAACCCGCGTTGCAATGCCGAAGACAATTTGCGCGCCAGACTCGTCGTCATTGAAGCCTGGTTCAGGGGCTACAGAGGGAGTCCTGGATTAGGGGGTGTTCGGGTAGCCGTACTATACCTTCAGCCGGACTCCTAGACTATGAAGATACAAGATTGAAGACTTCGTCCCGTGTCCGGATGGGACTTTCCTTGGCGTGGAAGGCAAGCTTGGCGATGCAGATATTCAAGATCTCCTACCATTGTAACCGACTCTATGTAACCCTAACCCTATCCGGTGTCTATATAAACCGGAGGGTTGTAGTCCGTAGGATATCAACTCCATATACAAAAATCATACCGTAGGCTAGCTTCTAGGGTTTAGCCTCCTTGATCTCGTGGTAGATCTACTCTTGTACTACCCATATCATCAATATTAATCAAGAAGGACGTAGGGTTTTACCTCCATCAAGAGGGCCCGAACTTGGGTAAAACATCGTGTTCCCTGCCTCCTGTTACCATCTGGCCTAGACGCACAGTTCGGGACCCCCTACCCGAGATCCGCCGGTTTTGACACCGACAGGGGGCACGCGGCCAGCCCCTTGTGGCCCTTCTCTCTTCGCACTAAGGCCCATGAAGGCCAATTAGTTCCCCCAGGGGGTTCCGATAACCTTCCGGCACTACGATAATTATACGGTACCCCTCAGAACTCATCCGCTGTCCGAATAACATCGTCCAATATATCAATCTTTATGTCTCAACCATTTCGAGACTCCTTGTCATCTCTGTGATCTCATCTGGGACTCCAAGCAAACTTGGCTCATCAAAACACATAACTCATAATACAAATCGTCATCAAACGTTAAGCGTGCGGACCCTACGGGTTCGAGAACTATGTAGACATGACCGAGACACATCTCCGGTCAATAACCAATAGAGGAACCTGGATGCTCATATTGGCTCCTACATATTCTACAAAGATCTATATCGGTCAAACCGCATAACAACATACGTTTTTCCCTTTGTCATCGGTATGTTACTTGCCCGAGATTCGATCATCGGTATCATCATACCTAGTTCAATCTCGTTACTGGAAAGTCTCTTTACTCGTTCCGTAATGCATCATCCCATGACTAACTCATCAGACACATTGCTTGCAAGGCTCATAGTGATGTGCATTACCGAGAGGGCCTAGAGATACCTCTCCGGTACATGGAGTGACAAATCCTAATCTCGATCTATGCCAACTCAACAAACACCATCAGAGACACCTATAAATCATCTTTATAATCACCCAGTTACGTTGTGACGTTTGATAGCATATAAGGTGTTCCTCTGGTATTCAGGAGTTGCATAATCTCATAGTTAGAGGAACATGTATAACTTATGTAGAAAGCAATAGCAATAAAAATAAACGATCAACATGCTAAGTTAACGGATGGTTCTTTTCCATCACATCATTCTCCTAATGATGTGATCTCACTCATCAAATGACAGCACATGTCTAGGGTTAGGAAACTTAACCATCTTTGATTAACGAGCTAGTCTAGTAGAGGCTTACTAGGGACACTGTGTTTTGTCTATGTATCCACACATGTATCAAGTTTCTAGTTAATACAATTCTAGCATGAATAATAAACATTTATCATGATATAAGGAAATATAAATATCAACTTTATTATTGCCTATAGGGCATATTTCCTTCACTCCGAGGGAGCCCAACCCACTAGGGCGCGCCAATATTCCAGAAACCTCGGGTGCCTCCCGAACCGACTATTTGCTCTACAAATACCCCAATATTCCAGAAACCCTAGGGGAGTTGACGAAAATCAATTCCAGGAGCCGCAGAGTCCAGAACCACCAGATCCAATCTAGACACCATCACAGAGGGGTTCATCATGCCCATTGGTGCCATTCTGATGATGCGTGAGTAGTTCTTTGTAGACCTTCGGGTCCGTAGTTAGTAGCTAGATGGCTTCCTCTCTCTCATTTGATTCTCAATACAATGGTCTTTTGGAGATCCATATGATGTAACTCTTTTTGCAGTGTGTTTGTTGGGATCCGATGAACTTTGAGTATATGATCAGATCTATCTCTTTTTATCCATGAAAGTTATTTGAGTCTTCTTTGACCTTTGACATGCATGATTTCTTATAGCCTCGTATTTCTTCTCCGATATTTGGGTTTTGTTTGGCCAACTTGATCTATTCATCTTGCAATCGGAAGAGGTGCTTTGTGATGGGTTCGATCTTACGGTGCTTGATCCCAGTGACAGAAGGGGAACCAACATGTATGTATCATTGCTATTAAGGATAACAAGATGGGGTCTATTTCTACATAAATAGATCATGTCTACATCATGTCATCGTTCTTATTGCATTATTCCATTTCTCCAAGAACTTAATACACTAGATGCATGCTAGATAGCAGTCGATGTGTGGAGTAATAGTAGTACATGCAGGCAGGAGCCGGTCTACTAATCTTGGACGTGATGCCGATATAATGATCATTGCCTAGATATCGTCATGATAATTTGAAGTTCTATCAATTGACCAACAGTAATATGTTTACCCACTGTTTGCTATTTTTCTCGAGAGAAGCCACTAGTGAAATCTACGGCCCCCGGGTCTCTTCTTTAACATATTTGCCTTTGCGATCTATTTTCCTTTGCTTTTGTTTTCAGATCTATTAAACCAAAATTCAAAAATACCTTATTGCAATTTATTTTATCCGATATCTATTGATCCCATCTATCATATTTTTATCACGTCCGTTTTCCAATATTTGGCGCCGTTACCCGAAAGGGATTGACAACCCCTTTTACACGTCGGGTTGCGAGTATTTGTTATTTGTGTGCAGGTGTTGTTTACGTAGTGTTGCTTGGTTGTCCTACTGGTTTGATAACCTTGATCTCATCACTGAGGGAAATACCTACTGTTGTTGTGCTGCATCATCCCTTCCTCTTTGGGGAAATACCGACGTAGTTCTAGCAGACATCAAAAGGAAAAAGGTCTTGATAACCCACAAGTGTAGGGGATCGTTTGTAGCCTTCTTCGATAAATAAGAGTGTCGAACCCAACAAGGAGCTAAACGTAGAACAAATACTCCCTCAAGTTCTATCGACCACCGATACAACTCTACGCACACTTGATGTTTGCTTTACCTAAAACAAGTATGAAACTATTTTGCAAGAATAAAACTATGAATAAATTGCAAGGTAATAAAAGTGGATAGCTTTTGTCAACAAGAAAGTCATTTGTCCCTAGGCAATCAATAACAAGTACCGGTAATCATTCTTGCAATTCTATATGAGGGAGAGGCATGAGCTAACATACTTTCTCTACTTGGATCATATGCACTTATGATTGGACCGCTAGCAAGCATCCGCAACTACTAAGGATCATTAAGGTCATGAAACCCAACCATTGCATTAAGTACCAAGTCCTCTTTATCCCATACGCAGCAACCCACCTACTCAGGCTTAAGCTTCTATCACTCTCGCAACCCACCATAAGAAAATCATGAACGTATTGAAACACCCTACAGTGGGGACCCCTCACGTTTGCGCGATACGGAGGGCACAGTAGGACAGCACCATAAATAAAATATACAATCATACCAACAAAGATCACGATTAACACACAAGACAAAACAGATCTACTCAAACATCATAGGATAACCGTAGATCATTGGGAAATAATATATGGAGTTGAGCACCATGTTTAAGTAGAGATTACAGTGGGGAGAATAGAGGTTACACCACAGCATAGAGGGGGAGAAAGTTGGTGTTGACGGTAGCAAGATTGTTGATGTAGATCGCCATCACGATCCTAGCCCCGGCGGCACTCCGGCGTCACCGGGAGAGAGGGGGAGAGAACCCCCCCCTCCTTCTTCTTCTTCCTTGGCCTCCCCCTAGATGGGAGGAGAGTTCCCCCTCTGGTCCATGTCCTCCATGCAAGCGGAGGGGCGGGAGCCCCTCTGAGATTGGATCTCCCTCTCTGTTCTCTTCTATTTTTGTGTTCTCCAGATCTGTCCCTTCAAGGTTTCTTAAATTCCCGAAGATCCGTAACTATGATTGCGCTGGAATTTTTACACAATTTTTTTCCATAAATTATCTTTTTTGTACCAGAAGAAGGGACCCAACCGACCTTCGAGGAGGGCACAAGACACATGGGCGCGCCTGGCACCCCCAGGCGCGCCTTGGTGGGTTGTGGGCACTGTAGGGCCCCATTTGCGTTGATTCCACCTCCCAAAAATCACATATATTCCAAAATAATTCTCCGTAAATTTTTATCACGTTAGGACTTTGTTTGATATGGATTTTCTATGAAACAGAAAACATGCAACAAACAGGAACTGGCACTGAGCACGTATCAACATCCCAGAGCTTAATTCCTACTCGTCCTCGAGTAGGTAAATGATAAAAAGATAATTTTTAATGTGGAATGCTACCTAGCATAAACTTGATCATATATCTAATCATGGCATGCATATTAAGACATAAGTGATTCAAATCAATAGTCTATAATTTAACATAAAGACATCAATACTCTAGCATCCCAACAAACAATCGTGTCTTTCAAAATATCAATGCTAAAGATAGCTATCCCTACAAAATTATATAGTCTTGTCATGCTCTGTCTTCTTAACACAAAGTATTTATCATGCACAACCTCGATGACAAGCTGAGCAATTGGTTCATACTTTTTTAACGCACTTCAGATTTTCCAACCCTCGTGCAATACATGAGCGCAAGCCATGGGTATAGCACTACGGGTGGAATAGAGTATGATGATAGGGGTAAATATAGAGAAGACAAAAAAGTAAGGAAGTCTCACATCGATGCGGCTAACTAATGGGCTACGGAGATGCCCATCAATTGATATCAATGCGAGGAGTAGGGATTGCCATGCAACGAATGCACTAACAGCTATAAGTGTATGGAAGCTCAATATGAAACTAAGTGGGTGTGCATCTAATCCTATAATGAAAAATTCCCACTAGTATATGAAAGTGACAACATAGGAGACTCTCCATATGAAAAACATGGTGCTACTTTGAAGCACAAGTGTGGAACGGGCATGCCCCTTCTCTCTTTATTTATTTTATTCTTCTTTTTCTTCTTTTCTTCTTTTTCTATTTTTTGTATTTTTATATTTTTTTTCTCTCATTGTCCGGAGTCTCATCCTGACTTGTGGAGGAATCATAGTCTCCATCATCCTTTCCTCACTGGGTAAATGCTCTAATAATGAAGATTGATGATCATCACACATCTATTTACTTACAACTCAATACCTATAACAAAATATGACTCTATATGAATGCCTCTGGCAATACCAGGATGTGCAATGATCTAGCATAACATGCATAAAAATGATGAACGGTGGTTGAGCCACAAATACTATGTCAGCTACATGATCATGCAAAGCAATATGACAATGAATGCTCAAGTCATCAAACAGAAGCGGTGGAAGTTGCACGGCAATATATCTCGGAATGGCTATGGAAAGGCCATAATAGGTAGGTATGGTGGCTGTTTTGAGGAAGAAATAATAAGGCTTATGTGTGATAGAGCATATCATATCACGGGATTTGCATGCACCAGCAAAGTTTGCACCGACTCTCGAGGTGAGAAAGGGCAATGCACGGTACCGTAGAGGCTAGCAAGTTGCGGAAAGATAAGAGTGCGTATATTACATGGACTCACATTAGTCATAAAGAACTCATATACTTATTGCAAAATTTTATTAGCCCTTGAAGCAAAGTACTACTACGCATGCCCATACGAGATAGATTGGTAGGAAAAGACCATCGCTCGTCCCCGACCGCCACTCATAAGGAAGACAATCAATAATAAATCATGCTCCAACTTCATAGCATCACAAGAGACTATACATGCATGCTTCGGGAATCACAAACCTTAAAACCAATATTCTTACTAACCACAACCTTTTACTAGTACCTCCCACATATTCCATCTCTATATCGCAAAACTATTGCAAGGAATCAAACATATCATATTCAGTGATCCATAAGTTTTATGTAGGATTTCAAGACTAACCATGCAATTGACCAATTCTTGTTGACTCTCTAAATAGGTATAAGCGAAGCATGAGACTTTAATTATTTCTACAAAAGATCATGCTCTAACAAGTATAAGTGAAGCAAAAGAGCATTCTACAAATAACAGTTTTCTATGTGAAGAGAAACAGGCAATCCAAACTTCAAATGATATAAGTGAAGCACATGAAGCATTCTATAAAGCCACACTCAAAAGATATAGGTGAAGTGCAATGAAAATTCTATAAATCAACCATGGACTATCTCATACCAGCATGGTGCATAAAATAAAAATGAAAATTAAACACAAAAGACGCTCCAAGATTTACACATGTCACATGAACGAAACGAGAGCGAAAACATACCGATACTTGTTGAAGAAAGATGGGATGCCTTCCGGGGCATCCCCAAGCTTAGACGCTTGAGTCTCCTTGAATATTTACCTGGGGTTCCTTGGGCATCCCCAAGCTTGAGCTCTTGCCTCTCCTCCTTCTCCTCATATTGAGACCTCCTCGATCTTTGATCACTTCATCCACTCAAAACTCAACAGAAAGCTTGGTAAGATCCATTAGTATAATAAAGCAAATCACTACTTTAAGTATTGTTGCAAACCAATTCATACTTTGTTTTTGCATTGTAAATACTGTAATATAACTTTTCCATGGCTTATACCACCGATAAAAAACGATAGTTTCATCAAAACAAGCAAAGAATGCATTAAAAACAGAATATGTCTTAAACAGGACAGTATGTACCAATCTGAACATCTACCATACTTCTGGTACTCCAAAAATTCTAGTTAGGACAAAATAAACAATTTTATAGCAAGACTATGCAAAAAGTTTCAGAAATGTTTCATGTTCCAGTAAAAAAATGAAAATTCACGCGCTACAGCGAAAGTTTCTGTTTTTACACCGCACATACCAACAAGCGAACTAATCATCGTAAAGGCAAATCTTGGCACATTATTTTTATAATACAATGGAATTGTACAAGGCGATAATTATTTTTGCGAGAACTTTCATGAAAAATTCTACATTGTTTCCATGAGCACGAACACAAGTGTTCAAGGTCGACCCTCACTTCTCCAATGCATAACTTACAATCACTTCTCTTTTGTGAAAAAGTTTTTAGGTTCCCCTCTATATTTATTTTGTTTTTAAACTTTATAAAAGCACTCAATATAAATAAATGACTCTCTAAAACTTCCAGGTTGTCTCCCTGGTAGCGCTTTCTTTAAAGCCATTAAGCTAGGCATAAAGTGCTCAAGTAGTGGATCCACCCGGATCCCAAGGTATATCAAAGCCAATTTTAATTAACAATGATTTGGCATTAGTAGTGAGCACAAAGAAACATATATCATGCAATGACTAAGTCTAACTCTCTTCATATGCATTGGCATGTCATACAAGAACAATTCATGCACATCAAGTAAAGGCCAATACATAGCATAAGCAGTTTCTAGCAATTTTATCGTGTTGGAAACATAGAGAGGTGGAGAAGTATTTCCTCTCTCATAATAATTGCAAGTTGGAGCAGCAAGCACATGCATATTATATTAATCAAAATCGCCATTTTTAGTGGTAGAACGCAACCCATCAACATAATCCTTAATAAGAGCAAACTTCTCCGAAATAGTGTAGTTGGGAGAATTCAAAAAGATAATAGGACTATCATGTGTGGGTGCAATAGCAACAATCTCATTCTTAACATAAGGAACTATAACAAGTTCATCTCCATAAGCATAATTCATATTGGCATCATGGCCACAAGCATAGCAAGCATCAAATTCGTCAAAAAGGGATATTTCAAAAGAATCAACCGGATCATAGCAATTATCATAGCATTCATCCTTCGGTAAGCATGAAGGGACATTAAATAATGTATGAGTTGGAGGGTTACTATCATTTGAAGGTGGGCATGGGTAGCTAATCCACTCTTCCTCCTTTTTTTCTTCGCTCTCCTCATCATCTTTTTCATCCAATGAGCTCACAGTTTCATCAATTTCTTCTTTCATAGACTCCTGCAAAATATTAGTCTCTTCTCAGACAGCAGAGATTTTCTAAATAAATTCATCAATATTGGAATTATATTTATAATTATCATAGCAATATTTAAGGATGGCAAAATTTTCAGGTCTATAAACTGAATCATCAAAATCTTCAAACTTTTCAAACAAAGATTCAATTTCGTAAGCACCCTTAAAAGCAACAAATTCTTCTATTCGTTCCACATCATATTAATCATATATACCATTAGCATAAGAAGCCCAGGTTTCACATTTATGAAATTTGCATGAAAATGGAAGGTGGGAGCCTTCATCGTAGAGCAACAAGTATAATCATATCTTAAGCATAGCTCTCGAGCATACCAATGCAACACATGAACTTGATCCCATAAAAATTTTCCTTTTTGAGTTAAGCGATAATCCCTAAAGTATTCACATTGATCCAATGTTACTCCCATTATCAAGTTGAATGGGGTTTTCTCAGGATTATCAAAGTAGTTATTAATATTTTTCACATAACGAGCATCAAGGATTTTAGGAGATTCCCCATCTCCATGAGTAGCAAGTACCACTAATTTTTTGGGTGTTTCGTGTTCCATATCCATAACTAAAGATACATAACAACTTAGAACAGGAAATATTCACCCCACGCTATTGCTCCCCGGCAATGGTTCTAGAAAAAGGTCTTGATAACCCACAAGTGTAGGGGATCGTTTGTAGCCTTCTTTGATAAATAAGGGCGTCGAACCCAACGAGGAGCTAAAGGTAGAACAAATATTCCCTCAAGTTCTATCGACCACCGATACAATTCTACGCACACTTGAGGTTTGCTTTACCTAAAACAAGTATGAAACTATTTTGCAAGAAAAAAACTACAAGTACTTTGCGACAATAAAACTACGTATAAATTGCAAGATAATAAAAGTGGATAGCTTTTGTCAACAATAGAGTCATTTGTCCCTAGGCAATCGATAACAAGTACCGGTAATCATTCTTGCAATTCTATATGAGGGAGAGGCATGACTAACATACTTTCTCTACTTGGATCATATGCACTTATGACTGGACCCCTAGCAATCATCCGCAACTACTAAGGATCATTAAGGTCGTGAAACCTAACCATAGCGTTAAGTATCAAGTCCTCTTTATCCCATACGCAAAAACCCACGCAACCCATCATAAGCAAATCATGAACGTATTGCAACACCCTATAGAGGGGACCCCTCACGTTTGTGTGAGATAGAGGGCACCGTAGGATAACACAATAAATAAAATATACAATCATACCAACCAAGATCGCGATTAACCCACATGACAAAACGGATCTACTCAAACAACATAGGATAACCATAGATCATTGGGAAATAATATATGGAGTTGAGCACCATGTTTAAGTAGAGATTACAGCAGGGAGAAGAGACCTTACACTGCTGCATAGAGGGGAGAAAGTTGGTGTTGATGGTAGCAAGATTGTTGATGTAGATGGCCGTCACGATCCTAGCCCCGGCGGCACTCCCGCGCCACCAGGAGAGAGGGGGAGAGAGCACCCCTCCTTATTCTTCTTCCTTGGCCTCCCCCTAGATGGGAGGGGATTCCCCCTCTAGTCCATGTCCTCCATGGCGTCGGAGGGGTGGGAGCCCCTCCGAGATTGGATCTCCCTCTCTGTTCTCTTCTATTTTCACATTCTCCAGATCTATCCCTTCACGGTTTCTTAAATTCTCGGAGATCTGTAACTCGGATTGTGCTGAAATTTTTACAGAATTTGTTTCCATACATTATCTTTCTTGTGCCAGAAGAAGGGCCCCAACCGACCTTCGAGGAGGGCACAAGACACCTGGATGCGCCTGGCACCCCCAGGCGCACCCTGGTGGGTTGTAGGCACTGTGGGATCCCGTTTGCGTTGATTCCACCTCCCAAAAATCTCATATATTCCAAAATAATGCTCCGTAAATTTTTATCGCATTTGGACTTCGTTTGATATGGATTTTCTACGAAACAAAAAACATGCAACAAAGAGGAACTGGCACTGGACACTTGATCAATATGTTAGTCCAAATAAATCATAAAAATGTTGCCAAAAGTGTATAAAAGTTGTATAATATTGGCATGGAACAATCAAAAATTATAGATACGACGGAGATGTATCAGCAGTGTGCGTAGAATTTTTGTTGTTTTCCATGCAACATTTCCCAACACCTAAGCATTGTGACTTTAGTTGTCAAAGAATTTCATGCACTTTGCACCTCATCTAATCAAATATGCAATGAAAGGATGCACTTAGAACATCATATAATTGCCCGTGCAATGAAAGAGATGGGCGCTATGTGTGGTGGGCCAAAACAATTGGGTGAAACAACCGGTTAGCCTATGCATGGTTAGTCCAACCACATTGCAACAATTAACATGGGAGAAACACGTATGCATGGGTTTTCTTGCCTCCAATCAACGTGTGCCCAAATTATGTTGTCATTTCTTAGATGCCCTACGCACCTGAATGGAGGGAGTAGGTGAAAACGGTTGCAAACATTCAATTAGATATATCGACGAAGTCCAGTTCTCACCATAGCAACTTCGTGGTTAATACAAGCCATATGAATAGCACAACTCTTCCACCATGACAGAAATAATTTGTAGTGATGCCTCCTTTTTGTCAGTCGCATTTGAGAAAATGAACTGTGACTATAGATGAGGAGGAGGCGTCAGGCGCCCACTCCTGAAAATCGATTTCCAAGGCGGAAATGGCCCAGATCTCGAGGAGTGGTCCTCCATACAAAGCGCCTCCGCATTACTTTACACTGCAGTCATTCGGTGGACATCTTGGCCCATATCCAACTATGATTTGTACATACATGTTGCATGAGCGACAAGTATCTACTATGAATGATTGGTAAAAAGATTTACAAGTGGACATATATAATGTATGTGTGTGGACGGACTTGGTAATATTGTTGCACACGCGGGTGACCAGATAATATCGGTGTGCCTTCCTCCCTAATTTCTGGAGTATGTAGTGTCAAGGCAGTCATGAAATATAGAGTTGCATTGTTGAGTTGGTCTCAAATAAGTTAATTATTTTAAGGTATTGTAATTGTTTGGCTAGGGGTACCCTTCTTAGTGTCTCGTGTATCTTTTGTTTTACATTACACAAGTTAAAATATTTTTCGGAGGAAACTACATAATTTAATTTTTTTCTCTTCTAACAATTTCTTATAAGTTCGTAAAAACAATTTATTGTACGTGAATTATATGGACTTGTAATGGGTTTATATGCGCCGATACTTAACAAGCAACATTTTTATAGCCCATATATGTGTTAATGTTTTATGCGAGCATGTAATGATACTTTAGTACCTATTCTAATATGAAAAGTTAACCCAACATAAACATTCAGTGATACCGTAGGTATCACAACAGGAGAATTTACACTAAAAATCCTTTGTGATGAAGTTCGAACAAGATAAGACCACAAACACTGTCTCTAGTTAGCCTTTTTTAGGATGCTTACCACATACACCTTGTGGTGTGTCTAATTAGTCATGTGATCACCCAAAATAATATAGTCACAAAGAAGTGTGCAATTTTTTGAACCGTGAACCGCACAAGAATTGTTCTACGGTATTTTCTATTAATAATAAATAACTATTAAAAATATACAAAAGGAAAAAATAAAAGAAGAAGAAAAAGAATAAGGCCCTCTCTTAGCCAATGCGAGTTCTAAAGATCATGTTGCCATATGTAGATGATAAACCTTTTGGCACTAATCATAAATGAGTGCCAATCTAGTCTGACAAACTATTCAAATGTTTATTCTTGATTATGTGTTTTAACAGTAGCAAGTCTTCTTTTAATCTGAACTTCCGAAAGTTAAGGCTAAAGAATTCCTATCTAAAGATTTTTCCCATATGTCAGATTCCTTATGTTCCAACACCCTTGGATAATGATTTCCATGGCAATCTTCTTGGGTAAGGAGGCATGGGCTATCCGAATCTCATAAAAAATGAAATACCCACCCTTTTATTTGGAATTATGTTGTTTAAGCAATCCAGAACAAAACGACAATCCCAAAATAAATGTATTAGTTTCTCTTGTTTTATCATTGCATAAACATAGTCATAAAAGTCAAGGTGAAGTTGTTTCCTTTTTAGTAAGCTCTTGGTATTTACTCTGTCATGTAGAAGTAGCTAGTAAAACAATTTGTGTCTCTGTCTGATAGTAGCTTTCCAGGTCCACTGAAAATCAATGTGTTCTTTCTCAGGGCCACAAATGTGTTGATACATGTTGATAGAGGAATATGATTTTCCTTCTCCAAATCCTTTCCATGAGTCTGAGCTATGTGGAGCTTTGTGGCTTTCTATGAGCTGAAGCAATTCATTGTGCTAATTGATAGCTTGCGCATTGAGAGGAATGTGCAGAGATTCAGTGGTGTATTGAGCATTCATCTAGCTTTCGAAAAATTGTGTAGTGTTTTTTGACAAATGAGTACATTTCAGGGAACTTTTGTTCAAGAGAATGATATAACCACTTATCTTGCCATAGCATAATTGTTTTGCCATTTCCTAGTTTACAAGAAGAGTGTTTGTTATGGCATATTTCTCCCTTAGTAGTTTTGGTGATTGATGACAATGCGTTTTGCAGACTAACCGTGTGCCTTGAGCATTTGAGATATTATTACATATGGCACAAGATAGTTTATTCCCCTCGACTACAAAGAGTGAAGACGGTTGTTTTCAGCGTTTCTTTTTCGGTGGATTTGAGTCGTAGGGAAACCTTACTATTAAGAGAGGGACCGATTTGGAAAGTTTAGGGCAGAATCAACACGTACACATGCCCTATGCGTCCACATAACCCTTCCCACAACTTTGGAGTTCCAATTGTTATCTATCTTGGGCCTTATGGAATCACCCTAGCGGTAGTACTTCCCTGGTCAGCGGTAGTACCACATGTGCGGTACTTCCGCAGTCCAGTGTTGCGGGCACTACCACTTGTCCTTGAGCTCCTGTGATCATATTTGCTTCAACTGTAGTTGGGAGGTAGTGGAGTGGTAGTACCGCTCCAGCGGTACTACGGTGCTAGTACCACCCCACCACCATTGTCTTCTCTGTAGCCCAGAGGTATTAGCGGCAGTAGGGCAGTAGTACCACTTGAGTGGTACTTCTGTTTTCTACTAATGCACGCTGCCGCTTTTTTAGGTGGTTCTGTAAGCCATTTTCACTCCACGGTAGTAGGGTGTGGTAGTACCGCTTGATGTAGTACTTCTGTCCTACCCACCCCCTAGTACTACTGGTTCTCTGTGCCCTGATACACTTAGTGGTAGTACGATTGGTGAGGACAATAGTACCGCTCCGGCAGCACTATCGCTCCTTTAGTTGTGTACTCTCGGTGCTACACCTCGAACTGCCACACCAAGCGGTAGCGCTCCCTAGAGCGGTAGTACCATTTGTGTGCGATTTTTGAGCAGATAACGGTCGGGATATTCCCACCTATATAAAGGGGATCTTCTTCCCCAAGAACACAAACCTCTTATCCCCCAAGCTCCATTGTTGCCCTAAGCTCCATTTTCGCTCGATCTCTCTCCCTTGCTAATAAAACCCGCTGTTGCTCTAGGGTTTGTAGGAGAAGGCCTCGATTTACACTTCCACCAAGAGATATTTGATCCCCCGACTAATACCTTGCGGATCTTGTTACTCTTGGGTGTTTGGGCACCCTAGACAGAAGAGGTCACCTCGGAGCCATAATCCAGTATGGTGAAGCTTTGTGGTGGTGTTGGGAGCCTCCAATTAAGTTGTGGAGAGCCCAAACCATATTTGTAAAGGTTCGGTCACCTCCTTTAAAGGCACCACTAGTGGAACCACGACATCTTGCATTGTGCGAGGGTGTGAGGAGAATACGGTGGCCCTAGTGGCTTCTTGGGCAGCATTATGCCTCCACACCACTCCAAAGGAGACGTACCTCCCCTAAAGGGAGGGAACTTTGGTAACACATCCTCGTCTTCACCGACTCCACTTGTGGTTACTTCTTACCTTACTTTGTGCAAATTTATATTGTGTCGTATCCTTTGCTTACTTGTGTTGTTGTTGTTGAGCTCATCATATAGGTTGTTTACCTAGTTGCATATCGTCGGATTTCGGGTTCCGGAAAAACCCTTGAGGTTCGAACACTAGGGTGTGCACGAAGATCTCTCCCCCTCTCGCTCTCGCCCTCACCACAATATCAAGTCTTAGCGCGTCAAACTCGCAAAACAAAGGGACACAAGATTTATACTGGTTCAGGCCACCGTTGCGGTGTAATACCCTACTCGAGTGTGGTGAGCTGGATTGCCTCGTGGGCTGAGGATGAACAGTTACAAGGGGAAGAAAGGCCTCCTGAGGAGAGGTGTTCTTGTGCTTGGCGAGCTTGTGTGGTGTCTGGTGGTCTGAATGATCCTCTCCCCCTCTGCTAAGGTGGTGGCTAGTCCTATTTATAGAGGCCATGGTCCTCTTCCCAAATATTGAGAGGGAAGGGATCCCGCAACGGCCAAGTTAGAAGGGGGCAGCTAGTACAAGTTATCCTGACAAAAGTAGTCTTCGCGTGCCAAAGGCTTTGGTGGTGATGCCGTCTTGGGCTCCATGGTGACCTCCGTCCTGCCGTCCTGCTGGTCTTGGTCTTGTTGCACCGATATGGAAACCTTTGCTTGATGCCTAGGGACTCCGTGCATGAGCTTGCCTCTTTATCACCAAAGAGGAAACAAGGACACTGCGCGCTAGCGCCCGCCTGGTGCACGCCTAGCCTTGGTCATCATGGCTTACGTAACGAGGACCTCGCGATGTATCCCTTTCCTTGATCTCTCCACCCCTCGTCAGCCAGCCTGGTGAGGCTACCCTCGAGGAGGCCTTGTGTCGTCCACCTCGCGAGACTTGGCCCCTTGCGAGGGTCTTGAGTGCTTGTAGGTGAAGATGGGCCACACAGGGCCACTGGTGGAGCCACGCCGTGGGCCGCAGGCAGGCAAGTCTGGGGACCCCTGTTCCCAGAACACCGACAGTAGCCCCCGGGCCCAAGGCGCCCTCGGACTTGGCTTCGAGGCAAAGCCAAGGGGCAAGTGCGGGGCGCCGCAGGCCCTAACAGCATGCGGCCTTGGTTGACACGTGACAGTTGATTAGACGTGGGCGTCTCCGCTTCCCATGTTGCCTCGGCAACTGCCCGACTTGACGAGTCCCCGTCACCCATCACTTCCTTCGCTCCTGCTGCTTCTTCTTCCTCGCTTCCTTGCTAGCAGCGACACTCATGGCACCGACGAAGAGGTTCTCGGCCGCGGAGAAGGGGAAGGCCCGCCAGGAGGGGCCCGGGTCGCCACCACCCAAGAGGGGGCGTGGTTGCCCGTGCAAGCACGCCGCGGCCCCTGCCGTGGCCCCTTGCGGCAGCGGCGGCGCCTGCCCGCGTGGCGGGAGTCGCCTTGGTTGTGGCAGTCCCGTTGATGAAGTGAGGCGTGTCGTGGTTGTGCGACTTCCTCGACCGTGATTCCATTCGGCAGAGGTGACGCAGGAGTTCATCGTTTGGTCGGAGAACAAAGCTGGCACCTGGCTTCAGCTCCTGTGGTTCTTTGTCGGTGAACTACTGTCCGCAGGTCCAGGCGGTCTCTCGCTGCAGGCAGATGGTTGCTGCAACAGGGCTTCATGGGTCGTGGTGGAAGTCTCCACCACGGGCAATGCGGCCTTGGCCCACGGCTAGTAGATGTTCGCCCACGCACGCGGACTGGGCAAGCGGTGTGCCCTCCACTTCAAGTACGACGGCGACGCGACCCTCTTCGTGAGCGTATTTGGGGAAGATGATCACCGCGTCGGGTGCTTCCCCGAGGAAAACGACGGCGACGAGGTGCTCGACCTTTGTGATGGTCACGAGGAGGAGGAAGGTGGCTTCATCCTCGGCGCTGGCCGCGGCTCGTCCAGCTATGGCGGCTCCTCCAGCGACAGCTCCAGCAGCGGCGGCTATGACCAGCCGCCGCACCCGTTTCGAGGGAGGCAGCGGGTCGTCTCATCGCCGCGCTTCAGTGAAGCGCGAGGAGGGGTCTGGCTGAGCTCGAGGAAGCGCCATGGGTCCGCCCTCGCGAACTGGTGTGGGGGCACGCGCCACTTTTGTTTTGCTCTTTTCCTTCCCGCGTTTAAGAATAAACAAGTATGGGCCCTGCAGGGGCATGTAATGAACCATAATTTCTGAGTTGCTATGTTATGTGTGTCGTCCCTGCGTCGTGTTGTGGTACCAACGTTTTATGTGGGCGTGTAGAGATAACTTAGCTTGATGTGCCTGAAGTAGTTTCTGTCTCGCGAGGCATGCATTCCCTAGTGCCTGGCGAGGCCTCCTTTGCTCGGAAGGCGTCTGGGAACTGCAAAAATTCAGTAGGAAACTCTTATTCTTCTGAATCCTGGTCACAAGCGCCGCCGGCCATGACCCAGCGCTTCACATCGCGTTACCTGAGGGGCACGGATTGAGAGAGGTGTGCCAGCTTGCGGGATCGGGCGAGGGTGCCTCGCGAAGAATAGGAAAACGCTCACGAGGGCACCTGTCCAGCCCCCTCACGAGGCATGCGAGGGTGAGCACGGACCAAAACAAAAATCCAAGGAAGAACAGAGGGGAAGGCACTTGAACAAAGAGGACAAGAAAGGCCAGAATGCAAACTTCCATTAAGAAAAAGGCGCAAGCCAACTACGGAAAGCAAATGAAAAGCCGCATCCGGCACCTAGTCTAGTCTTCTTGTCTTCTCACCAGGGCGGAGCTAAGTGCTGCCACTAAGACGTGGGAGGGAGCCCCCGAGGCCCAAGGGCGGCACTCCTGAGACTCCGGGGCATGTATATCCCCACTCATTATTACGTGAGAGTGTCACGAGCGGAGATCTTCACAGAAACTGGGCCTTGCTTCATGGGTAGAACCTCTGGAGGTGCTGGATGTTCCAGGCGTTCTGGATGGGGATCTCATCCTATGTCTCCAGGCACGCGGCGCCAGGCCTGGAGACATGGGCGATTAAACGGGCCCTTCCACATAGGCGAGAGCTTGTGCAGCCCTACCCTCGAGAGCACCCACCTCAGGACGAGATCGCCCACCTCGAGCGTCCTGGAGCGGACGCTATGACAGTGGTACCTTCGCAGCGCCTGCTGGTACCTTGCCGCTCGGAGCGAGGCTTCACGGCGGCATTCCTCCCCCAGCACAAGGTCCATCCCCCGCATGGCGTCCTGCTGCATCTCATTGAACGCCAAGACCCGCGCGGAGCGATGCTTGACCTTGTGAGGGAGAACCGCTTAAGCTCCGTAGATGAGGAAGAACGGGGTCTCGCCTGTTGTCTTGGTGGCGGTGGTGCGGATGGACCACAACACAGACTAGAGCTCATCGTGCCAGCCCTTGCCGCAGGCCTGAAGCTTCTTCTTGAAGGTCTTGGTCTTGAGGCCCCTGAGGACCCCCGCGTTGGCGCGTTCGGCTTGACCGTTGCTACTGCGGTGTGCCACTGAAGCGTAGCAGATCTGCATTCCAAGGTTAGCACAGTATGCCTTGAAAGGATTGCTAGTGAACCGCGAGCTGTTGTCAGTAATGATGTGATTAGGGACCCTTGATGAACATGACTGCAAATCCGGTCGGGATGGTGCGGACGGCTTCTACCTCCGCCCATTTGGTGAACTTGTCGATGGTGATGTAGAGGTAGCGGTAGCCCCCAGGCGCTCGATGGAATGGGCCTAAGATATCCAGCCCCTAGACTGTGAACAGCCACGAGAGCGGGATGGTCTGGAGGCCCTAAGCTGGCTGATGGATCTTCTTGGCGTGGAATTGGCAGGCCTCGCAGGACTTCACCAGCTCGGTTGCGTCGTTGAGAGCCGTAGGCCAGTAGAACCCGTTGCAGAACGCCTTGCCGATGAGGGTCCGTGATGACGAGTGGTGCCCGCAGTCCCCGCCGTGTATGTCGGCCAACAGCTCATTCCCCTGTTCCCTAGAGATGCATCGTAAGGTAACATTATTGGGCCGCTACCTGTATAACTCACCGTCCTGGATGCAGTATGCCGTAGCCTGTCGGGCTACGTGCTCCATGTCCTCCTCCTTCTCCGGCAGCATCCCTTGCGTCAGGTATTCCTTGAACTCCTTGGTCCAGCACCCCTCCTGAGGGTTGAGCGCCAGGAGTAGGCACGCTTCTGAGGTCGGGCCGCAGGCCGGGGCTCCCGAGGCAGGTGGTTGGGGGAGTTCCTCCCGAGGCAGCGCTGACTCCGGGAGCGGAGGTGCTGCCTACGGGTTGAAGAGCCACTCCTCAAAGACGACAGGCTCTTGGGGGTTGTCGCTTGGATGCCCTCTTGGCGATGTCGTCGGCCTCCTTGTTGGTTCCACAAGGTACGTTCTGCAGCTCTAGACCCAGGAAATGCTTTTCCATTTTGCGTACCTCCACGAGGTATGCCTCCAGGTGTTTGTCCTTCGGCTCATATACCTTGTTGGAGAAGTTGATGAGGAGCTGCGAGTCGCCCTTGATGGTGAGGCGCCTCACCCCTAGGGCCACCGCGGCCTTGAGGCCAGCGATGAGGCCTTCGTACTCCGTGATGTTGTTGGATACCTTCTCGCCCTGCTGGAAGCCGAGCTGCACGGTGTAGTAGAGCTTGTCCTGAGTAGGCGAGATGGGCACTGCTCCAGACCCCGCGCCCTGGCGTGCGAATGCGCCATCGAAATACATGACCTAGCCATCTGGTGCTTCACTTCCTGGTGAGAGATATCGGTCCTCGCCTGCTTCAAACCCCGGGGCGTCGGTCCATTCTGCCACGAAGTTGGCGAGCGCGGCCCCCTTGATGACCCTAGTTGTGCTGAACTCTAGTTGGAATGCTTGCAGCTCGATGTTCCATTCTGCGACTCTTCCAGCAGCGTTGGGGCTCCTAAGTACCCTCTCCAGCGGGTAGGCCGAGATGACCATGATTGGGTGACCTTGGAAGTAGTGTCGCAGCTTGCATGAGGCCACCGGAAGCGCGAGCAAGAGCTTCTCAGGCATGGGGTACCGTGCCCTTGCATCTCGCTGTACCATGCTGACGGAATACACCAGGTGCTCGACGATGATGCGTAACGTAGTAATTTCAAAAAAAATCATACGCACACGCCAGATCATGGTGATGCATAGCAGCGAGAGGGAAGAGTATCATCCACGTACCCTCGTAGACCGTAAGCGGAAGCGTTATGAGAACACGGTTGATGTAGTCGTACGTCTTCACGATCCGACTGATCCAAGTACTGAACGTACGACACCTCCGAGTTCAGCACACGTTTGGCTCCATGACGTCCCCCGAACTCCGATCTAGCAGAGCTTCACAGGAGAGTTCTTTCTGCACGACGGCGTGATGATGGTGATGATGTTGCTACCGACGCAGGGCTTCGCCTAAGCACTGCTACGATATGATCGAGGTGGATTATGGTGGAGGGGGCACCGCACACGGCTTGGAACAATCAACTTGTGTGTTCTGGGATGCCTCCCTGCCCTCGTATATAAAAGGAGCAAGGGGGGAGGTCGGCCGGCCCTTGCAGGGCGCATCAGGAGGAGGAGTCCTCCTCCTAGTAGGAGTAGGACTCCCCTTTCCTACTCCTACTAGGAGGGGGAAAGGAAGGAGGAGAGGGAGAAGGAAGGAGAGGTAGGAAAGGAGGAAAGGGGGGCCGGCCCCCTAGTCCAATTCGGTTTGGGCTAGTGGGGCCGCGCGCCCTGCCTCCTCTCTTCCACCACTCGGCCCATGAGGCCCAATACTTCTTCCCCGTATTCCCGTAACTCTCCGATACTCCAAAAAATACCCGAATCACTCGGAACCTTTCCGATGTCCGAATATAGTCGTCCAATATATCGATCTTTACGTCTCGACCATTTCGAGACTCCTAGTCATATCCCCGATCTCATCCGGGACTCCGAACTACCTTCGGTACATCGAATCACATAAACTCATAATATCGGTCATCACCGAACTTTAAGCATGCGGACCCTACGGGTTTGAGAACTATGTAGACATGACCGAGACACGTCTCCGGTCAATAACCAATAGCGGAACCTGGATGCTCATATTGGTTCCTACATATTCTACGAAGATCTTTACCGGTCAAACCGCATGACAATATATGTTGTTCCCTTTGTCATCGGTATGTTACTTGCCCGAGATTCGATCGTTGGTATCTCAATACCTAGCTCAATCTCGTTACCGGAAAGTCTCTTTACTCGTTACGTAATGCATCATCCTGCAACTAACTCATTAGTTGCATTGCTTGCAAGGCTTATAGTGATGTGCATTAACGAGAGGGCCCAGAGATACCTCTCCGACAATCGGAGTGACAAATCCTAATCTCGATCAATGCCAACTCAACAAGCACCATCGGAGACACCTGTAGAGCACCTTTATAATCACCTAGTTACGTTGTGATGTTTGGTAGCACACAAAGTGTTCCTCCGGTACTCGGGAGATGCATAATCTCATAGTCATAGGAACATGTATAAGTCATGAAGAAAGTAGTAGCAACAAACTAAACAATCATCGTGCTAAGCTAATGGAATGGGTCAAGTCAATCACATCATTCTCTAATGATGTGATCCCATTAATCAAATGACAACTCATGTCTATGGCTAGGAAACTTAACCATCTTTGATTCAACGAGCTAGTCAAGTAGACGCATACTAGTGACACTCTGTTTGTCTATGTATTCACACATGTACTATGTTTTCGGTTAATACAATTTTAGCATGAATAATAAAAATTTATCATGATATAAGGAAATAAATAATAACTTTATTATTGCCTCTAGGGCATATTTCCTTCAGATGAGGGCAGGAACATTGACAGAGCTTGTGCCTATCGGCAGTTGGGGCGCCTCCTGAGATGACGGGACCTCAAGAGCCCGATCACCTGCTGGGGCCCCTGCCGGCCTGCGAACGCTATCCTGCTGGGCCTGGTCACCCGTTGGCCTTGCTTCAACCTATATAGTGCCCTCCGGGTCCTGCATCGCCTCGGCTGGTGACGCGACATGGCGCGGCAGCCCCTTGGCCTGGCGCTCCTCCCGGACCGCCACTAGAGCTGTGCTGGCAGAGTAGAGAGTGGCGGCAAGGTAAAGCACCAGGGGCTCGTGAGGGCGAGGCGCCACCATCACCGGAGGGCTGTTCAGGTATCTCTTGAGGTCTTGAAACTCTTGGTCGGCTTCTGGGGTCCACTCGAACGGGCCCTTCTTCTTCATCAGCTTGAAGAACGGTAGGGCGCGTTCTCCTAGCTTGGAGATGAAGCGCCCCAGCGAGGTCAGCAGCCTACAAGCTTCTGCATCTCCTTAAGAGTTTGCGGTGGGCTCATATCTTCTATCGCCTTGAACTTCTCTGGGTTGGCCTCGATCCCCCTGTGGGACACGAGGAAGCCCTACCGCTTACCGGAAGGGACACCAAACACGCACTTCTTCGGGTTGAGACGCAAGTCCACCTGGCGCAGGCTCGCAAAGGTCTCCTCCAGGTCCTGAATCAAAGTTCTCGCCTCCCGAGACTTCATCACAATGTCGTCGACATAGGCCTCAGTGTTTCTCCCGAGCTACAGTCCCAAGGCGACGTGCATCAGCCGCTGGAAGGTTGCTCCTCCGTTGCGCAGTCCGAATGTCATGCAAGTGTAGCAGTATACCCCACATGGGGTGAGGAAGGCCGTCTTATCCACATCCTCCACCGCCATATTGATCCGGTGGTAACCCGAGAATGTGTCCAGGAAGTACAGCAGGTCGCATTCCGCAGTGGAGTCGACAATCTGATCGATGCGCGGGAGCAGGAACGGGTCTTGGGGACAAGCCTTGTTGAGGTTGGTGAAGTCAACACACATGCGCTCCTTCCCGCCTTTCTTCGGTACGACGACAGGGTTCGCCAGCCACTCGGGGTACCGAACCTCGCGAATGACACCTGCCACCTCCAGCTTGCGGGTTTCCTGGACGATGAAGGATTGCTTCTCCGTGGATTGTCTCTGCGCTTTCTGCTTCACGGGGCGCACATTGGGGCACACCCTTAAGTGATGCTCAATCACCCCTCTTGGGACCCCCACTAACTGCTTGGGTTCCTAGGCGAACACATCCTTGTTCGCGTGCAAGAACTTCACCAATGCCTCCTATTGATTTGGGTCGAGTTCGGCGCCTATGATGAAGGTGGCTCCCGAGGACCCATCTTGCTCGACCGACACCTGCTTGGTTTTGGCTCGATCTTGAGTGAACAATTGCTTCTTCTTTGCTGGCGCGGCCTCCTTAGCCCCTAGGGCAGCCTCGTTGGCCAGTCGTGCCGCCACGGTGGCTTTAGACGGTGCACCCGAGCACCGCTAGGGCCTCCTTGGTATCCCCAACCGCGGTGAGGACGTCTTTGCTCCCAGGCATCTTCATGAGGTTGCATGCCGGATGGGTCGCAGCCATGAACTGGGCCAGAGCCGGGTATCTGAGGATGGCATCGTATGGGAGGCCGATGCGGGCGATGTCAAAGTTGATCAGCTCGGTGCGGTAGTTGTCGCGGGTGCCGATGGTCACTGGGAGGCAGATCCACCCCAAGGGGCTAGCAGAGCCACCGTCGACCCCGAAGAAGGGCTTGCTGGGTCGGAGCCGTTGAAGCAGTACATGGAGAAGGCTAAAAGCCTCCATAGAGAGCACGTTGAGACCGGCGCCGCCGTCGATGAGGGTCTTGGTGACAGCTACGCTGCAGATGGTGGGCGTGCACAGCATTGGGAGCATGCCTGAGCCAATGGTGGTGGCGGGGTGATCCCCCGCATCGAAGGTTAGGTCGGCCTTGGCCGCCGCCCAACCCGGGGAGCTCCTTGGCGCATGGAGGCGGTGCAAATCTGGCGAAAGAATGGCTTGGTGTGATGGTCCGAGGGTGGTTCTTGCGAGCCGCCGAGGAGGGCCGCGATGGCGAGGGGCGCCGGTGCCGCGAAGCGCGTGACGAAGAGACCGTGCAGTTCCTCCCAGGAGGTCACCCAAGATCCCAGCAGGCTGAGTAGCCAGGCGCGTGGCGCGCCGGCCAGGGCCAGGAGGAACCAGTTGGCCATAACCTGGTCATCACCTTCGGCTTCGAGGACGGCCTCCTCATATGCCTACAAGAAGGCCGCTGGATCTGCCGCACCATCATAGCGGGGTGGCATCTCTGGCTTGAACTTGCATGGCGACCGCACCTGTCACAAGGTGTGAGTGAAGGCCCGGACGCCCGCGGCGCATCCGCAGGCGCACGCTGGCCTAGCCGGAGGGGCATCGTCCGCCATGAAGCTGGACGAAGCAAGCGGAGAGGTGGAGCTTCAGCGCACCCCCTACCTGGCGCGCCAAATGTCATATTTCGGGTTCCGACAAAACCCTTGAGGTTTGAACACTGGGGTGCGCACGATGATCTCTCCCCCTCTATCTCTCGCCCTCACGACAATCTCAAGTCTTAGCGCGTGGAACTCGCAGAATAAAGGGACGCAAGATTTATACTGGTCCGAGCCACCATTGCGGTGTAATACCCTACTCTAGTGTGGTGAGGTAGATTGCCTCGTGGGCTGAGGATGAAGAGTTACAAGGGGAAGAACGACCTCCTCAGGAGAGGTGTTCTTGTGCTTGGCCAGCTTGTGTGGTGTCTGGTGGTCTGAATGATCCTCTCCCCCTCTGCTAAGGTGGTAGCTAGTCCTATTTATAGAGGCCCTAGTCCTCTTCCCAAATATTGAGCGGGAAGGGATCCCACAACGGCCAAGTTTGAAGGGGGGCAACTAGTACAAGTTATCCTGACAAAAGTAGTCTTCGCCTGCCAAAGGCTCTGGTGGTGACATCGTCTTGGGCTCCACCGTGACCTCCGTCCTGCCGTCCTACTAGTCTTGGTCTTGTTACACCGATATGGAAACCTTTGCTTGATGCCTCGGGATTCCGCTGTTAGAGCTAAACATACCGTGTACGTACTACGTCCGAGTAGTACTCCGATCCTGGGAGTAAACCGAGTAGGAGTAGTAGTACAGGTACCGACTAGGTTTGATGGTGCTGGCTAGCTCCTATATATGTTCACGTATACCCCTGTATTCTTTGTACCACAACGAAAGCAATACAAAGCAAGAGCAAGGCTCGATACGAGCCTTTGGCGATCACACCGATCAGTTTTATCGTTCGCAAGTTTACCAGGGTCCGTGAGATCGATCGATCCTGTCGTCGCTAGTCAAACCAAGTTTGTGTGTACATACGGCTAGGCGTGCATGTGCTAAAGCATTGTTCATCGATTGACCTGCTAGCTAGCTTGCTTCGGTGGATTTGATCCGTTGATCAAAAACCAACAATTGGTATCTAGAGCCTCGACGATCTACGATCAACGATGACAGACAGCGACGCAGAGTCGGTCAAGTCCGGCAACAGCGGTTCCAAGAGGAACAAGTCTGGCAACGGCGGTTCCAAGGCGAACAAGAACGGCGACGAGGTGAAAAGGGGCGGCAAGTCAGCGACCAGTGGTGGCGGAACAGGCGGCGCCAACGTGCAGGCGCATCGCAACATCCCCACCCAGTACCCGATGCTCACCGATGCCAAATACGGCGTGTGGGCGATCAAGATGAAGATTATTCTCCAAACCCTTCGAGTGTGGGAGGCCATCACGGACGACGACGTCGACCAGGAGTGCGATGAAGGTGCCATGGCTGATATAGCCCAGTCTGTGCCGGATTTCATGCTGATGACATTGGCGGAGTTCGAGACGGCAAGAGAGGCGTGGAACACACTCAAAGAGATGAGTATTGGAGAAGATCGCGTCACGAAGGCTCGGGCACAAGTGCTGAAGCGCCAATTTCACAAGTTGCAGATGGAGGAAACTGAATCGGTGAACGACTATGCCATGTGTCTGACTACTTTGGTGGGAGAGATCCGCGCGCTTGGTGCAAAGCTCGACGAGACCGAGATTGTGGAGAAGTTTTTCAGTTCAGTGACTGATAAATTCACGTACATCATCGGCACGCTCGAGCAGCTTTACGACATCGACAACATGACCATAACGGAGGCGATCGGACGCTTGCGGACATGGGAAGAGAATGCTTGTGGCTTGTCGAAAAGGCAATGGAGGAGGTAGTGACCAACTCATGTACTCACGCACAGATTGGGAGTCCCCAAGTAGAAAAGGAAGGTGCAACGTTGGCGAAGGCTCAAGCAATGCGAAGC